>NC_090921.1:24944953-25563075 GCF_040938575.1 Ambystoma mexicanum | reverse complement strand
TTCCCTGAGGATGCATTTACTGCACTGTGGAGGGGAGGGTGCAATGCCAGATGTATGATCACTGAAAGCAGGAAACAGGCCCATAATGGGCGTGAGTGTGGCCTTAGCACCTCCCTGGGGATGCATTTACTGCACTGTGGGGGTAGGGTGCAATGCCAGATGTATGATCACTGAAAGCAGGAAACAGGCCCAGAATGGGCATGAGTGGGGCCTTAGCACCTCCCTGAAGATGCATTTACTGCACTGTGGGGGTAGGGTGCAATGCCAGATGTATGATCACTGAAAGCAGGAAACAGGCCCAGAATGGACGTGAGGGGGGCCTTAGCACCTCCCTGAGGATGCACTCACTGCACTGTGGAGGGGAGGGTGCAATGCCAGATGTATGATCACTAAAAGCAGGAAACAGGCCCAGAATGGGCATCGGTGGGGCCTTAGCACCTCCCTGAGGATGCATTTACTGCACTGTGGAGGGTAGGGTGCAATGCCAGATGTATGATCTCTGAAAGCAGGAAACAGGCCCAGAATGGGCATGAGTGGGGCCTTAGCACCTCCCTGAGGATGCATTTACTGCACTGTGGAGGGGAGGGTGCAATGCCAGATGTATGATCACTAAAAGCAGGAAACAGGCCCAGAATGGGCATCGGTGGGGCCTTAGCACCTCCCTGAGGATGCATTTACTGCACTGTGGAGGGGAGGGTGCAATGCCAGATGTATGATCTCTGAAAGCAGGAAACAGGCCCAGAATGGGCATGAGTGGGGCCTTAGCACTTCCCTGAGGATGCATTTACTGCACTGTGGAGGGGAGGGTGCAATGCCAGATGTATGATCACTGAAAGCAGGAAACAGGCCCATAATGGGCGTGAGTGTGGCCTTAGCACCTCCCTGGGGATGCATTTACTGCACTGTGGGGGTAGGGTGCAATGCCAGATGTATGATCACTGAAAGCAGGAAACAGGCCCAGAATGGGCATGAGTGGGGCCTTAGCACCTCCCTGAAGATGCATTTACTGCACTGTGGGGGTAGGGTGCAATGCCAGATGTATGATCACTGAAAGCAGGAAACAGGCCCAGAATGGACGTGAGGGGGGCCTTAGCACCTCCCTGAGGATGCACTCACTGCACTGTGGAGGGAAGGGTGCAATGCCAGATGTATGATCACTGAAAGCAGGAAACAGGCCCAGAGTGGGCGTGAGTGGGGAAGCACCTCCCTGAGGATGCATTTACTGCACTGTGTTGAGGGAAGGGTGCAATGCCAGATGTATGATCACTGAAAGCAGGAAACAGGCCCAGAATGGGCTTGAGTGGGGCCTTAGCACCTCCCTGAGGATGCACTCACTGCACTGTGGAGGGGAGGGGGCAATGCCAGATGTATGATCACTGAAAGCAGGAAACAGGCCCAGAATGGGCGTGAGTGGGGCCTTAGCGCCTCCCTGAGGATGCATTTACTGCACTGTGTTGAGGGAAGGGTGCAATGCCAGATGTATGATCACTGAAAGCAGGAAACAGGCCCAGAATGGGCGTGAGTGGGGCAGCACCTCCCTGAGGATGCATTTACTGCACTGTGTTGAGGGAAGGGTGCAATGCCAGATGTATGATCACTGAAAGCAGGAAACAGGCCCAGAATGGGCGTGAGTGTGGCCTTGGCACCTCCCTGAGGATGCATTTACTGCACTGTGGGGGGAAGGGTGCAATGCCAGATGTATGATCTCTGAAAGCAGGAAACAGGCCCAGATTGGGCGTGAGTGGGGCCTTAGCACCTCCCTGAGGATGCATTTACTGCACTGTGGGGGGAAGGGTGCAATGCCAGATGTATGATCACTGAAAGCAGGAAACAGGCCCAGAATGGGCGTGAGTGGGGCAGCACCTCCCTGAGGATGCATTTACTGCACTGTGTTGAGGGAAGGGTGCAATGCCAGATGTGTGATCACTGAAAGCAGGAAACAGGCCCAGAATGGGCGTGAGTGGGGCAGCACCTCCCTGAGGATGCATTTACTGCACTGTGTGGAGGGGAGGGTGCAATGCCAGATGTATGATCTCTGAAAGCAGGAAACAGGCCCAGATTGGGCGTGAGTGGGGCCTTAGCACCTCCCTGAGGATGCATTTACTGCACTGTGGGGGGAAGGGTGCAATGCCAGATGTATGATCACTGAAAGCAGGAAACAGGCCCAGAATGGGCGTGAGTGTGGCCTTAACACCTCCCTGATGATGCATTTACTGCACTGTGGGGGGAAGGGTGCAATGCCAGATGTATGATCACTGAAAGCAGGAAACAGGCCCAGAATGGCCGTGAGTGTGGCCTTAGCACCTCCCTGATGATGCATTTACTGCACTGTGGGGGGAAGGGTGCAATGCCAGATGTATGATCACTGAAAGCAGGAAACAGGCCCAGAATGGGCGTGAGTGGGGCCTTAGCACCTCCCTGAAGATGCATTTACTGCACTGTGGGGGGAAGGGTGCAATGCCAGATGTATGATCACTGAAAGCAGGAAACAGGCCCAGAATGGGCGTGAGTGTGGCCTTAACACCTCCCTGATGATGCATTTACTGCACTGTGGGGGGAAGTGTGCAATGCCAGATGTATGATCACTGAAAGCAGGAAACAGGCCCAGAATGGGCGTGAGTGGGGCCTTAGCACCTCCCTGAGGATGCATTTACTGCACTGTGGGGGGAAGGGTGCAATGCCAGATGTATGATCACTGAAAGCAGGAAACAGGCCCAGAATGGGCGTGAGTGTGGCCTTAGCACCTCCCTGAGGATGCACTTACTGCACTGTGGGGGGAAGGGTGCAATGTCAGATGTATGATCACTGAAAGCAGGAAACAGGCCCAGAATGGGCGTGAGTGTGGCCTTAGCACCTCCCTGATGATGCACTTACTGCACTGTGGAGGGAAGGGTGCAATGCCAGATGTATGATCACTGAAAGCAGGAAACAGGCCCAGAATGGGCGTGAGTGGGGCCTTAGCACCTCCCTGGGGATGAATTTACTGCACTGTGGGGGGAAGGGTGCAATGCCAGATGTATGATCACTGAAAGCAGGAAACAGGCCCAGAATGGCCGTGAGTGGGGCCTTAGCACCTCCCTGAGGATGCATTTACTGCACTGTGGATGGAAGGGTGCAATGCCAGATGTATGATCACTGAAAGTGGGAAACAGGCCCAGAATGAGCATGAGTGGGGCCTTCGCACCTCCCTGAGGATGCATTTACTGCACTGTGGTGGGGAGTGTGCAATGCCAGATGTATGATCACTGAAAGCATGAAACAGGCCCAGAATGGGCATGAGTGGGGCCTTAGCACCTCCCTGAGGATGCATTTACTGCACTGTGGAGGGAAGGGTGCAATGCCAGATGTATGATCTCTGAAAGCAGGAAACAGGCCCAGAATGGGCATGAGTGGGGCCTTAGCACCTCCCTGAGGATGCATTTACTGCACTGTGGAGGGGAGGGTGCAATGCCAGATGTATGATCACTGAAAGCAGGAAACAGGCCCAGAATGGGCATCGGTGGGGCCTTAGCACCTCCCTGAGGATGCATTTACTGCACTGTGGAGGGGAGGGTGCAATGCCAGATGTATGATCTCTGAAAGCAGGAAACAGGCCCAGAATGGGCATGAGTGGGGCCTTAGCACTTCCCTGAGGATGCATTTACTGCACTGTGGAGGGGAGGGTGCAATGCCAGATGTATGATCACTGAAAGCAGGAAACAGGCCCATAATGGGCGTGAGTGTGGCCTTAGCACCTCCCTGGGGATGCATTTACTGCACTGTGGGGGTAGGGTGCAATGCCAGATGTATGATCACTGAAAGCAGGAAACAGGCCCAGAATGGGCATGAGTGGGGCCTTAGCACCTCCCTGAAGATGCATTTACTGCACTGTGGGGGTAGGGTGCAATGCCAGATGTATGATCACTGAAAGCAGGAAACAGGCCCAGAATGGACGTGAGGGGGGCCTTAGCACCTCCCTGAGGATGCACTCACTGCACTGTGGAGGGAAGGGTGCAATGCCAGATGTATGATCACTGAAAGCAGGAAACAGGCCCAGAGTGGGCGTGAGTGGGGAAGCACCTCCCTGAGGATGCATTTACTGCACTGTGTTGAGGGAAGGGTGCAATGCCAGATGTATGATCACTGAAAGCAGGAAACAGGCCCAGAATGGGCTTGAGTGGGGCCTTAGCACCTCCCTGAGGATGCACTCACTGCACTGTGGAGGGGAGGGGGCAATGCCAGATGTATGATCACTGAAAGCAGGAAACAGGCCCAGAATGGGCGTGAGTGGGGCCTTAGCGCCTCCCTGAGGATGCATTTACTGCACTGTGTTGAGGGAAGGGTGCAATGCCAGATGTATGATCACTAAAAGCAGGAAACAGGCCCAGAATGGGCGTGAGTGGGGCAGCACCTCCCTGCGGATGCATTTACTGCACTGTGTTGAGGGAAGGGTGCAATGCCAGATGTATGATCACTGAAAGCAGGAAACAGGCCCAGAATGGGCGTGAGTGTGGCCTTGGCACCTCCCTGAGGATGCATTTACTGCACTGTGGGGGGAAGGGTGCAATGCCAGATGTATGATCTCTGAAAGCAGGAAACAGGCCCAGATTGGGCGTGAGTGGGGCCTTAGCACCTCCCTGAGGATGCATTTACTGCACTGTGGGGGGAAGGGTGCAATGCCAGATGTATGATCACTGAAAGCAGGAAACAGGCCCAGAATGGGCGTGAGTGGGGCAGCTCCTCCCTGAGGATGCATTTACTGCACTGTGTTGAGGGAAGGGTGCAATGCCAGATGTATGATCACTGAAAGCAGGAAACAGGCCCAGAATGGGCGTGAGTGGGGCAGCACCTCCCTGAGGATGCATTTACTGCACTGTGTGGAGGGGAGGGTGCAATGCCAGATGTATGATCTCTGAAAGCAGGAAACAGGCCCAGATTGGGTGTGAGTGGGGCCTTAGCACCTCCCTGAGGATGCATTTACTGCACTGTGGGGGGAAGGGTGCAATGCCAGATGTATGATCACTGAAAGCAGGAAACAGGCCCAGAATGGGCGTGAGTGTGGCCTTAACACCTCCCTGATGATGCATTTACTGCACTGTGGGGGGAAGGGTGCAATGCCAGATGTATGATCACTGAAAGCAGGAAACAGGCCCAGAATGGCCGTGAGTGTGGCCTTAGCACCTCCCTGATGATGCATTTACTGCACTGTGGGGGGAAGGGTGCAATGCCAGATGTATGATCACTGAAAGCAGGAAACAGGCCCAGAATGGGCGTGAGTGGGGCCTTAGCACCTCCCTGAAGATGCATTTACTGCACTGTGGGGGGAAGGGTGCAATGCCAGATGTATGATCACTGAAAGCAGGAAACAGGCCCAGAATGGGCGTGAGTGTGGCCTTAACACCTCCCTGATGATGCATTTACTGCACTGTGGGGGGAAGTGTGCAATGCCAGATGTATGATCACTGAAAGCAGGAAACAGGCCCAGAATGGGCGTGAGTGGGGCCTTAGCACCTCCCTGAGGATGCATTTACTGCACTGTGGGGGGAAGGGTGCAATGCCAGATGTATGATCACTGAAAGCAGGAAACAGGCCCAGAATGGGCGTGAGTGTGGCCTTAGCACCTCCCTGAGGATGCACTTACTGCACTGTGGGGGGAAGGGTGCAATGTCAGATGTATGATCACTGAAAGCAGGAAACAGGCCCAGAATGGGCGTGAGTGTGGCCTTAGCACCTCCCTGATGATGCACTTACTGCACTGTGGAGGGAAGGGTGCAATGCCAGATGTATGATCACTGAAAGCAGGAAACAGGCCCAGAATGGGCGTGAGTGGGGCCTTAGCACCTCCCTGGGGATGAATTTACTGCACTGTGGGGGGAAGGGTGCAATGCCAGATGTATGATCTCTGAAAGCAGGAAACAGGCCCAGAATGGGCGTGAGTGGGGCCTTAACACCTCCCTGATGATGCATTTACTGCACTGTGGGGGGAAGGGTGCAATGCCAGATGTATGATCACTGAAAGCAGGAAACAGGCCCAGAATGGGCGTGAGTGGGGCCTTAGCCCCTCCCTGGGGATGCATTTACTGCACTGTGGAGGGGAGGGTGCAATGCCAGATGTATGATCACTGAAAGCAGGAAACAGGCCCAGAATGGGCATGAGTGTGGCAGCACCTCCCTGATGATGCATTTACTGCACTGTGGAGGGAAGGGTGCAATGCCAGATGTATGATAACTGAAAGCAGGAAACAGGCCCAGAATGGGCGTAAGTGTGGCCTTAGCACCTCCCTGAGGATGCATTTACTGCATTGTGTGTTGAGGGAAGGGTGCAATGCCAGATGTATGATCACTGAAAGCAGGAAACAGGCCCAGAATAGGTGTGAGTGTGGCCTTAGCACCTCCCTGAGGATGCATTTACTGCACTGTGGAGGGGAGGGTGCAATGCCAGATGTATGATCACTGAAAGCAGGAAACAGTCCCAGAATGGCCGTGAGTGTGGCCTTAACACCTCCTTGATGATACATCTACTGCACTGTGGAGGGGAGGGTGCAATGCCAGATGTATGATCACTGAAAGCAGGAAACAGGCCCAGAATGGGCATGAGTGGGGCCTTAGCACCTCCCTGAGGATGCATTTACTGCACTGTGGAGGGGAGGGTGCAATGCCAGATGTATGATCACTGAAAGCAGGAAACAGGCCCAGAATGGCCGTGAGTGGGGCCTTAGCACCTCCCTGTGGATGCATTTACTGCACTGTGGATGGAAGGGTGCAATGCCAGATGTATGATCACTGAATGCAGGAAACAGGCCCAGAATGGGCGGAAGTGGGGCCTTAGCACCTCCCCGAGGATGCATTTACTGCACTGTGGAGAGGAGGGTGCAATGCCAGATGTATGATCACTGAATGCAGGAAACAGGCCCAGAATGACCGTGAGTGGGGCCTTCGCACCTCCCTGAGGATGCATTTACTGCACTGTGGAGAGGAAGGGTGCAATGCCAGATGTATGATCAGTGAAAGCAGATAACAGGCCCAGAATGACTGTGAGTGGGGCCTTAGCACCTCCCTGAGTATGCATTTACTGCACTGTGGAGGGGAGGGTGCACTGCCAGGTGTATGATCACTGAAAGCAGGAAACAGGCCCAGAATGGGCATGAGTGTGGCAGCACCTCCCTGATGATGCATTTACTGCACTGTGGAGGGGAGGGTGCACTGCCAGGTGTATGATCACTGAAAGCAGGAAACAGACCCAGAATGGGCGTGAGTGGGGCCTTAGCACCTCCCTGGGGATGCATTTAGTGCACTGTGGGGGGAAGGGTGCAATGCCAGATGTATGATCACTGAAAGCAGATAACAGGCCCAGAATGGGCGTGAGTGGGGCCTTAGCACCTCCCTGGGGATGCATTTACTGCACTGTGGGGGTAGGGTGCAATGGCAGATGTATGATCACTGAAAGCAGATAACAGGCCCAGAATGGGCATGAGTGGGGCCTTAGCACCTCCCTGAGGATGCATTTACTGCACTGTGGGGGGAAGGGTGCAATGCCAGATGTATGATCACTGAAAGCAGATAACAGGCCCAGAATGGGCCTGAGTGGGGCATTAGCACCTCCCTGAAGATGCATTTACTGCACTGTGGGGGGAAGGGTGCAATGCCAGATGTATGATCACTGAAAGCAGGAAACAGTCCCAGAATGGGCATGAGTGGGGCCTTAGCACCTCCCTGAGGAGGCATTTACTGCACTGTGGAGAGGAAGGGTGCAATGCCAGATGTATGATCACTGAAAGCAGATAACAGGCCCAGAATGGGCGTGAGTGGGGCCTTAACACCTCCCTGATGATACATCTACTGCACTGTGGAGGGGAGGGTGCAATGCCAGATGTATGATCACTGAAAGCAGGAAACAGGCCCAGAATGGGCGTGAGTGTGGCCTTAGCACCTCCCTGAGGATGCATTTACTGCACTGTGTGTGGGGGGAAGGCTGCAATGCCAGATGTATGATCACTGAAAGCAGGAAACAGGCCCAGAATGGCCGTGAGTGGGGCCTTAGCACCTCCCTGAGGATGCATTTACTGCACTGTGGGGGGAAGGGTGCAATGCCAGATGTATGATCACTGAAAGCAGGAAACAGTCCCAGAATGGGCATGAGTGGGGCCTTAGCACCTCCCTGAGGATGCATTTACTGCACTGTGGAGAGGAAGGGTGCAATGCCAGATGTATGATCACTGAAAGCAGATAACAGGCCCAGAATGGGCGTGAGTGGGGCCTTAACACCTCCCTGATGATACATCTACTGCACTGTGGAGGGGAGGGTGCAATGCCAGATGTATGATCACTGAAAGCAGGAAACAGGCCCAGAATGGGCGTGAGTGTGGCCTTAGCACCTCCCCGATGATGCATTTACTGCACTGTGGAGGGGAGGGTGCAATGCCAGATGTATGATCACTGAAAGCAGGAAACAGGCCCAGAATGGGCGTGAGTGGGGCCTTAGCCCCTCCCTGGGGATGCATTTACTGCACTGTGGAGGGGAGGGTGCAATGCCAGATGTATGATCACTGAAAGCAGGAAACAGGCCCAGAATGGGCATGAGTGTGGCAGCACCTCCCTGATGATGCATTTACTGCACTGTGGGGGGAAGGGTGCAATGCCAGATGTATGATCACCGGAAGCAGGAAACAGGCCCAGAATGGGCGTGAGTGGGGCCTTAGCACCTCCCTGAGGATGCATTTACTGCACTGTGGAGGGGAGGGTGCAATGCCAGATGTATGATCACTGAAAGCAGGAAACAGGCCCAGAATGGGCGTGAGTGGGGCCTTAGCACCTCCCTGAGGATGCACTCATTGCACTGCACTGTGGAGGGGAGGGTGCAATGCCAGATGTATGATCACTGAAAGCAGGAAACAGGCCCAGAATGGGCATGAGTGGGGCCTTAGAACCTCCCTGAGGATGCATTTACTGCACTGTGGGGGGAAGGGTGCAATGCCATATGCATGATCACTGAAAGCAGATAACAGGCCCAGAATGGGCATGAGTGGGGCCTTAGCACCGCCCTGAGGATGCATTTACTGCACTGTGGGGGGAAGGGTGCAATGCCAGATGTATGATCACTGAAAGCAGCAAACAGTCCCAGAATGGGAATGAGTGGGGCCTTAGCACCTCCCTGAGGATGCATTTACTGCACTGTGGAGAGGAAGGGTTCAATGCCAGATGTATGATCACTGAAAGCAGATAACAGGCCCAGAATGACTGTGAGTGGGGCCTTAGCACCTCCCTGAGGATGCATTTACTGCACTGTGGGGGGAAGGGTGCAATGCCAGATGTATGATCACTGAAAGCAGGAAACAGGCCCAGAATGACTGTGAGTGGGGCCTTCGCACCTCCCTGAGGATGCATTTACTGCATTGTGGGGGGAAGGGTGCAATGCCAGATGTATGATCATTGAAAGCAGGAAACAGGCCCAGAATGGGCGTGAGTGGGGCCTTAGCACCTCCCTGGGGATGCATTTACTGCATTGTGGGGGGAAGGGTGCAATGCCAGATGTTTGATCATTGAAAGCAGGAAACAGGCCCAGAATGGGCGTGAGTGGGGCCTTAGCACCTCTGTGAGGATGCATTTACTGCACTGTGGGGGGAAGGGTGCAATGCCAGATGTATGGTCACTGAAAGCAGGAAACAGTCCCACAATGGGCATGAGTGGGGCCTTAGCACCTCCCTGAGGATGCATTTACTGCACTGTGGGGGGAAGGGTGCAATGCCAGATGTATGATCATTGAAAGCAGGAAACAGGCCCAGAATGGGCGTGAGTGGGGCCTTAGCACCTCCCTGAGGATGCATTTACTGCACTGTGGTGGGGAGGGTGCAATGCCAGATGTATGATCACTGAAAGCAGGAAACAGGCCCAGAATGGGCGTGAGTGGGGCCTTAGCATCTCCCCGAGGATGCACTCACTGCACTGTGGAGGGAAGGGTGCAATGCCAGATGTATGATCACTGAAAGCGGGAAACAGGCCCAGAATGGGCATGAGTGGGGCCTTAGAACCTCCCTGAGGATGCATTTACTGCACTGTGGGGGGAAGGGGCAATGCCAGATGTATGATCACTGAAAGCGGGAAACAGGCCCAGAATGGGCGTGAGTGGGGCCTTAGCACCTCCCTGATGATGCATTTACTGCACTGTGGAGGGAAGGGTGCAATGCCAGATGTATGATCACTGAAAGCAGGAAACAGGCCCAGCATGGGCGTGAGTGTGGCCTTAGCACCTCCCTGGGGATGCATTTACTGCACTGTGGGGGTAGGGTGCAATGCCAGATGTATGATCACTGAAAGCATGAAACAGGCCCAGAATGAGCATGAGTGGGGCCTTAGCACCTCCCTGAGGATGCATTTACTGCACTGTGTGGGGAAGGGTGCAATGCCAGATGTATGATCACTGAAAGCATGGAACAGGCCCAGAATGGGCATGAGTGGGGCCTTAGCACCTCCCTGAAGATGCATTTACTGCACTGTGGGGGTAGGGTGCAATGCCAGATGTATGATCACTGAAAGCAGGAAACAGGCCCAGAATGGACGTGAGGGGGGCCTTAGCACCTCCCTGAGGATGCACTCACTGCACTGTGGAGGGAAGGGTGCAATGCCAGATGTATGATCACTGAAAGCAGGAAACAGGCCCAGAGTGGGCGTGAGTGGGGAAGCACCTCCCTGAGGATGCATTTACTGCACTGTGTTGAGGGAAGGGTGCAATGCCAGATGTATGATCACTGAAAGCAGGAAACAGGCCCAGAATGGGCTTGAGTGGGGCCTTAGCACCTCCCTGAGGATGCACTCACTGCACTGTGGAGGGGAGGGGGCAATGCCAGATGTATGATCACTGAAAGCAGGAAACAGGCCCAGAATGGGCGTGAGTGGGGCCTTAGCGCCTCCCTGAGGATGCATTTACTGCACTGTGTTGAGGGAAGGGTGCAATGCCAGATGTATGATCACTGAAAGCAGGAAACAGGCCCAGAATGGGCGTGAGTGGGGCAGCACCTCCCTGAGGATGCATTTACTGCACTGTGTTGAGGGAAGGGTGCAATGCCAGATGTATGATCACTGAAAGCAGGAAACAGGCCCAGAATGGGCGTGAGTGTGGCCTTGGCACCTCCCTGAGGATGCATTTACTGCACTGTGGGGGGAAGGGTGCAATGCCAGATGTATGATCTCTGAAAGCAGGAAACAGGCCCAGATTGGGCGTGAGTGGGGCCTTAGCACCTCCCTGAGGATGCATTTACTGCACTGTGGGGGGAAGGGTGCAATGCCAGATGTATGATCACTGAAAGCAGGAAACAGGCCCAGAATGGGCGTGAGTGGGGCAGCACCTCCCTGAGGATGCATTTACTGCACTGTGTTGAGGGAAGGGTGCAATGCCAGATGTATGATCACTGAAAGCAGGAAACAGGCCCAGAATGGGCGTGAGTGGGGCAGCACCTCCCTGAGGATGCATTTACTGCACTGTGTGGAGGGGAGGGTGCAATGCCAGATGTATGATCTCTGAAAGCAGGAAACAGGCCCAGATTGGGCGTGAGTGGGGCCTTAGCACCTCCCTGAGGATGCATTTACTGCACTGTGGGGGGAAGGGTGCAATGCCAGATGTATGATCACTGAAAGCAGGAAACAGGCCCAGAATGGGCGTGAGTGTGGCCTTAACACCTCCCTGATGATGCATTTACTGCACTGTGGGGGGAAGGGTGCAATGCCAGATGTATGATCACTGAAAGCAGGAAACAGGCCCAGAATGGCCGTGAGCGTGGCCTTAGCACCTCCCTGATGATGCATTTACTGCACTGTGGGGGGAAGGGTGCAATGCCAGATGTATGATCACTGAAAGCAGGAAACAGGCCCAGAATGGGCGTGAGTGGGGCCTTAGCACCTCCCTGAGGATGCATTTACTGCACTGTGGGGGGAAGGGTGCAATGCCAGATGTATGATCACTGAAAGCAGGAAACAGGCCCAGAATGGGCGTGAGTGTGGCCTTAGCACCTCCCTGAGGATGCACTTACTGCACTGTGGGGGGAAGGGTGCAATGTCAGATGTATGATCACTGAAAGCAGGAAACAGGCCCAGAATGGGCGTGAGTGTGGCCTTAGCACCTCCCTGATGATGCACTTACTGCACTGTGGAGGGAAGGGTGCAATGCCAGATGTATGATCACTGAAAGCAGGAAACAGGCCCAGAATGGGCGTGAGTGGGGCCTTAGCACCTCCCTGGGGATGGATTTACTGCACTGTGGGGGGAAGGGTGCAATGCCAGATGTATGATCTCTGAAAGCAGGAAACAGGCCCAGAATAGGCGTGAGTGGGGCCTTAACACCTCCCTGATGATGCATTTACTGCACTGTGGGGGGAAGGGTGCAATGGCAGATGTATGATCACTGAAAGCAGGAAACAGGCCCAGAATGGGCGTGAGTGGGGCCTTAGCCCCTCCCTGGGGATGCATTTACTGCACTGTGGAGGGGAGGGTGCAATGCCAGATGTATGATCACTGAAAGCAGGAAACAGGCCCAGAATGGGCATGAGTGTGGCAGCACCTCCCTGATGATGCATTTACTGCACTGTGGAGGGAAGGGTGCAATGCCAGATGTATGATAACTGAAAGCAGGAAACAGGCCCAGAATGGGCGTAAGTGTGGCCTTAGCACCTCCCTGAGGATGCATTTACTGCACTGTGTGTTGAGGGAAGGGTGCAATGCCAGATGTATGATCACTGAAAGCAGGAAACAGGCCCAGAATAGGTGTGAGTGTGGCCTTAGCACCTCCCTGAGGATGCATTTACTGCACTGTGGAGGGGAGGGTGCAATGCCAGATGTATGATCACTGAAAGCAGGAAACAGTCCCAGAATGGCCGTGAGTGTGGCCTTAACACCTCCTTGATGATACATCTACTGCACTGTGGAGGGGAGGGTGCAATGCCAGATGTATGATCACTGAAAGCAGGAAACAGGCCCAGAATGGGCATGAGTGGGGCCTTAGCACCTCCCTGAGGATGCATTTACTGCACTGTGGAGGGGAGGGTGCAATGCCAGATGTATGATCACTGAAAGCAGGAACAGGCCCAGAATGGCCGTGAGTGGGGCCTTAGCACCTCCCTGAGGATGCATTTACTGCACTGTGGATGGAAGGGTGCAATGCCAGATGTATGATCACTGAATGCAGGAAACAGGCCCAGAATGGGCGGAAGTGGGGCCTTAGCACCTCCCCGAGGATGCATTTACTGCACTGTGGAGAGGAGGGTGCAATGCCAGATGTATGATCACTGAATGCAGGAAACAGGCCCAGAATGACCGTGAGTGGGGCCTTCGCACCTCCCTGAGGATGCATTTACTGCACTGTGGAGAGGAAGGGTGCAATGCCAGATGTATGATCAGTGAAAGCAGATAACAGGCCCAGAATGACTGTGAGTGGGGCCTTAGCACCTCCCTGAGTATGCATTTACTGCACTGTGGAGGGGAGGGTGCACTGCCAGGTGTATGATCACTGAAAGCAGGAAACAGGCCCAGAATGGGCATGAGTGTGGCAGCACCTCCCTGATGATGCATTTACTGCACTGTGGAGGGGAGGGTGCACTGCCAGGTGTATGATCACTGAAAGCAGGAAACAGACCCAGAATGGGCGTGAGTGGGGCCTTAGCACCTCCCTGGGGATGCATTTAGTGCACTGTGGGGGGAAGGGTGCAATGCCAGATGTATGATCACTGAAAGCAGGAAACAGTCCCAGAATGGGCATGAGTGGGGCCTTAGCACCTCCCTGAGGATGCATTTACTGCACTGTGGAGGGAAGGGTGCAATGCCAGATGTATGATCACTTAAAGCAGATAACAGGCCCAGAATGGGCATGAGTGGGGCCTTAGCACCTCCCTGAGGATGCACTCATTGCACTGCACTGTGGAGGGGAGGGTGCAATGCCAGATGTATGATCACTGAAAGCAGGAAACAGGCCCAGAATGGGCATGAGTGGGGCCTTAGCACCTCCCTGAGGATGCATTTACTGCACTGTGGAGGGAAGGGTGCAATGCCAGATGTATGATCACTGAAAGCAGATAACAGGCCCAGAATGGGCGTGAGTGGGGCCTTAGCACCTCCCTGGGGATGCATTTACTGCACTGTGGGGGTAGGGTGCAATGGCAGATGTATGATCACTGAAAGCAGATAACAGGCCCAGAATGGGCATGAGTGGGGCCTTAGCACCTCCCTGAGGATGCATTTACTGCACTGTGGGGGGAAGGGTGCAATGCCAGATGTATGATCACTGAAAGCAGATAACAGGCCCAGAATGGGCCTGAGTGGGGCATTAGCACCTCCCTGAAGATGCATTTACTGCACTGTGGGGGGAAGGGTGCAATGCCAGATGTATGATCACTGAAAGCAGGAAACAGTCCCAGAATGGGCATGAGTGGGGCCTTAGCACCTCCCTGAGGATGCATTTACTGCACTGTGGAGAGGAAGGGTGCAATGCCAGATGTATGATCACTGAAAGCAGATAACAGGCCCAGAATGGGCGTGAGTGGGGCCTTAACACCTCCCTGATGATACATCTACTGCACTGTGGAGGGGAGGGTGCAATGCCAGATGTATGATCACTGAAAGCAGGAAACAGGCCCAGAATGGGCATTAGTGTGGCCTTAGCACCTCCCTGAGGATGCATTTACTGCACTGTGTGTGGGGGGAAGGCTGCAATGCCAGATGTATGATCACTGAAAGCAGGAAACAGGCCCAGAATGAGCATGAGTGGTGCCTTAGCACCTCCCTGAAGATGCATTTACTGCACTGTGGGGGGAAGGGTGCAATGCCAGATGTATGATCACTGAAAGCAGGAAACAGTCCCAGAATGGGCATGAGTGGGGCCTTAGCACCTCCCTGAGGATGCATTTACTGCACTGTGGAGAGGAAGGGTGCAATGCCAGATGTATGATCACTGAAAGCAGATAACAGGCCCAGAATGGGCGTGAGTGGGGCCTTAACACCTCCCTGATGATACATCTACTGCACTGTGGAGGGTAGGGTGCAATGCCAGATGTATGATCACTGAAAGCAGGAAACAGGCCCAGAATGGGCGTGAGTGTGGCCTTAGCACCTCCCCGATGATGCATTTACTGCACTGTGGAGGGGAGGGTGCAATGCCAGATGTATGATCACTGAAAGCAGGAAACAGGCCCAGAATGGGCGTGAGTGGGGCCTTAGCCCCTCCCTGGGGATGCATTTACTGCACTGTGGAGGGGAGGGTGCAATGCCAGATGTATGATCACTGAAAGCAGGAAACAGGCCCAAAATGGGCATGAGTGTGGCAGCACCTCCCTGATGATGCATTTACTGCACTGTGGGGGGAAGGGTGCAATGCCAGATGTATGATCACCGGAAGCAGGAAACAGGCCCAGAATGGGCGTGAGTGGGGCCTTAGCACCTCCCTGAGGATACATTTACTGCACTGTGGAGGGGAGGGTGCAATGCCAGATGTATGATCACTGAAAGCAGGAAACAGGCCCAGAATGGGCGTGAGTGGGGCCTTAGCACCTCCCTGAGGATGCACTCATTGCACTGCACTGTGGAGGGGAGGGTGCAATGCCAGATGTATGATCACTGAAAGCAGGAAACAGGCCCAGAATGGGCATGAGTGGGGCCTTAGAACCTCCCTGAGGATGCATTTACTGCACTGTGGGGGGTAAGGGTGCAATGCCATATGCATGATCACTGAAAGCAGATAACAGGCCCAGAATGGGCATGAGTGGGGCCTTAGCACCGCCCTGAGGATGCATTTACTGCACTGTGGGGGGAAGGGTGCAATGCCAGATGTATGATCACTGAAAGCAGGAAACAGTCCCAGAATGGGAATGAGTGGGGCCTTAGCACCTCCCTGAGGATGCATTTACTGCACTGTGGAGAGGAAGGGTTCAATGCCAGATGTATGATCACTGAAAGCAGATAACAGGCCCAGAATGACTGTGAGTGGGGCCTTAGCACCTCCCTGAGGATGCATTTACTGCACTGTGGGGGGAAGGGTGCAATGCCAGATGTATGATCACTGAAAGCAGGAAACAGGCCCAGAATGACTGTGAGTGGGGCCTTCGCACCTCCCTGAGGATGCATTTACTGCATTGTGGGGGGAAGGGTGCAATGCCAGATGTATGATCATTGAAAGCAGGAAACAGGCCCAGGATGGGCGTGAGTGGGGCCTTAGCACCTCCCTGGGGATGCATTTACTGCATTGTGGGGGGAAGGGTGCAATGCCAGATGTTTGATCATTGAAAGCAGGAAACAGGCCCAGAATGGGCGTGAGTGGGGCCTTAGCACCTCCGTGAGGATGCATTTACTGCACTGTGGGGGGAAGGGTGCAATGCCAGATGTATGATCATTGAAAGCAGGAAACAGGCCCAGAATGGGCGTGAGTGGGGCCTTAGCACCTCCCTGAGGATGCATTTACTGCACTGTGGTGGGGAGGGTGCAATGCCAGATGTATGATCACTGAAAGCAGGAAACAGGCCCAGAATGGGCGTGAGTGGGGCCTTAGCATCTCCCCGAGGATGCACTCACTGCACTGTGGAGGGGAGGGTGCAATGCCAGATGTATGATCACTGAAAGCGGGAAACAGGCCCAGAATGGGCATGAGTGGGGCCTTAGAACCTCCCTGAGGATGCATTTACTGCACTGTGGGGGGAAGGGGCAATGCCAGATGTATGATCACTGAAAGCGGGAAACAGGCCCAGAATGGGCGTGAGTGGGGCCTTAGCACCTCCCTGATGATGCATTTACTGCACTGTGGAGGGAAGGGTGCAATGCCAGATGTATGATCACTGAAAGCAGGAAACAGTCCCAGAATGGGCGTGAGTGGGGCCTTAGCACCTCCCTGAGGATGCACTCACTGCACTGTGGAGGGGAGGGTGCAATGCCAGATGTATGATCACTGAAAGCAGGAAACAGGCCCAGAATAGGCGTGAGTGTGGCCTTAGCACCTCCCTGAGGATGCATTTACTGCACTGTGGAGGGGAGGGTGCAATGCCAGATGTATGATCACTGAAAGCAGGAAACAGTCCCAGAATGGGCGTGAGTGTGGCCTTAACACCTCCCTGATGATGCATCTTCTGCACTGTGGAGGGGAGGGTGCAATGCCAGATGTATGATCACTGAAAGCAGGAAACAGGCCCAGAATGGGCATGAGTGGGGCCTTAGCACCTCCCTGAGGATGCATTTACTGCACTGTGGAGGGGAGGGTGCAATGCCAGATGTATGATCACTGAAAGCAGGAAACAGGCCCAGAATGGCCGTGAGTGGGGCCTTAGCACCTCCCTGAGGATGCATTTACTGCACTGTGGATGGAAGGGTGCAATGCCAGATGTATGATCACTGAAAGCGGGAAACAGGCCCAGAATGAGCATGAGTGGGGCCTTCGCACCTCCCTGAGGATGCATTTACTGCACTGTTGTGGGGAGTGTGCAATGCCAGATGTATGATCACTGAAAGCATGAAACAGGCCCAGAATGGGCATGAGTGGGGCCTTAGCACCTCCCTGAGGATGCATTTACTGCACTGTGGAGGGAAGGGTGCAATGCCAGATGTATGATCTCTGAAAGCAGGAAACAGGCCCAGAATGGGCATGAGTGGGGCCTTAGCACCTCCCTGAGGATGCATTTACTGCACTGTGGAGGGGAGGGTGCAATGCCAGATGTATGATCTCTGAAAGCAGGAAACAGGCCCAGAATGGGCATGAGTGGGGCCTTAGCACCTCCCTGAGGATGCATTTACTGCACTGTGGAGGGGAGGGTGCAATGCCAGATGTATGATCACTGAAAGCAGGAAACAGGCCCAGAATGGGCATGAGTGGGGCCTTAGCACCTCCCTGAGGATGCATTTACTGCACTGTGGAGGGGAGGGTGCAATGCCAGATGTATGATCTCTGAAAGCAGTAAACAGGCCCAGAATGGGCATGAGTGGGGCCCTAGCACTTCCCTGAGGATGCATTTACTGCACTGTGGAGGGGAGGATGCAATGCCAGATGTATGATCACTGAAAGCAAGAAACAGGCCCATAATGGGCGTGAGTGTGGCCTTAGCACCTCCCTGGGGATGCATTTACTGCACTGTGGGGGTAGGGTGCAATGCCAGATGTATGATCACTGAAAGCAGGAAACAGGCCCAGAGTGGGCGTGAGTGGGGAAGCACCTCCCTGAGGATGCATTTACTGCACTGTGTTGAGGGAAGGGTGCAATGCCAGAATGTATGATCACTGAAAGCAGGAAACAGGCCCAGAATGGGCGTGAGTGGGGCCTTAGCACCTCCCTGAGGATGCACTCACTGCACTGTGGAGGGGAGGGGGCAATGCCAGATGTATGATCACTGAAAGCAGGAAACAGGCCCAGAATGGGTGTGAGTGGGGCCTTAGCGCCTCCCTGAGGATGCATTTACTGCACTGTGTTGAGGGAAGGGTGCAATGCCAGATGTATGATCACTGAAAGCAGGAAACAGGCCCAAAATGGGCGTGAGTGGGGCAGCACCTCCCTGAGGATGCATTTACTGCACTGTGTTGAGGGAAGGGTGCAATGCCAGATGTATGATCACTGAAAGCAGGAAACAGGCCCAGAATGGGCGTGAGTGTGGCCTTGGCACCTCCCTGAGGATGCATTTACTGCACTGTGGGGGGAAGGGTGCAATGCCAGATGTATGATCTCTGAAAGCAGGAAACAGGCCCATAATGGGCGTGAGTGTGGCCTTAGCACCTCCCTGGGGATGCATTTACTGCACTGTGGGGGTAGGGTGCAATGCCAGATGTATGATCACTGAAAGCAGGAAACAGGCCCAGAATGGGCATGAGTGGGGCCTTAGCACCTCCCTGAAGATGCATTTACTGCACTGTGGGGGTAGGGTGCAATGCCAGATGTATGATCACTGAAAGCAGGAAACAGGCCCAGAATGGACGTGAGGGGGGCCTTAGCACCTCCCTGAGGATGCACTCACTGCACTGTGGAGGGAAGGGTGCAATGCCAGATGTATGATCACTGAAAGCAGGAAACAGGCCCAGAGTGGGCGTGAGTGGGGAAGCACCTCCCTGAGGATGCATTTACTGCACTGTGTTGAGGGAAGGGTGCAATGCCAGATGTATGATCACTGAAAGCAGGAAACAGGCCCAGAATGGGCGTGAGTGGGGCCTTAGCACCTCCCTGAGGATGCACTCACTGCACTGTGGAGGGGAGGGGGCAATGCCAGATGTATGATCACTGAAAGCAGGAAACAGGCCCAGAATGGGCGTGAGTGGGGCCTTAGCGCCTCCCTGAGGATGCATTTACTGCACTGTGTTGAGGGTAGGGTGCAATGCCAGATGTATGATCACTGAAAGCAGGAAACAGGCCCAGAATGGGCGTGAGTGGGGCAGCACCTCCCTGAGGATGCATTTACTGCACTGTGTTGAGGGAAGGGTGCAATGCCAGATGTATGATCACTGAAAGCAGGAAACAGGCCCAGAATGGGCGTGAGTGTGGCCTTGGCACCTCCCTGAGGATGCATTTACTGCACTGTGGGGGGAAGGGTGCAATGCCAGATGTATGATCTCTGAAAGCAGGAAACAGGCCCAGATTGGGCGTGAGTGGGGCCTTAGCACTTCCCTGAGGATGCATTTACTGCACTGTGGGGGGAAGGGTGCAATGCCAGATGTATGATCACTGAAAGCAGGAAACAGGCCCAGAATGGGCGTGAGTGGGGCAGCACCTCCCTGAGGATGCATTTACTGCACTGTGTTGAGGGAAGGGTGCAATGCCAGATGTATGATCACTGAAAGCAGGAAACAGGCCCAGAATGGGCGTGAGTGGGGCAGCACCTCCCTGAGGATGCATTTACTGCACTGTGTGGAGGGGAGGGTGCAATGCCAGATGTATGATCTCTGAAAGCAGGAAACAGGCCCAGATTGGGCGTGAGTGGGGCCTTAGCACCTCCCTGAGGATGCATTTACTGCACTGTGGGGGGAAGGGTGCAATGCCAGATGTATGATCACTGAAAGCAGGAAACAGGCCCAGAATGGGCGTGAGTGTGGCCTTAACACCTCCCTGATGATGCATTTACTGCACTGTGGGGGGAAGGGTGCAATGCCAGATGTATGATCACTGAAAGCAGGAAACAGGCCCAGAATGACTGTGAGTGGGGCCTTCGCACCTCCCTGAGGATGCATTTACTGCATTGTGGGGGGAAGGGTGCAATGCCAGATGTATGATCACTGAAAGCAGGAAACAAACCCAGAATGGGCGTGAGTGGGGCCTTAGCACCTCCCTGGGGATGCATTTAGTGCACTGTGGGGGGAAGGGTGCAATGCCAGATGTATGATCACTGAAAGCAGATAACAGAACCAGAATGGGCGTGAGTGGGGCCTTAGCACCTCCCTGGGGATGCATTTACTGCATTGTGGGGGGAAGGGTGCAATGCCAGATGTTTGATCATTGAAAGCAGGAAACAGGCCCAGAATGGGCGTGAGTGGGGCCTTAGCACCTCCCTGAGGATGCATTTACTGCACTGTGGGGGGAAGGGTGCAATGCCAGATGTATGGTCACTGAAAGCAGGAAACAGTCCCACAATGGGCATGAGTGGGGCCTTAGCACCTCCCTGAGGATGCATTTACTGCACTGTGGAGGGGAGGGTGCACCGCCAGGTGTATGATCACTGAAAGCAGGAAACAGACCCAGAATGGGCGTGAGTGGGGCCTTAGCACCTCCCTGGGGATGCATTTAGTGCACTGTGGGGGGAAGGGTGCAATGCCAGATGTATGATCACTGAAAGCAGATAACAGAACCAGAATGGGCGTGAGTGGGGCCTTAGCACCTCCCTGGGGATGCATTTACTGCACCGTGGGGGTAGGGTGCAATGGCAGATGTATGATCACTGAAAGCAGATAACAGGCCCAGAATGGGCATGAGTGGGCCTTAGCACCTCCCTGAGGATGCATTTACTGCACTGTGGGGGGAAGGGTGCAATGCCAGATGTATGATCACTGAAAGCAGATAACAGGCCCAGAATGGGCCTGAGTGGGGCCTTAGCACCTCCCTGAAGATGCATTTACTGCACTGTGGGGGGAAGGGTGCAATGCCAGATGTATGATCACTGAAAGCAGGAAACAGTCCCAGAATGGCCATGAGTGGGGCCTTAGCACCTCCCTGAGGATGCATTTACTGCACTGTGGAGAGGAAGGGTGCAATGCCAGATGTATGATCACTGAAAGCAGATAACAGGCCCAGAATGGGCGTGAGTGGGGCCTTAACACCTCCCTGATGATACATCTACTGCACTGTAGAGGGGAGGGTGCAATGCCAGATGTATGATCACTGAAAGCAGGAAACAGGCCCAGAATGGGCGTGAGTGTGGCCTTAGCACCTCCTCGATGATGCATTTACTGCACTGTGGAGGGGAGGGTGCAATGCCAGATGTATGATCACTGAAAGCAGGAAACAGGCCCAGACTGGGCGTGAGTGGGGCCTTATCCCCTCCCTGGGGATGCATTTACTGCACTGTGGAGGGGAGGGTGCAATGCCAGATGTATGATCACTGAAAGCAGGAAACAGGCCCAGAATGGGCATGAGTGTGGCAGCACCTCCCTGATGATGCATTTACTGCACTGTGGGGGGAAGGGTGCAATGCCAGATGTATGATCACCGGAAGCAGGAAACAGGCCCAGAATGGCCGTGAGTGGGGCCTTAGCACCTCCCTGAGGATGCATTTACTGCACTGTGGAGGGGAGGGTGCAATGCCAGATGTATGATCACTGAAAGCAGGAAACAGGCCCAGAATGGGCGTGAGTGGGGCCTTAGCACCTCCCTGAGGATGCACTCATTGCACTGCACTGTGGAGGGGAGGGTGCAATGCCAGATGTATGATCACTGAAAGCAGGAAACAGGCCCAGAATGGGCATGAGTGGGGCCTTAGAACCTCCCTGAGGATGCATTTACTGCACTGTGGGGGGAAGGGTGCAATGCCATATGCATGATCACTGAAAGCAGATAACAGGCCCAGAATGGGCATGAGTGGGGCCTTAGCACCGCCCTGAGGATGCATTTACTGCACTGTGGGGGGAATAGTGCAATGCCAGATGTATGATCACTGAAAGCAGGAAACAGTCCCAGAATGGGCATGAGTGGGGCCTTAGCACCTCCCTGAGGATGCATTTACTGCACTGTGGAGAGGAAGGGTTCAATGCCAGATGTATGATCACTGAAAGCAGATAACAGGCCCAGAATGACTGTGAGTGGGGCCTTAGCACCTCCCTGAGGATGCATTTACTGCACTGTGGGGGGAAGGGTGCAATGCCAGATGTATGATCACTGAAAGCAGGAAACAGGCCCAGAATGACTGTGAGTGGGGCCTTCGCACCTCCCTGAGGATGCATTTACTGCATTGTGGGGGGAAGGGTGCAATGCCAGATGTATGATCATTGAAAGCAGGAAACAGGCCCATAATGGGCGTGAGTGGGGCCTTAGCACCTCCCTGGGGATGCATTTACTGCATTGTGGGGGGAAGGGTGCAATGCCAGATGTTTGATCATTGAAAGCAGGAAACAGGCCCAGAATGGGCGTGAGTGGGGCCTTAGCACCTCCGTGAGGATGCATTTACTGCACTGTGGGGGGAAGGGTGAAATGCCAGATGTATGGTCACTGAAAGCAGGAAACAGTCCCACAATGGGCATGAGTGGGGCCTTAGCACCTCCCTGAGGATGCATTTACTGCACTGTGGAGAGGAAGGGTGCAATGCCAGATGTATGATCATTGAAAGCAGGAAACAGGCCCAGAATGGGCGTGAGTGGGGCCTTAGCACCTCCCTGAGGATGCATTTACTGCACTGTGGGGGGAAGGGTGCAATGCCAGATGTATGATCATTGAAAGCAGATAACAGGCCCAGAATGGGCGTGAGTGGGGCCTTAGCACCTCCCTGAGGATGCATTTACTGCACTGTGGTGGGGAGGGTGCAATGCCAGATGTATGATCACTGAAAGCAGGAAACAGGCCCAGAATGGGCGTGAGTGGGGCCTTAGCATCTCCCCGAGGATGCACTCACTGCACTGTGGAGGGGAGGGTGCAATGCCAGATGTATGATCACTGAAAGCGGGAAACAGGCCCAGAATGGGCATGAGTGGGGCCTTAGAACCTCCCTGAGGATGCATTTACTGCACTGTGGGGGGAAGGGGCAATGCCAGATGTATGATCACTGAAAGCGGGAAACAGGCCCAGAATGGGCGTGAGTGGGGCCTTAGCACCTCCCTGATGATGCATTTACTGCACTGTGGAGGGAAGGGTGCAATGCCAGATGTATGATCACTGAAAGCAGGAAACAGTCCCAGAATGGGCGTGAGTGGGGCCTTAGCACCTCCCTGAGGATGCATTTACTGCACTGTGTGTTGAGGGAAGGGTGCAATGCCAGATGTATGATCACTGAAAGCAGGAAACAGGCCCAGAATAGGTGTGAGTGTGGCCTTAGCACCTCCCTGAGGATGCATTTACTGCACTGTGGAGGGGAGGGTACAATGCCAGATGTATGATCACTGAAAGCAGGAAACAGTCCCAGAATGGCCGTGAGTGTGGCCTTAACACCTCGTTGATGATACATCTACTGCACTGTGGAGGGGAGGGTGCAATGCCAGATGTATGATCACTGAAAGCAGGAAACAGGCCCAGAATGGGCATGAGTGGGGCCTTAGCACCTCCCTGAGGATGCATTTACTGCACTGTGGAGGGGAGGGTGCAATGCCAGATGTATGATCACTGAAAGCAGGAAACAGGCCCAGAATGGCCGTGAGTGGGGCCTTAGCACCTCCCTGAGGATGCATTTACTGCACTGTGGATGGAAGGGTGCAATGCCAGATGTATGATCACTGAATGCAGGAAACAGGCCCAGAATGGGCGGAAGTGGGGCCTTAGCACCTCCCCGAGGATGCATTTACTGCACTGTGGAGAGGAGGGTGCAATGCCAGATGTATGATCACTGAATGCAGGAAACAGGCCCAGAATGACCGTGAGTGGGGCCTTCGCACCTCCCTGAGGATGCATTTACTGCACTGTGGAGAGGAAGGGTGCAATGCCAGATGTATGATCAGTGAAAGCAGATAACAGGTCCAGAATGACTGTGAGTGGGGCCTTAGCACCTCCCTGAGTATGCATTTACTGCACTGTGGAGGGGAGGGTGCACTGCCAGGTGTATGATCACTGAAAGCAGGAAACAGGCCCAGAATGGGCATGAGTGTGGCAGCACCTCCCTGATGATGCATTTACTGCACTGTGGAGGGGAGGGTGCACTGCCAGGTGTATGATCACTGAAAGCAGGAAACAGACCCAGAATGGGCGTGAGTGGGGCCTTAGCACCTCCCTGGGGATGCATTTAGTGCACTGTGGGGGGAAGGGTGCAATGCCAGATGTATGATCACTGAAAGCAGATAACAGGCCCAGAATGGGCGTGAGTGGGGCCTTAGCACCTCCCTGGGGATGCATTTACTGCACTGTGGGGGTAGGGTGCAATGGCAGATGTATGATCACTGAAAGCAGATAACAGGCCCAGAATGGGCATGAGTGGGGCCTTAGCACCTCCCTGAGGATGCATTTACTGCACTGTGGGGGGAAGGGTGCAATGCCAGATGTATGATCACTGAAAGCAGGAAACAGGCCCAGAGTGGGCGTGAGTGGGGAAGCACCTCCCTGAGGATGCATTTACTGCACTGTGGGGGGAAGGGTGCAATGGCAGATGTATGATCACTGAAAGCAGATAACAGGCCCAGAATGGGCATGAGTGGGGCCTTAGCACCTCCCTGAGGATGCATTTACTGCACTGTGGGGGGAAGGGTGCAATGCCAGATGTATGATCACTGAAAGCAGATAACAGGCCCAGAATGGGCCTGAGTGGGGCATTAGCACCTCCCTGAAGATGCATTTACTGCACTGTGGGGGGAAGGGTGCAATGCCAGATGTATGATCACTGAAAGCAGGAAACAGTCCCAGAATGGGCATGAGTGGGGCCTTCGCACCTCCCTGAGGATGCATTTACTGCACTGTGGAGAGGAAGGGTGCAATGCCAGATGTATGATCACTGAAAGCAGATAACAGGCCCAGAATGGGCGTGAGTGGGGCCTTAACACCTCCCTGATGATACATCTACTGCACTGTGGAGGGGAGGGTGCAATGCCAGATGTATGATCACTGAAAGCAGGAAACAGGCCCAGAATGGGCGTGAGTGTGGCCTTAGCACCTCCCTGAGGATGCATTTACTGCACTGTGTGTGGGGGGAAGGCTGCAATGCCAGATGTATGATCACTGAAAGCAGGAAACAGGCCCAGAATGAGCATGAGTGGTGCCTTAGCACCTCCCTGAAGATGCATTTACTGCACTGTGGGGGGAAGGGTGCAATGCCAGATGTATGATCACTGAAAGCAGGAAACAGTCCCAGAATGGGCATGAGTGGGGCCTTAGCACCTCCCTGAGGATGCATTTACTGCACTGTGGAGAGGAAGGGTGCAATGCCAGATGTATGATCACTGAAAGCAGATAACAGGCCCAGAATGGGCGTGAGTGTGGCCTTAGCACCTCCCCGATGATGCATTTACTGCACTGTGGAGGGGAGGGTGCAATGCCAGATGTATGATCACTGAAAGCAGGAAACAGGCCCAGAATGGGCGTGAGTGTGGCCTTAGCACCTCCCCGATGATGCATTTACTGCACTGTGGAGGGGAGGGTGCAATGCCAGATGTATGATCACTGAAAGCAGGAAACAGGCCCAGAATGGGCGTGAGTGGGGCCTTAGCCCCTCCCTGGGGATGCATTTACTGCACTGTGGAGGGGAGGGTGCAATGCCAGATGTATGATCACTGAAAGCAGGAAACAGGCCCAGAATGGGCATGAGTGTGGCAGCACCTCCCTGATGATGCATTTACTGCACTGTGGGGGGAAGGGTGCAATGCCAGATGTATGATCACCGGAAGCAGGAAACAGGCCCAGAATGGGCGTGAGTGGGGCCTTAGCACCTCCCTGAGGATGCATTTACTGCACTGTGGAGGGGAGGGTGCAATGCCAGATGTATGATCACTGAAAGCAGGAAACAGGCCCAGAATGGGCGTGAGTGGGGCCTTAGCACCTCCCTGAGGATGCACTCATTGCACTGCACTGTGGAGGGGAGGGTGCAATGCCAGATGTATGATCACTGAAAGCAGGAAACAGGCCCAGAATGGGCATGAGTGGGGCCTTAGAACCTCCCTGAGGATGCATTTACTGCACTGTGGGGGGAAGGGTGCAATGCCATATGCATGATCACTGAAAGCAGATAACAGGCCCAGAATGGGCATGAGTGGGGCCTTAGCACCGCCCTGAGGATGCATTTACTGCACTGTGGGGGGAAGGGTGCAATGCCAGATGTATGATCACTGAAAGCAGGAAACAGTCCCAGAATGGGAATGAGTGGGGCCTTAGCACCTCCCTGAGGATGCATTTACTGCACTGTGGAGAGGAAGGGTTCAATGCCAGATGTATGATCACTGAAAGCAGATAACAGGCCCAGAATGACTGTGAGTGGGGCCTTAGCACCTCCCTGAGGATGCATTTACTGCACTGTGGGGGGAAGGGTGCAATGCCAGATGTATGATCACTGAAAGCAGGAAACAGGCCCAGAATGACTGTGAGTGGGGCCTTCGCACCTCCCTGAGGATGCATTTACTGCATTGTGGGGGGAAGGGTGCAATGCCAGATGTATGATCATTGAAAGCAGGAAACAGGCCCAGAATGGGCGTGAGTGGGGCCTTAGCACCTCCCTGGGGATGCATTTACTGCATTGTGGGGGGAAGGGTGCAATGCCAGATGTTTGATCATTGAAAGCAGGAAACAGGCCCAGAATGGGCGTGAGTGGGGCCTTAGCACCTCCGTGAGGATGCATTTACTGCACTGTGGGGGGAAGGGTGCAATGCCAGATGTATGGTCACTGAAAGCAGGAAACAGTCCCACAATGGGCATGAGTGGGGCCTTAGCACCTCCCTGAGGATGCATTTACTGCACTGTGGGGGGAAGGGTGCAATGCCAGATGTATGATCATTGAAAGCAGGAAACAGGCCCAGAATGGGCGTGAGTGGGGCCTTAGCACCTCCCTGAGGATGCATTTACTGCACTGTGGTGGGGAGGGTGCAATGCCAGATGTATGATCACTGAAAGCAGGAAACAGGCCCAGAATGGGCGTGAGTGGGGCCTTAGCATCTCCCCGAGGATGCACTCACTGCACTGTGGAGGGGAGGGTGCAATGCCAGATGTATGATCACTGAAAGCGGGAAACAGGCCCAGAATGGGCATGAGTGGGGCCTTAGAACCTCCCTGAGGATGCATTTACTGCACTGTGGGGGGAAGGGGCAATGCCAGATGTATGATCACTGAAAGCGGGAAACAGGCCCAGAATGGGCGTGAGTGGGGCCTTAGCACCTCCCTGATGATGCATTTACTGCACTGTGGAGGGAAGGGTGCAATGCCAGATGTATGATCACTGAAAGCAGGAAACAGTCCCAGAATGGGCGTGAGTGGGGCCTTAGCACCTCCCTGAGGATGCACTCACTGCACTGTGGAGGGGAGGGTGCAATGCCAGATGTATGATCACTGAAAGCAGGAAACAGGCCCAGAATAGGTGTGAGTGTGGCCTTAGCACCTCCCTGAGGATGCATTTACTGCACTGTGGAGGGGAGGGTGCAATGCCAGATGTATGATCACTGAAAGCAGGAAACAGTCCCAGAATGGGCGTGAGTGTGGCCTTAACACCTCCCTGATGATGCATCTACTGCACTGTGGAGGGGAGGGTGCAATGCCAGATGTATGATCACTGAAAGCAGGAAACAGGCCCAGAATGGGCATGAGTGGGGCCTTAGCACCTCCCTGAGGATGCATTTACTGCACTGTGGAGGGGAGGGTGCCATGCCAGATGTATGATCACTGAAAGCAGGAAACAGGCCCAGAATGGCCGTGAGTGGGGCCTTAGCACCTCCCTGAGGATGCATTTACTGCACTGTGGATGGAAGGGTGCAATGCCAGATGTATGATCACTGAAAGCGGGAAACAGGCCCAGAATGAGCATGAGTGGGGCCTTCGCACCTCCCTGAGGATGCATTTACTGCATTGTGGGGGGAAGGGTGCAATGCCAGATGTATGATCATTGAAAGCAGGAAACAGGCCCAGAATGGGCGTGAGTGGGGCCTTAGCACCTCCCTGGGGATGCATTTACTGCATTGTGGGGGGAAGGGTGCAATGCCAGATGTTTGATCATTGAAAGCAGGAAACAGGCCCAGAATGGGCGTGAGTGGGGCCTTAGCACCTCCGTGAGGATGCATTTACTGCACTGTGGGGGGAAGGGTGCAATGCCAGATGTATGGTCACTGAAAGCAGGAAACAGTCCCACAATGGGCATGAGTGGGGCCTTAGCACCTCCCTGAGGATGCATTTACTGCACTGTGGAGAGGAAGGGTGCAATGCCAGATGTATGATCATTGAAAGCAGGAAACAGGCCCAGAATGGGCGTGAGTGGGGCCTTAGCACCTCCCTGAGGATGCATTTACTGCACTGTGGGGGGAAGGGTGCAATGCCAGATGTATGATCATTGAAAGCAGATAACAGGCCCAGAATGGGCGTGAGTGGGGCCTTAGCACCTCCCTGAGGATGCATTTACTGCACTGTGGTGGGGAGGGTGCAATGCCAGATGTATGATCACTGAAAGCAGGAAACAGGCCCAGAATGGGCGTGAGTGGGGCCTTAGCATCTCCCCGAGGATGCACTCACTGCACTCTGGAGGGGAGGGTGCAATGCCAGATGTATGATCACTGAAAGCGGGAAACAGGCCCAGAATGGGCATGAGTGGGGCCTTAGAACCTCCCTGAGGATGCATTTACTGCACTGTGGGGGGAAGGGGCAATGCCGGATGTATGATCACTGAAAGCGGGAAACAGGCCCAGAATGGGCGTGAGTGGGGCCTTAGCACCTCCCTGATGATGCATTTACTGCACTGTGGAGGGAAGGGTGCAATGCCAGATGTATGATCACTGAAAGCAGGAAACAGTCCCAGAATGGGCGTGAGTGGGGCCTTAGCACCTCCCTGAGGATGCATTTACTGCACTGTGTGTTGAGGGAAGGGTGCAATGCCAGATGTATGATCACTGAAAGCAGGAAACAGGCCCAGAATAGGTGTGAGTGTGGCCTTAGCACCTCCCTGAGGATGCATTTACTGCACTGTGGAGGGGAGGGTGCAATGCCAGATGTATGATCACTGAAAGCAGGAAACAGGCCCAGAATGGGCATGAGTGGGGCCTTAGCACCTCCCTGAGGATGCATTTACTGCACTGTGGAGGGGAGGGTGCAATGCCAGATGTATGATCACTGAAAGCAGGAAACAGGCCCAGAATGGCCGTGAGTGGGGCCTTAGCACCTCCCTGAGGATGCATTTACTGCACTGTGGATGGAAGGGTGCAATGCCAGATGTATGATCACTGAATGCAGGAAACAGGCCCAGAATGGGCGGAAGTGGGGCCTTAGCACCTCCCCGAGGATGCATTTACTGCACTGTGGAGAGGAGGGTGCAATGCCAGATGTATGATCACTGAATGCAGGAAACAGGCCCAGAATGACCGTGAGTGGGGCCTTCGCACCTCCCTGAGGATGCATTTACTGCACTGTGGAGAGGAAGGGTGCAATGCCAGATGTATGATCAGTGAAAGCAGATAACAGGTCCAGAATGACTGTGAGTGGGGCCTTAGCACCTCCCTGAGTATGCATTTACTGCACTGTGGAGGGGAGGGTGCACTGCCAGGTGTATGATCACTGAAAGCAGGAAACAGACCCAGAATGGGCGTGAGTGGGGCCTTAGCACCTCCCTGGGGATGCATTTAGTGCACTGTGGGGGGAAGGGTGCAATGCCAGATGTATGATCACTGAAAGCAGATAACAGGCCCAGAATGGGCGTGAGTGGGGCCTTAGCACCTCCCTGGGGATGCATTTACTGCACTGTGGGGGTAGGGTGCAATGGCAGATGTATGATCACTGAAAGCAGATAACAGGCCCAGAATGGGCATGAGTGGGGCCTTAGCACCTCCCTGAGGATGCATTTACTGCACTGTGGGGGGAAGGGTGCAATGCCAGATGTATGATCACTGAAAGCAGATAACAGGCCCAGAATGGGCCTGAGTGGGGCATTAGCACCTCCCTGAAGATGCATTTACTGCACTGTGGGGGGAAGGGTGCAATGCCAGATGTATGATCACTGAAAGCAGGAAACAGTCCCAGAATGGGCATGAGTGGGGCCTTAGCACCTCCCTGAGGATGCATTTACTGCACTGTGGAGAGGAAGGGTGCAATGCCAGATGTATGATCACTGAAAGCAGATAACAGGCCCAGAATGGGCGTGAGTGGGGCCTTAACACCTCCCTGATGATACATCTACTGCACTGTGGAGGGGAGGGTGCAATGCCAGATGTATGATCACTGAAAGCAGGAAACAGGCCCAGAATGGGCGTGAGTGTGGCCTTAGCACCTCCCTGAGGATGCATTTACTGCACTGTGTGTGGGGGGAAGGCTGCAATGCCAGATGTATGATCACTGAAAGCAGGAAACAGGCCCAGAATGAGCATGAGTGGTGCCTTAGCACCTCCCTGAAGATGCATTTACTGCACTGTGGGGGGAAGGGTGCAATGCCAGATGTATGATCACTGAAAGCAGGAAACAGTCCCAGAATGGGCATGAGTGGGGCCTTAGCACCTCCCTGAGGATGCATTTACTGCACTGTGGAGAGGAAGGGTGCAATGCCAGATGTATGATCACTGAAAGCAGATAACAGGCCCAGAATGGGCGTGAGTGGGGCCTTAACACCTCCCTGATGATACATCTACTGCACTGTGGAGGGGAGGGTGCAATGCCAGATGTATGATCACTGAAAGCAGGAAACAGGCCCAGAATGGGCGTGAGTGTGGCCTTAGCACCTCCCCGATGATGCATTTACTGCACTGTGGAGGGGAGGGTGCAATGCCAGATGTATGATCACTGAAAGCAGGAAACAGGCCCAGAATGGGCGTGAGTGGGGCCTTAGCCCCTCCCTGGGGATGCATTTACTGCACTGTGGAGGGGAGGGTGCAATGCCAGATGTATGATCACTGAAAGCAGGAAACAGGCCCAGAATGGGCATGAGTGTGGCAGCACCTCCCTGATGATGCATTTACTGCACTGTGGGGGGAAGGGTGCAATACCAGATGTATGATCACCGGAAGCAGGAAACAGGCCCAGAATGGGCGTGAGTGGGGCCTTAGCACCTCCCTGAGGATGCATTTACTGCACTGTGGAGGGGAGGGTGCAATGCCAGATGTATGATCACTGAAAGCAGGAAACAGGCCCAGAATGGGCGTGAGTGGGGCCTTAGCACCTCCCTGAGGATGCACTCATTGCACTGCACTGTGGAGGGGAGGGTGCAATGCCAGATGTATGATCACTGAAAGCAGGAAACAGGCCCAGAATGGGCATGAGTGGGGCCTTAGAACCTCCCTGAGGATGCATTTACTGCACTGTGGGGGGAAGGGTGCAATGCCATATGCATGATCACTGAAAGCAGATAACAGGCCCAGAATGGGCATGAGTGGGGCCTTAGCACCGCCCTGAGGATGCATTTACTGCACTGTGGGGGGAAGGGTGCAATGCCAGATGTATGATCACTGAAAGCAGGAAACAGTCCCAGAATGGGAATGAGTGGGGCCTTAGCACCTCCCTGAGGATGCATTTACTGCACTGTGGAGAGGAAGGGTTCAATGCCAGATGTATGATCACTGAAAGCAGATAACAGGCCCAGAATGACTGTGAGTGGGGCCTTAGCACCTCCCTGAGGATGCATTTACTGCACTGTGGGGGGAAGGGTGCAATGCCAGATGTATGATCACTGAAAGCAGGAAACAGGCCCAGAATGACTGTGAGTGGGGCCTTCGCACCTCCCTGAGGATGCATTTACTGCATTGTGGGGGGAAGGGTGCAATGCCAGATGTATGATCATTGAAAGCAGGAAACAGGCCCAGAATGGGCATGAGTGGGGCCTTAGCACCTCCCTGGGGATGCATTTACTGCATTGTGGGGGGAAGGGTGCAATGCCAGATGTTTGATCATTGAAAGCAGGAAACAGGCCCAGAATGGGCGTGAGTGGGGCCTTAGCACCTCCGTGAGGATGCATTTACTGCACTGTGGGGGGAAGGGTGCAATGCCAGATGTATGGTCACTGAAAGCAGGAAACAGTCCCACAATGGGCATGAGTGGGGCCTTAGCACCTCCCTGAGGATGCATTTACTGCACTGTGGGGGGAAGGGTGCAATGCCAGATGTATGATCATTGAAAGCAGGAAACAGGCCCAGAATGGGCGTGAGTGGGGCCTTAGCACCTCCCTGAGGATGCATTTACTGCACTGTGGTGGGGAGGGTGCAATGCCAGATGTATGATCACTGAAAGCAGGAAACAGGCCCAGAATGGGCGTGAGTGGGGCCTTAGCATCTCCCCGAGGATGCACTCACTGCACTGTGGAGGGGAGGGTGCAATGCCAGATGTATGATCACTGAAAGCGGGAAACAGGCCCAGAATGGGCATGAGTGGGGCCTTAGAACCTCCCTGAGGATGCATTTACTGCACTGTGGGGGGAAGGGGCAATGCCAGATGTATGATCACTGAAAGCGGGAAACAGGCCCAGAATGGGCGTGAGTGGGGCCTTAGCACCTCCCTGATGATGCATTTACTGCACTGTGGAGGGAAGGGTGCAATGCCAGATGTATGATCACTGAAAGCAGGAAACAGTCCCAGAATGGGCGTGAGTGGGGCCTTAGCACCTCCCTGAGGATGCACTCACTGCACTGTGGAGGGGAGGGTGCAATGCCAGATGTATGATCACTGAAAGCAGGAAACAGGCCCAGAATAGGTGTGAGTGTGGCCTTAGCACCTCCCTGAGGATGCATTTACTGCACTGTGGAGGGGAGGGTGCAATGCCAGATGTATGATCACTGAAAGCAGGAAACAGTCCCAGAATGGGCGTGAGTGTGGCCTTAACACCTCCCTGATGATGCATCTACTGCACTGTGGAGGGGAGGGTGCAATGCCAGATGTATGATCACTGAAAGCAGGAAACAGGCCCAGAATGGGCATGAGTGGGGCCTTAGCACCTCCCTGAGGATGCATTTACTGCACTGTGGAGGGGAGGGTGCAATGCCAGATGTATGATCACTGAAAGCAGGAAACAGGCCCAGAATGGCCGTGAGTGGGGCCTTAGCACCTCCCTGAGGATGCATTTACTGCACTGTGGATGGAAGGGTGCAATGCCAGATGTATGATCACTGAAAGCGGGAAACAGGCCCAGAATGAGCATGAGTGGGGCCTTCGCACCTCCCTGAGGATGCATTTACTGCACTGTTGTGGGGAGTGTGCAATGCCAGATGTATGATCACTGAAAGCATGAAACAGGCCCAGAATGGGCATGAGTGGGGCCTTAGCACCTCCCTGAGGATGCATTTACTGCACTGTGGAGGGAAGGGTGCAATGCCAGATGTATGATCTCTGAAAGCAGGAAACAGGCCCAGAATGGGCATGAGTGGGGCCTTAGCACCTCCCTGAGGATGCATTTACTGCACTGTGGAGGGGAGGGTGCAATGCCAGATGTATGATCTCTGAAAGCAGGAAACAGGCCCAGAATGGGCATGAGTGGGGCCTTAGCACCTCCCTGAGGATGCATTTACTGCACTGTGGAGGGGAGGGTGCAATGCCAGATGTATGATCACTGAAAGCAGGAAACAGGCCCAGAATGGGCATGAGTGGGGCCTTAGCACCTCCCTGAGGATGCATTTACTGCACTGTGGAGGGGAGGGTGCAATGCCAGATGTATGATCTCTGAAAGCAGGAAACAGGCCCAGAATGGGCATGAGTGGGGCCTTAGCACTTCCCTGAGGATGCATTTACTGCACTGTGGAGGGGAGGGTGCAATGCCAGATGTATGATCACTGAAAGCAAGAAACAGGCCCATAATGGGCGTGAGTGTGGCCTTAGCACCTCCCTGGGGATGCATTTACTGCACTGTGGGGGTAGGGTGCAATGCCAGATGTATGATCACTGAAAGCAGGAAACAGGCCCAGAATGGGCATGAGTGGGGCCTTAGCACCTCCCTGAAGATGCATTTACTGCACTGTGGGGGTAGGTTGCAATGCCAGATGTATGATCACTGAAAGCAGGAAACAGGCCCAGAATGGACGTGAGGGGGGCCTTAGCACCTCCCTGAGGATGCACTCACTGCACTGTGGAGGGAAGGGTGCAATGCCAGATGTATGATCACTGAAAGCAGGAAACAGGCCCAGAGTGGGCGTGAGTGGGGAAGCACCTCCCTGAGGATGCATTTACTGCACTGTGTTGAGGGAAGGGTGCAATGCCAGATGTATGATCACTGAAAGCAGGAAACTGGCCCAGAATGGGCGTGAGTGGGGCCTTAGCACCTCCCTGAGGATGCACTCACTGCACTGTGGAGGGGAGGGGGCAATGCCAGATGTATGATCACTGAAAGCAGGAAACAGGCCCAGAATGGGTGTGAGTGGGGCCTTAGCGCCTCCCTGAGGATGCATTTACTGCACTGTGTTGAGGGAAGGGTGCAATGCCAGATGTATGATCCTGAAAGCAGGAAACAGGCCCAGAATGGGCGTGAGTGGGGCAGCACCTCCCTGAGGATGCATTTACTGCACTGTGTTGAGGGAAGGGTGCAATGCCAGATGTATGATCACTGAAAGCAGGAAACAGGCCCAGAATGGGCGTGAGTGTGGCCTTGGCACCTCCCTGAGGATGCATTTACTGCACTGTGGGGGGAAGGGTGCAATGCCAGATGTATGATCACTGAAAGCAGGAAACAGGCCCAGAATGGGCGTGAGTGGGGCCTTAGCATCTCCCCGAGGATGCACTCACTGCACTGTGGAGGGGAGGGTGCAATGCCAGATGTATGATCACTGAAAGCGGGAAACAGGCCCAGAATGGGCATGAGTGGGGCCTTAGAACCTCCCTGAGGATGCATTTACTGCACTGTGGGGGGAAGGGGCAATGCCAGATGTATGATCACTGAAAGCGGGAAACAGGCCCAGAATGGGCGTGAGTGGGGCCTTAGCACCTCCCTGATGATGCATTTACTGCACTGTGGAGGGAAGGGTGCAATGCCAGATGTATGATCACTGAAAGCAGGAAACAGTCCCAGAATGGGCGTGAGTGGGGCCTTAGCACCTCCCTGAGGATGCACTCACTGCACTGTGGAGGGGAGGGTGCAATGCCAGATGTATGATCACTGAAAGCAGGAAACAGGCCCAGAATAGGTGTGAGTGTGGCCTTAGCACCTCCCTGAGGATGCATTTACTGCACTGTGGAGGGGAGGGTGCAATGCCAGATGTATGATCACTGAAAGCAGGAAACAGTCCCAGAATGGGCGTGAGTGTGGCCTTAACACCTCCCTGATGATGCATCTACTGCACTGTGGAGGGGAGGGTGCAATGCCAGATGTATGATCACTGAAAGCAGGAAACAGGCCCAGAATGGGCATGAGTGGGGCCTTAGCACCTCCCTGAGGATGCATTTACTGCACTGTGGAGGGGAGGGTGCAATGCCAGATGTATGATCACTGAAAGCAGGAAACAGGCCCAGAATGGCCGTGAGTGGGGCCTTAGCACCTCCCTGAGGATGCATTTACTGCACTGTGGATGGAAGGGTGCAATGCCAGATGTATGATCACTGAAAGTGGGAAACAGGCCCAGAATGAGCATGAGTGGGGCCTTCGCACCTCCCTGAGGATGCATTTACTGCACTGTTGTGGGGAGTGTGCAATGCCAGATGTATGATCACTGAAAGCATGAAACAGGCCCAGAATGGGCATGAGTGGGGCCTTAGCACCTCCCTGAGGATGCATTTACTGCACTGTGGAGGGAAGGGTGCAATGCCAGATGTATGATCTCTGAAAGCAGGAAACAGGCCCAGAATGGGCATGAGTGGGGCCTTAGCACCTCCCTGAGGATGCATTTACTGCACTGTGGAGGGGAGGGTGCAATGCCAGATGTATGATCTCTGAAAGCAGGAAACAGGCCCAGAATGGGCATGAGTGGGGCCTTAGCACCTCCCTGAGGATGCATTTACTGCACTGTGGAGGGGAGGGTGCAATGCCAGATGTATGATCACTGAAAGCAGGAAACAGGCCCAGAATGGGCATGAGTGGGGCCTTAGCACCTCCCTGAGGATGCATTTACTGCACTGTGGAGGGGAGGGTGCAATGCCAGATGTATGATCTCTGAAAGCAGGAAACAGGCCCAAAATGGGCATGAGTGGGGCCTTAGCACTTCCCTGAGGATGCATTTACTGCACTGTGGAGGGGAGGGTGCAATGCCAGATGTATGATCACTGAAAGCAAGAAACAGGCCCATAATGGGCGTGAGTGTGGCCTTAGCACCTCCCTGGGGATGCATTTACTGCACTGTGGGGGTAGGGTGCAATGCCAGATGTATGATCACTGAAAGCAGGAAACAGGCCCAGAATGGGCATGAGTGGGGCCTTAGCACCTCCCTGAAGATGCATTTACTGCACTGTGGGGGTAGGGTGCAATGCCAGATGTATGATCACTGAAAGCAGGAAACAGGCCCAGAATGGACGTGAGGGGGGCCTTAGCACCTCCCTGAGGATGCACTCACTGCACTGTGGAGGGAAGGGTGCAATGCCAGATGTATGATCACTGAAAGCAGGAAACAGGCCCAGAGTGGGCGTGAGTGGGGAAGCACCTCCCTGAGGATGCATTTACTGCACTGTGTTGAGGGAAGGGTGCAATGCCAGATGTATGATCACTGAAAGCAGGAAACAGGCCCAGAATGGGCGTGAGTGGGGCCTTAGCACCTCCCTGAGGATGCACTCACTGCACTGTGGAGGGGAGGGGGCAATGCCAGATGTATGATCACTGAAAGCAGGAAACAGGCCCAGAATGGGTGTGAGTGGGGCCTTAGCGCCTCCCTGAGGATGCATTTACTGCACTGTGTTGAGGGAAGGGTGCAATGCCAGATGTATGATCACTGAAAGCAGGAAACAGGCCCAGAATGGGCGTGAGTGGGGCAGCACCTCCCTGAGGATGCATTTACTGCACTGTGTTGAGGGAAGGGTGCAATGCCAGATGTATGATCACTGAAAGCAGGAAACAGGCCCAGAATGGGCGTGAGTGTGGCCTTGGCACCTCCCTGAGGATGCATTTACTGCACTGTGGGGGGAAGGGTGCAATGCCAGATGTATGATCTCTGAAAGCAGGAAACAGGCCCATAATGGGCGTGAGTGTGGCCTTAGCACCTCCCTGGGGATGCATTTACTGCACTGTGGGGGTAGGGTGCAATGCCAGATGTATGATCACTGAAAGCAGGAAACAGGCCCAGAATGGGCATGAGTGGGGCCTTAGCACCTCCCTGAAGATGCATTTACTGCACTGTGGGGGTAGGGTGCAATGCCAGATGTATGATCACTGAAAGCAGGAAACAGGCCCAGAATGGACGTGAGGGGGGCCTTAGCACCTCCCTGAGGATGCCCTCACTGCACTGTGGAGGGAAGGGTGCAATGCCAGATGTATGTTCACTGAAAGCAGGAAACAGGCCCAGAGTGGGCGTGAGTGGGGAAGCACCTCCCTGAGGATGCATTTACTGCACTGTGTTGAGGGAAGGGTGCAATGCCAGATGTATGATCACTGAAAGCAGGAAACAGGCCCAGAATGGGCGTGAGTGGGGCCTTAGCACCTCCCTGAGGATGCACTCACTGCACTGTGGAGGGGAGGGGGCAATGCCAGATGTATGATCACTGAAAGCAGGAAACAGGCCCAGAATGGGCGTGAGTGGGGCCTTAGCGCCTCCCTGAGGATGCATTTACTGCACTGTGTTGAGGGTAGGGTGCAATGCCAGATGTATGATCACTGAAAGCAGGAAACAGGCCCAGAATGGGCGTGAGTGGGGCAGCACCTCCCTGAGGATGCATTTACTGCACTGTGTTGAGGGAAGGGTGCAATGCCAGATGTATGATCACTGAAAGCAGGAAACAGGCCCAGAATGGGCGTGAGTGTGGCCTTGGCACCTCCCTGAGGATGCATTTACTGCACTGTGGGGGGAAGGGTGCAATGCCAGATGTATGATCTCTGAAAGCAGGAAACAGGCCCAGATTGGGCGTGAGTGGGGCCTTAGCACCTCCCTGAGGATGCATTTACTGCACTGTGGGGGGAAGGGTGCAATGCCAGATGTATGATCACTGAAAGCAGGAAACAGGCCTAGAATGGGCGTGAGTGGGGCAGCACCTCCCTGAGGATGCATTTACTGCACTGTGTTGAGGGAAGGGTGCAATGCCAGATGTATGATCACTGAAAGCAGGAAACAGGCCCAGAATGGGCGTGAGTGGGGCAGCACCTCCCTGAGGATGCATTTACTGCACTGTGTGGAGTGGAGGGTGCAATGCCAGATGTATGATCTCTGAAAGCAGGAAACAGGCCCAGATTGGGCGTGAGTGGGGCCTTAGCACCTCCCTGAGGATGCATTTACTGCACTGTGGGGGGAAGGGTGCAATGCCAGATGTATGATCACTGAAAGCAGGAAACAGGCCCAGAATGGGCGTGAGTGTGGCCTTAACACCTCCCTGATGATGCATTTACTGCACTGTGGGGGGAAGGGTGCAATGCCAGATGTATGATCACTGAAAGCAGGAAACAGGCCCAGAATGACTGTGAGTGGGGCCTTCGCACCTCCCTGAGGATGCATTTACTGCATTGTGGGGGGAAGGGTGCAATGCCAGATGTATGATCATTGAAAGCAGGAAACAGGCCCAGAATGGGCGTGAGTGGGGCCTTAGCACCTCCCTGGGGATGCATTTACTGCATTGTGGGGGGAAGGGTGCAATGCCAGATGTTTGATCATTGAAAGCAGGAAACAGGCCCAGAATGGGCGTGAGTGGGGCCTTAGCACCTCCCTGAGGATGCATTTACTGCACTGTGGGGGGAAGGGTGCAATGCCAGATGTATGATCTCTGAAAGCAGGAAACAGGCCCATAATGGGCGTGAGTGTGGCCTTAGCACCTCCCTGGGGATGCATTTACTGCACTGTGGGGGTAGGGTGCAATGCCAGATGTATGATCACTGAAAGCAGGAAACAGGCCCAGAATGGGCATGAGTGGGGCCTTAGCACCTCCCTGAAGATGCATTTACTGCACTGTGGGGGTAGGGTGCAATGCCAGATGTATGATCACTGAAAGCAGGAAACAGGCCCAGAATGGACGTGAGGGGGGCCTTAGCACCTCCCTGAGGATGCATTTACTGCACTGTGGAGGGGAGGGTGCACCGCCAGGTGTATGATCACTGAAAGCAGGAAACAGACCCAGAATGGGCGTGAGTGGGGCCTTAGCACCTCCCTGGGGATGCATTTAGTGCACTGTGGGGGGAAGGGTGCAATGCCAGATGTATGATCACTGAAAGCAGATAACAGAACCAGAATGGGCGTGAGTGGGGCCTTAGCACCTCCCTGGGGATGCATTTACTGCATTGTGGGGGGAAGGGTGCAATGCCAGATGTTTGATCATTGAAAGCAGGAAACAGGCCCAGAATGGGCGTGAGTGGGGCCTTAGCACCTCCCTGAGGATGCATTTACTGCACTGTGGGGGGAAGGGTGCAATGCCAGATGTATGGTCACTGAAAGCAGGAAACAGTCCCACAATGGGCATGAGTGGGGCCTTAGCACCTCCCTGAGGATGCATTTACTGCACTGTGGAGGGGAGGGTGCACCGCCAGGTGTATGATCACTGAAAGCAGGAAACAGACCCAGAATGGGCGTGAGTGGGGCCTTAGCATCTCCCCGAGGATGCACTCACTGCACTGTGGAGGGGAGGGTGCAATGCCAGATGTATGATCACTGAAAGCGGGAAACAGGCCCAGAATGGGCATGAGTGGGGCCTTAGAACCTCCCTGAGGATGCATTTACTGCACTGTGGGGGGAAGGGGCAATGCCAGATGTATGATCACTGAAAGCGGGAAACAGGCCCAGAATGGGCGTGAGTGGGGCCTTAGCACCTCCCTGATGATGCATTTACTGCACTGTGGAGGGAAGGGTGCAATGCCAGATGTATGATCACTGAAAGCAGGAAACAGTCCCAGAATGGGCGTGAGTGGGGCCTTAGCACCTCCCTGAGGATGCACTCACTGCACTGTGGAGGGGAGGGTGCAATGCCAGATGTATGATCACTGAAAGCAGGAAACAGGCCCAGAATAGGTGTGAGTGTGGCCTTAGCACCTCCCTGAGGATGCATTTACTGCACTGTGGAGGGGAGGGTGCAATGCCAGATGTATGATCACTGAAAGCAGGAAACAGTCCCAGAATGGGCGTGAGTGTGGCCTTAACACCTCCCTGATGATGCATCTACTGCACTGTGGAGGGGAGGGTGCAATGCCAGATGTATGATCACTGAAAGCAGGAAACAGGCCCAGAATGGGCATGAGTGGGGCCTTAGCACCTCCCTGAGGATGCATTTACTGCACTGTGGAGGGGAGGGTGCAATGCCAGATGTATGATCACTGAAAGCAGGAAACAGGCCCAGAATGGCCGTGAGTGGGGCCTTAGCACCTCCCTGAGGATGCATTTACTGCACTGTGGATGGAAGGGTGCAATGCCAGATGTATGATCACTGAAAGCGGGAAACAGGCCCAGAATGAGCATGAGTGGGGCCTTCGCACCTCCCTGAGGATGCATTTACTGCACTGTTGTGGGGAGTGTGCAATGCCAGATGTATGATCACTGAAAGCATGAAACAGGCCCAGAATGGGCATGAGTGGGGCCTTAGCACCTCCCTGAGGATGCATTTACTGCACTGTGGAGGGAAGGGTGCAATGCCAGATGTATGATCTCTGAAAGCAGGAAACAGGCCCAGAATGGGCATGAGTGGGGCCTTAGCACCTCCCTGAGGATGCATTTACTGCACTGTGGAGGGGAGGGTGCAATGCCAGATGTATGATCTCTGAAAGCAGGAAACAGGCCCAGAATGGGCATGAGTGGGGCCTTAGCACCTCCCTGAGGATGCATTTACTGCACTGTGGAGGGGAGGGTGCAATGCCAGATGTATGATCACTGAAAGCAGGAAACAGGCCCAGAATGGGCATGAGTGGGGCCTTAGCACCTCCCTGAGGATGCATTTACTGCACTGTGGAGGGGAGGGTGCAATGCCAGATGTATGATCTCTGAAAGCAGGAAACAGGCCCAGAATGGGCATGAGTGGGGCCTTAGCACTTCCCTGAGGATGCATTTACTGCACTGTGGAGGGGAGGGTGCAATGCCAGATGTATGATCACTGAAAGCAAGAAACAGGCCCATAATGGGCGTGAGTGTGGCCTTAGCACCTCCCTGGGGATGCATTTACTGCACTGTGGGGGTAGGGTGCAATGCCAGATGTATGATCACTGAAAGCAGGAAACAGGCCCAGAATGGGCATGAGTGGGGCCTTAGCACCTCCCTGAAGATGCATTTACTGCACTGTGGGGGTAGGTTGCAATGCCAGATGTATGATCACTGAAAGCAGGAAACAGGCCCAGAATGGACGTGAGGGGGGCCTTAGCACCTCCCTGAGGATGCATTTACTGCACTGTTGTGGGGAGTGTGCAATGCCAGATGTATGATCACTGAAAGCATGAAACAGGCCCAGAATGGGCATGAGTGGGGCCTTAGCACCTCCCTGAGGATGCATTTACTGCACTGTGGAGGGAAGGGTGCAATGCCAGATGTATGATCTCTGAAAGCAGGAAACAGGCCCAGAATGGGCATGAGTGGGGCCTTAGCACCTCCCTGAGGATGCATTTACTGCACTGTGGAGGGGAGGGTGCAATGCCAGATGTATGATCTCTGAAAGCAGGAAACAGGCCCAGAATGGGCATGAGTGGGGCCTTAGCACCTCCCTGAGGATGCATTTACTGCACTGTGGAGGGGAGGGTGCAATGCCAGATGTATGATCACTGAAAGCAGGAAACAGGCCCAGAATGGGCATGAGTGGGGCCTTAGCACCTCCCTGAGGATGCATTTACTGCACTGTGGAGGGGAGGGTGCAATGCCAGATGTATGATCTCTGAAAGCAGGAAACAGGCCCAGAATGGGCATGAGTGGGGCCTTAGCACTTCCCTGAGGATGCATTTACTGCACTGTGGAGGGGAGGGTGCAATGCCAGATGTATGATCACTGAAAGCAAGAAACAGGCCCATAATGGGCGTGAGTGTGGCCTTAGCACCTCCCTGGGGATGCATTTACTGCACTGTGGGGGTAGGGTGCAATGCCAGATGTATGATCACTGAAAGCAGGAAACAGGCCCAGAATGGGCATGAGTGGGGCCTTAGCACCTCCCTGAAGATGCATTTACTGCACTGTGGGGGTAGGTTGCAATGCCAGATGTATGATCACTGAAAGCAGGAAACAGGCCCAGAGTGGGCGTGAGTGGGGAAGCACCTCCCTGAGGATGCATTTACTGCACTGTGTTGAGGGAAGGGTGCAATGCCAGATGTATGATCACTGAAAGCAGGAAACTGGCCCAGAATGGGCGTGAGTGGGGCCTTAGCACCTCCCTGAGGATGCACTCACTGCACTGTGGAGGGGAGGGGGCAATGCCAGATGTATGATCACTGAAAGCAGGAAACAGGCCCAGAATGGGTGTGAGTGGGGCCTTAGCGCCTCCCTGAGGATGCATTTACTGCACTGTGTTGAGGGAAGGGTGCAATGCCAGATGTATGATCCTGAAAGCAGGAAACAGGCCCAGAATGGGCGTGAGTGGGGCAGCACCTCCCTGAGGATGCATTTACTGCACTGTGTTGAGGGAAGGGTGCAATGCCAGATGTATGATCACTGAAAGCAGGAAACAGGCCCAGAATGGGCGTGAGTGTGGCCTTGGCACCTCCCTGAGGATGCATTTACTGCACTGTGGGGGGAAGGGTGCAATGCCAGATGTATGATCACTGAAAGCAGGAAACAGGCCCAGAATGGGCGTGAGTGGGGCCTTAGCATCTCCCCGAGGATGCACTCACTGCACTGTGGAGGGGAGGGTGCAATGCCAGATGTATGATCACTGAAAGCGGGAAACAGGCCCAGAATGGGCATGAGTGGGGCCTTAGAACCTCCCTGAGGATGCATTTACTGCACTGTGGGGGGAAGGGGCAATGCCAGATGTATGATCACTGAAAGCGGGAAACAGGCCCAGAATGGGCGTGAGTGGGGCCTTAGCACCTCCCTGATGATGCATTTACTGCACTGTGGAGGGAAGGGTGCAATGCCAGATGTATGATCACTGAAAGCAGGAAACAGTCCCAGAATGGGCGTGAGTGGGGCCTTAGCACCTCCCTGAGGATGCACTCACTGCACTGTGGAGGGGAGGGTGCAATGCCAGATGTATGATCACTGAAAGCAGGAAACAGGCCCAGAATAGGTGTGAGTGTGGCCTTAGCACCTCCCTGAGGATGCATTTACTGCACTGTGGAGGGGAGGGTGCAATGCCAGATGTATGATCACTGAAAGCAGGAAACAGTCCCAGAATGGGCGTGAGTGTGGCCTTAACACCTCCCTGATGATGCATCTACTGCACTGTGGAGGGGAGGGTGCAATGCCAGATGTATGATCACTGAAAGCAGGAAACAGGCCCAGAATGGGCATGAGTGGGGCCTTAGCACCTCCCTGAGGATGCATTTACTGCACTGTGGAGGGGAGGGTGCAATGCCAGATGTATGATCACTGAAAGCAGGAAACAGGCCCAGAATGGCCGTGAGTGGGGCCTTAGCACCTCCCTGAGGATGCATTTACTGCACTGTGGATGGAAGGGTGCAATGCCAGATGTATGATCACTGAAAGTGGGAAACAGGCCCAGAATGAGCATGAGTGGGGCCTTCGCACCTCCCTGAGGATGCATTTACTGCACTGTTGTGGGGAGTGTGCAATGCCAGATGTATGATCACTGAAAGCATGAAACAGGCCCAGAATGGGCATGAGTGGGGCCTTAGCACCTCCCTGAGGATGCATTTACTGCACTGTGGAGGGAAGGGTGCAATGCCAGATGTATGATCTCTGAAAGCAGGAAACAGGCCCAGAATGGGCATGAGTGGGGCCTTAGCACCTCCCTGAGGATGCATTTACTGCACTGTGGAGGGGAGGGTGCAATGCCAGATGTATGATCTCTGAAAGCAGGAAACAGGCCCAGAATGGGCATGAGTGGGGCCTTAGCACCTCCCTGAGGATGCATTTACTGCACTGTGGAGGGGAGGGTGCAATGCCAGATGTATGATCACTGAAAGCAGGAAACAGGCCCAGAATGGGCATGAGTGGGGCCTTAGCACCTCCCTGAGGATGCATTTACTGCACTGTGGAGGGGAGGGTGCAATGCCAGATGTATGATCTCTGAAAGCAGGAAACAGGCCCAAAATGGGCATGAGTGGGGCCTTAGCACTTCCCTGAGGATGCATTTACTGCACTGTGGAGGGGAGGGTGCAATGCCAGATGTATGATCACTGAAAGCAAGAAACAGGCCCATAATGGGCGTGAGTGTGGCCTTAGCACCTCCCTGGGGATGCATTTACTGCACTGTGGGGGTAGGGTGCAATGCCAGATGTATGATCACTGAAAGCAGGAAACAGGCCCAGAATGGGCATGAGTGGGGCCTTAGCACCTCCCTGAAGATGCATTTACTGCACTGTGGGGGTAGGGTGCAATGCCAGATGTATGATCACTGAAAGCAGGAAACAGGCCCAGAATGGACGTGAGGGGGGCCTTAGCACCTCCCTGAGGATGCACTCACTGCACTGTGGAGGGAAGGGTGCAATGCCAGATGTATGATCACTGAAAGCAGGAAACAGGCCCAGAGTGGGCGTGAGTGGGGAAGCACCTCCCTGAGGATGCATTTACTGCACTGTGTTGAGGGAAGGGTGCAATGCCAGATGTATGATCACTGAAAGCAGGAAACAGGCCCAGAATGGGCGTGAGTGGGGCCTTAGCACCTCCCTGAGGATGCACTCACTGCACTGTGGAGGGGAGGGGGCAATGCCAGATGTATGATCACTGAAAGCAGGAAACAGGCCCAGAATGGGTGTGAGTGGGGCCTTAGCGCCTCCCTGAGGATGCATTTACTGCACTGTGTTGAGGGAAGGGTGCAATGCCAGATGTATGATCACTGAAAGCAGGAAACAGGCCCAGAATGGGCGTGAGTGGGGCAGCACCTCCCTGAGGATGCATTTACTGCACTGTGTTGAGGGAAGGGTGCAATGCCAGATGTATGATCACTGAAAGCAGGAAACAGGCCCAGAATGGGCGTGAGTGTGGCCTTGGCACCTCCCTGAGGATGCATTTACTGCACTGTGGGGGGAAGGGTGCAATGCCAGATGTATGATCTCTGAAAGCAGGAAACAGGCCCATAATGGGCGTGAGTGTGGCCTTAGCACCTCCCTGGGGATGCATTTACTGCACTGTGGGGGTAGGGTGCAATGCCAGATGTATGATCACTGAAAGCAGGAAACAGGCCCAGAATGGGCATGAGTGGGGCCTTAGCACCTCCCTGAAGATGCATTTACTGCACTGTGGGGGTAGGGTGCAATGCCAGATGTATGATCACTGAAAGCAGGAAACAGGCCCAGAATGGACGTGAGGGGGGCCTTAGCACCTCCCTGAGGATGCCCTCACTGCACTGTGGAGGGAAGGGTGCAATGCCAGATGTATGTTCACTGAAAGCAGGAAACAGGCCCAGAGTGGGCGTGAGTGGGGAAGCACCTCCCTGAGGATGCATTTACTGCACTGTGTTGAGGGAAGGGTGCAATGCCAGATGTATGATCACTGAAAGCAGGAAACAGGCCCAGAATGGGCGTGAGTGGGGCCTTAGCACCTCCCTGAGGATGCACTCACTGCACTGTGGAGGGGAGGGGGCAATGCCAGATGTATGATCACTGAAAGCAGGAAACAGGCCCAGAATGGGCGTGAGTGGGGCCTTAGCGCCTCCCTGAGGATGCATTTACTGCACTGTGTTGAGGGTAGGGTGCAATGCCAGATGTATGATCACTGAAAGCAGGAAACAGGCCCAGAATGGGCGTGAGTGGGGCAGCACCTCCCTGAGGATGCATTTACTGCACTGTGTTGAGGGAAGGGTGCAATGCCAGATGTATGATCACTGAAAGCAGGAAACAGGCCCAGAATGGGCGTGAGTGTGGCCTTGGCACCTCCCTGAGGATGCATTTACTGCACTGTGGGGGGAAGGGTGCAATGCCAGATGTATGATCTCTGAAAGCAGGAAACAGGCCCAGATTGGGCGTGAGTGGGGCCTTAGCACCTCCCTGAGGATGCATTTACTGCACTGTGGGGGGAAGGGTGCAATGCCAGATGTATGATCACTGAAAGCAGGAAACAGGCCTAGAATGGGCGTGAGTGGGGCAGCACCTCCCTGAGGATGCATTTACTGCACTGTGTTGAGGGAAGGGTGCAATGCCAGATGTATGATCACTGAAAGCAGGAAACAGGCCCAGAATGGGCGTGAGTGGGGCAGCACCTCCCTGAGGATGCATTTACTGCACTGTGTGGAGTGGAGGGTGCAATGCCAGATGTATGATCTCTGAAAGCAGGAAACAGGCCCAGATTGGGCGTGAGTGGGGCCTTAGCACCTCCCTGAGGATGCATTTACTGCACTGTGGGGGGAAGGGTGCAATGCCAGATGTATGATCACTGAAAGCAGGAAACAGGCCCAGAATGGGCGTGAGTGTGGCCTTAACACCTCCCTGATGATGCATTTACTGCACTGTGGGGGGAAGGGTGCAATGCCAGATGTATGATCACTGAAAGCAGGAAACAGGCCCAGAATGACTGTGAGTGGGGCCTTCGCACCTCCCTGAGGATGCATTTACTGCATTGTGGGGGGAAGGGTGCAATGCCAGATGTATGATCATTGAAAGCAGGAAACAGGCCCAGAATGGGCGTGAGTGGGGCCTTAGCACCTCCCTGGGGATGCATTTACTGCATTGTGGGGGGAAGGGTGCAATGCCAGATGTTTGATCATTGAAAGCAGGAAACAGGCCCAGAATGGGCGTGAGTGGGGCCTTAGCACCTCCCTGAGGATGCATTTACTGCACTGTGGGGGGAAGGGTGCAATGCCAGATGTATGATCTCTGAAAGCAGGAAACAGGCCCATAATGGGCGTGAGTGTGGCCTTAGCACCTCCCTGGGGATGCATTTACTGCACTGTGGGGGTAGGGTGCAATGCCAGATGTATGATCACTGAAAGCAGGAAACAGGCCCAGAATGGGCATGAGTGGGGCCTTAGCACCTCCCTGAAGATGCATTTACTGCACTGTGGGGGTAGGGTGCAATGCCAGATGTATGATCACTGAAAGCAGGAAACAGGCCCAGAATGGACGTGAGGGGGGCCTTAGCACCTCCCTGAGGATGCATTTACTGCACTGTGGAGGGGAGGGTGCACCGCCAGGTGTATGATCACTGAAAGCAGGAAACAGACCCAGAATGGGCGTGAGTGGGGCCTTAGCACCTCCCTGGGGATGCATTTAGTGCACTGTGGGGGGAAGGGTGCAATGCCAGATGTATGATCACTGAAAGCAGATAACAGAACCAGAATGGGCGTGAGTGGGGCCTTAGCACCTCCCTGGGGATGCATTTACTGCATTGTGGGGGGAAGGGTGCAATGCCAGATGTTTGATCATTGAAAGCAGGAAACAGGCCCAGAATGGGCGTGAGTGGGGCCTTAGCACCTCCCTGAGGATGCATTTACTGCACTGTGGGGGGAAGGGTGCAATGCCAGATGTATGGTCACTGAAAGCAGGAAACAGTCCCACAATGGGCATGAGTGGGGCCTTAGCACCTCCCTGAGGATGCATTTACTGCACTGTGGAGGGGAGGGTGCACCGCCAGGTGTATGATCACTGAAAGCAGGAAACAGACCCAGAATGGGCGTGAGTGGGGCCTTAGCACCTCCCTGGGGATGCATTTAGTGCACTGTGGGGGGAAGGGTGCAATGCCAGATGTATGATCACTGAAAGCAGATAACAGAACCAGAATGGGCGTGAGTGGGGCCTTAGCACCTCCCTGGGGATGCATTTACTGCACTGTGGGGGGAAGGGTGCAATGGCAGATGTATGATCACTGAAAGCAGATAACAGGCCCAGAATGGGCATGAGTGGGCCTTAGCACCTCCCTGAGGATGCATTTACTGCACTGTGGGGGGAAGGGTGCAATGCCAGATGTATGATCACTGAAAGCAGATAACAGGCCCAGAATGGGCCTGAGTGGGGCCTTAGCACCTCCCTGAAGATGCATTTACTGCACTGTGGGGGGAAGGGTGCAATGCCAGATGTATGATCACTGAAAGCAGGAAACAGTCCCAGAATGGGCATGAGTGGGGCCTTAGCACCTCCCTGAGGATGCATTTACTGCACTGTGGAGAGGAAGGGTGCAATGCCAGATGTATGATCACTGAAAGCAGATAACAGGCCCAGAATGGGCGTGAGTGGGGCCTTAACACCTCCCTGATGATACATCTACTGCACTGTGGAGGGGAAGGTGCAATGCCAGATGTATGATCACTGAAAGCAAGAAACAGGCCCAGAATGGGCGTGAGTGTGGCCTTAGCACCTCCCCGATGATGCATTTACTGCACTGTGGAGGGGAGGGTGCAATGCCAGATGTATGATCACTGAAAGCAGGAAACAGGCCCAGAATGGGCGTGAGTGGGGCCTTAGCCCCTCCCTGGGGATGCATTTACTGCACTGTGGAGGGGAGGGTGCAATGCCAGATGTATGATCACTGAAAGCAGGAAACAGGCCCAGAATGGGCATGAGTGTGGCAGCACCTCCCTGATGATGCATTTACTGCACTGTGGGGGGAAGGGTGCAATGCCAGATGTATGATCACCGGAAGCAGGAAACAGGCCCAGAATGGCCGTGAGTGGGGCCTTAGCACCTCCCTGAGGATGCATTTACTGCACTGTGGAGGGGAGGGTGCAATGCCAGATGTATGATCACTGAAAGCAGGAAACAGTCCCAGAATGGGCGTGAGTGGGGCCTTAGCACCTCCCTGAGGATGCACTCACTGCACTGTGGAGGGAAGGGTGCAATGCCAGATGTATGATCACTGAAAGCAGGAAACAGTCCCAGAATGGGCGTGAGTGGGGCCTTAGCACCTCCCTGAGGATGCACTCACTGCACTGTGGAGGGGAGGGTGCAATGCCAGATGTATGATCACTGAAAGCAGGAAACAGGCCCAGAATAGGTGTGAGTGTGGCCTTAGCACCTCCCTGAGGATGCATTTACTGCACTGTGGAGGGGAGGGTGCAATGCCAGATGTATGATCACTGAAAGCAGGAAACAGTCCCAGAATGGGCGTGAGTGTGGCCTTAACACCTCCCTGATGATGCATCTACTGCACTGTGGAGGGGAGGGTGCAATGCCAGATGTATGATCACTGAAAGCAGGAAACAGGCCCAGAATGGGCATGAGTGGGGCCTTAGCACCTCCCTGAGGATGCATTTACTGCACTGTGGAGGGGAGGGTGCAATGCCAGATGTATGATCACTGAAAGCAGGAAACAGGCCCAGAATGGCCGTGAGTGGGGCCTTAGCACCTCCCTGAGGATGCATTTACTGCACTGTGGATGGAAGGGTGCAATGCCAGATGTATGATCACTGAAAGTGGGAAACAGGCCCAGAATGAGCATGAGTGGGGCCTTCGCACCTCCCTGAGGATGCATTTACTGCACTGTTGTGGGGAGTGTGCAATGCCAGATGTATGATCACTGAAAGCATGAAACAGGCCCAGAATGGGCATGAGTGGGGCCTTAGCACCTCCCTGAGGATGCATTTACTGCACTGTGGAGGGAAGGGTGCAATGCCAGATGTATGATCTCTGAAAGCAGGAAACAGGCCCAGAATGGGCATGAGTGGGGCCTTAGCACCTCCCTGAGGATGCATTTACTGCACTGTGGAGGGGAGGGTGCAATGCCAGATGTATGATCTCTGAAAGCAGGAAACAGGCCCAGAATGGGCATGAGTGGGGCCTTAGCACCTCCCTGAGGATGCATTTACTGCACTGTGGAGGGGAGGGTGCAATGCCAGATGTATGATCACTGAAAGCAGGAAACAGGCCCAGAATGGGCATGAGTGGGGCCTTAGCACCTCCCTGAGGATGCATTTACTGCACTGTGGAGGGGAGGGTGCAATGCCAGATGTATGATCTCTGAAAGCAGGAAACAGGCCCAAAATGGGCATGTGTGGGGCCTTAGCACTTCCCTGAGGATGCATTTACTGCACTGTGGAGGGGAGGGTGCAATGCCAGATGTATGATCACTGAAAGCAAGAAACAGGCCCATAATGGGCGTGAGTGTGGCCTTAGCACCTCCCTGGGGATGCATTTACTGCACTGTGGGGGTAGGGTGCAATGCCAGATGTATGATCACTGAAAGCAGGAAACAGGCCCAGAATGGGCATGAGTGGGGCCTTAGCACCTCCCTGAAGATGCATTTACTGCACTGTGGGGGTAGGGTGCAATGCCAGATGTATTATCACTGAAAGCAGGAAACAGGCCCAGAATGGACGTGAGGGGGGCCTTAGCACCTCCCTGAGGATGCACTCACTGCACTGTGGAGGGAAGGGTGCAATGCCAGATGTATGATCACTGAAAGCAGGAAACAGGCCCAGAGTGGGCGTGAGTGGGGAAGCACCTCCCTGAGGATGCATTTACTGCACTGTGTTGAGGGAAGGGTGCAATGCCAGATGTATGATCACTGAAAGCAGGAAACAGGCCCAGAATGGGCGTGAGTGGGGCCTTAGCACCTCCCTGAGGATGCACTCACTGCACTGTGGAGGGGAGGGGGCAATGCCAGATGTATGATCACTGAAAGCAGGAAACAGGCCCAGAATGGGTGTGAGTGGGGCCTTAGCGCCTCCCTGAGGATGCATTTACTGCACTGTGTTGAGGGAAGGGTGCAATGCCAGATGTATGATCACTGAAAGCAGGAAACAGGCCCAGAATGGGCGTGAGTGGGGCAGCACCTCCCTGAGGATGCATTTACTGCACTGTGTTGAGGGAAGGGTGCAATGCCAGATGTATGATCACTGAAAGCAGGAAACAGGCCCAGAATGGGCGTGAGTGTGGCCTTGGCACCTCCCTGAGGATGCATTTACTGCACTGTGGGGGGAAGGGTGCAATGCCAGATGTATGATCTCTGAAAGCAGGAAACAGGCCCATAATGGGCGTGAGTGTGGCCTTAGCACCTCCCTGGGGATGCATTTACTGCACTGTGGGGGTAGGGTGCAATGCCAGATGTATGATCACTGAAAGCAGGAAACAGGCCCAGAATGGGCATGAGTGGGGCCTTAGCACCTCCCTGAAGATGCATTTACTGCACTGTGGGGGTAGGGTACAATGCCAGATGTATGATCACTGAAAGCAGGAAACAGGCCCAGAATGGACGTGAGGGGGGCCTTAGCACCTCCCTGAGGATGCACTCACTGCACTGTGGAGGGAAGGGTGCAATGCCAGATGTATGTTCACTGAAAGCAGGAAACAGGCCCAGAGTGGGCGTGAGTGGGGAAGCACCTCCCTGAGGATGCATTTACTGCACTGTGTTGAGGGAAGGGTGCAATGCCAGATGTATGATCACTGAAAGCAGGAAACAGGCCCAGAATGGGCGTGACTGGGGCCTTAGCACCTCCCTGAGGATGCACTCACTGCACTGTGGAGGGGAGGGGGCAATGCCAGATGTATGATCACTGAAAGCAGGAAACAGGCCCAGAATGGGCGTGAGTGGGGCCTTAGCGCCTCCCTGAGGATGCATTTACTGCACTGTGTTGAGGGTAGGGTGCAATGCCAGATGTATGATCACTGAAAGCAGGAAACAGGCCCAGAATGGGCGTGAGTGGGGCAGCACCTCCCTGAGGATGCATTTACTGCACTGTGTTGAGGGAAGGGTGCAATGCCAGATGTATGATCACTGAAAGCAGGAAACAGGCCCAGAATGGGCGTGAGTGTGGCCTTGGCACCTCCCTGAGGATGCATTTACTGCACTGTGGGGGGAAGGGTGCAATGCCAGATGTATGATCTCTGAAAGCAGGAAACAGGCCCAGATTGGGCGTGAGTGGGGCCTTAGCACCTCCCTGAGGATGCATTTACTGCACTGTGGGGGGAAGGGTGCAATGCCAGATGTATGATCACTGAAAGCAGGAAACAGGCCTAGAATGGGCGTGAGTGGGGCAGCACCTCCCTGAGGATGCATTTACTGCACTGTGTTGAGGGAAGGGTGCAATGCCAGATGTATGATCACTGAAAGCAGGAAACAGGCCCAGAATGGGCGTGAGTGGGGCAGCACCTCCCTGAGGATGCATTTACTGCACTGTGTGGAGGGGAGGGTGCAATGCCAGATGTATGATCTCTGAAAGCAGGAAACAGGCCCAGATTGGGCGTGAGTGGGGCCTTAGCACCTCCCTGAGGATGCATTTACTGCACTGTGGGGGGAAGGGTGCAATGCCAGATGTATGATCACTGAAAGCAGGAAACAGGCCCAGAATGGGCGTGAGTGTGGCCTTAACACCTCCCTGATGATGCATTTACTGCACTGTGGGGGGAAGGGTGCAATGCCAGATGTATGATCACTGAAAGCAGGAAACAGGCCCAGAATGACTGTGAGTGGGGCCTTCGCACCTCCCTGAGGATGCATTTACTGCATTGTGGGGGGAAGGGTGCAATGCCAGATGTATGATCATTGAAAGCAGGAAACAGGCCCAGAATGGGCGTGAGTGGGGCCTTAGCACCTCCCTGGGGATGCATTTACTGCATTGTGGGGGGAAGGGTGCAATGCCAGATGTTTGATCATTGAAAGCAGGAAACAGGCCCAGAATGGGCGTGAGTGGGGCCTTAGCACCTCCCTGAGGATGCATTTACTGCACTGTGGGGGGAAGGGTGCAATGCCAGATGTATGATCTCTGAAAGCAGGAAACAGGCCCATAATGGGCGTGAGTGTGGCCTTAGCACCTCCCTGGGGATGCATTTACTGCACTGTGGGGGTAGGGTGCAATGCCAGATGTATGATCACTGAAAGCAGGAAACAGGCCCAGAATGGGCATGAGTGGGGCCTTAGCACCTCCCTGAAGATGCATTTACTGCACTGTGGGGGTAGGGTGCAATGCCAGATGTATGATCACTGAAAGCAGGAAACAGGCCCAGAATGGACGTGAGGGGGGCCTTAGCACCTCCCTGAGGATGCACTCACTGCACTGTGGAGGGAAGGGTGCAATGCCAGATGTATGATCACTGAAAGCAGGAAACAGGCCCAGAGTGGGCGTGAGTGGGGAAGCACCTCCCTGAGGATGAATTTACTGCACTGTGTTGAGGGAAGGGTGCAATGCCAGATGTATGATCACTGAAAGCAGGAAACAGGCCCAGAATGGGCATGAGTGGGGCCTTAGCACCTCCCTGAGGATGCACTCACTGCACTGTGGAGGGGAGGGGGCAATGCCAGATGTATGATCACTGAAAGCAGGAAACAGGCCCAGAATGGGCGTGAGTGGGGCCTTAGCGCCTCCCTGAGGATGCATTTACTGCACTGTGTTGAGGGTAGGGTGCAATGCCAGATGTATGATCACTGAAAGCAGGAAACAGGCCCAGAATGGGCGTGAGTGGGGCAGCACCTCCCTGAGGATGCATTTACTGCACTGTGTTGAGGGAAGGGGGCAATGCCAGATGTATGATCACTGAAAGCAGGAAACAGGCCCAGAATGGGCATGAGTGTGGCCTTGGCACCTCCCTGAGGATGCATTTACTGCACTGTGGGGGGAAGGGTGCAATGCCAGATGTATGATCTCTGAAAGCAGGAAACAGGCCCAGATTGGGCGTGAGTGGGGCCTTAGCACCTCCCTGAGGATGCATTTACTGCACTGTGGGGGGAAGGGTGCAATGCCAGATGTATGATCACTGAAAGCAGGAAACAGGCCCAGAATGGGCGTGAGTGGGGCAGCACCTCCCTGAGGATGCATTTACTGCACTGTGTTGAGGGAAGGGTGCAATGCCAGATGTATGATCACTGAAAGCAGGAAACAGGCCCAGAATGGGCGTGAGTGGGGCAGCACCTCCCTGAGGATGCATTTACTGCACTGTGTGGAGGGGAGGGTGCAATGCCAGATGTATGATCTCTGAAAGCAGGAAACAGGCCCAGATTGGGCGTGAGTGGGGCCTTAGCACCTCCCTGAGGATGCATTTACTGCACTGTGGGGGGAAGGGTGCAATGCCAGATGTATGATCACTGAAAGCAGGAAACAGGCCCAGAATGGGCGTGAGTGTGGCCTTAACACCTCCCTGATGATGCATTTACTGCACTGTGGGGGGAAGGGTGCAATGCCAGATGTATGATCACTGAAAGCAGGAAACAGGCCCAGAATGACTGTGAGTGGGGCCTTCGCACCTCCCTGAGGATGCATTTACTGCATTGTGGGGGGAAGGGTGCAATGCCAGATGTATGATCATTGAAAGCAGGAAACAGGCCCAGAATGGGCGTGAGTGGGGCCTTAGCACCTCCCTGGGGATGCATTTACTGCATTGTGGGGGGAAGGGTGCAATGCCAGATGTTTGATCATTGAAAGCAGGAAACAGGCCCAGAATGGGCGTGAGTGGGGCCTTAGCACCTCCCTGAGGATGCATTTACTGCACTGTGGGGGGAAGGGTGCAATGCCAGATGTATGGTCACTGAAAGCAGGAAACAGTCCCACAATGGGCATGAGTGGGGCCTTAGCACCTCCCTGAGGATGCATTTACTGCACTGTGGAGGGGAGGGTGCACCGCCAGGTGTATGATCACTGAAAGCAGGAAACAGACCCAGAATGGGCGTGAGTGGGGCCTTAGCACCTCCCTGGGGATGCATTTAGTGCACTGTGGGGGGAAGGGTGCAATGCCAGATGTATGATCACTGAAAGCAGATAACAGAACCAGAATGGGCGTGAGTGGGGCCTTAGCACCTCCCTGGGGATGCATTTACTGCATTGTGGGGGGAAGGGTGCAATGCCAGATGTTTGATCATTGAAAGCAGGAAACAGGCCCAGAATGGGCGTGAGTGGGGCCTTTCCACCTCCCTGAGGATGCATTTACTGCACTGTGGGGGGAAGGGTGCAATGCCAGATGTATGGTCACTGAAAGCAGGAAACAGTCCCACAATGGGCATGAGTGGGGCCTTAGCACCTCCCTGAGGATGCATTTACTGCACTGTGGAGGGGAGGGTGCACCGCCAGGTGTATGATCACTGAAAGCAGGAAACAGACCCAGAATGGGCGTGAGTGGGGCCTTAGCACCTCCCTGGGGATGCATTTAGTGCACTGTGGGGGGAAGGGTGCAATGCCAGATGTATGATCACTGAAAGCAGATAACAGAACCAGAATGGGCGTGAGTGGGGCCTTAGCACCTCCCTGGGGATGCATTTACTGCACTGTGGGGGGAAGGGTGCAATGGCAGATGTATGATCACTGAAAGCAGATAACAGGCCCAGAATGGGCATGAGTGGGCCTTAGCACCTCCCTGAGGATGCATTTACTGCACTGTGGGGGGAAGGGTGCAATGCCAGATGTATGATCACTGAAAGCAGATAACAGGCCCAGAATGGGCCTGAGTGGGGCCTTAGCACCTCCCTGAAGATGCATTTACTGCACTGTGGGGGGAAGGGTGCAATGCCAGATGTATGATCACTGAAAGCAGGAAACAGTCCCAGAATGGGCATGAGTGGGGCCTTAGCACCTCCCTGAGGATGCATTTACTGCACTGTGGAGAGGAAGGGTGCAATGCCAGATGTATGATCACTGAAAGCAGATAACAGGCCCAGAATGGGCGTGAGTGGGGCCTTAACACCTCCCTGATGATACATCTACTGCACTGTGGAGGGGAAGGTGCAATGCCAGATGTATGATCACTGAAAGCAAGAAACAGGCCCAGAATGGGCGTGAGTGTGGCCTTAGCACCTCCCCGATGATGCATTTACTGCACTGTGGAGGGGAGGGTGCAATGCCAGATGTATGATCACTGAAAGCAGGAAACAGGCCCAGAATGGGCGTGAGTGGGGCCTTAGCCCCTCCCTGGGGATGCATTTACTGCACTGTGGAGGGGAGGGTGCAATGCCAGATGTATGATCACTGAAAGCAGGAAACAGGCCCAGAATGGGCATGAGTGTGGCAGCACCTCCCTGATGATGCATTTACTGCACTGTGGGGGGAAGGGTGCAATGCCAGATGTATGATCACCGGAAGCAGGAAACAGGCCCAGAATGGCCGTGAGTGGGGCCTTAGCACCTCCCTGAGGATGCATTTACTGCACTGTGGAGGGGAGGGTGCAATGCCAGATGTATGATCACTGAAAGCAGGAAACAGGCCCAGAATGGGCATGAGTGGGGCCTTAGCACCTCCCTGAGGATGCATTTACTGCACTGTGGAGGGGAGGGTGTAATGCCAGATGTATGATCACTGAAAGCAGGAAACAGGCCCAGAATGGGCGTGAGTGGGGCCTTAGCACCTCCCTGAGGATGCACTCATTGCACTGCACTGTGGAGGGGAGGGTGCAATGCCAGATGTATGATCACTGAAAGCAGATAACAGGCCCAGAATGGGCATGAGTGGGGCCTTAGCACTGCCCTGAGGATGCATTTACTGCACTGTGGGGGGAATGGTGCAATGCCAGATGTATGATCACTGAAAGCAGGAAACAGTCCCAGAATGGGCATGAGTGGGGCCTTAGCACCTCCCTGAGGATGCATTTACTGCACTGTGGAGAGGAAGGGTTCAATGCCAGATGTATGATCACTGAAAGCAGATAACAGGCCCAGAATGACTGTGAGTGGGGCCTTAGCACCTCCCTGAGGATGCATTTACTGCACTGTGGGGGGAAGGGTGCAATGCCAGATGTATGATCACTGAAAGCAGGAAACAGGCCCAGAATGACTGTGAGTGGGGCCTTCGCACCTCCCTGAGGATGCATTTACTGCATTGTGGGGGGAAGGGTGCAATGCCAGATGTATGATCATTGAAAGCAGGAAACAGGCCCAGAATGGGCGTGAGTGGGGCCTTAGCACCTCCCTGGGGATGCATTTACTGCATTGTGGGGGGAAGGGTGCAATGCCAGATGTATGGTCACTGAAAGCAGGAAACAGTCCCACAATGGGCATGAGTGGGGCCTTAGCACCTCCCTGAGGATGCATTTACTGCACTGTGGAGAGGAAGGGTGCAATGCCAGATGTATGATCATTGAAAGCAGGAAACAGGCCCAGAATGGGCGTGAGTGGGGCCTTAGCACCTCCCTGAGGATGCATTTACTGCATTGTGGGGGGAAGGGTGCAATGCCAGATGTATGGTCACTGAAAGCAGGAAACAGTCCCACAATGGGCATGAGTGGGGCCTTAGCACCTCCCTGAGGATGCATTTACTGCACTGTGGAGGGGAGGGTGCAATGCCAGATGTATGATCACTGAAAGCAGGAAACAGTCCCAGAATGGGCTTGAGTGGGGCCTTAGCACCTCCCTGAGGATGCATTTACTGCACTGTGGAGGGGAGGGTGCAATGCCAGATGTATGATCACTGAAAGCAGGAAACAGGCCCAGAATGGGCGTGAGTGGGGCCTTAGCACCTCCCTGAGGATGCATTTACTGCACTGTGGGGGGAAGGGTGTAATGCCAGATGTATGATCACTGAAAGCAGGAAACAGGCCCAGAATGGGCGTGAGTGTGGCCTTAGCACCTCCCTGAGGATGCACTTACTGCACTGTGGGGGGAAGGGTGCAATGTCAGATGTATGATCACTGAAAGCAGGAAACAGGCCCAGAATGGGCGTGAGTGTGGCCTTAGCACCTCCCTGATGATGCACTTACTGCACTGTGGAGGGAAGGGTGCAATGCCAGATGTATGATCACTGAAAGCAGGAAACAGGCCCAGAATGGGCGTGAGTGGGGCCTTAGCACCTCCCTGGGGATGAATTTACTGCACTGTGGGGGGAAGGGTGCAATGCCAGATGTATGATCTCTGAAAGCAGGAAACAGGCCCAGAATGGGCGTGAGTGGGGCCTTAACACCTCCCTGATGATGCATTTACTGCACTGTGGGGGGAAGGGTGCAATGCCAGATGTATGATCACTGAAAGCAGGAAACAGGCCCAGAATGGGCGTGAGTGGGGCCTGTTAGGCAGAAACCTGTGCAGTTCCCTTGGGGAACACTGCAAAAGATTTAAGACCACAGGTAGAGCAGTAAACCCCTTTGGTAGCAGTCCGCACCACCCAGATTTACCTGGTAGCTGTGGCTGAGCAGTCAGACTTCTCTCAAGAAGAGTTAGGCAGTATGCAAAGTATACACAATATGTACCAAAACACAATAGCACAAGCAAACACTGACCAGAGCTTGGTTTCAAAAGAATATAGTTATTTATTTAAAAACACACATAAGTAAAAACACTCTAACAACGAATATGGTAAAAACACTCCAACACAGTTATAATGAAAGTAAATTCAATCCTTTCTCCTATCTAGACAACTCTAGGTTAACACCACTTAATTAAAACAGAGGTGAGTGCTTAACGTTAGATGACACTCTAGTAGTTTCCAAGAAAGGGAGAGAAAAAGCAGAAATAGGTTAGACACACCACTCTAAGGTCCAGAACACTTGCAATAGGCTTAAAGAAGAATAAAGTCACAGGTGAGCAAAAGTCACTAGGCAGGGCCCACTCTTAGAGTAGCCGGAGCGAAAATGTGCCCAAGATCACACTGTTAGTTAGAGATTCAAAGTCTTGCAAAGAGTCAAAAAGAGTTTAGAGTGGCTCAGAAAGTTTAGCCAAAGTGTCCCAGGCACTCCCAGGTTCGAAAGCCGGGGACTAAATCTACCCCGTACAGTCGGTAGCAAGGGAAGCCAGGCGGAACACAGTACCTTAAGCGGAAAGGATCCTCCAGCGGGGGCAGTTGTTCCAGGCAGTGACAGCAAGGCTCGACGTCGGTCAGGGGAGAAGAATATCTCGCTGAAGAGCAGAAGAGAAAGGTCGTAGCACTGCCCGGGAAGAAACCAGCCGCGGAGTCCTCCGGTTAAAGGGTTGGTACCGACTTTCGCGGTATGGGGGTAAAGTGTGGTATTCCGGATGCCGGGGTGCTTGGCACAGGCAAGGCGGCCACGAGATACCTCAAAAGAACGGAAAGAAGGCGAAAACTGGTTGTCCCCACCAGTCAAGGGAAGGAGCCACTCCGTTAAGAGTTCTCCTCGGTCGTCGGGAAAAAGTGGTGAGACGGTTCAGCAGGGCTCCACCGGGTGGTGTCGTCGAAGCAGGTCGGCTCAGCTCTTCCCTCGTCGGATTCTTGGTCCTGTGGCGACTTCTGAAGTCCCAGTCCCCAAAGCCCTGCTTTTATGCAGCAAACCCCCATTCACCCAGCCTAGCTGTCACTCAAACATGCTAAGTGGTGAGCCGGGCGGCTCACCACTTGGGCCAATCAGGACGGAGTGCGACTTGAGTTACCAAGGTAACTCAGTCCAGGGTGCCTAAATCCCTCTCCACCCCTCCTAAGTACCCCAGACAGAGTGGCACCACTTTGGAGGGCTTCTGTGGAGAAGCCCGCCAAAAGTGGAACAAAGGGCTCCACTTTGGGTCAGAGTTACAGAGGCGAACACCAACGCCATTTTAGAATCAAGTTTTGGCAAAAAGTCCCAACCGGAGTTATAAAAAATAAATATATAAACCGGCGGTATGTTTAAGGCTACCGTAAATAAATAATTAAATGTGTTAGCCTAAAACAATGGGAAATCCCATAGGGAAATATTCGCGGTCGAATATAAAAAGTAGTTTCCACTGCCACCAGCCAAAACTCGATCAGGGGGGACGGAGACGTGCCCCCTCGACTAACAGACCCTGGGGCAATCGAATTGCCCCAGCCAGTACGTCCACAATATGATGGTTTGTACTGGTTCTGTTCAGGATTCAAGACTAGCAAAGTCTTTGGTGACTTTACATGCCCTGGGAGACAGTAGTCAGTCCCAGGGTATGGAGTCTATGTTGGGGAGTCCCTAGGACACCCCTGGGTCACGGCACAGAGGGTGCTGTGTGACCCACATCACAAAAATACATGAGGCCCTATGGAGTAAAAGACCCCATAGCCCATTCAACACAAGGTTTAACCAAGAAAACACACTTCAACATGTCCAAGAGTGAGGGTAAAAGAGTCTCACTCTTGGCAGGAGAAAAAATTAAACCCCAGAAATCCAGCAAAGCTGCTGGGGGACTCACTAGGTAGGGAAATTCAGCCTAAACAGAGAATTCTCCCTAACACTCGCCCCCCCCAGACTAAGGGACAGGAGGATTTAATCCACTCCTGGATGAACCTCATACCTCTAGTCGATGATATACATCCTAGAGAGTCCATCAGCATTTTGATGGTGACACCTTGACCTATGCTTAAGGGAGAACTCAAAGGTTTTCTTTTGCAAGCTAAAGGACCTACAAACCCTTTGAGGAACATCAGTCTTTTTGTTATAGGGGATCTGGTTGACCAGTCCCTCAGAAGTTGGTACAACTTCTGAACCTATGTTAGGCTTTTTCAAGGGGTCCTTATAAAGGATTCCCTGAGATCTAGAGGGGCCTCCAAGGTTCCTCACCACCTCTCTTGTGGGAGCAGGTTGGGTCTTAGGCCTCTTGGTTGGAGGGGTTGGGGTTAGGCACTGCACCTGCTTCCCCTTCCTCTTAGATCTACCCTTACCTATTTTAGGAGTTTCCCCCCTAACATTAGGATTTGAGTTGGGGTCTTCAGTAGAAGGTCCAACAGTCTGAAGGTTTTTGGCCTTAGACTTTTCTTTTCTGGTTTTCCACCAGCACTGAGAATTACCAGTTCTCTCAGGTCCAGATAGGGGCCTAGTTGGTCTATCCACCTCTTCCTCAGAAGCAGGGGGAGTCAGAGACTCTGAGACTAGGGGAACAATGATGGAGCTTGGTTGGGGCACCCATGTTCCTAGCATACTATCCTGAAATGTGCCTGGGTTAGAGGTCAACTTACTAACACCAGGGCTTGTAGTGGGGTTCTCAGTAGAGGGTCCCACAGGCTTGGAAGGGTCCTTCAAGGTAGCCTTTCTAGCCAATTTGGTTAAGTTCTGCTTCTCCATACTGGGAGGCCTGGGGGTATGTGACACTACTCCTAGAGTTCTTAGGTCATTCCCTAACAGGACCTTCCCAGGTACCTCAGTCTGAACACTGACAGGGATCCTCACTGTCATGTTGTTACACTGAATGAGGGCTGGTAGAATAGGAACCATTTGGACAGGGCCTCCAGACATCTTAGTGGGACCTTTGGGTGCTTTGGCCACATCCTCAGGTTGAAAGAAGCTTTCATCCACTACTGTTCTGCTGGCCCCAGTGTCTCTCCTGGCAGGAGTATCCTGGCCATTGACAAGAACACTGTCCACATAATACACCTTAGAGTTAACAGGTAGGGAGTTATACACAACCCTATTCTGGGGACTAACCAGACCCATAGGCTCTAAGTTTACAGTTGCTTGAAGACCCAAGGGTTCTTCAGCAAAGAGTTCAAAGTGGGCACTAGCCATCTGTACTTCATCCTCAGGAGTGAAGGCTAAGGAGACTGTGCTGATCCCTGCAGGTTTACCCTTGCACTTGGGATCTCCTTTGATATGGTCAGTACCCTGACAGACATAGCATTGTCCAAATGCTCTCTGGAAGGGTGGCTTGCTCTGACCTCCTTCTGGCTTGTGGCCAGAAGGTACACTAGCCTGATTCGGTTTACCCTGGGGCTTACCCTGGTTATTTGGTTGTTTGTGGCCCTCTTGGGTATGGGAGGTATTAGAATTCTCTTTGGGGTCCTTTTTAGGCTGTTTCTCCCCATCCTTCTTCTGAGTTACCCCAGAATCCTTGTGAGTGGCCCTGTTGGCAACCCACAAGTCAGCAGCCTTAGCTAGCTTCCTAGGATCCAATTCCTGTGAATCAGCCAAGTGCTGTCTGAGCTCAGGAGAGCAGGCATCATAAATTGACTCCAACATAAAGAGATTTCTCATCCCCTCATAAGTGTTCACCTTGTAACCCTTAATCCATCCCTCTAAGTTTTTCAAACATTCACTCACCCAGGTAGCCCAAGGGGTACCATCATGCTTTTTGAGGCTCCTAAACCTCTTAAGATACTGGGAAGGGGTCTTCCCAAACCTAGCTATCAAAGCTAGTTTCACACATTCATAGTCCTTCCTATCCTCCTCCCCCATCTCCATTACCACATCAGTTGCAACAGGGGGAAGCCTAGAGAACAACCAGGTGAGTAAGTCATTTCCTGTGATGTTCTGGAGCCCATGATTATATTCAAACAGAGACAACCAATCCAACACATCCAACTTAGGCTCATACATACCAACCAATTCTTTAGGCATCCGGGGTCTTTTAGGACTGGAACTTCTAGAGGAGCCAGAGAGAGAAACATTCTCAACAGATAATTTCTTCATTTCTAAGTCATACTTGAGCTCCATTTCCCTTAGCCTTAGTTCTTTGTCAGTTTGAGCATTCAGTTTCTTATACTCCAATTCTAGCTTCATTTTCTCTAGTTCAAAGTACTGAGGACTAAATGTGGGACCTGGTAAAGGTCCAGTAGGCACAGCAGGTAGAGCAGGCAGAGGCCTAGGGGGGACAGTTATAACAGCCTCACCCTCCTCTTCTGACTCTTCCTCAGAATCATCAACATTTTGCTCCATGTTAATTTCAACACTGTCATCTACAGTTGCTGGAGTGGTAGGTTCCTCTGAACCATCACCCAGACTTTGGTTAGCTAACAATCTTTCAATCAGCTCCATTTTCTTGCCCTTAGTCAGGAGATCCTTATGTTTACAGAGCACTCTTAAACAATCAGCAGTTTTGGCTGCAAGGGACTCTTGACTATAGCTTTCTATAACTGACATGTTAGAGGTTTTACTTTTTCAGTGCTAAGCTTTGTGGTTAGTTGCACTAAGGTATCTAAAGCACAATAAAATGTATACTCAATACAAATCCCACCGCTGTACACCAGTGTTAGGCAGAAACCTGTGCAGTTCCCTTGGGGAACACTGCAAAAGATTTAAGACCACAGGTAGAGCAGTAAACCCCTTTGGTAGCAGTCCGCACCACCCAGATTTACCTGGTAGCTGTGGCTGAGCAGTCAGACTTCTCTCAAGAAGAGTTAGGCAGTATGCAAAGTATACACAATATGTACCAAAACACAATAGCACAAGCAAACACTGACCAGAGCTTGGTTTCAAAAGAATATAGTTATTTATTTAAAAACACACATAAGTAAAAACACTCTAACAACGAATATGGTAAAAACACTCCAACACAGTTATAATGAAAGTAAATTCAATCCTTTCTCCTATCTAGACAACTCTAGGTTAACACCACTTAATTAAAACAGAGGTGAGTGCTTAACGTTAGATGACACTCTAGTAGTTTCCAAGAAAGGGAGAGAAAAAGCAGAAATAGGTTAGACACACCACTCTAAGGTCCAGAACACTTGCAATAGGCTTAAAGAAGAATAAAGTCACAGGTGAGCAAAAGTCACTAGGCAGGGCCCACTCTTAGAGTAGCCGGAGCGAAAATGTGCCCAAGATCACACTGTTAGTTAGAGATTCAAAGTCTTGCAAAGAGTCAAAAAGAGTTTAGAGTGGCTCAGAAAGTTTAGCCAAAGTGTCCCAGGCACTCCCAGGTTCGAAAGCCGGGGACTAAATCTACCCCGTACAGTCGGTAGCAAGGGAAGCCAGGCGGAACACAGTACCTTAAGCGGAAAGGATCCTCCAGCGGGGGCAGTTGTTCCAGGCAGTGACAGCAAGGCTCGACGTCGGTCAGGGGAGAAGAATATCTCGCTGAAGAGCAGAAGAGAAAGGTCGTAGCACTGCCCGGGAAGAAACCAGCCGCGGAGTCCTCCGGTTAAAGGGTTGGTACCGACTTTCGCGGTATGGGGGTAAAGTGTGGTATTCCGGATGCCGGGGTGCTTGGCACAGGCAAGGCGGCCACGAGATACCTCAAAAGAACGGAAAGAAGGCGAAAACTGGTTGTCCCCACCAGTCAAGGGAAGGAGCCACTCCGTTAAGAGTTCTCCTCGGTCGTCGGGAAAAAGTGGTGAGACGGTTCAGCAGGGCTCCACCGGGTGGTGTCGTCGAAGCAGGTCGGCTCAGCTCTTCCCTCGTCGGATTCTTGGTCCTGTGGCGACTTCTGAAGTCCCAGTCCCCAAAGCCCTGCTTTTATGCAGCAAACCCCCATTCACCCAGCCTAGCTGTCACTCAAACATGCTAAGTGGTGAGCCGGGCGGCTCACCACTTGGGCCAATCAGGACGGAGTGCGACTTGAGTTACCAAGGTAACTCAGTCCAGGGTGCCTAAATCCCTCTCCACCCCTCCTAAGTACCCCAGACAGAGTGGCACCACTTTGGAGGGCTTCTGTGGAGAAGCCCGCCAAAAGTGGAACAAAGGGCTCCACTTTGGGTCAGAGTTACAGAGGCGAACACCAACGCCATTTTAGAATCAAGTTTTGGCAAAAAGTCCCAACCGGAGTTATAAAAAATAAATATATAAACCGGCGGTATGTTTAAGGCTACCGTAAATAAATAATTAAATGTGTTAGCCTAAAACAATGGGAAATCCCATAGGGAAATATTCGCGGTCGAATATAAAAAGTAGTTTCCACTGCCACCAGCCAAAACTCGATCAGGGGGGACGGAGACGTGCCCCCTCGACTAACAGACCCTGGGGCAATCGAATTGCCCCAGCCAGTACGTCCACAATATGATGGTTTGTACTGGTTCTGTTCAGGATTCAAGACTAGCAAAGTCTTTGGTGACTTTACATGCCCTGGGAGACAGTAGTCAGTCCCAGGGTATGGAGTCTATGTTGGGGAGTCCCTAGGACACCCCTGGGTCACGGCACAGAGGGTGCTGTGTGACCCACATCACAAAAATACATGAGGCCCTATGGAGTAAAAGACCCCATAGCCCATTCAACACAAGGTTTAACCAAGAAAACACACTTCAACATGTCCAAGAGTGAGGGTAAAAGAGTCTCACTCTTGGCAGGAGAAAAAATTAAACCCCAGAAATCCAGCAAAGCTGCTGGGGGACTCACTAGGTAGGGAAATTCAGCCTAAACAGAGAATTCTCCCTAACAGGGCCTTAGCCCCTCCCTGGGGATGCATTTACTGCACTGTGGAGGGGAGGGTGCAATGCCAGATGTATGATCACTGAAAGCAGGAAACAGGCCCAGAATGGGCGTGAGTGGGGCCTTAGCACCTCCCTGAGGATGCATTTACTGCACTGTGGGGGGAAGGGTGCAATGCCAGATGTATGATCACTGAAAGCAGGAAACAGGCCCAGAATGGGCGTGAGTGTGGCCTTAGCACCTCCCTGAGGATGCACTTACTGCACTGTGGGGGGAAGGGTGCAATGTCAGATGTATGATCACTGAAAGCAGGAAACAGGCCCAGAATGGGCGTGAGTGTGGCCTTAGCACCTCCCTGATGATGCACTTACTGCACTGTGGAGGGAAGGGTGCAATGCCAGATGTATGATCACTGAAAGCAGGAAACAGGCCCAGAATGGGCGTGAGTGGGGCCTTAGCACCTCCCTGGGGATGAATTTACTGCACTGTGGGGGGAAGGGTGCAATGCCAGATGTATGATCTCTGAAAGCAGGAAACAGGCCCAGAATGGGCGTGAGTGGGGCCTTAACACCTCCCTGATGATGCATTTACTGCACTGTGGGGGGAAGGGTGCAATGCCAGATGTATGATCACTGAAAGCAGGAAACAGGCCCAGAATGGGCGTGAGTGGGGCCTTAGCCCCTCCCTGGGGATGCATTTACTGCACTGTGGAGGGGAGGGTGCAATGCCAGATGTATGATCACTGAAAGCAGGAAACAGGCCCAGAATGGGCATGAGTGTTGCAGCACCTCCCTGATGATGCATTTACTGCACTGTGGAGGGAAGGGTGCAATGCCAGATGTATGATAACTGAAAGCAGGAAACAGGCCCAGAATGGGCGTAAGTGTGGCCTTAGCACCTCCCTGAGGATGCATTTACTGCACTGTGTGTTGAGGGAAGGGTGCAATGCCAGATGTATGATCACTGAAAGCAGGAAACAGGCCCAGAATAGGTGTGAGTGTGGCCTTAGCACCTCCCTGAGGATGCATTTACTGCACTGTGGAGGGGAGGGTGCAATGCCAGATGTATGATCACTGAAAGCAGGAAACAGTCCCAGAATGGCCGTGAGTGTGGCCTTAACACCTCCTTGATGATACATCTACTGCACTGTGGAGGGGAGGGTGCAATGCCAGATGTATGATCACTGAAAGCAGGAAACAGGCCCAGAATGGGCATGAGTGGGGCCTTAGCACCTCCCTGAGGATGCATTTACTGCACTGTGGAGGGGAGGGTGCAATGCCAGATGTATGATCACTGAAAGCAGGAAACAGGCCCAGAATGGCCGTGAGTGGGGCCTTAGCACCTCCCTGAGGATGCATTTACTGCACTGTGGATGGAAGGGTGCAATGCCAGATGTATGATCACTGAAAGCGGGAAACAGGCCCAGAATGAGCATGAGTGGGGCCTTCGCACCTCCCTGAGGATGCATTTACTGCACTGTGGAGGGAAGGGTGCAATGCCAGATGTATGATCTCTGAAAGCAGGAAACAGGCCCAGAATGGGCATGAGTGGGGCCTTAGCACCTCCCTGAGGATGCATTTACTGCACTGTGGAGGGGAGGGTGCAATGCCAGATGTATGATCACTGAAAGCATGAAACAGGCCCAGAATGGGCATGAGTGGGGCCTTAGCACCTCCCTGAGGATGCATTTACTGCACTGTGGAGGGAAGGGTGCAATGCCAGATGTATGATCTCTGAAAGCAGGAAACAGGCCCAGAATGGGCATGAGTGGGGCCTTAGCACCTCCCTGAGGATGCATTTACTGCACTGTGGAGGGGAGGGTGCAATGCCAGATGTATGATCTCTGAAAGCAGGAAACAGGCCCAGAATGGGCATGAGTGGGGCCTTAGCACCTCCCTGAGGATGCATTTACTGCACTGTGGAGGGGAGGATGCAATGCCAGATGTATGATCACTGAAAGCAGGAAACAGGCCCAGAATGGGCATGAGTGGGGCCTTAGCACCTCCCTGAGGATGCATTTACTGCACTGTGGAGGGGAGGGTGCAATGCCAGATGTATGATCTCTGAAAGCAGGAAACAGGCCCAGAATGGGCATGAGTGGGGCCTTAGCACTTCCCTGAGGATGCATTTACTGCACTGTGGAGGGGAGGGTGCAATGCCAGATGTATGATCACTGAAAGCAAGAAACAGGCCCATAATGGGCGTGAGTGTGGCCTTAGCACCTCCCTGGGGATGCATTTACTGCACTGTGGGGGTAGGGTGCAATGCCAGATGTATGATCACTGAAAGCAGGAAACAGGCCCAGAATGGGCATGAGTGGGGCCTTAGCACCTCCCTGAAGATGCATTTACTGCACTGTGGGGGTAGGGTGCAATGCCAGATGTATGATCACTGAAAGCAGGAAACAGGCCCAGAATGGACGTGAGGGGGGCCTTAGCACCTCCCTGAGGATGCACTCACTGCACTGTGGAGGGAAGGGTGCAATGCCAGATGTATGATCACTGAAAGCAGGAAACAGGCCCAGAGTGGGCGTGAGTGGGGAAGCACCTCCCTGAGGATGCATTTACTGCACTGTGTTGAGGGAAGGGTGCAATGCCAGATGTATGATCACTGAAAGCAGGAAACAGGCCCAGAATGGGCGTGAGTGGGGCCTTAGCACCTCCCTGAGGATGCACTCACTGCACTGTGGAGGGGAGGGGGCAATGCCAGATGTATGATCACTGAAAGCAGGAAACAGGCCCAGAATGGGCGTGAGTGGGGCCTTAGCGCCTCCCTGAGGATGCATTTACTGCACTGTGTTGAGGGAAGGGTGCAATGCCAGATGTATGATCACTGAAAGCAGGAAACAGGCCCAGAATGGGCGTGAGTGGGGCAGCACCTCCCTGAGGATGCATTTACTGCACTGTGTTGAGGGAAGGGTGCAATGCCAGATGTATGATCACTGAAAGCAGGAAACAGGCCCAGAATGGGCGTGAGTGTGGCCTTGGCACCTCCCTGAGGATGCATTTACTGCACTGTGGGGGGAAGGGTGCAATGCCAGATGTATGATCTCTGAAAGCAGGAAACAGGCCCAGATTGGGCGTGAGTGGGGCCTTAGCACCTCCCTGAGGATGCATTTACTACACTGTGGTGGGGAGTGTGCAATGCCAGATGTATGATCACTGAAAGCATGAAACAGGCCCAGAATGGGCGTGAGTGGGGCCTTAGCACCTCCCTGAGGATGCATTTACTGCACTGTGGAGGGAAGGGTGCAATGCCAGATGTATGATCTCTGAAAGCAGGAAACAGGCCCAGAATGGGCATGAGTGGGGCCTTAGCACCTCCCTGAGGATGCATTTACTGCACTGTGGGGGGAAGGGTGCAATGCCAGATGTATGATCACTGAAAGCAGGAAACAGGCCCAGAATGGGCGTGAGTGGGGCAGCACCTCCCTGAGGATGCATTTACTGCACTGTGTTGAGGGAAGGGTGCAATGCCAGATGTATGATCACTGAAAGCAGGAAACAGGCCCAGAATGGGCGTGAGTGTGGCCTTAGCACCTCCCTGAGGATGCACTTACTGTACTGTGGGGGGAAGGGTGCAATGCCAGATGTATGATCACTGAAAGCAGGAAACAGGCCCAAATGGGCGTGAGTGTGGCCTTAGCACCTCCCTGAGGATGCATTTACTGCACTGTGTTGAGGGAAGGGTGCAATGCCAGATGTATGATCACTGAAAGCAGGAAACAGGCCCAGAATGGGCGTGAGTGTGGCCTTAGCACCTCCCTGAGGATGCACTTACTGTACTGTGGGGGGAAGGGTGCAATGCCAGATGTATGATCACTGAAAGCAGGAAACAGGCCCAAATGGGCGTGAGTGTGGCCTTAGCACCTCCCTGAGGATGCATTTACTGCACTGTGTTGAGGGAAGGGTGCAATGCCAGATGTATGATCACTGAAAGCAGGAAACAGGCCCAGAATGGGCGTGAGTGGGGCAGCACCTCCCTGAGGATGCATTTACTGCACTGTGTGGAGGGGAGGGTGCAATGCCAGATGTATGATCTCTGAAAGCAGGAAACAGGCCCAGATTTGGCGTGAGTGGGGCCTTAGCACCTCCCTGAGGATGCATTTACTGCACTGTGGGGGGAAGGGTGCAATGCCAGATGTATGATCACTGAAAGCAGGAAACAGGCCCAGAATGGGCGTGAGTGTGGCCTTAGCACCTCCCTGGGGATGCATTTACTGCACTGTGGGGGGAAGGGTGCAATGCCAGATGTATGATCATTGAAAGCAGGAAACAGGCCCAGAATGGGTGTGAGTGGGGCCTTAGCACCTCCCTGAGGATGCATTTACTGCACTGTGGAGGGGAGGGGGCAATGCCAGATGTATGATCACTGAAAGCAGATAACAGGCCCAGAATGGGCATGAGTGGGGCCTTAGCACTTCCCTGAGGATGCATTTACTGCACTGTGGAGGGGAGGGTGCAATGCCAGATGTATGATCACTGAAAACAGGAAACAGGCCCAGAATGGGCGTGAGTGTGGCCTTAGCACCTCCCTGAGGATGCATTTACTGCACTGTGGAGGGGAGGGTGCAATGCCAGATGTATGATCACTGAAAACAGGAAACAGGCCCAGAATGGGCGTGAGTGTGGCCTTGGCACCTCCCTGAGGATGCATTTACTGCACTGTGGGGGGAAGGGTGCAATGCCAGATGTATGATCTCTGAAAGCAGGAAACAGGCCCAGATTGGGCGTGAGTGGGGCCTTAGCACCTCCCTGAGGATGCATTTACTACACTGTGGTGGGGAGTGTGCAATGCCAGATGTATGATCACTGAAAGCAGGAAACAGGCCCAGAATGGGCGTGAGTGGGGCAGCACCTCCCTGAGGATGCATTTACTGCACTGTGTTGAGGGAAGGGTGCAATGCCAGATGTATGATCACTGAAAGCAGGAAACAGGCCCAGAATGGGCGTGAGTGTGGCCTTAGCACCTCCCTGAGGATGCACTTACTGTACTGTGGGGGGAAGGGTGCAATGCCAGATGTATGATCACTGAAAGCAGGAAACAGGCCCAAATGGGCGTGAGTGTGGCCTTAGCACCTCCCTGAGGATGCATTTACTGCACTGTGTTGAGGGAAGGGTGCAATGCCAGATGTATGATCACTGAAAGCAGGAAACAGGCCCAGAATGGGCGTGAGTGTGGCCTTAGCACCTCCCTGAGGATGCACTTACTGTACTGTGGGGGGAAGGGTGCAATGCCAGATGTATGATCACTGAAAGCAGGAAACAGGCCCAAATGGGCGTGAGTGTGGCCTTAGCACCTCCCTGAGGATGCATTTACTGCACTGTGTTGAGGGAAGGGTGCAATGCCAGATGTATGATCACTGAAAGCAGGAAACAGGCCCAGAATGGGCGTGAGTGGGGCAGCACCTCCCTGAGGATGCATTTACTGCACTGTGTGGAGGGGAGGGTGCAATGCCAGATGTATGATCTCTGAAAGCAGGAAACAGGCCCAGATTTGGCGTGAGTGGGGCCTTAGCACCTCCCTGAGGATGCATTTACTGCACTGTGGGGGGAAGGGTGCAATGCCAGATGTATGATCACTGAAAGCAGGAAACAGGCCCAGAATGGGCGTGAGTGTGGCCTTAGCACCTCCCTGGGGATGCATTTACTGCACTGTGGGGGGAAGGGTGCAATGCCAGATGTATGATCATTGAAAGCAGGAAACAGGCCCAGAATGGGTGTGAGTGGGGCCTTAGCACCTCCCTGAGGATGCATTTACTGCACTGTGGAGGGGAGGGGGCAATGCCAGATGTATGATCACTGAAAGCAGATAACAGGCCCAGAATGGGCATGAGTGGGGCCTTAGCACTTCCCTGAGGATGCATTTACTGCACTGTGGAGGGGAGGGTGCAATGCCAGATTTATGATCACTGAAAACAGGAAACAGGCCCAGAATGGGCGTGAGTGTGGCCTTAGCACCTCCCTGAGGATGCATTTACTGCACTGTGGAGGGGAGGGTGCAATGCCAGATGTATGATCACTGAAAACAGGAAACAGGCCCAGAATGGGCGTGAGTGTGGCCTTAACACCTCCCTGATGATGCATTTACTGCACTGTGGGGGTAGGGTGCAATGCCAGATGTATGATCACTGAAAGCAGGAAACAGTCCCAGAATGGGCGTGAGTGAGGCCTTAGCACCTCCCTGAGGATGCATTTACTGCACTGTGGGGTGTAGGGTGCAATGCCAGATGTATGATCACTGAAAGCAGGAAACAGTCCCAGAATGGGCGTGAGTGGGGCCTTAGCACCTCCCTGAGGATGCACTCACTGCACTGTGTATGGAGGGAAGGAGGCTGTGCCTGGCCTGGGAGGATGCGTTCTGCGGATCCCCCAGCAGGGGGCGCCACAGTCCATGGAGGAGGCGCGGGCATCGCCTCCGGGGCACGGGGGGCAGAGGCAGCACCAGTCGCCCCTCTTTGTTTCAATACATTTCCACATTCTGGATTCCGGTCGCATCCGTGCACTCATTCTCATTATTTGCCCCCCCCCCCCTAACATCTGATCAGAAGCAACGCCTGCCGCCCCCTCCCGGCTCCCAGGGAAAGAGCCCCCCCCACAGCAGCAGAGGCAGGGGGAGGGGCAGCAGCTGGGACCCGGGGCTCGGATGCAGGGGGTGCGTGGGGTGGGGGGGTGCACGTCCAGCTTCCATCAGTAGCAGCTGCAGCCTCAGGTGAGCGGAACTGGGGGGGGTGCGGGGGATACACCACGGTGTGGGGGCGTGGGGGGGGGTTCAGCACTGGAATATGCAGTGGGGTAGATGACCCCCCTGCGAGCATGCACGTGTGATTCCAGGCAGGCGCGTGGAGCAGCCCATCCCATCCCATGGCCTCGCCGTTGCACACATGATCCGTTGCGCCACAGACCACCCTCAGCGGGGTGCCGCCCCTTTAGCAATCGCAAGGGTGATGTTCATATCAAAGCTCGGGGCTGCGCACCCTGTATCCTGCCCTGGCAGAGGCTGAGGGACTTCTGCATATCACCCGAAGCCCTCCTGCCCCCTAGATTGATTTCTCCCCAAAATAAAGGCATAGGGCCCGATTCATGGAATTATTTGCGTGCAAAATAGGGTGTTTGCGAACCATTCGGCGCGCAAATCCCTGTTCCTCGATTCTATATGCGCAGGTTGTCAGGCTGCCGGATACAGTTATGGGGGCCGACGCGCAGGGTCCCCGAGATGCAGGCCTGCTTGGAGGGACCACCACGCACGCACTGTTTGAAGGGTGCGTGTATTCGCGCCGGGGGAGCGCGCAAAGGTAGCTGTTCTGGCTGTTTATGCTTTGCGTGGGGGCGTTCCGGGGCGTTCCGGCAGCGACTTGCAATACGCAGGGCGCGCCTTTTTCATTCTGCGCGATTTCTGCGCAGACGCATAATCACTATGCACACATGTACTTGGAACTACCAATCAAAAGCTTAGTTTCTACTAGACAATATTGCAGTGTACTGTAGAAAACATACCGTGCACAGCCCATTACAGTTTCCCATCTACATTACAGTGACAGGGCCCCTGTAGATACGGTTACATGGCACTTTGCAAAGGACAATGATAAACCCTTTGCTCTGTGCCTGTCCACGTGCTCTAGAGCTGACGAGGGCGCATCTGCACACGCATGCCAGGTGTGGTGCAGTTGCGTGGCCATGCCTATGTAGACAAGGAATGGTGTCCATGTTTTATTTGCAGTGGGTTTCCATAGGCACTTTTAGGACACACACCTCATACGTCATGACTTGCATTCCTGGCTCCCACTTACTCGTGCCAGGGACTGGTGCATGTATACTCGCCCACTTGCAATGCACTGAGCAGCACTTCCCCAGCCCAGGCCGGATTCAGAGCTCGAATGGCGGAGGAAGAGGAAGGAGTGCCGCATAGCAGTCTGGGGGTGCCTACTGCACTTCACGCACAGCCGCTTCTCAGCACTTTACATGCTGGGGCTTTTATCGGCCGCTTCTATTTTCCATCTCAGAAGTGTGTGAACTCGTGTCACATGGCATTACGCTGCTGCAGTGTGACGCGTCTACATAGGTGTACAGTTCTGCACTATTCTGCAGTGCAGTGTCAAATGCTGCAGAATATGGTGCAGTGTGCCAGACATAACGCATGCACTGCAGTTTCCATTAGAAATCACTGAACACTGTAGATCAGTGCCATATATATACTACACATCTGCACAACCACTGGAGCCTGGCAAGCATTTACTGCACTGTGCATTCTACACTGCACTGTTACAAACTGCAGGATATATTGCAGTCCACTAGGGACACACGCCACGTGCTACTGTTTCTGCTAGAAGTTAACAGTTTAGCTGTAAATACTCACGTATATACAATTAACGAATTCCGTATTGCCTTGCACACAATCTACATTACAGTATTGATCCCAAAAGACTGTAGACTTGTGTACTTCACTACAGTGTACCACAATATACTGTGGGACGAAGGGGGCTGTGTGTGGCAGAGCAGAGGGGGGTAAAATGTGAGAGAGCAAGGGTGCTGTGGAAGGGAGAGCATAGGTGTGCGAGTGAGTGAGTTATGTTATGTTATTTGGCATTTACATAGCGCTCTATATATCATTGGTATGACCTCAAAGCGCTAGTAGGGTGAACGCCCTTGGGGACCGTAGTCCAGGTCAGTTGAGAGAGTACGTGTCGTAGGGTGCATGGGTGCAGCAGTTATGTGTGCAGCTGGTGTGATTGCCTGATGGTGGCTGCATTCTAGCATTAGGTGTGATGGTGGTGATGATACCAGTTATGTGTGCAGCTGGTGTAATTGCCTGATGGTGGCTGCATCCTCGCATTTAGGTGTGGTGGTGATGATACCAGTTATGTGTGCAGCTGGTGTAATTGCCTGATGGTGGCTGCGTCCTAGCGTTAGGTGTGGTGGTGATGATACCAGTTATGTGTGCAGCTGGTGTAATTGCCTGATGGTGGCTGCATCCCCGCATTTAGGTGTGGTGGTGATGATACCAGTTATGTGTGCAGCTGGTGTAATTGCCTGATGGTGGCTGCGTCCTAGCGTTAGGTGTGGTGGTGATGATACCAGTTATGTGTGCAGCTGGTGTAATTGCCTGATGGTGGCTGCGCCCTAGCGTTAGGTGTGGTGGTGATGATACCAGTTATGTGTGCAGCTGGTGTAATTGCCTGATGGTGGCTGCATCCTAGCATTTAGGTGTGGTGGTGATGATACCAGTTATGTGTGGAGCTGGTGTAATTGCCTGATGGTGGCTGCGTCCTAGCGTTAGGTGTGGTGGTATTGATATCGGTTGAATGCGTGCAGTCTGGCGGGTGGACACCAACACTGGGTTCTGGCTGTGTTGGGCCTGTAGGACGCTTATGTGTGCAGCTAGGCCGGTTTGTCATGCGATATAGCTGAGTTTTATTAGAGTGATGAGGTGTTCATGGGGTAATGTTCATATGGGAGCAGCTAGGCTGAATTGATCGAGGGGTGTAGCTGCGCTCTAATAGTGTGTTGTGTCCGGTATAGAGTAAGTGTAGTGATATGGGAGGTGAGTGTTTGGGTGGAGTTAGGATCTAAGGAGTTTGTTATTCCGGATTTCAAGCATGTGTTTTCTTATAGTGACTTAATAGGTATAATCAGTGTTGTTACTGTTTCGGGATCTCATTGAGTATTTGTCATCTGGTTGCATGGCTCAGTCGCCGCAGATGGTCGTGGTCGGCATTACGGAAAGAGCCACATTTTTAAAGCTTTGCAGAAAGTCATATAGTCTTGGGTGTGTCGAATATGTGGAGGGAGTGAGTTCCGCAGAGTTGGGGCCAAGGTTGAGAAGCCAGATCCTCCGATCCCGATAGAGTTCGAGGCTGGAATCACTAGTAGGAGGACAATGCCTGATCTTAGGGTGCGACATGGGGGGTAGGGTTTTATCTTTTCGTGTAGGTACATTGGGCCGTCTTTTGCACTGCTCGGTGATGCATAGGGTCTTGAAGGTGGCCCTTCGTCCGACTGGGTGCCAGCGGAGGGTTCGGAGAGCTGGCGAGATGTGGTATCTTTGACCCAGGGCAAGAAGCAGTTTTGCAGCAGCGTTTTGTGCTCTTTGGAGTTTGTTGAGTTGGTATGCAGGGGCTCCTAGGTATAGGGAGTTGGCATAGTCCAGTCTCGACATCACAATAGTCATAACTGCTGCCAGTCTGCTCGGGAAGGAGAGGTAGGGGAAAGATACGTCTGAGGAGTTTGAGGTGGTAGTGACAGCATTTTGACACGTTGTTGATCTGATGGGAGAGGGTTAGGCCTGAGTCTATAACACAGCCTAGGTTTTTCACTATATCGAGGTGGGGAGGCGGGGGGAGGTGGGCCGAGGCACGATGCCAGGGGAGCGGATGTGGCAGAAGGGCAGTATCGCCGCAACACCATGATCTCAATTTTTAACAGGGTTCAGAAAGAGGTGATTAATTGTCATCCACCGGTCAATGTCGTGGAGACAACCTTCAAGGTCGGGAACATGGTTGGTGCCTGACTTTGTAATTCTTAGGATAATTTGGATATCGTCAGCGTAGTTGTAGCAGGATATGTGCGTGTGGATGATTCCTGGTAGAGTGGCCATATACAGGTTGAACAGGAGAGCAGATAGGCATGTGCCTTGCAGTACTCCAGTGTTCACTGCACGAGCGGTTGAGACATAAGGGGAGAGGAGGGTTATGGAGAGCAGAGAGGCATGCGCCTTGGAGTACTCCAGTGTTCACTGCACGAGCGGTTGAGACATAAGGGGAGAGGAGGTTTATGGAGAGCAGAGAGGCATGTGCCTTGGAGTACTCCAGCGTTCACTGCACGGGCGGTTGAGACATAAGGGGAGAGGAGGGTTATGGAGAGCAGATAGGCATGCGCCTTGGAGTACTCCAGTGTTCACTGCACGGGCGGTTGAGACATAAGGGGAGAGGAGGGTTATGGAGAGCAGATAGGCATGCGCCACGGTGTACTCCAGTGTTCACTGCACGAGCGGTTGAGACATAAGGGGAGAGGAGGGTTATGGAGAGCAGATAGGCATGCGCCTTGGAGTACTCCAGTGTTCACTGCACGAGCGGTTGAGACATAAGGGGAGAGAAGGGTTATGGAGAGCAGATAGGCATGCGCCTTGGAGTACTCCAGTGTTCACTGCACGGGCGGTTGAGACATAAGGGGAGAGGAGGGTTATGGAGAGCAGATAGGCATGCGCCACGGTGTACTCCAGTGTTCACTGCACGAGCGGTTGAGACATAAGGGGAGAGGAGGGTTATGGAGAGCAGATAGGCATGCGCCTTGGAGTACTCCAGTGTTCACTGCACGAGCGGTTGAGACATAAGGGGAGAGGAGGGTTATGGAGAGCAGATAGGCATGCGCCTTGGAGTACTCCAGTGTTCACTGCACGAGCGGTTGAGACATAAGGGGAGAGGAGGGTTATGGAGAGCAGGTAGGCATGCGCCTTGCAGTACTCCAGTGTTCACTGCACGAGCGGTTGAGACATAAGGGGAGAGGAGGGTTATGGAGAGCAGGTAGGCATGCGCCTTGGAGTACTCCAGTGTTCACTGCACGAGCGGTTGAGACATAAGGGGAGAGGAGGGTTATGGAGAGCAGGTAGGCATGCGCCTTGGAGTACTCCAGTGTTCACTGCACGAGCGGTTGAGACATAAGGGGAGAGGAGGGTTATGGAGAGCAGATAGGCATGCGCCTTGGAGTACTCCAGTGTTCACTGCACGAGCGGTTGAGACATAAGGGGAGAGGAGGGTTATGGAGAGCAGATAGGCATGCGCCTTGGAGTACTCCAGTGTTCACTGCACGAGCGGTTGAGACATAAGGGGAGAGGAGGGTTATGGAGAGCAGATAGGCATGCGCCTTGCAGTACTCCAGTGTTCACTGCACGAGCGGTTGAGACATAAGGGGAGAGGAGGGTTATGGAGAGCAGATAGGCATGCGCCTTGCAGTACTCCAGTGTTCACTGCACAAGCGGTTGAGACATAAGGGGAGAGGAGGGTTATGGAGAGCAGAGAGGCATGCGCCTTGGAGTACTCCAGTGTTCACTGCACGAGCGGTTGAGACATAAGGGGAGAGGAGGGTTATGGAGAGCAGAGAGGCATGTGCCTTGGAGTACTCCAGTGTTCACTGCACGAGCGGTTGAGACATAAGGGGAGAGGAGGGTTATGGAGAGCAGAGAGGCATGTGCCTTGGAGTACTCCAGCGTTCACTGCACGAGCGGTTGAGACATAAGGGGAGAGGAGGGTTATGGAGAGCAGATAGGCATGTGCCTTGGAGTACTCCAGCGTTCACTGCACGAGCGGTTGAGACATAAGGGGAGAGGAGGGTTATGGAGAGCAGATAGGCATGTGCCTTGGAGTACTCCAGCGTTCACTGCACGAGCGGTTGAGACATAAGGGGAGAGGAGGGTTATGGAGAGCAGATAGGCATGTGCCTTGCAGTACTCCAGCGTTCACTGCACGAGCGGTTGAGACATAAGGGGAGAGGAGGGTTATGGAGAGCAGACAGGCATGTGCCTTGGAGTACTCCAGCGTTCACTGCACGAGCGGTTGAGACATAAGGGGAGAGGAGGGTTATGGAGAGCAGACAGGCATGTGCCTTGGAGTACTCCAGCGTTCACTGCACGAGCGGTTGAGACATAAGGGGAGAGGAGGGTTATGGAGAGCAGAGAGGCATGTGCCTTGGAGTACTCCAGCGTTCACTGCACGAGCGGTTGAGACATAAGGGGAGAGGAGGGTTATGGAGAGCAGAGAGGCATGTGCCTTGGAGTACTCCAGCGTTCACTGCACGAGCGGTTGAGACATAAGGGGAGAGGAGGGTTATGGAGAGCAGAGAGGCATGTGCCTTGGAGTACTCCAGCGTTCACTGCACGAGCGGTTGAGACATAAGGGGAGAGGAGGGTTATGGAGAGCAGAGAGGCATGTGCCTTGGAGTACTCCAGCGTTCACTGCACGAGCGGTTGAGACATAAGGGGAGAGGAGGGTTATGGAGAGCAGATAGGCATGTGCCTTGGAGTACTCCAGCGTTCAATGCACGAGCGGTTGAGACATAAGGGGAGAGGAGGGTTATGGAGAGCAGATAGGCATGTGCCTTGGAGTACTCCAGTGTTCACTGCACGAGCGGTTGAGACATAAGGGGAGAGGAGGGTTATGGAGAGCAGATAGGCATGTGCCTTGGAGTACTCCAGTGTTCACTGCACGAGCGGTTGAGACATAAGGGGAGAGGAGGGTTATGGAGAGCAGACAGGCATGTGCCGTGGAGTACTCCAGTGTTCACTGCACGAGCGGTTGAGACATAAGGGGAGAGGAGGGTTATGGAGAGCAGACAGGCATGTGCCGTGGAGTACTCCAGTGTTCACTGCACGAGCGGTTGAGACATAAGGGGAGAGGAGGGTTATGGAGAGCAGACAGGCATGTGCCTTGGAGTACTCCAGTGTTCACTGCACGAGCGGTTGAGACATAAGGGGAGAGGAGGGTTATTTGTTTTCTGTTGCTGAGGAAGGAGGCAATCCATTTGAGAGCAGTGCCACGGATTCCTAGGGAGTGGAGGAAGTCAAGGAGGATTAACCGTGTCAAAGGCTGCGGAGAGATCCAGGAGGATCAATGCTTTGCAGCCTCCAGAGTCTGCCGTGACCTTCAGATCATCCCAGATTGATATCAGAGTGGCTTCAGTCCCATATAGCGGTCTGAAGCCTGATTGTGCGGGGTCGAGGAGACAGTTGGATTCTACAAAGGAGTTGAGCTGGGAGTATGCTGTCCCGTCAATTGGTTTCGTGAGAAATCTGGTGTTGGAAATCGGTCTGTACTTCTTGGGGTCAAGGGATGCCTTTTGTAGAGGTGGCTCTACATGCGCTATTCTGAAGGCATCAGGGAAGATGCCAGAGGTGAGGAAGTCCTTTAGTATGGCTCTCACATGTTCTCCTGCACAGGTAGACAAGCATATTTTGGATTTGTAGTTAGAGTGGTGGAGGACATGCATGGATCTGCTGAGATCGATTTTAGATGCTCGCTAATTTGCATTCAAGAGATTTATTTTGTTTTTTGGCATTCCTCAGGTGGGGCATAAACCATTTGGGGAACGTTCCTTTGCATGAGGATGCAGGTGCGAGGGGGTGAGAGGAATTAGTGAGTCTTTAAGCCAGGAGTCGAAGGAATCGATGGCTAAGTGTCTATCGGGGGGCACTGTTGCATGGGGACGAAGAAGTACGGCTTCAGCTAGGTCAGGAAGGATCTTGACTTTGTTCCAGTATTTGAGATCAGGGGAGGGGCCGAGGGAGCTGTAGGAGGAGGGGCAGGCATGTGGATAGAGAAAGGGATGGCATAGTGGTCAGTCTAGATGAGTGGTTTGGGACGGGATATATAAACCATGTCATAGGAGCTGAAAATTGCATCAAGGGTGTGCCCACCTAAGTGGGTTGGACCAGTGGTACGATGGGAGAGGTTAAGCACATCAAGACTGTCAACCAGCGGATGAGTCATGGGGTTGTTGGGGATATCGAACAGATATTGAGTGTAAGAGAAGGGTGATTTACTTGAATGGTAGCTATTGAGTCACAGAGGTTGTTGGTGAAATGTCTGTCGTATCCAGGGGGTCTGTAGACGAGTAGGAAGCTATGGGAGAAAGTCGGTGGTAGCGAGAGTTTTACTAGAAAGTATTCACAGCAGGCAATGCTTGACTGGGATTCGACGAGTGAGGTGGAGAAAAGAGGATTGAAGAGGATTGCCACTCCGCCTCCTCTGGAGGGTCTATTGTGGGCGATGAGCGAGTAGCTTTGTGTGCTACTGGGGCAAAGTCGTTGGAGAACCAGGTTTAGGTGATAAAGATGAGGCTGGGCTTGCCAGAGGATAGGAGGTCAAAGATGATGTGTCTGTTTCTTGGTACGGAGCAGGCCCTAAAAAGGATGCATGTGACTTTGTGAAGGGAAAGGGTTTTCGAGATGGTCATCGTAGTGGGAGGTTGACGGACATGAGTGCTCAGTGGGGTTTGTTTGTTTGTTTATTTATTTAATATGGCGCGCAAAACCCTGCGGTAACAGGGCACAACAGAGAACAGGAAAGTAAGATTACATAAAAGCTTAGTTGCAGGATAAGGCACTTGTGAATATAAAGCAAAGGATTACATTTCATAAAGACCGGTGAGAGGACATATTTATATATATATACAGTTAATTTCATTGCAGTGTGTCAGTTAGGAATGTACATAAATACAGTCAGGTTGGCATGGTTCAGTCAAGGGAATCATTGGAACGTAGCCAGGAGAGAGTGTTTCGCCTAAAGCTATAGTAGGATTGGAGGATTGGTCTGTTCTGATGCTGAGTGGGAGAGCGTTCCAATGTTGAGCAGCCATGACCGGGAAGCTACTGCCGCCCGTTCTTTTCAGTCTGAATTTGGGTGCCTGAAGGCAGTGAGAGTTAATAATTCTGGTAGGCGGGTGGAATTACTTTTAACTATTCTGGCTGCGAGGTAGGGGGTTGCTGCATTGTTTAAGCATTTGAAAGTGACTGATGCTGTTTTGAGTGAGATGCGGTCACAGATTTTGAGCCATTTGTGTTCTCTTCTTTTATTGGAAATGTGTTCCTTGGAGGGTAGGTTGAGGGCTGTTTTGAGTGCGTTATTTTGCAGTGTTTGAAGTTTATCGGTTATGCTTTTGTTGGCTCCTAGGTACGTGGCGTTACAGTAGTCGAGTCTGGATAGTATTAGGGCATTGGCGATGATGATGCAGCTAGCTTGGGTGAGGAAGGCTCTACTTGCCCTGATTAACTTGCACGTGTAGGCGGTGGAGGATGCTAGTTAGTTTACTTGTTTATTTAGTGACAGGGCTGAGTCGAGGTGAAAGCCTAGGGTTTTTACTGTTTTGGCGACTGTGATGGTGTTGCCATCGATGTTGAATGCCTCGTAGTTGGAGCTGAGTTTTTTTAGATTGGCGTTGGAACCGAGGAACAGGATTTCGGTTTTGTCATCATTCAGGCATAGGCCATGTGTGGCCATCCATGCCTGAATGATAAGGTACATTTTGTTTACCAAGGCCGTATCTGAATCAAAGTTGCCGAAAGGGGTATGAGGATCTGGGTGTCATCTGCATAGTTAGTGTATGTGACACCCAGTCTGTCCAACTTGTCAAATAGGGGCTTGGTAAAGATGTTGTAGATGTTGTAGAGGGTGGGGGAGATGCAGGAGCCCTGGGGTACACCGCAGGTTATTTTGATAGGGTCTGCTGAGGCTAGTGGCGAGAAGACACTCATGGTTCGATTGTCCAAGAAAGATTGGATCCAGGTTATGGCATCATTTGAAAAGTGGGCAGCCGAGGCCAGTTGTTCGTACAAGGTCGAAGGCCGCTGAGAGGTCGAGGAGGAGTAGCATGGCGATGTTTCCTTTGTCAATGATCTCATTAATTTGGGTTTTAAGATCGATTAAGGCCATCTCAGTGCCGTGCTGCGGTCTGAATCCAGATTGTCGGGCGCCTAGTAGTTTGTGAGTTTCTAGATATTTCTGGATTTTCAGGTATGCTACTCTGTCTATTATCTTTAATAGGAAAGGTACCGTGGTGATGGGCCTGTAATTGGTGGGGATTGCGGGGTCTAGAGTTTTCTTCTTGAGGAGAGGCAGAACCCATGATTTTTGAGATTACTTGGTATGGTGTTTGAGGAGAAGGATGCGTTGATCAGTTTGGTTATAAAGGGAGCCAAGTCCCTGGCTGCGTCCTTGATTATCTGGGGTGGACAGTTCTCCCCTTTGCACTTGGATGGTTTAAGTGAGGCGATGACTTTTTCTGTTTCTGGGATGGAGATTTTAGTGAATCTGAAAGGGTTCGGGTCAGAAGGGTTGGTTGTTTTGGGATGGTGGCTGCTAGGAGGTGATTCGTTAGTGGTGAGGGAGTCCTTTTTCAGTGCGATTTTAGATTGGAGAGTTTTGATTTTATTGTTTGTCTTTCGTTATGTTGTCTGGTGGGGGTATCATGGATTCTAGTTCCCTTAGGATAGTAAATAGTTCCCTGGTGTTGGAGCTGGATTTTTCGATTCTTTCGTTGAATAGGTTCTTTTTTGTGAGCAAGATTTCTTTTTTGTAATTGATAGCGAAGAGTTTAAGTTGCAGTTTGTTCTCTTCTGTGGGGGTGTTGCGCCATTGGGTTTCTAGTTTCCTTTTGTGCATTCTTAGTTCTTTCAGGTGAGGGGTGAACCAGGTGTTCAGGTGAGCTTGTTGTTTGCTTTTTTGCATTTTTTGGGAGGCGATGATGTCTAGTCCTTTTTTCATGGCCTTGTTGTAACTTTCTACTAGGCACGCTGGGTTTAGGTTGTCGGGGAGAGCATTGAGGGTTGGCAGTAGAAGTGGTAGGAGGTTTTCGGCATTTTTTTGCTCTAGTGGGTAGTGGAGGTGCCATGATCTTTTCTTTGCTGACTTCTTTATTGAGTGATAATATGAAGTCAATGAGGTGGTGGTCTGTCCAGTGTTGAGGGGTGGTTTTGGTGATGGTGGTATCGCAGTTCAAGGCGGCAATCCAGTCCAAGGTCCTACCTTTGTTGTGGGTAGGGGTAAGCACTTTTTGGGATAGGCCCTGTTCAGCTAGCATGTTGGCTATAGCTTGTGCTGGTTTGTCATCAGGGTAGTTCAGACCAAGATTCAGGTCGCCTAATAATAGTATTTGAGAGGTTTCTTTGGTGTTGTTAGCTCGGAGGCTGGATAAGTCTGCCTCGAATGAACCAATGGGGCCAGGTGGCCTATATATTAGGTAAATGGTTAAGGTACGGCAGTTGGAGATAGGCAGTTTGGCTGTAAGGAGCTCCGAAGATTTGAGAGGTGATTGAGCCAATGGTCTTAGCTCGAGATTAGTCTTTGCTATGATGGCCTGACTGCCTCCTCTGTTATTGGGTCTGTCCATTCTGATTATTGGGTAGTTTTCAGGGATGGCTATTGAGAGTGCTGGGCCGGCTGCTTCGTGTAACCAAGATTCAGTGATAGCCAGTAGGTTGAGGTTGTTGGTGGATAGGGTGTTTGCTATTTCCGTGGCGTGGGCTACTAGGGATCTGGCGTTGATCAAGGCTCTGGATAGAGTGGTTGTGTTGGGTGAGTCCTGGATAGTTATTGGAATGGGTTTAGGTTGGGTGGAGTTATTGCAGGGCATGGTTAGGTTGGGGCATACTTTAGGGTGCCGTGAGGTAGATCTCAGAAGAGGATTAGGGATCTTGTTGTGGCAGGTGGGCTCATAGAGAAGCCTGATGTTTCTTTCTGTGGTCAGACAGGGTGCATTTCCTGCTGGGTGCCTGGTTGCTAGAGCAGTAGAGGTGGTGAGGTCTAGTAAGGGCATGAGGAGGTACAGTGGTGTGGCTGTTTGACTCTTGCTAGCGCTCATTGTAGAAACAGTGGTTGTCTCAGGTTACATTTGATAGAGATAGTAGAGATATAGCGCCTCGACTAGCATCAGGTGGGACGCAGCAACTCGTGTGAGTAGCACAATGGCTGAGTGGATGCAGCACAGTGGCTAGCAAGGGCTCTGGCTTATCTAGTTTTGAATTTCCACAAACAGCATAAATCACAGTGGGTCACACAATACTTTGTTAGACATGGCGAGCATGGTAGAGTGGGGAAGCTCTATGTTGAGGCTCTGCATGTTCCAGGTGGCATGTCTGATTAGATTTTTTGTTCAAAGTTAGAAAGTTAGACAATATTGAGAGTTGTTGCGGGTATGCTGCAGTGAAGGTGAGGGAGCATAGACTGCAGAGCACGCGTATCGTGTGCGCACACGGTTGTAGTGTCTGCGAGAGACTATAAGTGGATTTATCCAGAGATGGGTGGTTGGGAGCATATCACATATGGGGGTGAAGCATAGACACTAGCTCGATGTGGGGCGAGGGCTATGGTATTTGGCATAAATTGCCTCTATTGGCGCACACATGGAGCCTCACTTTCTCTGGGCGCATGGGCAGGGGGTCTGGCCCTGGACTCTGGTCAGCTCAGGACAGTCTCAGGACAGTTGCTGGCCTTGCCCTCAGGGCCTTTCCAGGAAGGGCCGGCTTACGCCTCCCAGCGTCGGGTTGGCTGGTATGGGTGGGCGTGGTAGGAACATTCAGGGTGGTTGAGACCGGTTGAGGTGTGATACGGGGGGTTGGGTGCATGTGGACTTTGAGTGTCGATTGAAAGGGTTATGTCGATGGGGGAGGGAAGAGTAGGTGGGTGGAGGTAGGTATGTGATAGACGAGGGACGGGTCATGGGGGGTTGGTGACTGGGTCATTTGGGATGTGGGGGTTTAGGCGGGTTGATTTTGGAATTAGTCTGGGGGAGCTAGGGGATTAGGTGTACAGGGTGAAGATTCAAGAGAAACGGGGTGGAAACTGTGAGAGGGAAGATGGGAGTGTGAGGGGGTAGGGGAGGGAGGGGCTGGGATGTTGGGCTAAAGCACAAGTGTTGAGGTGTGGAGGGTCAAGGGAGAGGACAGTCACGCTTTCTGGATTTTGTGGGTTTTGGTGCCATAGGGGTGTAAGAGAGTGTGGGGGGGCAGAGGGGGAGGAAGATGATGCTACCGTTCTAGCAAGGGTGAGACGAGCCACTTTCAGAGAAGGGAAGGGATATGATGGGGGGGTTTGTTGGCAGGGGTTGAGTAGGGGTTAAGGGAGAGGGCGGCATGGGAGGTTGGTCGAGAGGGTGGTGAGTTCCCTAGTGGGCTAATGGGGAGGGAGAGGGCGGCATGGGAGGTCGGATGCGCGGGAGGGGAGTTCCTCAGAGGGCACACGGATGGTGTGGAGGTGGAATCGCGCTGTTAGGAGCGCAAGAGGCCTCCCCTGACTTGGGAGTTTGATATTGGGCATGGTATATGGGTGGGGGTATCAGGATGTTCTCAATAGATGTCAGAGGGAGGTTGGAAGTCGATGTGTTAGGGTGGGACGGGGATGAGCACTTGAGGAGGTAGGTGTTTGGCGCACCACAGTGCTCCTCTTATCTTAGAGTTGGACGAGGGATGATGGAAGGAGGTGGACGGGCGGCATCCGGGTGAATTGATGTATGGGGGAGGCGTTGTGGCTTGTGATCCGGTGGGGGGTTAATGCGGGGGGGTCGTGAAGTTTGGTGCTAGAGCGCGGGCCATGCGCCACTAGTTATGAGCCATGGGGAGGGGTAAGGGACAGGGAGGCTAGGGATTGGGGCGGGTCGGAGAGGGGGTACGTGATTAGCTGTGATCTCCATCCTGGGGGGGAGGTCAGGGCAGCACCTGGAGAATGATGAACTAGTAACAGTAGATGCAGAGGCCCTAGATGTACAACCTGCGTCTAGATTCTGGACACCAGGGCAGTGGGAGAGGGCCACAGAGGGTAACAGTAGGATGGAAGTCTAGATGCAGTAGCGGCGCCTAAAACACAGGCAAGTAAATCACAGTACTATCTCAGGCGGCACCATCTAGTTGTGAATTGAATTTGCAAGAGCTGTTCTAAATATGCAGCGCAGGCAAGTAAATCACAGTGCCATCTCAGGGGGTACTTTCAAGATGTGAATTAATCTAACAACAACAATTTCTAAGAGTGTCGGACAGGCAAATAAGTCACAGTACCATCAGAGCGGGCACCTTCTAGATTTGAATCAATGTTACAAGACAATTTCTAAGTGAGCGGTACAGGCAGGCAAATCACAGTACAGTCACAGTGGGTATCCTCTAGATGTGAATCAATCTAACGAACAATTTCTAGGGGTGCGGCACAGGCGGTGGGCACCTTCTAGACGTGAATAAGACCAGGAAGAGCAATTCCAGGTGTGCGGTGCAGGCAAGTGAATCGCAGTACTATCTTGGTGGGCACCTTCTAGACGTGAATCAGACCAGGAAGAGCAATTCCAGGTGTGCGGGGCAGGCAAGTGAATCGCAGTACTATCTCGGTGGGCACCTTCTAGAAGCGAATCAGACCAGGAAGAGCAATTCCAGGTGTGCGGTGCAGGCAAGTGAATCGCAGTACTATCTCGGTGGGCACCTTCTAGAAGCGAATCAGACCAGGAAGAGCAATTCCAGGTGTGCGGGGCAGGCAAGTGAATCACAGTACCATCTCGGTGGGCACCTTCTAGACGTGAATCAGACCAGGAAGAGCAATTCCAGGTGTGCGGTGCAGGCAAGTGAATCGCAGTACTATCTCGGTGGGCACCTTCTAGACGTGAATCAGACCAGGAAGAGCAATTCCATGTGTCGGGCAGGCAAGTGAATCACAGTACTATCTCGGTGGGCACCTTCTAGAAGCGAATCAGACCAGGAAGAGCAATTCCAGGTGTGCGGGGCAGGCAAGTGAATCACAGTACTATCTCGGTGGGCACCTTCTAGACGTGAATCAGACCAGGAAGAGCAATTCCAGGTGTGCGGGGCAGGCAAGTGAATCACAGTACTATCTCGGTGGGCACCTTCTAGAAGCGAATCAGACCAGGAAGAGCAATTCCAGGTGTGCGGGGCAGGCAAGTGAATCACAGTACTATCTCGGTGGGCACCTTCTAGACGTGAATCAGACCAGGAAGAGCAATTCCAGGTGTGCGGGGCAGGCAAGTGAATCACAGTACTATCACGGTGGGCACCTTCTAGATGTGAATCAGACCAGGAAGAGCAATTCCAGGTGTGCGGGGCAGGCAAGTGAATCACAGTACTATCTCGGTGGGCACCTTCTAGACGTGAATCAGACCAGGAAGAGCAATTCCAATTGTGCGGGGCAGGCAAGTGAATCACAGTACTATCTCGGTGGGCACCTTCTGGAAGCGAATCAGACCAGGAAGAGCAATTCCATGTATGGGGTGCAGGCAAGTGAATCACAGTACTGTATCGGTGGGCACCTTCTAGAAGCGAATCAGACCAGGAAGAGCAATTCCAGGTGTGTGGGGCAGGCAAGTGAATCACAGTACTATCTTGGTCGGCACCTTCTAGAAGTGAATCAGACCAGGAAGAGCAATTCCAGGTGTGCGGGGCAGGCAAGTGAATCACAGTACTATCTCGGTGGGCACCTTCTAGAAGCGAATCAGACCAGGAAGAGCAATTCCGGGTGTGCGGGGCAGGCAAGTGAATCACAGTACTATCTCGGTGGGCACCTTCTAGAAGCGAATCAGACCAGGAAGAGCAATTCCAGGTGTGCGGGGCAGGCAAGTGAATCACAGTACTATCTCGGTGGGCACCTTCTAGAAGCGAATCAGACCAGGAAGAGCAATTCCAGGTGTGCGGGGCAGGCAAGTGAATCACAGTACTATCTCGGTGGGCACCTTCTAGACGTGAATCAGACCAGGAAGAGCAATTCCAGGTGTGCGGGGCAGACAAGTGAATCACAGTACTATCTCGATGGGCACCTTCTAGACGTGAATCAGACCAGGAAGAGCAATTCCAGGTGTGCGGGGCAGGCAAGTGAATCACAGTACTATCTCGGTGGGCACCTTCTAGAAGCGAATCAGACCAGGAAGAGCAATTCCAGGTGTGCGGTGCAGGCAAGTGAATCACAGTACTATCTCGGTGGGCACCTTCTAGAAGCGAATCAGACCAGGAAGAGCAATTCCAGGTGTGCGGGGCAGGCACGTGAATCACAGTACTATCTCGGTGGGCACCTTCTAGACGTGAATCAGACCAGGAAGAGCAATTCCAGGTGTGCGGGGCAGGCAAGTGAATCACAGTACTATCTTGTGGGCACCTTCTAGAAGCGAATCAGACCAGGAAGAGCAATTCCAGGTGTGCGGGGCAGGCAAGTGAATCACAGTACTATCTTGTGGGCACCTTCTAGAAGCGAATCAGACCAGGAAGAGCAATTCCAGGTGTGCGGGGCAGGCAAGTGAATCACAGTACTATCTTGTGGGCACCTTCTAGAAGCGAATCAGACCAGGAAGAGCAATTCCAGGTGTGCGGGGCAGGCAAGTGAATCACAGTACTATCTTGTGGGCACCTTCTAGAATCGAATCAGACCAGGAAGAGCAATTCCAGGTGTGCGGTGCAGGCAAGTGAATCACAGTACTATCTCGGTGGGCACCTTCTAGAAGCGAATCAGACCAGGAAGAGCAATTCCAGGTGTGCGGGGCAGGCAAGTGAATCACAGTACTATCTCGGTGAGCACCTTCTAGAAGCGAATCAGACCAGGAAGAGCAATTCCAGGTGTGCGGTGCAGGCAAGTGAATCACAGTACTATCTCGTTGGGCACCTTCTAGAAGCGAATCAGACCAGCAAGAGCAATTCCAGGTGTGCGGGGCAGGCAAGTGAATCACAGTACTATCTCGGTGGGCACCTTCTAGACGTGAATCAGACCAGGAAGAGCAATTCCAGGTGTGCGGTGCAGGCAAGTGAATCACAGTACTATCTCGGTGGGCACCTTCTAGAAGCGAATCAGACCAGGAAGAGCAATTCCAGGTGTGCGGGGCAGGCAAGTGAATCACAGTACTATCTCGGTGGGCACCTTCTAGACGTGAATCAGACCAGGAAGAGCAATTCCAGGTGTGCGGGGCAGACAAGTGAATCACAGTACTATCTCGGTGGGCACCTGTCACGCCGACCACACGATCTAGGTCACGCCCCTCCCCGCACACAACTCCCATTCACCCTGCTACCCGACATACAAGATCTGGCACACGTACCCCTCACTCCCGGTCACAGAATGTTAGGACTGGCATTTACCGCCCTTCATGTCTGTGGCAGCTGAACTGGAGGTTGTTTCCACATCATCACATCGGCCTGCGCCGTTTGCGGAAAACCGCGCTTCACTGCGCGCCGCGGATCCCGTGATTCCTGTCTCATAGCAACGACGCAACGCTTCGGTTCCGTACATACATCACGTGACTTCTGCCGGATGGATAAAGGACGCTTGGAAACAGAAAGCGTTGCTTCACAGCTGTTCTTCGTCTGGATCACGTGTCGCCCACTTCTTCGTTCCAAGGAACTTACCCATCGCCTGACCACGGTTTGCTTCACGGATTGCTACGCTTGGCCCTTAAACTGTTCTTGTACTCTGGATTACTGGTTTTGACTGCTACGCTTCGCCCAAACGGACTGCTCTGCTTAACCCCTTTATCTACCTGGATCGTATGTTTTTTGACCTCGGACTGTTTGGTTTTCTTCCACGGATCACGTACCAATTTGGGATTACGGTCCTGCACTAGGTGTTCACCTTGCACACTGCCTGGCCCAACAGCCGTCTAAAGGTCAACGCCTCGTCGGCCTTTTTCAGAACCACCTTCATATCCTCACAGGTACATTGTGTTCTTGTATTTGACATTCCGTATACTTTACCTCGTCCTGCATTCTAACCATAATTGCACCTTGCCTTGCAGCGCTCAAGGGGTTCTTCCGGCTGTGTCCCACGTCCGAGTTTGCGGACTTCCACCTGTGGCTTCAAAGATCACACAGACAGTATTTCTGGTGTTGCCAGTGTGATACTTGGGGACAGAGGGGTTGCCCATACTCTGCACGACCATCAACCATCAAGTTTGTAACAGACTGTGAAGCCCTTTTGGTCGTCCAGAGTATGAATCCCTCCACCGGGGATCCTGTGACCGCCTTGATGCAGGCAGTGGCGGCCCTAAGGACCGACATGGCCGCCGCCACAGCAGCCATACATCATCGCCTAGACGCCATACAAAGCACCCAACACCCTTTACCCGCAGACGCCGAGTTTGGGGACCCAACCTCTCCAGACCGACTAGCACCTGCTCAGGCCCCAACTCCCACTCCCGTGTTATTCCCGACACCCGTTCCCCTTGCCGCTCCAGAACGCTACCAGGGGGACCCCCGGAAGTACCGTACATTTATTAATCAATGTAAGCTGCACTTCTTGTGCAGACCTTTGGCTTTCCCCGATTCAGTCACCAAGGCCGCATTTCTTCTGTCACATCTGTCCGGGGTGGCAGCCACCTGGGCTAATCCAATGCTGGAGAACGACCATCCCGCCTTGTACGATTTTGATCTTCTCATAGCCGAAATGGCCAAAGTCTTCGACACTCGTTATAAGGCCCACTCAAGGGACCTGGAACTCTTGGATTTGACACAAGGGAAACAAACACTAATAGAGTACATCACACGGTACAACCAGCTGGCCGCCGAGACCTCCTGGCCGGAGGAGAAAAAGGCTATCGTGTTTTATCGTGGGCTATGTAACACCATGAAGGATGCACTCTCGGTGATTCCTGCCCTTCCTGCGGCCTTCACGGATCTAGTGGATCTTGCCTTACAGGTTGACGCAAGGCGATCCGAGCGGAGGGCAGAAACCTCTTTCACTAGCCAAGCAAGCCCAAGCACTTCTAACACCGCTTCTGAACCTATGCAGATAGGGGGCATCCGGAGTCCATTAACATCATCCGAACGTGAACGTCGGAGGGCTGAGAACGCCTGTTTCTATTGCGGGTTGAACGGGCACTATGTAAGGGAATGCCCCCGACGCCCCAAGAACAAGACCCCGGGTTTTCAGAAGGCTCGCCCATGATACAGGGGGCACCGGCGAGCCTGTCCATGACCCCCGCTGAACCCGCCTTCGGTCCCATCAGACCGGTGGTAGTACAAGCCCTTCTGAAACCCACTAGAGAGATCGCACACATCGTACAGATAGTGATTGATTCCGGGGCCACTGGTTGTTTTATCGACATTGCCTTGGCACATCAACTCAATCTGCCCTTGGTTAGAAAAGAACACCCAGAACCCGTACACGCGGTTGATGGCACTTCCCTATCCTCCGGCCCAATCGAGTTCCAGACCGCTCCTCTGGAAGTAATGATACAGAGTACCCATAGGGAAACCATGTCGTTTGACCTTATCACTACACCTCAGTTCGGCGTCATTTTAGGGATACCCTGGTTACGACAGCACAACCCCTTGATAAACTGGGGGACGGGACAAGTCATATTTTTTTTTTTTTTTTTTTTTTTTTTTTATTAAAATGTTTTGTTTGATTTTACAAACTTTTCATTTCTTCATAAAAAATAAAATACAACAAAAGAAACTAGACAAAGTGACATTATAAAATAGGAATCTCATATAATCCTTGTTTCTGCTTCCTTCGTGCGTTTCAAATGTCATTTGTTAATAGCTATCCAGAATTTAATAATTGTTAAAATTAACTTTTGATCTTGACCTCTTAACAGATTGTCCCATCTTTCACTGGTTGTTAGTTGTTTATTTGATATACCAAAATAGTCTCTGTGTAGTGATCTTTGGTCTATCAAGGCCGTGCAGACCATAACCAAATGAAATAAAGTTTCTTTGTTGGTTGCAATTTTGCAAAAACGGCAGTATGGTGTTATTCTGTTTGTTTTATCAATCATAGCTTGATACTCTTGTGTTGGTAGGATATTCAGCCTAAATCGGAAGAACAGGTCACGGATATAGCAATCCGGAAAGATGTTTAGATAAGCAGGTAATTCGTGTAAGGCTCTTGATTCTATTTGGCATTTTAGATGTCTTTTGTATTGGTCTTGATCACCGATGGTTTGGATCCAGTCGTTCGTCTGAATTTTGCGTTTGGCATATTGAGGTCTATTAATTAACATTTCCTCAGATATATCGCCAGCTTGCATTTCCATTTTAATTTTAGAGCTCCATTTTGTAAGTGCTGTGATGTGGAAAGCGGTTTTTTTTTCTCTCAATATTTCCAATGACGGGATCTTATCTTTTGTGATTATTTTTCTAAGAAGGTCCATTTGCTTCCATAGAACGATGGATTTAATGGATTGGAGAGCTAGTTCGAATCGTATTCTAGCCATAGGAAAAGATCTTGGAAGGGATAAGGTTTTTCTCCAAAACAGTGCTTCATATCTAGTCCAATTAATGGATTCATAGTTGATGAGGGATTCAGAAGCATACGATAGAACAGGAATTACTTTTTGTTTGTAGAAGGCTATTATTGGTTTAAAAGAATATGTGCCGAGCTTCCTATGGAAGAAGCAGCCTTGTCTGGCCAGAGATCTGGCTTTGTCCTCTAAGTAATTTTTCCATTCCTGTTCATTTGCAGAGGAGTTGATCATCGCGCCCAAGTATTTCATCGAGGTTGTCATGGCGATCTCATTCCCATCTAAGAATATTTTTAGGCTGGGTTTATCGGTTTTCTGCGGGGCGAGTCTCATCGTCCTTGTTTTGTTGCAATTAATCACTAGATCGTTCTCCTGCATGAATTCTTGGGTTTTATCTAGAGATTTTTGTAAGCCCGCTATAGTCTTATCCAGAATGATGATGTCATCAGCATAAATTAAAGTCTGAACAGTTTCGTTGTTGATTTTAGGAGGATTTGCTACCGAGTTTTGGATTTGTTTGCTAAAATCAAATGTATACAAATTATACAAGCAGGCAGCCAAAGGGCATCCTTGTTTCAGGCCATTGGAAGTTTGAATAGGAGAAGTAACTGTACCGTCGTTCGTTAAGCGAACTCTAACAGAAGTATTTGAATAGAGTTGCATGATGGGGTGCAAGATAGAGTCTGGGCAACCCCAGGCTGTCAGTTTGGACCATAGCTTTGACCTGTTCACCGAATCAAAGGCCATTTTTAAATCTATGAAGATTACATATATTTGATGTTTTTTTTGTATCGCCTCATGTTTAATCAGGTTCAGGAGTAATAAGTTCACATTTGTTCCAACTTTCTTGATAAAGCCAGTTTGTCTTTGGTCTCGTTTGTCATTTTCCATTGCCCAATTGGTGAGTTTGTTAACAAGGTATCCTGCGAATAATTTGCCCAAGGGATCTAACAGGGCTATGGGTCTGTAATTTGCAGGGGATTTGCGGTCTCCATTTTTGTAGATGGGAATCAAAACGGCAAAAGTCCAACTTTGCGGAATTTGTTTCGTTTTTTCTATCAGTTGGAGGAGAAGAAAAAAGAAGGATGCCCATTCATGCGGGTTTGCTTTAAGGGTAGCATTAGATAGACCGTCGGGTCCCGGTGCTCTGGAAGGATTCAACTCCATGATGGTAATTCTTATATCCTCCACATCCCAGTTGAGATTCCAAGGTTCTTTGTTTTGCATTTCATTAGTTAGAGACGCATTTGGATAGGTGTTATACAAGGATGTAAAATGCTTTATCCATTCTTGAGCTTCGACTTCTTGGGTCATAGCGGTTACTTTAGAAGCAGGATTCAGCAGAGTCCAAAAGTTCCTTGAGTTTTTGTCTTTTAGAGCCGCTAAAATTGCTTCAGCGTCATTCTGTTTAGTTAGAGCTTTAATTGTTTTAATTGAATTAGAATATTTTTGTTTTTCTTTTTTTATTTTGGTCTCAAAGTCAGGTTCTTTCAATTTTTTTAATTGTCTAATTTGTTTTTGAAGCTTCTTTTTCTTCTGGGCAATTTCAAGATTGAATTGATGCTTATGACAGACAATAGGATGGTTTTTTTTATGTGATGGATGATGGTATTTCTCGAGAATCCAACTATAGTTAAGTTTTGCATGATCATGAAGTGTAGAATCTTTAAAAGTTGACAGTAACTCAGGTATTTGATGATTTTTAATACGAATTCTATTAAGAGCATTATTCATCTCGAGAGGTGGCAAAATTATTCGTGGATATTTTAATGTTGCTGAATCCCAAGTGATTCTTATTTGTTGGTGATCGCTGGAAGGTTGAGGAAGATTTTCAATCGAAGTTATTAGAGTTCTCAAACCTTCTGATGAAAAAATGTAGTCAATAATAGAATTTGTGTTGTTACGGGACCATGTTGGAATCGGGATTCCTTTGTTGTCCACAGCAGGGTCGATTAATGTGATGTTACGGATCGATAATTCTTTTACCCATTTTTTTGCTCTCTCTGATAATGCATTTCTGTCCAGTTTTTGGCCTTGTTTGTCAAATAAGTGGAAATTGAAATCCCCTACAATTAAAAAGACCGTTCTATGGTTGAGTAAGACAATATTATCAATTTCGTCCAGTATGGATTCCAGGAATTTATGGTCGTTCATTGCTGACGGATTCCAGTATATGTTAAATATAGTGATATAGTTATTATCCTTACATTGATCTTGGTCTGTAAATAAAGTTGAAATAAGAATGGTCACAAACTGAGCCCAAGGATGAATGTTCTTTCTCATTATAATTTTCCAAAATGGATTGATTTTCACTAGGATCATCATACCTGAGGCTGGACGTCCAAGTTGAGAGGAGATTGCAAGGTTTGATAATGTAATGAACCCTTCGCAGACTACCTCCTCTTTCAGCCAAGTTTCTTGTAAACATATTATCTCAGTTTCAGAAAGCACAGATGATCCTTCATTAAAAAGATGTTTATGGCCTCGAGTGTTCCACGAGCATAGTGAAATCACGCTCAGTTGTGTTGGATTTCTTGTTGATTGTTATAAGTATGTTTTCTTGGTCGTGGACCGATGATCGTTATATAGTACATTTGTGTCGAGGGACCGTTCTAGATCTCTCCCTATCCCGCGTTTCTTTGTAAATTCATTTCGATCAAATAATGAATTTTCCTCATTATATTTTGTGGTTTTGTTGTACACAATTGTTTTATTATGACGATAGGAGTCCATTATCGCAAGTTTGTGAGTGTATTTGTTCAAAGCCAAAAGGCTTGATACAGTAATTTTTTTAGCTTCAAATCCCAGGATTTCCAATTGTTTTGTAGTAGACAATACACGATTCATAAGTTTTTCGGAATAAAAATCTATCTGTACAGAATCCATTTTGTTTTTATTAGGAAATAGAATTACTTCTATATCTCGCGATTTAATATCCGCCGTTTGTGGAATAGCATTTAGGAGGCGTAATACATTTGCTCTATTCAATATTATAGCCTCATCATTACTTGCTGCGCAGGAAGCTAGAGAAATTCTGAAAGCAAGAGACCTTGTTTTCCAATTAAGAAAGGTCGGTCTAATCAGTGGAGGGTCCGGTTGAGCTGAACGAGACATGTTGTCACTTGATTTCTGGTTCACTTCTGACTGTGACCCTGAGTCATCCTCGGACACTTCTGAGTATTCTAAAGAAATAATAGAGGAGTGCCTAGAGGTGTAACTCGAGTCCACAGAATCAAAGGAAGATTCTTTACATTCGTCCAGCACAAGAAAGATCTCATCTTGTGGATCTATAGAGCTGAACGTCTTATGTGTCACAACTTCAAGAGTTGTAACGTCATCAGAGTTATTCTCGCCATCGATTACTGATGCAATGATTTTATTAGGGGCGTCTTGATTTATAACGGCCAGTAGTGCATCTAGTGGTTCCGAATGCAATTTGTCCACATCTTTATTGGATGAGGTTGGTCCAGTATCACTTGACGTAGAGGCAGCAACAGCTGACAGGCTGCTAGATTTAAACTTTTTTTGTTTTTCCCTTCCGGTATTGATTGTGTTTTCTTGCACGGACTTTTGTACAATTTGCATTTTTCTTAAAAAGGCCCGTGACCCCGTTTGTATTTTTTTTGTGAGTTTCTTTTTGTTTGTTTTTGGAAGAGGTGATATTCCCACTGAGCCTCGTTTAGTCAAATCAAAGATGTCAAAAGGAATACATGCCGGCGGTTCAGAGTTAGGAGTAGGCATCATATGATTTGGATCTAGTGTACCGCTATTGATTGGTTGTACTTCAAAATCGTGTCGTTGTTCTGTTTTTGGAACGTCAGTTTGTACAGTGCTATCAATAGTTTGAGATTGTTTTGCTAGACTTGCAGGAGAGGGCAGCACTAGCGATTGTTTCTTTATTTTTTCATCTAGCATTCTTTTTGTGATGGAGGAAACAGTCTCCATTAAATTTTGTTTCTCGGCACGATCTGATCTTGCGACTTCGGCGAGTCGGCTTTGCCATATCCTCGATGTTTCCGCCTCATGATTTAAACGTTCATGGATAGTTCCAATAAAACTTTCTAAATACGTTTGCTTAGTCATAATCATTGCCAATAGAGTGGCTTGATCTTTGGTAGAATCTACCATTGCTTCTTGTAATTTTAAAAAAGGAATCATAGCTACAGAAAGTACAGCGACTAGCGAGTTTTGTAGCTCCAACATCGTCGTAGGTAGTCTGTTTGGTTGGTCTTTAAAGTCGTCTGTTACTTCAGACATCTTAGGAGGTAAGAACGAGTCATGCTCTATATTATCTTGAATAGTCTTTGGAGAGGTTTTGATATGTGCATAGAGACCCTTAGAGACAATTGGGGTCGATGTGTTTATTTTTGGAGCTGTTGTTAGATTCTGATTAGCTCCGATAGTGTCTTCTCTTTTTTGTTGGGAATCCATGATTGCATTGATTTCAGTCATATCAAGCGATAACCGTGCAGTACGAGCTGGGAGTGGTTCTGGATTGTCATTGACAGTCGTTTTGTTTAATAAATAAGAAGATTGCCATTGTTGTTTTGCAAGTTTCGCTCGATCCCTTAGGGTTTGTGAATAGCTGGGGTCATCAAATATAGAATTACTTTCCACTTGCGCAGGTTGGAAGAGCGGAAGTGGCGGCAAGACAGGATCCGGCTCGATATTCTGGATTAACTGTATTACTGGCATTGCATTTCCAGAAGAGTGATGAATTGCTGTTAAATGCGGGGCCTGGTGATCTGCTTGCTGTGAATCAAACGCCAAATCTACATGCGGAGGGGAAGATAATTTCAGGGTTCGTTGTCCTTTTGTATTTATTTTAGTAGGACCATTATTTGCCAAGGATAGCGTTTCATCCAATTTGCCTTGGAGGCGAGTTCGTGGTTTGATGGGCTCCATTTGAAGGGTTATATCACTCGATGAGGAGGATAACAGTAGGATAGTGTCTTAGCCAGATATATTATTAGGAGCGAGTACTTACCGCACACAGCCAACAACAGCCGCGCCCTTTACTCCACTGCGGGCTTCACGCCGCAAGGGCCGCTGCGTGCAGCTCTTATAGTTCTTCCTGTAGGTGTGGTCAAAGAAGGGTCACGTGACTCCAGTCACGTGACAGACCAGGAAGAAAAAGTGCTCACTTCAACTACTAACGGCTCCAGCCGTTAGACTAACACAAATCGGAGCAAGTCGCGGTTGCAGGTAAGGAAAGATCACAGCAGCCGCACAGCCAACAACAGCCGCGCCCTTTACTCCACTGCGGGCTTCACGCCGCAAGGGCCGCTGCGTGCAGCTCTTATAGTTCTTCCTGTAGGTGTGGTCAAAGAAGGGTCACGTGACTCCAGTCACGTGACAGACCAGGAAGAAAAAGTGCTCACTTCAACTACTAACGGCTCCAGCCGTTAGACTAACACAAATCGGAGCAAGTCGCGGTTGCAGGTAAGGAAAGATCACAGCAGCCGCACAGCCAACAACAGCCGCGCCCTTTACTCCACTGCGGGCTTCACAAGTCATATTTGAGTCAGAAGTATGCCAACACTTTTGTCTCACAGAAAGGGATTCGGTCTCCACTCCTGCTACCGTTCTTAGTGCCATGGCTTCCACCCGCATTGATGACGTAGCCTCCGACCCTGTGCTCACGCATACCGTGGGGGCCGTCATGTCAAACATACCCGCTGACTATCACGATTTTCATATGGTGTTTGACAAAGCTACCGCAGAAGGGTTACCCCCACACAGACCATACGATTGTCCGATAGATCTGGTCCCAGATGCTCCCATTCCCAGGGGTAGGATCTATTCGTTAACCCAGTCAGAGGAACGAGCTCTCAAGGAGTACATCCAGCGGGCATTACAATCAGGTCACATCCGTCCCTCCTGTTCCCCTGCTGCTAGCCCGATATTTTTTGTACCGAAAAAAGAGGGCGATCTTCGCCCTTGTGTGGACTACAGGAGGTTGAATTCCGTCACAGTGAAAAACAGGTATCCCCTCCCACTCATCTCCACGCTGTTGGACAGATTGACCAAGGCATCCATATTCACCAAGCTGGACCTAAGGGGGGCATACAACCTAGTCCGGATGAGGCGTGGAGATGAATGGAAGACGGCATTCTGTTCCCGACAGGGGTTATTCGAATATACTGTGATGCCCTTCGGGCTTTGTAACGCCCCCGCAACGTTCCAACGATTTATCAACGACGTATTTTCTAGTATCTTGGATACGTTCGTGGTGGTATATCTGGACGATATATTGATATACTCATCCTCTTTGGAGGAACACGTCGGTCATGTTAGGGAGGTCCTCTCTCGCCTCAAGGCGAACGCCTTGTTCGCCAAGCCCGAGAAATGTCTGTTCCATACAAAGGAGGTGGAGTTCTTAGGCTTTCACATCTCCCCCGGAGGGTTATCCATGAATCAGACCAAGGTACGGGCTGTCACGGGGTGGCCGACTCCCGCTAACGTCAAACAGCTCCAATCCTTTCTCGGCTTCGCTAATTTTTACCGGAGATTCATCGCCGGCTTCTCTTCTATTGTTTCGTCTTTGACCGCTCTGACCAGTCCTCTCGTCCCGTTCACCTGGACCCCCGTACATCAGGAAGCCTTCGAGACGCTCAAGTCCAGATTCGTTTCTGCTCCTGTCCTGCAACACCCTGACCCTGGTCTTCCCTATGTTCTGGAAGCGGATGCCTCCTCGTTTGCTTTAGGGGCGGTGTTATCTCAGCCTTGTCCAACCACGGGTAGCTTACATCCAGTAGCCTTTCACTCTCGGAAATTCTCGGCTGCCGAGACACACTACACTGTGACCGAGAAAGAGCTGTTGGCTATTAAAGATGCCCTCCAAACATGGCGACACCATCTTATGGGAGCAAGATATCAGACAGTGGTTTACACAGACCACAAAAACCTGCAAGACCTGGCCTCCCTAAAATGTACTAACAGCAGACAAGTGCGCTGGCATTTGTTCTTTGCTGCCTACGATTTCGTTGTTAAACACAGACCGGGTCGTATCCACGGCAAGGCTGATGCTCTTTCCCGTTCTCCTGGTGGGGAATCACTGTCACTATTTCCGGACACGCTGTTAGGGAAGGGCCATGTAGTATGTTTGTGCACACCATCCCCACCCATGCTCATCGCCATCAGACAATGGGTTTCCAAACATCCTCATATGCTCACCGAATGGGACATAGCCCTCCAAGAGGGGTTGCCGTTCATCCAAGGCAGATTGTTTCTCCCTACATGTGATGTACGTAACCAGGCGCTTGCCTGGTCACATGATGCTGCTATAAACGGCCACCCTGGGCAACAACGCACCCTGGAATTGCTACAACGTTGGTGCTGGTGGCCATCCATGAGGAAAGACGTAGAACACTATGTAAACACCTGTTCGATCTGTGCCCAGTGCAAAACACGCAGAGGACGACCCCTGGGATTGCTCCTACCGTTGCCCATTCCCCCCAGACCTTGGCACACCATCTCCATGGATCTCATCACGGACCTACCCCGCAAACAGGGCTACGACACCATATGGGTAGTTGTTGATTCCTACACCAAGATGGCCCGTTTTGTTCCCTGTACGGGCATCCCCTCAGCTCCAACCCTGGCCCGCCTGTTCTTTAGGTCGATATTCTGCCTTTTCGGTCTGCCACAAGTCATTATTTCAGATCGTGGGACCCAGTTCACGTCCTGTTTCTGGCGTGCCCTTACTAAGCTCCTGGGTATTGATGCTCACTTCTCCTCGGCCTATCACCCAGAAAGCGATGGGCAGACCGAGAGGGTGAATCAGGCCCTGGAACAATACCTGCGCTGTCTGACCCTCCAGTACCAAGACTCCTGGTTCAATCTGCTCCATCTCGCTGAATTCGCTTACAACAACTCCCGACATTCAGCCACCGGTTTCTCCCCTTTCTACTCTATGTATGGTCAGCATCCGCGTACCCTGCCGCACCCTGATTTCTCCTCTGCCACTCCGGCTGCCAATGCCTGTGTGCGCGATCTGGCCGGGGTTCATGCACAAACACTGGTTCACCTCCGTGAAGCCCAGACGGTGATGAAGACTAAGGCGGATCGGAGGAGAACCGTGGCACCGGAATATCGTGTGGGCGACCGGGTATGGCTGTCGACTCGACACTTACGGATACCTGGTTGTCGGAAGCTGTTACCACGTTTTGTGGGTCCCTACAGGGTCGCCGGAGTCCTGAATCCTGTGGCTTTCCGCCTCTCTGTTCCTCCTGCTTGGCGAATCCACCCTGTATTCCACACTTCCCTCCTCAAGCCCTACCTTGCTCCTACTCGTGTCCTTGCTCCGCCCGCTCCTGTCTCTGTGTCCTCTCCAGACGTATATGAAGTCAGTGCGATACTGGGTTCCCGTTTCCATAGGGGTCGCCTCCAATATCTGGTGGACTGGCTGGGGTATGGTCCCGAGGACCGCTCTTGGGTTTCTTCCCGGGATGTCCGGGCTCCACGGCTTGTTGCGCGTTTTCATAGGGATTGCCCGGCTTGCCCACGGGGTCGTGGGCCTTTGAGGGGGGACTCTGTCACGCCGACCACACGATCTAGGTCAAGCCCCTCCCCGCACACAACTCCCATTCACCCTGCTACCCGACATACAAGATCTGGCACACGTACCCCTCACTCCCGGTCACAGAATGTTAGGACTGGCATTTACCGCCCTTCACGTCTGTGGCAGCTGAACTGGAGGTTGTTTCCACATCATCACATCGGCCTGCGCCGTTTGCGGAGAACCGCGCGTCACTGCGCGCCGCGGATCCCGTGATTCCTGTCTCATAGCAACGACGCAACGCTTCGGTTCCGTACATACATCACGTGACTTCTGCCGGATGGATAAAGGACGCTTGGAAACAGAAAGCGTTGCTTCACAGCTGTTCTTCGTCTGGATCACGTGTCGCCCACTTCTTCGTTCCAAGGAACTTACCCATCGCCTGACCACGGTTTGCTTCACGGATTGCTACGCTTGGCCCTTAAACTGTTCTTGTACTCTGGATTACTGGTTTTGACTGCTACGCTTCGCCCAAACGGACTGCTCTGCTTAACCCCTTTATCTACCTGGATCGTATGTTTTTTGACCTCGGACTGTTTGGTTTTCTTCCACGGATCACGTACCAATTTGGGATTACGGTCCTGCACTAGGTGTTCACCTTGCACACTGCCTGGCCCAACAGCCGTCTAAAGGTCAACGCCTCGTCGGCCTTTTTCAGAACCACCTTCATATCCTCACAGGTACATTGTGTTCTTGTATTTGACATTCCGTATACTTTACCTCGTCCTGCATTCTAACCATGATTGCACCTTGCCTTGCAGCGCTCAAGGGGTTCTTCCGGCTGTGTCCCACGTCCGAGTTTGCGGACTTCCACCTGTGGCTTCAAAGATCACACAGACAGTATTTCTGGTGTTGCCAGTGTGATACTTGGGGACAGAGGGGTTGCCCATACTCTGCACGACCATCAACCATCAAGTTTGTAACAGCACCTTCTAGACGTGAATCAGACCAGGAAGAGAAATTCCAGGTGTGCGGGGCAGGCAAGTGAATCACAGTACTATCTCGGTGGGCACCTTCTAGAAGCGAATCAGACCAGGAAGAGCAATTCCAGGTGTGCGGGGCAGGCAAGTGAATCACAGTACTATCTCGGTGGGCACCTTCTAGACGTGAATCAGACCAGGAAGAGCAATTCCAGGTGTGCGGGGCAGGCAAGTGAATCACAGTACTATCTCGGTGGGCACCTTCTAGACGTGAATCAGACCAGGAAGAGCAATTCCAGGTGTGCGGGGCAGGCAAGTGAATCACAGTACTATCTCGGTGGGCACCTTCTAGAAGCGAATCAGACCAGGAAGAGCAATTCTAGGTGTGCGGTGCACGCAAGTGAATCACAGTACTATCTCGGTGGGCACCTTCTAGAAGCGAATCAGACCAGGAAGAGCAATTCCAGGTGTGCGGTGCACGCAAGTGAATCACAGTACTATCTCGGTGGGCACCTTCTAGACGTGAATCAGACCAGGAAGAGCAATTCCAGGTGTGCGGGGCAGGCAAGTGAATCACAGTACTATCTTGGTGGGCACCTTCTAGACGTGAATCAGACCAGGAAGAGCAATCCCAGGTGTGCGGGGCAGGCAAGTGAATCACAGTACTATCTCGGTGGGCACCTTCTAGAAGCGAATCAGTCCAGGAAGAGCAATTCCAGGTGTGCGGGGCAGGCAAGTGAATCACAGTACTATCTCGGTGGGCACCTTCTAGAAGTGCATCAGACCAGGAAGAGCAATTCCAGGTGTGCGGTGCAGGCAAGTGAATCACAGTACTATCTCGGTGGACACCTTCTAGACGTGAATCAGACCAGGAAGAGCAATTCCAGGTGTGCGGGGCAGGCAAGTGAATCACAGTACTATCTCGGTGGGCACCTTCTAGACGTGAATCAGACCAGGAAGAGCAATTCCAGGTGTGCGGGGCAGGCAAGTGAATCACAGTACTATCTCGGTGGACACATTCTAGACGTGAATCAGACCAGGAAGAGCAATTCCAGGTGTGCGGGGCAGGCAAGTGAATCACAGTACTATCTCGGTGGGCACCTTCTGGAAGCGAATCAGACCAGGAAGAGCAATTCCATGTATGGGGTGCAGGCAAGTGAATCACAGTACTATATCGGTGGGCACCTTCTAGAAGCGAATCAGACCAGGAAGAGCAATTCCAGGTGTGTGGGGCAGGCAAGTGAATCACAGTACTATCCTGGTGGGCACCTTCTAGAAGCGAATCAGACCAGGAAGAGCAATTCCAGGTGTGCGGGGCAGGCAAGTGAATCACAGTACTATCTCGGTGGGCACCTTCTAGAAGCGAATCAGACCAGGAAGAGCAATTCCAGGTGTGCGGGGCAGGCAAGTGAATCACAGTACTATCTCGGTGGGCACCTTCTAGACGTGAATCAGACCAGGAAGAGCAATTCCAGGTGTGCGGGGCAGGCAAGTGAATCACAGTACTATCTCGGTGGGCACCTTCTAGACGTGAATCAGACCAGGAAGAGCAATTCCAGGTGTGCGGGGCAGGCAAGTGAATCACAGTACTATCTCGGTGGGCACCTTCTAGACGTGAATCAGACCAGGAAGAGCAATTCCAGGTGTGCTGGGCAGGCAAGTGAATCACAGTACTATCTCGGTGGGCACCTTCTAGAAGCGAATCAGACCAGGAAGAGCAATTCCAGGTGTGCGGGGCAGACAAGTGAATCACAGTACTATCTCGGTGGGCACCTTTTAGAAGCGAATCAGACCAGGAAGAGCAATTCCAGGTGTGCGGAGCAGGCAAGTGAATCACAGTACTATCTCGGTGGGCACCTTCTAGAAGCGAATCAGACCAGGAAGAGCATAGTGTGCGGGGCAGGCAAGTGAATCACAGTACTATCTCGGTGGGCACCTTCTAGAAGCGAATCAGACCAGGAAGAGCAATTCCAGGTGTGCGGGGCAGGCAAGTGAATCACAGTACTATCTCGGTGGGCACCTTCTAGAAGCGAATCAGACCAGGAAGAGCAATTCCAGGTATGCAGGGCAGGCAAGTGAATCACAGTACTATCTCGGTGGGCACCTTCTAGAAGCGAATAAGACCAGGAAGAGCAATTCCAGGTGTGCGGTGCACGCAAGTGAATCACAGTACTATCTCGGTGGGCACCTTCTAGAAGCGAATCAGACCAGGAAGAGCAATTCCAGGTGTGCGGGGCAGGCGAGTGAATCACAGTACTATCTCGGTGGGCACCTTCTAGAAGCGAATCAGACCAGGAAGAGCAATTCCAGGTGTGCGGGGCAGGCAAGTGAATCACGGTACTATCTCGGTGGGCACCTTCTAGACGTGAATCAGACCAGGAAGAGCAATTCCAGGTGTGCGGTGCAGGCAAGTGAATCACAGTACTATCTCGGTGGGCACCTTCTAGAAGCGAATCAGACCAGCAAGAGCAATTCCAGGTGTGCGGGGCAGGCAAGTGAATCACAGTACTATCTCGGTGGGCACCTTCTAGACGTGAATCAGACCAGGAAGAGCAATTCCAGGTGTGCGGGGCAGACAAGTGAATCACAGTACTATCTCGGTGGGCACCTTCTAGTCGTGAATCAGACCAGGAAGAGCAATTCCAGGTGTGCGGGGCAGGCAAGTGAATCACAGTACTATCACGGTGGGCACCTTCTAGACGTGAATCAGACCAGGAAGAGCAATTCCAGGTGTGCGGTGCAGGCAAGTGAATCACAGTACTATCTCGGTGGGCACCTTCTAGACGTGAAACAGACCAGGAAGAGCAATTCCAGGTGTGCGGGGCAGGCAAGTGAATCACAGTACTATCTCAGTGGGCACCTTCTAGACGTGAATCAGACCAGGAAGAGCAATTCCAGGTGTGCGGGGCAGGCAAGTGAATCACAGTACTATCTTGTGGGCACCTTCTAGAAGCGAATCTCTAGCTAGGTCCCCAATGCTGGCTACCCACTCCTTCCACCACGCTCCGCTGCTCTCTAGCTAGGTCCCCAATGCTGGCTACCCACACTCTGTACAGCGCTCTGCTGCTCTATAGCTAGGTCCCCAATGCTTGTTACCCACTCCTCGCAGAGTGCTCTGCTGCTCTCTAGCTAGGTCCCCAATGCTGGATACCCATTCCTTGTACCCTGCTCCGCTGCTGTCTAGCTAGGTCCCCAATGCTGGAAACCCACTCCATGTACAGCACTCCACTGCTCTCTAGCTAGGTCCCCAATGCTGGCTACCCTCTCCTTGCACACCGCTCCGCTGCCCTCTAGCCAGGTCCCCAATGCTGGCTACCCACTCCTTGCACTGTGCTCCACTGCTCTCTAGCTAGGTCCCCAATGCTGGTTACCCACTCCTTGCACAGCGCTCTGCTGCTCTCTCGCTACTTCCCCAATGCTGGCTACCCACTCCTTGCACCTTGCTCCGCTGCTCTCTAGCTGGGTCCCCAATGCTGGCTACCCACTCCTTGCACAGCGCTCCGCTGCTCTCCAGCTAGGTCCCCAATCCTTGTACAGCGCTCTGCTGCTCCATAGCTAGGTCCCCAATGCTGGTTACCCACTCCTTGCACAGCGCTCCGCTGCTCTCTAGCTACTTCCCCAATGCTGGCTACCCACTCCTTGCACCTTGCTCCGCTGCTCTCTAGCTAGGTCCCCAATGCTGGCTACCCACTCCTTGCACAGCGCTCCGCTGCTCTCTAGCTAGGTCCCCAATGCTGGCTACTCATCCTTGCACAGCGCTCCGCTGCTCTCTAGCTAGGTCCCCAATGCTGGCTACCCACTCCTTGTACATCGCTCTGCTGCTCTCTAGCTACGTCCCCAATGCTGGCTACCCACTCCTTGCACTGCATAACGCTGCTCTCTAGCTAGGTCCCCAATGCTGGCTACCCACTCCTTGTACAGTGCTCCGCTGCTCTCTAGCTAGGTTCCCAATGCTGTCTACCCACTCCTTGCACTGCGCTCCGCTGCTCTCTAGCTAGGTCCCCAATGCTGGCTACCCACTCCTTGTATAGCGCTCCGCTGCTCTCTAGCTAGGTCCCAAGTGCTGGCTACCACACTCTGTATAGCACTCTGCTGCTCTCTAGCTAGGTCCCCAATGGTGGTTACCCACTCCTTGCACCACGCTCCGCTGCTCTCTAGCTAGGTCCCCAATGCTGGATACCCACTCCTTGTACCGCGCTCTGCTGCTCTCTAGCTAGGTCCCCAATGCTAGCTACCCACTCCATGTACAGCGCTCCACTGCTCTCTTGCTAGGTCCCCAATGCTAGCTACCCACTCCATGTACAGTGCTCCGCTGCTCTCTAGCTAGGTTCCCAATGCTGTCTATCCACTCCTTGCACTGCGCTCCGCTGCTCTCTAGCTAGGTCCCCAATGCTGGCTACCCACTCCTTGTATAGCGCTCCGCTTCTCTCTAGCTAGGTCCCAAGTGCTGGCTACCCACACTCTGTACAGCGCTCTGCTGCTCTCTAGCTAGGTCCCCAATGCTGGTTACCCACTCCTTGCACCACGCTCTGCTGCTCTCTAGCTAGGTCCCCAATGCTGGATACCCACTCCTTGTACCGCACTCTGCTGCTCTCTAGCTAGGTCCCCAATGCTAGCTACCCACTCCATGTACAGGGCTCCACTGCTCTCTTGCTAGGTCCCCAATGCTAGCTACCCACTCCATGTACAGCGCTCCACTGCTCTCTAGACAGGTCCCCAATGCTGGCTACCCACTCCTTGCACTGTGCTCCGCTGCTCTCTAGCTAGGTCCCCAATGCTGGCTACCCACTCCGTGTACAGCGCTCCACTGCTCTCTAGCTAGGTCCCCAATGCTGGTTACCCACTCCTTGTGCAGCGCTCCGCTGCTCTCTAGCTAGGTCCCCAATGCTGGCTACCCACTCCTTGTGCAGCGCTCCACTGCTCTCTAGCTAGGTCCCCAATGCTAGCTACCCACTCCTTGCACCGTGCTCTGCTGCTCTATAGCTAGTTCCCCAATGCTGGTTACCCACTCCTTGCACAGCGCTCCGCTGCTCTCTAGCTAGGTCCCCAATGCTGGCTACCCCCTCCTTGTACAGCGCTCCGCTGCTCTCTAGCTAGGTCCCCTATGCTGGCTACCCGCTCCTTGCACACCGCTTCGCTGCTCTCTAGCCAGGTCCCCAATGCTGGCTACCGACTCCTTGCATAGCGCTCTGCTGCTCTCTAGCTAGGTCCCCAATGCTGGCTACTCACTCCTTGTACAGCGCTCCGCTGCTCTCTAGCTAGGTCCCCAATGCTGGCTACCCACTACTTCCACCACGCTCCGCTGCTCTCTAGCTAGGTCCCCAATTCTGGCTACCCACACTCTGTACAGCGCTCTGCTGCTCTATAGCTAGGTCTCCAATGCTGGTTACCCACTCCTTGCACAGTGCTCTGCTGCTCTCTAGCTAGGTCCCCAATGCTGGCTGCCCACTCCTTGTACCTCGCTCCGCTGCTCTCTAGCTAGGTCCCCAATGCTGGATACCCATTCCTTGTACCCACTCCGCTGCTGTCTAGCTAGGTCCCCAATGCTGGAAACCCACTCCATGTACAGCACTCCACTGCTCTCTAGCTAGGTCCCCAATGCTGGCTACCCTCTCCTTGCACACTGCTCCGCTGCTCTCTAGCCAGGTCCCCAATGCTGGCTACCCACTCCTTGCACTGTGCTCCACTGCTCTCTAGCTAGGTCCCCAATGCTGGTTACCCACTCCTTGCACAGCGCTCTGCTGCTCTCTAGCTACTTCCCCAATGCTGGCTACCCACTCCTTGCACCTTGCTCCGCTGCTCTCTAGCTGGGTCCCCAATGCTGGCTACTCATCCTTGCACAGCGCTCCACTGCTCTCTAGCTAGGTCCCCAATGCTGGCTACCCACTCCTTGTACAGCGCTCTGCTGCTCTCTAGCTATGTCCCCAATGCTGGCTACCCACTCCTTGCACTGCGTAACGCTGCTCTCTAGCTAGGTCCCCAATGCTGGCTACCCACTCCTTGTACAGTGCTCCGCTGCTCTCTAGCTAGGTTCCCAATGCTGTCTACCCACTCCTTGCACTGCGCTCCGCTGCTCTCTATCTAGGTCCCCAATGCTGGCTACCCACTCCTTGTATAGCGCTCCGCTACTCTCTAGCTAGGTCCCAAGTGCTGGCTACCCACACTCTGTACAGCACTCTGCTGCTCTCTAGCTAGGTCCCCAATGCTGGTTACCCACTCCTTGCACCACGCTCCGCTGCTCTCTAGCTAGGTCCCCAATGCTGGATACCCACTCCTTGTACCACGCTCTGCTGCTCTCTAGCTAGGTCCCCAATGCTAGCTACCCACTCCATGTACAGCGCTCCACTGCTCTCTAGACAGGTCCCCAATGCTGGCTACCCACTCCATGTACAGCGCTCCACTGCTCTCTAGACAGGTCCCCAATGCTGGCTACCCACTCCTTGCACTGTGCTCCGCTGCTCTCTAGCTAGGTCCCCAATGCTGGCTACCCACTCCTTGTATAGCGCTCCGCTGCTCTCTAGCTAGGTCCCAAGTGCTGGCTACCAACACTCTGTACAGCGCTCTGCTGCTCTCTAGCTAGGTCCCCAATGCTGGTTACCCACTCCTTTCACCACGCTCCGCTGCTCTCTAGCTAGGTCCCCAATGCTGGATACCCACTCCTTGTACCGCGCGTCCACTGCTCTCTAGACAGGTCCCCAATGCTGGCTACCCACTCCATGTACAGCACTCCACTGCTCTCTAGACAGGTCCCCAATGCTGGCTACCCACTCCTTGCACTGTGCTCCGCTGCTCTCTAGCTAGGTCCCCAATGCTGGCTACCCACTCCTTGTATAGCGCTCCGCTGCTCTCTAGCTAGGTCCCAAGTGCTGGCTACCCACACTCTGTACAGCGCTCTGCTGCTCTCTAGCTAGGTCCCCAATGCTGGTTACCCACTCCTTTCACCACGCTCCGCTGCTCTCTAGCTAGGTCCCCAATGCTGGATACCCACTCCTTGTACCGCGCTCTGCTGCTCTCTAACTAGGTCCCCAATGCTAGCTACCCACTCCATGTACAGCGCTCCACTGCTCTCTTGCTAGGTCCCCAATGCTAGCTACCCACTCCATGTACAGCGCTCCACTGCTCTCTAGACGGTCCCCAATGCTGGCTACCCACTCCTTGCACTGTGCTCCGCTGCTCTCTAGCTAGGTCCCCAATGCTGGCTACCCACTCCATGTACAGCGCTCCACTGCTCTCTAGCTAGGTCCCCAATGCTGGTTACCCACTCCTTGCGCAGCGCTCCGCTGCTCTCTAGCTAGTTCCCCAATGCTGGTTACCCACACCTTGCACAGCGCTCCGCTGCTCTCTAGCTAGGTCCCCAATGCTGGCTACCCCCTCCTTGTACAGCGCTCCGCTGCTCTCTAGCTAGGTCCCCAATGCTGTCTACCCGCTCCTTGCACACCGCTTCGCTGCTCTCTAGCCAGGTCCCCAATGCTGGCTACCCACTCCTTGCACTGTGCTCCGCTGCTCTCTAGCTAGGTCCCCAATGCTGGCTACCCACTCCTTGTACAGCGGTCCACTGCTCTCTAGCTAGGTCCCCAATGCTGGCTACCCACACTCTGTACAGCGCTCCGCTGCTCTCTAGCTAGGTCCCCAATTCTGGCTACCCACACCTTGCACAGCGCTCCGCTGCTCTCTAGCTAGGTCTGCGCGTTAAACAATACAAATAAGCCTATTTAGTGCTGCTTCAAGATACACAGCCATTGGAGACAACACATATCTCAAGCCATTTCACTTCTACAGCTATGGGGGTCAGAGAGTCACTAAGCTAATCCAAACTGGTTTACGGCCTAGCCCAGTGGACCATGACTGAAGCAACCAGCAACATTGGCTGCAGTTACGCTCCAGATTGTGCTTCCTGACGCATGATAGTAGAGACTTTCATCTAGAGCTTGGCGGTGGCTTGGACAGCTCACATGGTGGACATTGTGGCCAGGTTTAGCTGGCCACAGGACTGGGAGGATAGCTCAGGGGCAACGCGTTTGTCTTGGAAGCAACACAACACGGAGGAACACAGGCTCAAATCCCGGTCTGTGCTTAGAGACTGATCTCCGGTTTTTATGCATGTTATAAAAGATTAATTAGATAATTTATGATATGAAAAGTCTTTTATAATGCATCTGTACACAAGTGTTTCTAGGCCTGACAAGAAGGCGGGGCGAGGGGGGGGCAGAAGGAGGACAAAACAACGATATTACTAGGCCTGTGTCATACAGATCATGATGAGCCAATGCAAGGCCTTGCAATAGACTAGCAAGTTGCTTTTATACCTTACTTTTGTTAAATTCTTCTGGTGGTACCAAATGCAAATTTTACTTTTAAAGTCAGCCTTGAATTCACTGAGATCACTAATATAAAATATATCAAGATGAGTAATTCACACCCTGGGAAGGGCTCTCTGGCAATCAGATGGCTGGAACAGCGGGCGAGAACACACAGTGTACCCCCTGCTCCTTCCATCCACCCAAGGCCCTTTCCCGGGCGGCGCCATCTTCATTGTGGGGAGGCAACAGGAAGCCTCTCCCTATTGGTTCCCCATGTCCCCACCTTCCCCCACCCCCAAAAAAGAACTATACCCTTTCTCTGCCCCCTCCCTACCTGCCCACTTACCTGCTGGAGCGGATCTTTGTGCTCTGGCCCTGCCACTCCTTCTGACCGTGGCCACCACCATAGAAATGGAAAAGGGACTCAGTGGTGGGTTTTCTGTTTCTTGGATCCTGGGTGCTGGTGTCATTTGGTCAATGCTCCTGGTACATTCTGGTTGTCGTGTTGCAATGCCCTGCTTTGTTGCAGCACGCGTAGTTGCTTGCAGGCGGGCCAGCTTATTGCATTGCATCTGTCTCCAGAGCCCAGGTTCTACCGCTCTCCTGTATGATAACTCGTACTCATTGCTGGCCTCCACCTAGCATGCACCACTATGGGGGTCCAGTAGGAAGAGTTGCACTGTAGTTCATTGGGTAGAGGATGCAGGCACACGCTTGCCCCTCCTTTATGTAGCGCCTCTCAGATCGGACATCTTGTAGTAGGGGCTCCAATGAAGAAGAGCGCTTTCTTCAGAATGGCATGTCAACTATGCTCAATGTCTTGTTTCCACACTATATCTAAAGGTACCGGCCAAGGGAGATGTCTTCCTTTTAAAGTGATATGTGTGACGCAGGAGGAGGAGGGTGGGGGAAGGGTGTAGAGCAGTCAAAGTCTCTCTTCACCTTTTAATGCGCTGTGCTATTGACTCCATTTCCCAAGGTGCTGTGAGTGCGCTGCATAGGCGTGGAATGGCTCAGTGTGTGTGTGAGTAGTGAGAGTGGCAGTGTGAACTGTTGGGAGGAGAGAGATCTCTCCCTTCCCCGCAGAGGAAGCTGTGGCACTGCCAGGCATCCACAGCCTTTCCAGTGCTCTGCCACAGGCCGATCGAATGGAAGTGGAGGAGCGGCAGTCGAGGGTTTGGGCATTGTGCAGATAGTAAGGAGTTATGAGGTACATACCCCCATCAAGCTTCCTTGATGTGCTCATTAGAATCATCTACCCCATCAAGCTTCCTTGGTGTGTTCAATAGAATCATCTACCTCCATCAAGCTTCCTTGGTGTGTTCATTACACTCATCTAACCCCATCAAGCTTCCTTGGTGTGTACATGACAATTATCTACCCCCATAAAGCTTCCTTGGTGTGTTCACTCCAATCATCTAGCCCCATCAAGCTTCCTTGGTGTGTTCATTAGAAACATCTACCCCCATCAAGCTCCCTTGCTTTGTTCATTACAATCATCTACCCCCATCAAGCTTCCTTGGTGTGTTTATTAGAAACATCTACCCCCATCAAGCTTCCTTGGTGTGTTCATTAGAGTCATCTACCCCCATCAAGCTTCCTTGGTGTGTTCATTAGAATTATCTACCCCCATCAAGCTTCCTTGGTGTGTTCATTAGAATCATCTACCCCCATCAAGCTTCCTTGGTGTGTTCATTAGAAACGTCTACCCCCACCAAGCTTCCTTGGTGTGTTCATTAGAATCATCTACCCCATCAAGCTTCCTTTGTGTGTTCATTAGAATCATCTACCCCCATCAAGCTTCCTTGGTGTGTTCATTAGAAACATCTACCTCCATTAAGCTTCCTTGGTGTGCTCATTAGAAACATCTACCCCCATCAAGCTTCCTTGGTGTGTTCATTAGAAACATCTACCCCATCAAGCTTCCTTGGTGTGTTCATTAGAAACATCTACCCCCATCAAGCTTCCTTGGTATGTTCATTACAATCATCTACCCCATCAAGCTTCCTTGGTGTGTTCATTAGAACATCTACCCCCATCAAGCTTCCTTGGTGGGTTCATTAGAATAATCGACCCCCATCAAGCTTCCTTGGTGTGTTCATTAGAAACATCTACCTCCATCAAGTTTCATTGGTGTGTTCATTAGAAACATCTACCCCCATCAAGCTTCTTTGGTGTGTTCATTGGAAACATCTACCCCTATCAAGCTTCCTTGGTGTGTTCATTAGAAACATCTACCCCCATCAAGCTTCCTTGGTGTGTTCATTAGAAACATCTACCCCCACCAAGCGTCCTTGGTGTGTTCATTAGAACCATCTACCCCTATCAAGCTTCCCTGGTGTGTTCATTAGAAACATCTACCCCCATCAAGCTTCCTTGGTGTGTTCATTAGAAACATCTACCCCCACCAAGCTTCCTTGGAGTGTTCAATAGAATCATCTACCTACATCAAGCTTCCTTGGTGTGTTCATTAGAATCATCTACCCCCATCAAGCTTCCTTGGTGTGTTCATTAGAAACATCTACCCCCATCAAGCTTCCTTGGTGTGTTCATTAGAAACATCTACCCCCACCAAGCTTCCTTGGTGTGTTCATTAGAATTATCTCCCCCATCAAGCTTCCTTGATGTGTTCATTAGAAACATCTACCCCCATCAAGCTTCCTTGGTATGTTCATTACAATCATCTACCCCATCAAGCTTCCTTGGTGTGTTTTTTAGAGTCATCTACCCCCATCAAGCTTCCTTGGTGTGTTCATTAGAATCATCTACCCCATCAAGCTTCCTTGGTGTGTTCAATAGAATCATCTACCTCCATCAAGATTCCTTGGTGTGTTCATTACAATCATCTAACCCCATCAAGCATCCTTGGTGTGTACATGACAATTATCTACTCCCATCAAGCTTCCTTGGTGTGTTCATTAGAAACATTTGCCCCATCAAGCTTCCTTGGTGTGTTCATTAGAATCATCTACCCCATCAAGCTTCCTTGGTGTGTTCACTCCAATCATCTAGCCCCATCAAGCTTCCTTGGTGTGTTCATTAGAAACATCTACCCCCATCAAGCTTCCTTGGTGTGTTCATTAGAGTCATCTACCCCCATCAAGCTTCCTTGGTGTGTTCATTAGAATTATCTACCCCCATCAAGCTTCCTTGGTGTGTTCATTAGAATCATCTACCCCATCAAGCTTCCTTGGTGTGTTCATTAGAAACGTCTACCCCCATCAAGCTTCCTTGGTGTGTTCATTAGAATTATCTACCCCATCAAGCTTACTTTGTGTGTTCATTAGAATCATCTACCCCCATCAAGCTTCCTTGGTGTGTTCATTAGAAACATCTACCCCCATCAAGCTTCCTTGGTATGTTCATTAGAAACATCTACCCCCATCAAGCTTCCTTGGTGTGTTCATTAGAAACATCTACCCCATCAAGCTTCCTTGGTATGTTCATTACAATCATCTACCCCATCAAGCTTCCTTGGTGTGTTCATTAGAAACATCTATCCCCATCAAGCTTCCTTGGTGGGTTCATTAGAATAATCTACCCCCCATCAAGCTTCCTTGGTGTGTTCATTAGAAACATCTACCCCCATCAAGCTTCATTGGTGTGTTCATTAGAAACATCTACCCCCATCAAGCTTCTTTGGTGTGTTCATTGGAAACATCTACCCCTATCAAGCTTCCTTGGTGTGTTCATTAGAATCATCTACCCCCTTCAAGCTTCCTTGGTGTGTTCATTAGAAACATCTACCCCATCAACCTTCCTTGGTGTGTTCATTAGAATCATCTACCCCATCAAGCTTCCTTGGTGTGTTCATTAGAAACATCTACCCCCATCAAGCTTCCTTGGTGTGTTCATTAGAATCATCTACCTCCATCAAGCTTCCTTGGTGTGTTCATTAGAATCATCTACCCCCATCAAGCTTCCTTGGTGTGTTCATTAGAAACATCTACCCCATCAAGCTTCCTTTGTGTGTTCATTAGAAACATCTACCCCCACCAAGCTTCCTTGGTGTGTTCATTAGAATCATCTCCCCATCAAGCTTCCTTGATGTGTTCATTAGAAACATCTACCCCCATCAAGCTTCCTTGGTATGTTCATTACAATCATCTACCCCATCAAGGTTCCTTGGTGTGTTCATTAGAGTCATCTACCCCCATCAAGCTTCCTTGGTGTGTTCATTAGAATCATCTACCCCATCAAGCTTCCTTGGTGTGTTCATTAGAAACATCTATCCCCATCAAGCTTCCTTGGTGGGTTCATTAGAATAATCTACCCCCCATCAAGCTTCCTTGGTGTGTTCATTAGAAACATCTACCCCCATCAAGCTTCATTGGTGTGTTCATTAGAAACATCTACCCCCATCAAGCTTCTTTGGTGTGTTCATTGGAAACATCTACCCCTATCAAGCTTCCTTGGTGTGTTCATTAGAATCATCTACCCCCTTCAAGCTTCCTTGGTGTGTTCATTAGAAACATCTACCCCATCAACCTTCCTTGGTGTGTTCATTAGAATCATCTACCCCATCAAGCTTCCTTGGTGTGTTCATTAGAAACATCTAGCTCCATCAAGCTTCCTTGGTGTGTATATTAGAATCATCTACCCCATCAAGCTTCCTTGATGTGTTCATTAGAAGCATCTACCCCTATCAAGCTTCCTTGGTGTGTTCATTAGAATCATCTACCTCCATCAAGCTTCCTTGGTGTGTTCATTAGAATCATCTACCCCCATCAAGCTTCCTTGGTGTGTTCATTAGAAACATCTACCCCATCAAGCTTCCTTTGTGTGTTCATTAGAAACATCTACCCCCACCAAGCTTCCTTGGTGTGTTCATTAGAATCATCTCCCCATCAAGCTTCCTTGATGTGTTCATTAGAAACATCTACCCCCATCAAGCTTCCTTGGTATGTTCATTACAATCATCTACCCCATCAAGGTTCCTTGGTGTGTTCATTAGAGTCATCTACCCCCATCAAGCTTCCTTGGTGTGTTCATTAGAATCATCTACCCCATCAAGCTTCCTTGGTGTGTTCATTAGAATCATCTCCCCATCAAGCTTCCTTGATGTGTTCATTAGAAACATCTACCCCCATCAAGCTTCCTTGGTATGTTCATTACAATCATCTACCCCCATCAAGCTTCCTTTGTGTGTTCATTAGAAACATCTAGCCCCATCAAACTTCCTTGATGTGTTCATTAGAAACATCTACCCCTATCAAGCCTCCGTGGTGTGTTCATTAGAATCATCTACCTCCATCAAGCTTCCTTTATGTGTTCATTAGAAATATCTACCCCACCAAGCTTCCTTGGTGTGTTCATTAGAATCATCTACCCCATCAAGCTTCCTTGATGTGTTCATTAGAAACATCTACCCCCATCAAGCTTCCTTGGTATGTTCATTACAATCATCTTCCCCATCAAGGTTCCTTGGTGTGTTCATTAGAAACATCTACCCCCATCAAGCTTCCTTGGTGGGTTCATTAGAATAATCTACCCCCATCAAGCTACCTTGGTGTGTTTATTAGAAACATCTGCCCCCATCAAGCTTCCTTGGTGTGTTCATTAGAGTCATCTACCCCCATCAAGCTTCCTTGGTGGGTTCATTAGAATCATCTACCCCCATCAAGCTTCCTTGGTGTGTTCATTAGAATCATCTACCCCCATCAAGCTTCCTTGGTGTGTTCATTAGAATCATCTACCCCATTAAGCTTCCTTGGTGTGTTCATTAGAAACGTCTACCCCCTTCAAGCTTCCTTGGTGTGTTCATTAGAATCATCTACCCCATCAAGCTTCCTTTGTGGGTTCATTAGAATCATCTACCCCATCAAGCTTCCTTGGTGTGTTCATTAGAAACATCTACATCCATTAAGCCTTCTTGGTGTGTTTATTAGACACATCTACCCCATCAAGCTTCCTTGGTGTGTTCATTAGAAACATCTACCTCATCAAGCTTCCTTGGTGTGTTCATTAGAAACATCTACCCACATCAAGCTTCCTTGGTATGTTCATTACAATCATCTACCCCATCAAGCTTCCTTGGTGTGTTCATTGGAAACATCTACCCCACCAAGCTTCCTTGGTGGGTTCATTAGAATAATCTACCCCATCAAGCTTCCTTTGTGGGTTCATTAGAAACATCTACCTCCATCAAGCTTCATTGGTGTGTTCATTAGAAACATCTACCCCCATCAAGCTTCGTTGGTGTGTTCATTAGAAACATCTACCCCTATCAGGCTTCCTTGGTGTGTTCTTTAGAAACATCTAACCCATCAAGCTTCCTTGGTGTGTTCATTAGAATCATCTACCCCCATCAAGCTTCCTTGGTGTGTTCATTAGAAACATCTACCCCATAAACCTTCCTTGGTGTGTTCATTAGAATCATCTACCCCATCATGCTTCCTTGGTGTGTTCATTAGAAACATCTAGCCTCATCAAGCTTCCTTGGTGTGTATGTTAGAATCATCTACCCCCATCAAGCTTCCTTGATGTGTTCATTAGAATCATCTACCCCCATCAAGTTTCCTTGATGTGTTCATTAGAAACATCTACCCCTATCAAGCTTCCTTGGTGTGTTCATTAGAATCATCTACCTCCATCAAGCTTCCTTGGTGTGTTCATTAGAATCATCTACCCCCATCAAGCTTCCTTGGTGTGTTCATTAGAAACATCTACCCCCACCAAGCTTCCTTGGTGTGTTCATTAGAATAATCTACCCCCATCAAGCTTCCTTGGTGTGTTCATTAGAACCATCTACCCCATCAAGCTTCCTTGGTGTGTTCATTAGAAACATCTACCCCATCAAGCTTCCTTGGTGTGTTCATTAGAATCATCTACCCCCATCAAGCTTCCTTGGTGTGTTCATTAGAAACATCTACCCCATCAAGCTTCCTTGATGTGTTCTTTAGAATCATCTACCCCATCAAGCTTCCTTCGTGTGTTCATTAGAAACATCTGGCCCAATCAAGCTTCCTTGGTGTGTTTATTAGAATCATCTACCCCCATCAAGCTTCCTTGATGTGTTCATTAGAAACATCTACCTCCATCAAGCTTCCTTGGTGTGTTCATTAGAATCATCTACCTCCATCAAGCTTCCTTGGTGTGTATATTAGAATCATCTACCCCCATCAAGCTTCCTTGATGTGTTCATTAGAAACATCTACCCCCATCAAGCTTCCTTGGTGGGTTCATTACAATCATCTACCTCCATCAAGCTTCCTTGGTGTGTTCATTAGAATCATCTACCCCCATCAAGCTTCCTTGGTAGGTTCATTAGAAACATCTACCCCCACCAAGCTTCCTTTGTGTTTTAATTAGAAACATCTACCCCCACCAAGCTTCCTTGGTGTGTTCATTAGAATAATCTACCCCCATCAAGCTTCCTTTGTGTGTTCATTAGAAACATCTACCCCTATCAAGCTTCCTTGGTGTGTTCATTAGAAACATCTACCCCATCAAGCTTCCTTGGTGTGTTCATTAGAATCATCTACCCCATCAAGCTTCCTTGGTGTGTTCATTAGAAACATCTACCCCATCAAGCTTCCTTGTGTGTGTATATTAGAATCATCTACCCCATCAAGCTTCCTTGGTGTGTTCATTAGAAACATCTAGCCTCATCAAGCTTCCTTGGTGTGTTCATTAAAATCATCTACCCCATCAAGCTTCCTTGGTGTGTTCATTAGAAACATCTCCCCCATCAAGCTTCCCTGGTGTGTTCATTAGAATCATCTACCTCCATCAAGCTTCCTTGGTGTGTTCATTAGAATCATCTACCCCATCAAGCTTCCTTGGTGTGTTCATTAGCATCATCTACCCCACCAAGCTTCCTTGGTGTGTTCATTAGAAAAATCTACCCCATCAAGCTTCCTTGGTGTGTTCATTAGAATCATCTAGCCCCATCACGCTTCCTTGGTGTGTTCATTAGAAACATCTACCTCCATCAGGCTTCCTTAGTGTGTTCATTACAATCATCTACCCCCATCAAGCTTCCTTGGTGTGTTCATTGCAATCATCGACCCCCATCAAGCTTCCTTGGTGTGTTCATTACAATCATCTACCCCCATCAAGCTTCCTTGCTGTGTTTATTAGAATCATCTACCTCCATCAAGCTTCCTTGGTGTGTTCATTAGAATCATCTACCACCACCAAGCTTCCTTGGTGTGTTCAGTAGAATCATCTGCCCCATCAAGCTTCCTTGGTGTGTTCATTAGAATCATCTACCCCCATCAAGCTTCCTTGGTGTGTTCATTAGACTCATCTACCCCCATCAAACATCCTTGGTGGGTTCATTAGAAACATCTACCCCCACCAAGCTTCCTTGGTGTGTTCATTAGAATCATCTAGCCCCATTAAGCTTCCTTGGTGTGTTCATTAGAGTCATCTAACCCATCAAGCTTCCTTGGTGGGTTCATTAGAAACATCTACCCCCACCAAGCTTCCTTGGTGTGTTCAGTAGAATCATCTGCCCCATCAAACATCCTTGGTGTGTTCATTAGCATCATCTACCCCCATCAACCTTCCTTGCTGTGTTCATTAGAAACATCTACACCCATCAAGCTTCCTTGGTGTGTTCATTAGAAACATCTACCCCCATCAAGCTTCCTTGGCGTGTTCATTAGAATCATCTGCTACTTGATTATTTTTCCCAAACATTTCAATCAAAGACAATGTTTTTTATTATGTATGTCTTTCATGGAACACCAAGGTTTTATGCACCAATATATTTCTACTATATTTTAGCAAACAATATTTTTCAACTATATTGTCACGTACAACCATATCAGACTGGTGCAGTGCTGCTACGGTCCATGCAGGAGAAAGGTCATCTATATTGTGGCCCCATGATGTGGCTTTTGTGTACACATTTAGTGACAGATGGCATACTTGGTTCTAGTGTACAGTAAAACCAGGGTAATGTGTGTTGTCTTTTTTTGAATTGTAAATGTGATATATCATGCTTTTTCTCTCTTTCTTCCAATCAAGGTTCATAACCCTGAAAGTAAAGATGGTTTTGGCAAGAAATGTTTGGGGAGAGATAGTGGATTGAAATAAACAAGCCATTATCTACCAGGAAACATCAAGACTTCGTAGACTGGTGGAAGAACAAACTAGAGGATACGTCATCTGCATAGTCGTCTTCAGAGCTCCATGGATCGGAAAAGCAGCAAGCAGAAGTCTTCAAGTAGAAGCCGCGAGGGCTCTATGGGCCTGGTGAAGGTTGAAGATGGGCTGGAGCCTTCTACTAGTGATTGCCAGGACTGGTCCAAGAGCAGCGACGAGGAACCTTATGCTCGGGGTCGTGAAGGCTCCATGTATCAGTTGAAGAGTAAAGACGATGAGGAACCATCTTCAGAGGGTCATCAGGTCTCCAAGTACTGGGTGAAGGTTGAAGAAAATGAGGAACTTTCTGCCAGTGAAGAAGAAGAGGCACCATCTGCCACTGCTCATCAGAACTCTAAAGACCAAGTGAAGACTGAAAAAAGGCCAGCACACTCTGCCAGGGATCGCCAGGAATCCACCAACTTGGTGAAGATTAAAGTAGGCAAGGTGCCCTCTGCAAGGACTCACCGGGACTTGAGTCCTCTTGTGAAAGTCGAAGATGGGGAGGAAGCATCTGATTCTGAAAATGAGGAGAAGGAGCCATATGCCAACGATGCTGAGGATAGATGGAAGATGGAACACTCTGGTGCAGGTGAGGAGTAAATCCGCTCAACTGCAGTAGTCCAGCTACATGCAATTAATGTGTCCATAAAACAGAGACACTCCACCCCAGTAGTCCAGCTGCATGCAATTAATGTGTCCATAAAAGAGAGCAGAGTAACTCCACCCCAATAGTCCAGCTGTATGCAATTAATGTGTCCATAAAAGAGAGCCGAGTAACTCCACCCCAATAGTCCAGCTGCATGCAATTAATGTGTCCATAAAACAGAGCTGAGTAACTCCACTCCCGTAGTCCAGCTGTATGCAATTAATGTGTCCATGAAAGAGAGCCGAGTAACTCCACTCCCATAGTCCAGCTGTATGCAATTAATGTGTCCATAAAAGAGAGCAGAGTAACTCCACTCCCGTAGTCCAGCTGTATGCAATTAATGTGTCCATAAAAGAGAGCCGAGTAACTCCACCCCAATAGCCCAGCTGCATGCAATTAATGTGTCCATAAAACAGAGACACTCCACCCCAGTAGTCCAGCTGCATGCAATTAATGTGTCCATAAAAGAGAGCAGAGTAACTCCACCCCAATAGTCCAGCTGTATACAATTAATGTGTCCATAAAAGAGAGCCGAGTAACTCCACCCCAATAGTCCAGCTGTGTGCAATTAATGTGTCCATAAAACAGAGCCGAGTAACTCCACTCCCCTAGTCCAGCTGTATGCAATTAATGTGTCCATGAAAGAGAGCCGAGTAACTCCACTCCCATAGTCCAGCTGTATGCAATTAATGTGTCCATAAAAGAGAGCAGAGTAACTCCACTCCCGTAGTCCAGCTGTATGCAATTAATGTGTCCATAAAAGAGAGCCGAGTAACTCCACCCCAATAGCCCAGCTGCATGCAATTAATGTGTCCATAAAACAGAGACACTCCACCCCAGTAGTCCAGCTGCATGCAATTAATGTGTCCATAAAAGAGAGCAGAGTAACTCCACCCCAATAGTCCAGCTGTATGCAATTAATGTGTCCATAAAAGAGAGCCGAGTAACTCCACCCCAATAGTCCAGCTGTATGCAATTAATGTGTCCATAAAACAGAGCCGAGTAACTCCACTCCCCTAGTCCAGCTGTATGCAATTAATGTGTCCATAAAAGAGAGCAGAGTAACTCCACTCCCGTAGTCCAGCTGTATGCAATTAATGTGTCCATAAAAGAGAGCCGAGTAACTCCACCCCAATAGTCCAGCTGTATGCAATTAATGTGTCCATAAAAGAGAGCCGAGTAACTCCACCCCAATAGCCCAGCTGCATGCAATTAATTTGTCCATAAAACAGAGACACTCCACCCCAGTAGTCCAGCTGTATGCAATTAATGTGTCCATAAAAGAGAGCCAAGTAACTCCACTCCCATAGTCCAGCTGTATGCAATTAATGTGTCCATAAAAGAGAGCCGAGTAACTCCACCCCAATAGTCCAGCTGTATGCAATTAATGTGTCCATAAAAGAGAGCCGAGTAACTCCACCCCAATAGCCCAGCTGCATGCAATTAATGTGTCCATAAAACAGAGACACTCCACCCCAGTAGTCCAGCTGCATGCAATTAATGTGTCCATAAAAGAGAGCAGAGTAACTCCACCCCAATAGTCCAGCTGTATGCAATTAATGTGTCCATAAAAGAGAGCCGAGTAACTCCACCCCAATAGTCCAGCTGTATGCAATTAATGTGTCCATAAAACAGAGCCGAGTAACTCCACTCCCCTAGTCCAGCTGTATGCAATTAATGTGTCCATAAAAGAGAGCAGAGTAACTCCACTCCCATAGTCCAGCTGTATGCAATTAATGTGTCCATAAAAGAGAGCCGAGTAACTCCACTCCCATAGTCCAGCTGTATGCAATTTATGTGTCCATAAAAGATAGCCGAGTAACTCCACCCCAATAGCCCAGCTGCATGCAATTAATTTGTCCATAAAACAGAGACACTCCACCCCAGTAGTCCAGCTGTATGCAATTAATGTGTCCATAAAAGAGAGCCAAGTAACTCCACTCCCATAGTCCAGCTGTATGCAATTAATGTGTCCATAAAAGAGAGCCGAGTAACTCCACTCCCATAGTCCAGCTGCATGCAATTAATGTCACCATAAAAGAGAGCCGAGTAACTCCACTCCCGTAGTCCAGCTGTATGCAATTAATGTGTCCATAAAAGAGAGCCGAGTAACTCCACTCCCATAGTCCAGCTGTATGCAATTAATGTGTCCATAAAAGAGAGCCGAGTAACTCCACTCCCATAGTCCAGCTGCATGCAATTAATGTCACCATAAAAGAGAGCCGAGTAACTCCACTCCCGTAGTCCAGCTGTATGCAATTAATGTGTCCATAAAAGAGAGCCGAGTAACTCCACCCCAATAGTCCAGCTGTATGCAATTAATGTGTCCATAAAAGAGAGCCGAGTAACTCCACCCCAATAGTCCAGCTGTATGCAATTAATGTGTCCATAAAAGACAGCCGAGTATTTCCACTCCCATAGTCCAGCTGTATGCAATTAATGTGTCCATAAAAGAGAGCCGAGTAACTCCACCCCAATAGTCCAGCTGTATGCAATTAATGTGTCCATAAAAGAGAGCCGAGTAACTCCACCCCAATAGTCCAGCTGTATGCAATTAATGTCACCATAAAAGAGAGCCGAGTAACTCCACTCCCGTAGTCCAGCTGTATGCAATTAATGTGTCCATAAAAGAGAGCCGAGTAACTCCACCCCAATAGTCCAGCTGTATGCAATTAATGTGTCCATAAAAGAGAGCAGAGTAACTCCACTCCCGTAGTCCAGCTGTATGCAATTAATGTCACCATAAAAGAAACCCGAGTAACTCCACTCCCGTAGTCCAGCTGCATGCAATTAATGTGTCCATAAAAGAGAGCCGAGTAACTCCACCCAAATAGTCCAGCTGTATGCAATTAATGTCACCATAAAAGAGAGCCGAGTAACTCCACTCCCATAGTCCAGCTGTATGCAATTAATGTGTCCATAAAAGAGAGCTGAGTAACTCCACTCCCATAGTCCAGCTGTATGCAATTAATGTGTCCATAAAAGAGAGCCGAGTAACTCCACCCCAATAGTCCAGCTGTATGCAATTAATATGTCCATAAAAGAGAGCCGAGTAACTCCCCTCCCGTAGTCCAGCTGCATGCAATTAATGTGTCCATAAAAGAGAGCCGAGTAACTCCACTCCCGTAGTCCAGCTGTATGCAATTAATGTGTCCATAAAAGAGAGCCGAGTAACTCCACCCCAATAGTCCAGCTGTATGCAATTAATGGGTCCATAAAAGAGAGCCGAGTAACTCCACCCCAGTAGTCCAGCTGTATGCAATTAATGTGTCCATAAAAGAGAGCCGAGTAACTCCACCCCAATAGCCCAGCTGCATGCAATTAATGTCACCATAAAAGAGAGCCGAGTAACTCCACTCCCGTAGTCCAGCTGTATGCAATTAATGTGTCCATAAAAGAGAGCCGAGTAACTCCACCCCAATAGTCCAGCTGTATGCAATTAATGTGTCCATAAAAGAGAGCAGAGTAACTCCACTCCCGTAGTCCAGCTGTATGCAATTAATGTCACCATAAAAGAGACCCGAGTAACTCCACTCCCGTAGTCCAGCTGCATGCAATTAATGTGTCCATAAAAGAGAGCCGAGTAACTCCACCCAAATAGTCCAGCTGTATGCAATTAATGTCACCATAAAAGAGAGCCGAGTAACTCCACTCCCATAGTCCAGCTGTATGCAATTAATGTGTCCATAAAAGAGAGCCGAGTAACTCCACTCCCGTAGTCCAGCTGTATGCAATTAATGTGTCCATAAAAGAGAGCCGAGTAACTCCACTCCCGTAGTCCAGCTGCATGCAATTAATGTGTCCATAAAAGAGAGCCGAGTAACTCCACTCCCGTAGTCCAGCTCTATGCAATTAATGTGTCCATAAAAGAGAGCCGAGTAACTCCACCCCAATAGTCCAGCTGTATGCAATTAATGGGTCCATAAAAGAGAGCCGAGTAACTCCACCCCAGTAGTCCAGCTGTATGCAATTAATGTGTCCATAAAAGAGAGCCGAGTAACTCCACCCCAATAGCCCAGCTGCATGCAATTAATGTCACCATAAAAGAGAGCCGAGTAACTCCACTCCCGTAGTCCAGCTGTATGCAATTAATGTGTCCATAAAAGACAGCCGAGTAACTCCACTCCCGTAGTCCAGCTGTATGCAATTAATGTGTCCATAAAAGACAGCCGAGTAACTCCACTCCCATAGTCCAGCTGCATGCAATTAATGTGTCCATAAAAGAGAGACGAGTAACTCCACCCCAATAGTCCAGCTGTATGCAATTAATGTGTCCATAAAAGAGAGCCGAGTAACTCCACTCCCGTAGTCCAGCTGCATGCAATTAATGTGTCCATAAAAGAGAGCCGAGTAACTCCACTCCTGTAGTCCAGCTGTATGCAATTAATGTGTCCATAAAAGAGAGCCGAGTAACTCCACTCCCGTAGTCCAGCTGTATGCAATTAATGTGTCCATAAAAGAGAGCTGAGTAACTCCACTCCCGTAGTCCAGCTGTATGCAATTAATGTGTCCATAAACGAGAGCCGAGTAACTCCACTCCCGTAGTCCAGCTGTATGCAATTAATGTGTCCATAAAAGAGAGCCGAGTAACTCCACTCCCGTAGTCCAGCTGTATGCAATTAATGTGTCCATAAAAGAGAGCCGAGTAACTCCACTCCCGTAGTCCAGCTGTATGCAATTAATGTGTCCATAAAAGAGAGCCGAGTAACTCCACTCCCATAGTCCAGCTGCATGCAATTAATGTGTCCATAAAAGAGAGCCGAGTAACTCCACTCCCGTAGTCCAGCTGCATGCAATTAATGTGTCCATAAAAGAGAGCAGAGTAACTCCACCCCAATAGTCCAGCTGTATGCAATTAATGTGTCCATAAAAGAGAGCCTAGTAACTCCACTCCCATAGTCCAGCTGCATGCAATTAATGTGTCCATAAAAGAGAGCCGAGTAACTCCACCCCCATAGTCCAGCTGTATGAAATTAATGTGTCCATAAAAGAGAGCCGAGTAACTCCACTCCCATAGTCCAGCTGTATGCAATTAATGTGTCCATAAAAGAGAGCCGAGTAACTCCACTCCCATAGTCCAGCTGTATGCAATTAATGTGTCCATAAAAGAGAGCCGAGTAACTCCACTCCCATAGTCCAGCTGTATGCAATTACTGTGTCCATAAAAGAGAGCTGAGTAACTCCACCCCAGTAGTCCAGCTGTATGCAATTAATGTGTCCATAAAAGAGAGCCGAGTAACTCCACCCCAGTAGTCCAGCTGTATGCAATTAATGTGTCCATAAAAGAGAGCCGAGTAACTCCACCCCAATAGTCCAGCTGCATGCAATTAATGTGTCCATAAAAGAGAGCCGAGTAACTCCACTCCCGTAGTCCAGCTGCATGCAATTAATGTGTCCATAAAAGAGAGCCGAGTAACTCCACTCCCGTAGTCCAGCTGTATGCAATTAATGTGTCCATAAACGAGAGCCGAGTAACTCCACTCCCGTAGTCCAGCTGTATGCAATTAATGTGTCCATAAAAGAGAGCCGAGTAACTCCACTCCCGTAGTCCAGCTGCATGCAATTAATGTGTCCATAAAAGAGAGCCGAGTAACTCCACCCAAATAGTCCAGCTGTATGCAATTAATGTCACCATAAAAGAGAGCCGAGTAACTCCACTCCCATAGTCCAGCTGTATGCAATTAATGTGTCCATAAAAGAGAGCCGAGTAACTCCACTCCCGTAGTCCAGCTGTATGCAATTAATGTGTCCATAAAAGAGAGCCGAGTAACTCCACTCCCGTAGTCCAGCTGCATGCAATTAATGTGTCCATAAAAGAGAGCCGAGTAACTCCACTCCCGTAGTCCAGCTGTATGCAATTAATGTGTCCATAAAAGAGAGCCGAGTAACTCCACCCCAATAGTCCAGCTGTATGCAATTAATGGGTCCATAAAAGAGAGCCGAGTAACTCCACCCCAGTAGTCCAGCTGTATGCAATTAATGTGTCCATAAAAGAGAGCCGAGTAACTCCACCCCAATAGCCCAGCTGCATGCAATTAATGTCACCATAAAAGAGAGCCGAGTAACTCCACTCCCGTAGTCCAGCTGTATGCAATTAATGTGTCCATAAAAGACAGCCGAGTAACTCCACTCCCGTAGTCCAGCTGTATGCAATTAATGTGTCCATAAAAGACAGCCGAGTAACTCCACTCCCATAGTCCAGCTGCATGCAATTAATGTGTCCATAAAAGAGAGACGAGTAACTCCACCCCAATAGTCCAGCTGTATGCAATTAATGTGTCCATAAAAGAGAGCCGAGTAACTCCACTCCCGTAGTCCAGCTGCATGCAATTAATGTGTCCATAAAAGAGAGCCGAGTAACTCCACTCCCGTAGTCCAGCTGTATGCAATTAATGTGTCCATAAAAGAGAGCAGAGTAACTCCACTCCCATAGTCCAGCTGCATGCAATTAATGTGTCCATAAAAGAGAGACGAGTAACTCCACCCCAATAGTCCAGCTGTATGCAATTAATGTGTCCATAAAAGAGAGCCGAGTAACTCCACTCCCGTAGTCCAGCTGTATGCAATTAATGTGTCCATAAAAGAGAGCCGAGTAACTCCACTCCCGTAGTCCAGCTGTATGCAATTAATGTGTCCATAAAAGAGAGCCGAGTAACTCCACTCCCATAGTCCAGCTGTATGCAATTAATGTGTCCATAAAAGAGAGCCGAGTAACTCCACTCCCATAGTCCAGCTGTATGCAATTAATGTCACCATAAAAGAGAGCCGAGTAACTCCACTCCCATAGTCCAGCTGTATGCAATTAATGTGTCCATAAACGAGAGCCGAGTAACTCCACTCCCGTAGTCCAGCTGTATGCAATTAATGTGTCCATAAAAGAGAGCCGAGTAACTCCACTCCCGTAGTCCAGCTGTATGCAATTAATGTGTCCATAAAAGAGAGCCGAGTAACTCCACTCCCGTAGTCCAGCTGTATGCAATTAATGTGTCCATAAAAGAGAGCCGAGTAACTCCACTCCCGTAGTCCAGCTGTATGCAATTAATGTGTCCATAAAAGAGAGCCGAGTAACTCCACTCCCATAGTCCAGCTGCATGCAATTAATGTGTCCATAAAAGAGAGCCGAGTAACTCCACTCCCGTAGTCCAGCTGTATGCAATTAATGTGTCCATAAAAGAGAGCAGAGTAACTCCACCCCAATAGTCCAGCTGTATGCAATTAATGTGTCCATAAAAGAGAGCCTAGTAACTCCACTCCCATAGTCCAGCTGCATGCAATTAATGTGTCCATAAAAGAGAGCCGAGTAACTCCACCCCCATAGTCCAGCTGTATGAAATTAATGTGTCCATAAAAGAGAGCCGAGTAACTCCACTCCCATAGTCCAGCTGTATGCAATTAATGTGTCCATAAAAGAGAGCCGAGTAACTCCACTCCCATAGTCCAGCTGTATGCAATTAATGTGTCCATAAAAGAGAGCCGAGTAACTCCACTCCCATAGTCCAGCTGTATGCAATTACTGTGTCCATAAAAGAGAGCTGAGTAACTCCACCCCAGTAGTCCAGCTGTATGCAATTACTGTGTCCATAAAAGAGAGCCGAGTAACTCCACCCCAATAGTCCAGCTGCATGCAATTAATGTGTCCATAAAAGAGAGCCGAGTAACTCCACTCCCGTAGTCCAGCTGCATGCAATTAATGTGTCCATAAAAGAGAGCCGAGTAACTCCACTCCCGTAGTCCAGCTGTATGCAATTAATGTGTCCATAAACGAGAGCCGAGTAACTCCACTCCCGTAGTCCAGCTGTATGCAATTAATGTGTCCATAAAAGAGAGCCGAGTAACTCCACCCCAATAGTCCAGCTGTATGCAATTAATGTGTCCATAAAAGAGAGCCGAGTAACTCCACTCCCGTAGTCCAGCTGTATGCAATTAATGTGTCCATAAAAGAGAGCCGAGTAACTCCACTCCCGTAGTCCAGCTGTATGCAATTAATGTGTCCATAAAAGAGAGCCGAGTAACTCCACTCCCGTAGTCCAGCTGTATGCAATTAATGTGTCCATAAAAGAGAGCCGAGTAACTCCACTCCCGTAGTCCAGCTGCATGCAATTAATGTGTCCATAAAAGAGAGCCGAGTAACTCCACTCCCGTAGTCCAGCTGCATGCAATTAATGTGTCCATAAAAGAGAGCCGAGTAACTCCACTCCCATAGTCCAGCTGCATGCAATTAATGTGTCCATAAAAGAGAGCCGAGTAACTCCACCCCAATAGTCCAGCTGTATGCAATTAATGTGTCCATAAAAGAGAGCCGAGTAACTCCACTCCCGTAGTCCAGCTGTATGCAATTAATGTGTCCATAAAAGAGAGCCGAGTAACTCCACTCCCGTAGTCCAGCTGTATGCAATGAATGTGTCCATAAAAGAGAGCCGAGTAACTCCACTCCCGTAGTCCAGCTGTATGCAATTAATGTGTCCATAAAAGAGAGCCGAGTAACTCCACTCCCATAGTCCAGCTGCATGCAATTAATGTGTCCATAAAAGAGAGCTGAGTAACTCCACTCCCGTAGTCCAGCTGTATGCAATTAATGTGTCCATAAAAGAGAGCAGAGTAACTCCACCCCAATAGTCCAGCTGTATGCAATTAATGTGTCCATAAAAGAGAGCCTAGTAACTCCACTCCCATAGTCCAGCTGCATGCAATTAATGTGTCCATAAAAGAGAGCCGAGTAACTCCACCCCCATAGTCCAGCTGTATGCAATTAATGTGTCCATAAAAGAGAGCCGAGTAACTCCACTCCCATAGTCCAGCTGTATGCAATTAATGTGTCCATAAAAGAGAGCCGAGTAACTCCACTCCCATAGTCCAGCTGTATGCAATTACTGTGTCCATAAAAGAGAGCTGAGTAACTCCACCCCAGTAGTCCAGCTGTATGCAATTAATGTGTCCATAAAAGAGAGCCGAGTAACTCCACCCCAGTAGTCCAGCTGTATGCAATTAATGTGTCCATAAAAGAGAGCCGAGTAACTCCACCCCAATAGTCCAGCTGCATGCAATTAATGTGTCCATAAAAGAGAGCCGAGTAACTCCACTCCCATAGTCCAGCTGCATGCAATTAATGTGTCCATAAAAGAGAGCCGAGTAACTCCACTCCCGTAGTCCAGCTGTATGCAATTAATGTGTCCATAAAAGAGAACCAAGTAACTCCACCCCAATAGTCCAGCTGTATGCAATTAATGTGTCCATAAAAGAGAGCCGAGTAACTCCACTCCCGTAGTCCAGCTGTATGCAATTAATGTGTCCATAAAAGAGAGCCGAGTAACTCCACTCCCGTAGTCCAGCTGTATGCAATTAATGTGTCCATAAAAGAGAGCCGAGTAACTCCACTCCCATAGTCCAGCTGTATGCAATTAATGTGTCCATAAAAGAGAGCCGAGTAACTCCACTCCCATAGTCCAGCTGCATGCAATTAATGTGTCCATAAAAGAGAGCCGAGTAACTCCACTCCCGTAGTCCAGCTGTATGCAATTAATGTGTCCATAAAAGAGAGCAGAGTAACTCCACCCCAATAGTCCAGCTGTATGCAATTAATGTGTCCATAAAAGAGAGCCTAGTAACTCCACTCCCATAGTCCAGCTGCATGCAATTAATGTGTCCATAAAAGAGAGCCGAGTAACTCCACCCCATAGTCCAGCTGTATGCAATTAATGTGTCCATAAAAGAGAGCCGAGTAACTCCACTCCCATAGTCCAGCTGTATGCAATTAATGTGTCCATAAAAGAGAGCCGAGTAACTCCACTCCCATAGTCCAGCTGCATGCAATTAATGTGTCCATAAAAGAGAGCCGAGTAACTCCACTCCCATAGTCCAGCTGTATGCAATTAATGTGTCCATAAAAGAGAGCCGAGTAACTCCACTCCCATAGTCCAGCTGCATGCAATTAATATGTCCATAAAAGAGAGCCGAGTAACTCCACTCCCATAGTCCAGCTGTATGCAATTAATGTGTCCATAAAAGAGAGCCGAGTAACTCCACTCCCGTAGTCCAGCTGTATGCAATTAATGTGTCCATAAAAGAGAGCCGAGTAACTCCACTCTCGTAGTCCAGCTGTATGCAATTAATGTGTCCATAAAAGAGAGCCGAGTAACTCCACTCCCATAGTCCAGCTGTATGCAATTAATGTGTCCATAAAAGAGAGCCGAGTAACTCCACTCCCATAGTCCAGCTGTATGCAATTAATGTCACCATAAAAGAGAGCCGAGTAACTCCACTCCCATAGTCCAGCTGTATGCAATTAATGTGTCCATAAACGAGAGCCGAGTAACTCCACTCCCATAGTCCAGCTGCATGCAATTAATGTGCCCATAAAAGAGAGCCGAGTAACTCCACTCCCGTAGTCCAGCTGTATGCAATTAATGTGTCCATAAAAGAGAGCCGAGTAACTCCACCCCAGTAGTCCAGCTGTATGCAATTAATGTCACCATAAAAGAGAGCCGAGTAACTCCACTCCCATAGTCCAGCTGTATGCAATTAATGTGTCCATAAACGAGAGCCGAGTAACTCCACTCCCATAGTCCAGCTGCATGCAATTAATGTGTCCATAAAAGAGAGCTGAGTAACTCCACCCCAGTAGTCCAGCTGTATGCAATTAATGTGTCCATAAAAGAGAGCCGAGTAACTCCACCCCAGTAGTCCAGCTGTATGCAATTAATGTCACCATAAAAGAGAGCCGAGTAACTCCACTCCCATAGTCCAGCTGCATGCAATTAATGTGTCCATAAAAGAGAGCAGAGTAACTCCACCCCAATAGTCCAGCTGCATGCAATTAATGTGTCCATAAAAGAGAGCTGAGTAACTCCACCCCAGTAGTCCAGCTGTATGCAATTAATGTCACCATAAAAGAGAGCCGAGTAACTCCACTCCCATAGTCCAGCTGCATGCAATTAATGTGTCCATAAAAGAGAGCAGAGTAACTCCACCCCAATAGTCCAGCTGTATGCAATTAATGTGTCCATAAAAGAGAGCCTAGTAACTCCACTCCCATAGTCCAGCTGCATGCAATTAATGTGTCCATAAAAGAGAGCCTAGTAACTCCACTCCCATAGTCCAGCTGTATGCAATTAATGTGTCCATAAAAGAGAGCCTAGTAACTCCACTCCCATAGTCCAGCTGTATGCAATTAATGTGTCCATAAAAGAGAGCCGAGTAACTCCACTCCCATAGTCCAGCTGTATGCAATTAATGTGTCCATAAAAGAGAGCCGAGTAACTCCACCCAAATAGTCCAGCTGTATGCAATTAATGTGTCCATAAAAGAGAGCCGAGTAACTCCACTCCCATAGTCCAGCTGTATGCAATTAATGTGTCCATAAAAGAGAGCCGAGTAACTCCACCCCAGTAGTCCAGCTGTATGCAATTAATGTGTCCATAAAAGAGAGCCGAGTAACTCCACTCCCATAGTCCAGCTGTATGCAATTAATGTGTCCATAAAAGAGAGCCGAGTAACTCCACCCAAATAGTCCAGCTGTATGCAATTAATGTGTCCATAAAAGAGAGCCGAGTAACTCCACCAAAATAGTCCAGCTGTATGCAATTAATGTGTCCATAAAAGAGAGCCGAGTAACTCCACCCAAATAGTCCAGCTGTATGCAATTAATGTGTCCATAAAAGAGAGCCGAGTAACTCCACTCCCAGAGTCCAGCTGTATGCAATTAATGTGTCCATAAAAGAGAGCCGAGTAACTCCACCCAAATAGTCCAGCTGTATGCAATTAATGTGTCCATAAAAGAGAGCCGAGTAACTCCACCCAAATAGTCCAGCTGTATGCAATTAATGTGTCCATAAAAGAGAGCCGAGTAACTCCACCCAAATAGTCCAGCTGTATGCAATTAATGTGTCCATAAAAGAGAGCCGAGTAACTCCACTCCCAGAGTCCAGCTGTATGCAATTAATGTGTCCATAAAAGAGAGCCGAGTAACTCCACCCAAATAGTCCAGCTGTATGCAATTAATGTGTCCATAAAAGAGAGCCGAGTAACTCCACCCAAATAGTCCAGCTGTATGCAATTAATGTGTCCATAAAAGAGAGCCGAGTAACTCCACTCCCATAGTCCAGCTGTATGCAATTAATGTGTCCATAAAAGAGAGCCGAGTAACTCCACCCAAATAGTCCAGCTGTATGCAATTAATGTGTCCATAAAAGAGAGCCGAGTAACTCCACCCAAATAGTCCAGCTGTATGCAATTAATGTGTCCATAAAAGAGAGCCGAGTAACTCCACCCAAATAGTCCAGCTGTATGCAATTAATGTGTCCATAAAAGAGAGCCGAGTAACTCCACCCAAATAGTCCAGCTGTATGTAATTAATGTGTCCATAAAAGAGAGCCGAGTAACTCCACTCCCATAGTCCAGCTGTATGCAATTAATGTGTCCATAAAAGAGAGCCGAGTAACTCCACCCAAATAGTCCAGCTGTATGCAATTAATGTGTCCATAAAAGAGAGCCGAGTAACTCCACTCCCATAGTCCAGCTGTATGCAATTAATGTGTCCATAAAAGAGAGCCGAGTAACTCCACCCAAATAGTCCAGCTGTATGCAATTAATGTGTCCATAAAAGAGAGCCGAGTAACTCCACTCCCATAGTCCAGCTGTATGCAATTAATGTGTCCATAAAAGAGAGCCGAGTAACTCCACCCAAATAGTCCAGCTGTATGCAATTAATGTGTCCATAAAAGAGAGCCGAGTAACTCCACTCCCATAGTCCAGCTGTATGCAATTAATGTGTCCATAAAAGAGAGCCGAGTAACTCCACTCCCATAGTCCAGCTGCATGCAATTAATGTCACCATAAAAGAGAGCCGAGTAACTCCACTCCCATAGTCCAGCTGCATGCAATTAATGTCACCATAAAAGAGAGCCGAGTAACTCCACTCCCATAGTCCAGCTGTATGCAATTAATGTGTCCATAAAAGAGAGCCGAGTAACTCCACCCCAATAGCCCAGCTGCATGCAATTAATGTCACCATAAAAGAGAGCCGAGTAACTCCACTCCCATAGTCCAGCTGTATGCAATTAATGTGTCCATAAAAGAGAGCCGAGTAACTCCACCCAAATAGTCCAGCTGTATGCAATTAATGTGTCCATAAAAGAGAGCCGAGTAACTCCACTCCCATAGTCCAGCTGTATGCAATTAATGTGTCCATAAAAGAGAGCCGAGTAACTCCACCCCAATAGTCCAGCTGCATGCAATTAATGTGTCCATAAAAGAGAGCCGAGTAACTCCACCCCAATAGTCCAGCTGTATGCAATTAATGTGTCCATAAAAGAGAGCCGAGTAACTCCACTCCCATAGTCCAGCTGTATGCAATTAATGTGTCCATAAAAGAGAGCCGAGTAACTCCACCCCAATAGTCCAGCTGTATGCAATTAATGTGTCCATAAAAGAGAGCCGAGTAACTCCACCCAAATAGTCCAGCTGTATGCAATTAATGTGTCCATAAAAGAGAGCCGAGTAACTCCACCCAAATAGTCCAGCTGCACGCAATTAATGTGTCCATAAAAGAGAGCCGAGTAACTCCACTCCCATAGTCCAGCTGTACGCAATTAATGTGTCCATAAAAGAGAGCCGAGTAACTCCACTCCCATAGTCCAGCTGCATGCAATTAATGTGTCCATAAAAGAGAGCCGAGTAACTCCACCCCAGTAGTCCAGCTGTATGCAATTAATGTGTCCATAAAAGAGAGCAGAGTAACTCCACTCCCATAGTCCAGCTGTATGCAATTAATGTGTCCATAAAAGAGAGCCGAGTAACTCCACCCCAATAGTCCAGCTGTATGCAATTAATGTGTCCATAAAAGAGAGCCGAGTAACTCCACCCCAGTAGTCCAGCTGTATGCAATTAATGTGTCCATAAAAGAGAGCAGAGTAACTCCACTCCCATAGTCCAGCTGTATGCAATTAATGTGTCCATAAAAGAGAGCCGAGTAACTCCACTCCCCTAGTCCAGCTGTATGCAATTAATGTGTCCATAAAAGAGAGCTGAGTAACTCCACCCCAATAGTCCAGCTGTATGCAATTAATGTGTCCATAAAAGAGAGCCGAGTAACTCCACCCCAATAGTCCAGCTGTATGCAATTAATGTCACCATAAAAGAGAGCCGAGTAACTCCACTCCCATAGTCCAGCTGTATGCAATTAATGTGTCCATAAAAGAGAGCCGAGTAACTCCACTCCCTTAGTCCAGCTGTATGCAATTAATGTGTCCATAAAAGAGAGCCGAGTAACTCCACCCCAGTAGTCCAGCTGTATGCAATTAATGTGTCCATAAAAGAGAGCCGAGTATTTCCACTCCCATAGTCCAGCTGTATGCAATTAATGTGTCCATAAAAGAGAGCCGAGTAACTCCACTCCCGTAGTCCAGCTGTATGCAATTAATGTGTCCATAAAAGAGAGCCGAGTAACTCCACTCCCGTAGTCCAGCTGTATGCAATTAATGTGTCCATAAAAGACAGCCGAGTAACTCCACTCCCATAGTCCAGCTGTATGCAATTAATGTGTCCATAAAAGAGAGCCGAGTAACTCCACTCCCATAGTCCAGCTGTATGCAATTAATGTGTCCATAAAAGAGAGCAGAGTAACTCCACCCCAGTAGTCCAGCTGTATGCAATTAATGTGTCCATAAAAGAGAGCCGAGTAACTCCACTCCCATAGTCCAGCTGTATGCAATTAATGTGTCCATAAAAGAGAGCAGAGTAACTCCACCCCAATAGTCCAGCTGTATGCAATTAATGTGTCCATAAAAGAGAGCCGAGTAACTCCACTCCCATAATCCAGCTGTATGCAATTAATGTGTCCATAAAAGAGAGCCGAGTAACTCCACTCCCGTAGTCCAGCTGTATGCAATTAATGTGTCCATAAAAGAGAGCCGAGTAACTCCACTCCCATAGTCCAGCTGTATGCAATTAATGTGTCCATAAAAGAGAGCCGAGTAACTCCACTCCCATAGTCCAGCTGTATGCAATTAATGTGTCCATAAAAGAGAGCCGAGTAACTCCACTCCCGTAGTCCAGCTGTATGCAATTAATGTGTCCATAAAAGAGAGCCGAGTAACTCCACTCCCATAGTCCAGCTGTATGCAATTAATGTGTCCATAAAAGAGAGCCGAGTAACTCCACTCCCGTAGTCCAGCTGTATGCAATTAATGTGTCCATAAAAGAGAGCCGAGTAACTCCACTCCCGTAGTCCAGCTGTATGCAATTAATGTGTCCATAGAAGAGAGCCGAATAACTCCACTCCCATAGTCCAGCTGTATGCAATTAATGTCACCATAAAAGAGAGCCGAGTAACTCCACTCCCGTAGTCCAGCTGCATGCAATTAATGTGTCCATAAAAGAGAGCCGAGTAACTCCACTCCCGTAGTCCAGCTGCATGCAATTAATGTGTCCATAAAAGAGAGCCGAGTAACTCCACTCCCGTAGTCCAGCTGCATGCAATTAATGTGTCCATAAAAGAGAGCCGAGTAACTCCACTCCCATAGTCCAGCTGTATGCAATTAATGTGTCCATAAAAGAGAGCCGAGTAACTCCACTCCCGTAGTCCAGCTGTATGCAATTAATGTGTCCATAAAAGAGAGCCGAGTAACTCCACCCCAGTAGTCCAGCTGTATGCAATTAATGTGTCCATAAAAGAGAGCCGAGTAACTCCACTCCCATATTCCAGCTGTATGCAATTAATGTGTCCATAAAAGAGAGCCGAGTAACTCCACCCCAATAGTCCAGCTGTATGCAATTAATGTGTCCATAAAAGAGAGCCGAGTAACTCCACTCCCGTAGTCCAGCTGTATGCAATTAATGTGTCCATAAAAGAGAGCCGAGTAACTCCACTCCCCTAGTCCAGCTGTATGCAATTAATGTGTCCATAAAAGAGAGCCGAGTAACTCCACTCCCATAGTCCAGCTGTATGCAATTAATGTGTCCATAAAAGAGAGCCGAGTAACTCCACTCCCGTAGTCCAGCTGTATGCAATTAATGTGTCCATAAAAGAGAGCCGAGTAACTCCACTCCCGTAGTCCAGCTGTATGCAATTAATGTGTCCATAAAAGAGAGCCGAGTAACTCCACTCCCGTAGTCCAGCTGTATGCAATTAATGTGTCCATAAAAGAGAGCCGAGTAACTCCACTCCCGTAGTCCAGCTGTATGCAATTAATGTGTCCATAAAAGAGAGCCGAGTAACTCCACTCCCGTAGTCCAGCTGTATGCAATTAATGTGTCCATAAAAGAGAGCCGAGTAACTCCACTCCCATAGTCCAGCTGTATGCAATTAATGTCACCATAAAAGAGAGCCGAGTAACTCCACTCCCGTAGTCCAGCTGCATGCAATTAATGTGTCCATAAAAGAGAGCCGAGTAACTCCACTCCCGTAGTCCAGCTGCATGCAATTAATATGTCCATAAAAGAGAGCCGAGTAACTCCACTCCCGTAGTCCAGCTGCATGCAATTAATGTGTCCATAAAAGAGAGCCGAGTAACTCCACTCCCGTAGTCCAGCTGTATGCAATTAATGTGTCCATAAAAGAGAGCCGAGTAACTCCACTCCCGTAGTCCAGCTGTATGCAATTAATGTGTCCATAAAAGAGAGCCGAGTAACTCCACTCCCGTAGTCCAGCTGTATGCAATTAATGTGTCCATAAAAGAGAGCCGAGTAACTCCACTCCCGTAGTCCAGCTGTATGCAATTAATGTGTCCATAAAAGAGAGCCGAGTAACTCCACTCCCATAGTCCAGCTGTATGCAATTAATGTCACCATAAAACAGAGCCGAGTAACTCCACTCCCATAGTCCAGCTGCATGCAATTAATGTGTCCATAAAAGAGAGCCGAGTAACTCCACTCCCATAGTCCAGCTGCATGCAATTAATGTGTCCATAAAAGAGAGCCGAGTAACTCCACCCCAATAGTCCAGCTGTATGCAATTAATGTCACCATAAAAGAGAGCCGAGTAACTCCACTCCCATAGTCCAGCTGTATGCAATTAATGTGTCCATAAAAGAGAGCCGAGTAACTCCACTCCCATAGTCCAGCTGTATGCAATTAATGTGTCCATAAAAGAGAGCCGAGTAACTCCACCCCAGTAGTCCAGCTGTATGCAATTAATGTGTCCATAAAAGAGAGCCGAGTATTTCCACTCCCGTAGTCCAGCTGTATGCAATTAATGTGTCCATAAAAGAGAGCCGAGTAACTCCACTCCCGTAGTCCAACTGTATGCAATTAATGTGTCCATAAAAGAGAGCCGAGTAACTCCACTCCCGTAGTCCAGCTGTATGCAATTAAGGTGTCCATAAAAGACAGCCGAGTAACTCCACTCCCATAGTCCAGCTGTATGCAATTAATGTGTCCATAAAAGAGAGCCGAGTAACTCCACTCCCATAGTCCAGCTGTATGCAATTAATGTGTCCATAAAAGAGAGCCGAGTAACTCCACCCCAGTAGTCCAGCTGTATGCAATTAATGTGTCCATAAAAGAGAGCCGAGTAACTCCACTCCCATAGTCCAGCTGTATGCAATTAATGTGTCCATAAAAGAGAGCAGAGTAACTCCACCCCAATAGTCCAGCTGTATGCAATTAATGTGTCCATAAAAGAGAGCCGAGTAACTCCACTCCCGTAGTCCAGCTGTATGCAATTAATGTGTCCATAAAAGAGAGCCGAGTAACTCCACTCCCGTAGTCCAGCTGTATGCAATTAATGTGTCCATAAAAGAGAGCCGAGTAACTCCACTCCCGTAGTCCAGCTGTATGCAATTAATGTCACCATAAAAGAGAGCCGAGTAACTCCACTCCCATAATCCAGCTGCATGCAATTAATGTGTCCATAAAAGAGAGCCGAGTAACTCCACTCCCATAGTCCAGCTGTATGCAATTAATGTGTCCATAAAAGAGAGCCGAGTAACTCCACCCCAGTAGTCCAGCTGTATGCAATTAATGTGTCCATAAAAGAGAGCCGAGTATTTCCACTCCCGTAGTCCAGCTGTATGCAATTAATGTGTCCATAAAAGAGAGCCGAGTAACTCCACTCCCGTAGTCCAGCTGTATGCAATTAATGTGTCCATAAAAGACAGCCGAGTAACTCCACTCCCATAGTCCAGCTGTATGCAATTAATGTGTCCATAAAAGAGAGCCGAGTAACTCCACTCCCATAGTCCAGCTGTATGCAATTAATGTGTCCATAAAAGAGAGCCGAGTAACTCCACCCCAGTAGTCCAGCTGTATGCAATTAATGTGTCCATAAAAGAGAGCAGAGTAACTCCACTCCCATAGTCCAGCTGTATGCAATTAATGTGTCCATAAAAGAGAGCCGAGTAACTCCACTCCCGTAGTCCAGCTGTATGCAATTAATGTGTCCATAAAAGAGAGCCGAGTAACTCCACTCCCGTAGTCCAGCTGTATGCAATTAATGTGTCCATAAAAGAGAGCCGAGTAACTCCACTCCCGTAGTGCAGCTGTATGCAATTAATGTGTCCATAAAAGAGAGCCGAGTAACTCCACTCCCGTAGTCCAGCTGTATGCAATTAATGTGTCCATAAAAGAGAGCCGAGTAACTCCACTCCCGTAGTCCAGCTGTATGCAATTAATGTGTCCATAAAAGAGAGCCGAGTAACTCCACTCCCGTAGTCCAGCTGTATGCAATTAATGTGTCCATAAAAGAGAGCCGAGTAACTCCACTCCCATAGTCCAGCTGTATGCAATTAATGTGTCCATAAAAGAGAGCGGAGTAACTCCACTCCCGTAGTCCAGCTGTATGCAATCAATGTGTCCATAAAAGAGAGCCGAGTAACTCCACTCCCGTAGTCCAGCTGTATGCAATCAATGTGTCCATAAAAGAGAGCGGAGTAACTCCACTCCCATAGTCCAGCTGTATGCAATTAATGTCACCATAAAAGAGAGCCGAGTAACTCCACTCCCATAGTCCAGCTGTATGCAATTAATGTGTCCATAAACGAGAGCCGAGTAACTCCACTCCCGTAGTCCAGCTGTATGCAATTAATGTGTCCATAAAAGAGAGCCGAGTAACTCCACCCCAATAGTCCAGCTGTATGCAATTAATGTGTCCATAAAAGAGAGCCGAGTAACTCCACTCCCGTAGTCCAGCTGTATGCAATTAATGTGTCCATAAAAGAGAGCCGAGTAACTCCATCCCAATAGTCCAGCTGTATGCAATTAATGTGTCCATAAAAGAGAGCCGAGTAACTCCACTCCCATAGTCCAGCTGTATGCAATTAATGTGTCCATAAAAGAGAGCCGAGTAACTCCACTCCCGTAGTCCAGCTGTATGCAATTAATGTGTCCATAAAAGAGAGCCGAGTAACTCCACCCCAATAGTCCAGCTGTATGCAATTAATGTGTCCATAAAAGAGAGCCGAGTAACTCGTAGTCCAGCTGTATGCAATTAATGTGTCCATAAAAGAGAGCCGAGTAACTCCACTCCCGTAGTCCAGCTGCATGCAATTAATGTGTCCATAAAAGAGAGCCGAGTAACTCCACTCCCGTAGTCCAGCTGTATGCAATTAATGTGTCCATAAAAGAGAGCCGAGTAACTCCACCCCAATAGTCCAGCTGTATGCAATTAATGTGTCTATAAAAGAGAGCCGAGTAACTCCACTCCCATAGTCCAGCTGTATGCAATTAATGTGTCCATAAAAGAGAGCCGAGTAACTCCACTCCCGTAGTCCAGCTGTATGCAATTAATGTGTCCATAAAAGAGAGCCGAGTAACTCCACTCCCGTAGTCCAGCTGTATGCAATTAATGTGTCCATAAAAGACAGCCGAGTAACTCCACTCCCATAGTCCAGCTGTATGCAATTAATGTGTCCATAAAAGAGAGCCGAGTAACTCCACCCCAATAGCCCAGCTGCATGCAATTAATTTGTCCATAAAACAGAGACACTCCACCCCAGTAGTCCAGCTGTATGCAATTAATGTGTCCATAAAAGAGAGCCAAGTATTTCCACTCCCATAGTCCAGCTGTATGCAATTAATGTGTCCATAAAAGAGAGCAGAGTAACTCCACCCCAATAGTCCAGCTGTATGCAATTAATGTGTCCATAAAAGAGAGCCGAGTAACTCCACTCCCGTAGTCCAGCTGTATGCAATTAATGTGTCCATAAAAGAGAGCCGAGTAACTCCACTCCCATAGTCCAGCTGTATGCAATTAATGTCACCATAAAAGAGAGCAGAGTAACTCCACCCCAATAGTCCAGCTGTATGCAATTAATGTGTCCATAAAAGAGAGCCGAGTAACTCCACCCCAGTAGTGCAGCTGTATGCAATTAATGTGTCCATAAAAGAGAGCCGAGTAACTCCACTCCCGTAGTCCAGCTGTATGCAATTAATGTCACCATAAAAGAGAGCCGAGTAACTCCACTCCCATAGTCCAGCTGTATGCAATTAATGTGTCCATAAAAGAGAGCCGAGTAACTCCACCCCAATAGTCCAGCTGTATGCAATTAATGTGTCCATAAAAGAGAGCCGAGTAACTCCACTCCCGTAGTCCAGCTGTATGCAATTAATGTGTCCATAAAAGAGAGCCGAGTAACTCCACCCCAATAGTCCAGCTGCATGCAATTAATGTGTCCATAAAAGAGAGCCGAGTAACTCCACCCCAATAGTCCAGCTGTATGCAATTAATGTGTCCATAAAAGAGAGCCGAGTAACTCCACTCCCATAGTCCAGCTGTATGCAATTAATGTCAACATAAAAGAGAGCCGAGTAACTCCACTCCCATAGTCCAGCTGCATGCAATTAATGTGTCCATAAAAGAGAGCCGAGTAACTCCACTCCCATAGTCCAGCTGTATGCAATTAATGTCACCATAAAAGAGAGCCGAGTAACTCCACCCCAATAGTCCAGCTGCATGCAATTAATGTCACCATAAAAGAGAGCCGAGTATTTCCACTCCCATAGTCCAGCTGTATGCAATTAATGTGTCCATAAAAGAGAGCCGAGTAACTCCACTCCCATAGTCCAGCTGCATGCAATTAATGTCACCATAAAAGAGAGCCGAGTAACTCCACCCCAATAGTCCAGCTGCATGCAATTAATGTCACCATAAAAGAGAGCCGAGTATTTCCACTCCCATAGTCCAGCTGTATGCAATTAATGTGTCCATAAAAGAGAGCCGAGTAACTCCACTCCCATAGTCCAGCTGCATGCAATTAATGTGTCCATAAAAGAGAGCCGAGTAACTCCACTCCCGTAGTCCAGCTGCATGCAATTAATGTGTCCATAAAAGAGAGCCGAGTAACTCCACTCCCATAGTCCAGCTGTATGCAATTAATGTCACCATAAAAGAGAGCCGAGTAACTCCACCCCAATAGTCCAGCTGCATGCAATTAATGTCACCATAAAAGAGAGCCGAGTATTTCCACTCCCATAGTCCAGCTGTATGCAATTAATGTGTCCATAAAAGAGAGCCGAGTAACTCCACTCCCATAGTCCAGCTGCATGCAATTAATGTCACCATAAAAGAGAGCCGAGTAACTCCACCCCAATAGTCCAGCTGCATGCAATTGATGTCACCATAAAAGAGAGCCGAGTATTTCCACTCCCATAGTCCAGCTGTATGCAATTAATGTGTCCATAAAAGAGAGCCGAGTAACTCCACTCCCATAGTCCAGCTGCATGCAATTAATGTGTCCATAAAAGAGAGCCGAGTAACTCCACTCCCGTAGTCCAGCTGCATGCAATTAATGTGTCCATAAAAGAGAGCCGAGTAACTCCACTCCCATAGTCCAGCTGTATGCAATTAATGTCACCATAAAAGAGAGCCGAGTAACTCCACCCCAATAGTCCAGCTGCATGCAATTAATGTCACCATAAAAGAGAGCCGAGTATTTCCACTCCCATAGTCCAGCTGTATGCAATTAATGTGTCCATAAAAGAGAGCCGAGTAACTCCACTCCCATAGTCCAGCTGTATGCAATTAATGTGTCCATAAAAGAGAGCCGAGTAACTCCACCCCAATAGTCCAGCTGTATGCAATTAATGTGTCCATAAAAGAGAGCCGAGTAACTCCACTCCCGTAGTCCAGCTGTATGCAATTAATGTGTCCATAAAAGAGAGCCGAGTAACTCCACCCCAATAGTCCAGCTGCATGCAATTAATGTGTCCATAAAAGAGAGCCGAGTAACTCCACCCCAATAGTCCAGCTGTATGCAATTAATGTGTCCATAAAAGAGAGCCGAGTAACTCCACTCCCATAGTCCAGCTGTATGCAATTAATGTCAACATAAAAGAGAGCCGAGTAACTCCACTCCCATAGTCCAGCTGCATGCAATTAATGTGTCCATAAAAGAGAGCCGAGTAACTCCACTCCCATAGTCCAGCTGTATGCAATTAATGTCACCATAAAAGAGAGCCGAGTAACTCCACCCCAATAGTCCAGCTGCATGCAATTAATGTCACCATAAAAGAGAGCCGAGTATTTCCACTCCCATAGTCCAGCTGTATGCAATTAATGTGTCCATAAAAGAGAGCCGAGTAACTCCACTCCCATAGTCCAGCTGCATGCAATTAATGTCACCATAAAAGAGAGCCGAGTAACTCCACCCCAATAGTCCAGCTGCATGCAATTAATGTCACCATAAAAGAGAGCCGAGTATTTCCACTCCCATAGTCCAGCTGTATGCAATTAATGTGTCCATAAAAGAGAGCCGAGTAACTCCACTCCCATAGTCCAGCTGCATGCAATTAATGTGTCCATAAAAGAGAGCCGAGTAACTCCACTCCCGTAGTCCAGCTGCATGCAATTAATGTGTCCATAAAAGAGAGCCGAGTAACTCCACTCCCATAGTCCAGCTGTATGCAATTAATGTCACCATAAAAGAGAGCCGAGTAACTCCACCCCAATAGTCCAGCTGCATGCAATTAATGTCACCATAAAAGAGAGCCGAGTATTTCCACTCCCATAGTCCAGCTGTATGCAATTAATGTGTCCATAAAAGAGAGCCGAGTAACTCCACTCCCATAGTCCAGCTGCATGCAATTAATGTCACCATAAAAGAGAGCCGAGTAACTCCACCCCAATAGTCCAGCTGCATGCAATTGATGTCACCATAAAAGAGAGCCGAGTATTTCCACTCCCATAGTCCAGCTGTATGCAATTAATGTGTCCATAAAAGAGAGCCGAGTAACTCCACTCCCATAGTCCAGCTGCATGCAATTAATGTGTCCATAAAAGAGAGCCGAGTAACTCCACTCCCGTAGTCCAGCTGCATGCAATTAATGTGTCCATAAAAGAGAGCCGAGTAACTCCACTCCCATAGTCCAGCTGTATGCAATTAATGTCACCATAAAAGAGAGCCGAGTAACTCCACCCCAATAGTCCAGCTGCATGCAATTAATGTCACCATAAAAGAGAGCCGAGTATTTCCACTCCCATAGTCCAGCTGTATGCAATTAATGTGTCCATAAAAGAGAGCCGAGTAACTCCACTCCCATAGTCCAGCTGCATGCAATTAATGTGTCCATAAAAGAGAGCCGAGTAACTCCACTCCCGTAGTCCAGCTGTATGCAATTAATGTGTCCATAAAAGAGAGCCGAGTAACTCCACTCCCCTAGTCCAGCTGTATGCAATTAATGTGTCCATAAAAGAGAGCCGAGTAACTCCACTCCCATAGTCCAGCTGTATGCAATTAATGTCACCATAAAAGAGAGCCGAGTAACTCCACTCCCATAGTCCAGCTGTATGCAATTAATGTGTCCATAAAAGAGAGCCGAGTAACTCCACTCCCGTAGTCCAGCTCTATGCAATTAATGTGTCCATAAAAGAGAGCCGAGTAACTCCACTCCCATAGTCCAGCTGCATGCAATTAATGTCACCATAAAAGAGAGCCGAGTAACTCCACTCCCATAGTCCAGCTGTATGCAATTAATGTCACCATAAAAGAGAGCCGAGTAACTCCACTCCCATAGTCCAGCTGCATGCAATTAATGTGTCCATAAAAGAGAGCCGAGTAACTCCACTCCCGTAGTCCAGCTGTATGCAATTAATGTCACCATAAAAGAGAGCCGAGTAACTCCACTCCCGTAGTCCAGCTGTATGCAATTAATGTGTTAATTAAGGCAGGGCTGGTATACAGCACTCTGAGCTAGAGACAGATGTAGGCAGGGCTGGTATGCAGCACGCTGAGCTAGAGACAGATGTAGGCAGCGCTGGTATACAGCACGCTGAGCTAGAGACAGGTGTAGGCAGGGATGATATACAGCACACTGAGCTAGAGGTGGATGTAGGCAGGGCTGGTATACAGCACACTGAGCAAGAGACAGGTGTAGGCAGGGCTGGTATACAGCACGCTGAGCTAGAGACAGGTGTACACAGGGATGATATACAGCACACAGAGCTAGAGGCAGATGTAGGCAGGGCTGGTATACAGCACACTGAGCTAGAGGCGGATGTAGGCAGGGCTGGTATACAGCACACTGAGCAAGAGACAGGTGTAGGCAGGGCTGGTATACAGCACGCTGAGCTAGAGACAGATGTAGGCAGGACTGGTATACGCTGAGCTAGAGACTGATATAGGCAGGGCTGGTATACAGCACGCTGAGCTAGAGACAGATGTAGGCAGGGCTGATATCAGCACACTGAGCTAGAGACAGATGTCGGCAGGGCTGGTATACAGCACGCTGAGCTAGAGTCAGATGTAGGCAGGGCTGGTATACAGCACACTGAGCAAGAGACATATGTAGGCAGGGCTGGTATCCAGCACGCTGAGCTGGAGACAGATGTAGGCAGGGCTGGTATCCAGCACACTGAGCTAGAGAATGATGTAGGCAAGGCTGGTATACAGCACACTGAGCTAGAGACAGATGTAGACAGGGCTGGTATACAGCACGCTGAGCTAGAGACAGATGTAGGCACGGCTGGTATACGCTGAGCTAGAGACAGATGTAGGCAGGGCTGGTAAACAGCATGCTGAGCTAGAGATAGGTGTAGGCAGGGATGATATACGGCACGCTGAGCTAGAGACAGATGTAGGCAGGGCTAGTATGCAGCACACTGAGCTAGAGGCAGGTGTAGGCAGGAATGATATATGGCACGCTGAGCTAGAGGCAGATGTAGGCAGGGCTGGTATCCAGCACACTAGCTAGCGACAGATGTAAGCAGGGATGATATACAGCATGCTGAGCTAGAGACAGATATAGGCAGGGCTGGTATACAGCACGCTGAGCTAGAGGCAGGTGTAGGCAGGGCTGGTATACAGCAATCTGAGCTAATGGCAGATGTAGTCAGGGCTGGTATACAGCACACTGACCTAGAGACAGATGTAGGCAGGGCTTGTATACAGCACACTGAGCTAGAGACAGATGTAGGTAGGGCTGGTATAGAGCACACTGAGCTAGAGACAGATGTAGGCCGGGCTGCTATACAGCATGCTGAGCTAGAGACCGGTGTAGGCAGTGATGATATACGGCACGTTGAGCTAGAGGCAGAGGTAGGCAGGGCTGGTATACAGCACACTGAGCTAGAGACAGATGTAGGCAGGGCTGGTATACAGCACACTGAGCTAGAGACAGATGTAGGCAGGGCTGGTATACAGCACGCTGAGCTAGAGACAGGTGTAGGCAGGGATGATATACGGCACGCTCAGCTAGAGGCAGATGTAGGCCGGGGTGGTATCCAGCACACTGAGCTAGAGACAGATGTAGGCAGGGCTGGTATACAGCACGCTGAGCTAGAGACAGATGTAGGCAGGGCTGGTATACAGAACGCTGAGCTAGAGGCAGATGTAGGCAAGGCTGGTATACAGCACGCTGAGCAAGGGACAGATGTAGACAGGGCTGGTATACAGCACGCTGAGCTAGAGACAGGTGTAGGCAGGGCTGGTATACAGCAAACTGAGCTATAGGCAGATGTAGGCAGGGCTGGTATACAGCACACTGAGCTAGAGACAGATGTAGGCAGGGCTGGTATACAGCACACTGAGCTAGAGACAGATGTAGGCAGGGCTGGTATACAGCACACTGAGCTACAGGCAGATGTAGGCAGGGCTGGTATACAGCACACTGAGCTACAGGCAGATGTAGGCAGGGCTGGTATACAGCACACTGAGCTACAGGCAGATGTAGGCAGGGCTAGTATCCAGCACGCTGAGCTAGAGACATATGTAGGCAGGGCTGGTATACAGCACACTGAGCTAGAGACGGATGGAGGCAGGGCTGGTATACAGCACGCTGAGCTAGAGACAGGTGTACACAGGGATGATATACAGCACGCTGAGCTAGAGGCAGATGTAGGCAGGGCTGGTATCCAGCACACTGAGCTAGAGACAGATGTAGGCAGGGATGATATACAGCATGCTGAGGTAGAGGCAGATGTAGGCAGGGCTGGTATCCAGCACACTGAGCAAGAGACAGATGTAAGCAGGGCTGATATACCGCATGCTGAGCTAGAGACAGATGTAGACAGGGCTGGTATACGCTGAGCTAGAGACAGATGTAGACAGGGCTGGTATACATCACACTGAGCTAGAGGCAGATGTAGGCAGGGCTGGTATTCAGCACACTGAGCTACAGGCAGATGTAGGCAGGGCTGGTATACAGCACACTGAGCTAGAGACAGATGTAGGCAGGGCTAGTATACAGCACACTGAGCTAGAGACAGGTGTAGGCAGTGATGATATACGGCACGCTGAGCTAGAGGTGGATGTAGGCAGTGCTGGTATGCAGCACACTGAGCGAGAGACAGATGTAGACAGGGCTGGTATGCAGCACACTGAGCGAGAGACAGATGTAGGCAGGGCTGGTATACAGCACACTAGGCTAGAGACAGATGTAGGCAGGGCTGGTATACAGCACGCTGAGCTAGAGACAGGTGTAGGCAGGGATGATATACGGCACGCTGAGCTAGAGGCAGATGTTGGCAGGGCTGGTATACAGCACGCTGGGCTAGAGACAGATGTAGGAAGGGCTGGTATACAGCACGCTGAGCTAGAGGCAGATGTAGGCAAGGCTGGTATACAGCACGCTGAGCTAGAGACAGATGTAGACAGGGCTGGTATACAGCATGCTGAGCTAGAGACAGATGTAGGCAGGGCTGGTATACAGCATGGTGTAGTCAGGGGTCACGATATCCAGATCCAAGGCGCAGGAGCGACGTTATACCAACCACCCCCACTATGGTCGCGGAGCCCCCAAGTCAAAGCTTACACAGGTTTCCTAGACCGGAGCAGGGAAGGAGGGTTAGGGTCTCGATGGTTAGATGGGTAGGGGGGAGTTAGGTAAACCGGATTGAGGGTAAGGTAGAGGTTATGGGCAGGACAGGGGGAATATAGGGTAAGGTTGACTGTTGCACACTTTTGTTCAGGTGTCCTCAACAACTTACTAGCTGTTCTTTACATAAGCACCAAATTGCACATAAGCTCACCCTTCAGCTGTCTAGCCCTATGTCAACAGACCTGTACACAGTATTAAGACATTTCAATTTGCATGCAAACTTAGCTCTGGTCTTTAGAGTCCTGTCCTTGAAGGGTGGTCGAGTCCTTTGGCACGTCTGTGAAGTTTTCTCACCACTGGTCCAAGCTAAAAGAAATGACAAGCATTACAATATGCCCTTTGAGTTGCCAGCATTCACACCATGCCACACTCACACACATACATTGTTGCCTTCTCAACGTGCGTATTGCACAAGATAAATGCGCCAAGAACAAGTGGTGTACACCGGGGTGTACGACAAGTAGCAAGTGGTCTTCCTGCAGACCCCTGCGGGCGTAACTGTAACTTTCACTGGGTTCTCATGAGCGGTCTTTCCTCAGACCTTCGTAAACACGTGTGCATTTAAAACTTGCTAAACTGTCACTGGTGTTTTCGCCTCGTGGGCCCTTCTCGGTCTCCAGGAGGCGGAAACACCCCAACAACAATGCGGACCCCTATATGGGTTAATTCCCCCAACATATGCTGCCCGCGCACTACGGCACCGAAGTTATGGCCACTTATCTTTATTCAGAGGTGCAGGGGCTATGGATGGGCAAACGATGGCCCCCTGCACTTTCCCCTCGATCCCCTTGGATTCAGGCATGGACAGGTACTTATCTTGTAAAGGCGAGGAGCCGGGCTGCTGCTTGGGTGGGGCTGGGCCCCTCTCGTGTAGTTTTGCTGGAGCTCCAGTGCGCACATCCTCTCGCCGCGGAGTCTCAAGCGCAAGCCCTCGTGCCTGGGGCTCTGCGCATGCGCGTTGGGGTGCCACGCCCGTCCTGGCTCCTGATAGGCCCGGGCTGGCCCAAAGCATGCTGGGAATTGTAGGCACTCGGCGCCGGCTGCTGGGCAATGTAGTTTTTAGTGCTGATTTACCTGCACATAGGGCATAGCAGCCTTTTATACGGTTGCAGCTTCCCAAACAGTATCTGTGCAGGTTTCCAGCCACAATAGTCCCCACAGCACCCCTATGAGTGGCCTGTTTGTGTCTTTGCCTGCCTTTATCCCTGACAGCATGGCTGGTGTACAGCACACTGAGCTACAGGCAGATGTAGGCAGGGCTGGTATACAGCATGCTAAGCTAGAGACAGATGTAGGCAGGGCTGGTATACAGTACACTGAGCTAGAGACGGATGTAGGCAGGGCTGCTATACAGCACGCTGAGCTAGAGACAGGTGTAGGTAGGGATGATATACAGCACGCTGAGCTAGAGGCAGATGTAGGCAGGGCTGGTATCCAGCACACTGAGCTAGAGACAGATGTAGGCAGGGATGATATACAGCACGCTGAGGTAGAGGCAGATTTAGGCAGGGCTGGTATACAGCACGCTGAGCTAGAGACGGATGTAGGCAGGGATGATATACAGCACGCTGAGCTAGAGATGGATGTAGGCAGGACTGGTATACAGCATGCTGAGCTAGAGGCAGATGTAGGCAGGGATGATATACAGCATGCTGAGCTAGAGGCAGATGTAGGCAGGGCTGGTATACAGCACGCTGAGCTAGAGACGGATGTAGGCAGGGATGATATACAGCATGCTGAGCTAGAGACGGATGTAGGCAGGGATGATATACAGCACGCTGAGCTAGAGACGGATGTAGGCAGGGATGATATACAGCACGCTGAGCTAGAGATGGATGTAGGCAGGACTGGTATACAGCATGCTGAGCTAGAGGCAGATGTAGGCAGGGATGATATACAGCATGCTGAGCTAGAGGCAGATGTAGGCAGGGCTGGTATATGCTGAGCTAGAGACAGCTGTAGGCAGGGCTGGTATCCAGCATGCTGAGCTAGAGATAGATGTAGGCAGCGCTGGTATTACAGCACGCTGAGCTAGAGACAGGTGTAGGCAGGGATGATATACCGCACACTGAGCTAGAGACAGATGTAAGCAGGGTTGGTATACAGCACGCTGAGCTAGAGGCAGATGTAGGCAGGGCTGGTATATGCTGAGCTAGAGACAGATGTGGGCAGGGCTGGTATCCAGCATGCTGAGCTAGAGACAGATGTAGGCAGCGCTGGTATACAGCACGCTGAGCTACAGACAGGTGTAGGCAGGGATGATATACCTCACACTGAGCTAGAGGCAGATGTAGGCAGGGCTGGTATACGCTGAGCTAGAGACAGATGTAGGCAGGGCTGGTATACAGCATGCTGAGCTAGAGGCAGATGTAGGCAGGGCTGGTATATGCTGAGCTAGAGACCGATGTAGGCAGGGCTGGTATCCAGCACGCTGAGCTAGAGACAGGTGTAGGCAGGGATGATATAAAGCACGCTGAGCTAGAGACAGATGTAGACAGGGCTAGTATCCAGCACACTGAGCTAGAGACAGATGGAGGCTGGGCTGGTATACAGCACGCTGAACTAGAGTGTCAGGCTCCGGTTCCACCTCCCCTTGCTCCTCACCTGATTCTTCTGAGGATTGCTCTCTGAGAGGAATATTGGTCCTTGGAAGCTTCTTCTTCTTCTTGCTGGAAGGCTTATGGATCTGGACCTTCTTTTCGCGTAGATAAGGTCTATCCCCTCCAGAGGCCACCTTGACAGCTGTGGGAACCTGTCTTGGGTGCCTCCAGTGGAGCCAACCTCACTTTCAAGGAAAAAGCCAAAGGCAGAAAAAACCCTGTAGCTCTTGATGGTAGGAGATGGGGTGGACAGTCCTTGAAACTCAGACCGTTGGAAGAAACACCTCTCTTTAGCTGAACAGCAGTGGACTGACACTGATGGTGGTTGGAAAGACTGAAGGGTAGCAATGGCATCAGGGATAGATCCCAGTCAGAACTAGGAACCAGGAAGCAGGTATAACGTTTTCAATGGCAACAAGTAATAGTAAGTAAGTAGCAGGAAAATAGATAAGAATAGAAGAAAAGAAAGGACAGGAAAGTTAAATAAATGGACCGATGAAAGTAGACAGAAAGATATACACTGTGAAAGGAATGAATGGCGAGATACCGCAGTGCAGAAATAATATTCAAGACGAGAGTGCCGCGTTCCTATCGTCGGCGGAGCAGAACAACAGTTGGAAGAACGCAGAAGGAAAAATGCAAGTTGCAACAGTGCCGCGCAACGAAGAAGGCTGCAGGCAGCATGAAAGGTACGGCAAGAAGCCAAGCGGAAAGTAGGAAGAGCCACATACCCAGGTAAGCAAGACGGCAGGCACCGAAGCGGTGAAATGCAGAAAACACGCCGCGAACCAAAGATCTGACGGAAAGGTAGTAGAACGGCAGATCGAAAGGGGAAAAAATAACAGCAAGTATAAGAGTAGTCCAACTAGGATTACACAGGCAACCAAGGCAGCTAAGAAGCCCAAAGGAAGGAGTTACACTGAGAGTAAGGGAGTGTTAGCATGTGAGAAAACAAACACAGATACAACGCACTGCACAAGGGGGCGGAGTCAGTACTTATAGAGGACTCCGCCATGTTGGATGAGGACTAGAGCGAAGTGACTGCTTGCTAGTGCCGCCAGCAGTTCCATAACTTCCACCCCTGATTCCTGACATAGAGACAGATGTAGACAGGGCTGGTATCCAGCACGCTGAGCTAGAGACAGGTGTCAGCAGGGCTGCTATACAACACGCTGAGCTAGAGACAGGTGTCTGCACATCTGGTATACAGCACACTGAGATAGAGACAGATTTAATCAGGGCTAGTATCCAGCACACTGAGCTAGAGACAGATGTAGGCAGGGCTGTTATACAGCACGCTGAGCTAGAGCCATATGTAGACAGGGCTAGTATCCAGCGTGCTGAGCTAGAGACTGATGTAGGCACGGCTGGTATACAGCACGCTGAGCAAGTGACAGATGTAGGCAGGGCTGGTATCCATCACACTGAGCCAGACACAGATGTAGGCAGGGCTAGTATCCAGCACACTGAGCTAGAGGCAGATGTAGGCAGGGCTGTTATACAGCACGCTGAGCTAGAGACAGATGTAGACAGGGGTAGTATTCAGCACACTGAGCTAGAGACAGATGTAGGCTGGGCTGGTATACAGCATGCTGAGCTAGAGACAGATGTAGACAGGGCTGGTATCCAGCACGCTGAGCTAGAGACAGGTGTCAGCAGGGCTGCTATACAACACGCTGAGCTAGAGACAGGTGTCTGCACATCTGGTATAAAGCACACTGAGCTAGAGACAGTTTTAATCAGGGCTGGTATACAGCACTCTGAGCTAGAAACAGATGTAGGAAGGGCTGTTATACAGCAGACTGAGCTAGAGACAGATGTAGGCAGGGCTGGTATCCAGCGTGCTGAGCTAGAGAATGATGTAGGCATGGATGGTATACAGCACGCTGAGCAAGTGATAGATGTAGGCAGGGCTGGTATACAGCACACTGAGCTAGAGACAGATGTAGTTAGGGCTTGTATACAGCACGCTGAGCTAGAGACAGATGTAGTCAGGGCTGGTATACATCACACTGAGCTAGAGACGGATGTAGGCAGGGCTGGTAAACAACACACTGAGCTAAAGACAGATGTAGGCAGGGCTAGTATAGAGCATGCTGAGCTAGAGACAGATATTGGCAGGGTGGCATCCAGCACACTGAGCTAGAGATGGATGTAGGCGGGGCTAGTATCCAGCATACTAAGCTAGAGACAGATGTCGGCAGGGCTGGTATACAACACGCTGAGCTAGAGACAGGTGTCAGCACATCTGGTATACAGCACGCTGAGCTAGAGACAGATTTAATCAGGGCTGGTATACAGCACGCTGAGCTAGAAACAGATGTAAGAAGTGCTGGTATACAGCACACTGAGACAGAAACAGATGTAGGCATGACTGGTATAGAGCACGCTGAGCTAGAGACTAATGTAGGCAGAGGTATTGGAGGGTGCTAGGTGAGGTATTTGAGTGTGCAAGGTGATGTATAGGAGCATGGAGGTGATGTATTGGAAATAGTCCCCCCATTGAGGACTAGATTTTATCATTTTCTTTAAAGCTTAATCCCACGAAAACTGACTTTCTTTTGGTCTTCTCTTGTTCACTTACTCCACTCTCTTCATTTAGAAACACCTCAATCCTGACATTGTTTGTGAAATCCTCCGGATTTACTCTTGATTCTAATCTGAAGTTTAAGTTACATATTTCTTGTTTAGCCATATCTCTTCTAATGAACAGCAAACTATTCTTGACTCCCTTGGACTTAAGAATTTCTGTCCATGCCACTACTATTCTCACCCACTTTCCTGGCTCTCCGTTCACTTCTGTTTACTTTTCAATATCTTCTCCACCACTTATAAGGTTGTAGTTCTCGGCCGGCTGTCTTCCTCATTTCCCAGTTATTCACTGTGTCAGGATGTACGAAGACTAACCATCACTCTTGTTTCTCCGCCCGAAGTCTAACCATCACTCTTGTTTCTCCGCCTGAAGACTAACCATCACTCTTGTATCCAGTGCTCCCGATAAGATTTTGAGGTGGGAGTATTTTACGCATGGTTTTTCAAATTAGAGCGTAAATGCAATTTCAAGAGAGTAAAAATTAGTTTTCTCCTCTGCAAGAGAGTAAAACTTATCCAACACATACGTTATGGGTATGAACACATTTTAAAAGGGTGCGTGCTTTATTTTGTTGCTCGCTTAGCTGTCACAGATTTGGTCTTTCAGTTGGAAATTCACCATCATGCATAAGAAGGCTATGCTGCTGACAAAAGAAATGCTACATTGCCATCTAGTGGTAGAAAGTATGTTTTTTTAATGAATAAATCAAAGCATACACGGTACGCAGTACAAAATTAAATGGTCCGTATTTGCCATATTTACATGCGTAAAAGGGCAAGATATGCACGTTAACTGGTAGGCTGCTTGTATCTCCGCCCAAAGACTAGCCACCACTCTTGTTTCTCTACCCAAAGACTAACCACCACTCTTGTTTCTCCACCCAAAGACTAACCACCACTCTTGTTTCTCTACCCAAAGACTAACCATCACTCTTGTTTCTCCACCCAAAGACTAACCACCACTCTTGTTTCTCTACCCAAAGACTAACCATCACTCTTGTTTCTCCACCCGAAGACTAACCATCACTCTTGTTTCTCTGCCCAAAGACTAACCACCACTCTTGTTTCTCCACCCAAAGACTAACCACCACTCTTGTTTCTCTACCCAAAGACTAAACATCACTCTTGTTTCTCCACCCGAAGACTAACCATCACTCTTGTTTCTCCACCCAAAGACTAACCACCACTCTTGTTTCTCTACCCTGGCCTTCTCTGTGGCTACGACCCACGCAATCAGTTCTCTCTCCCGCTTGCACTCATTGCTAGCCTTTTGGTAGGCCCACACGACTCTTTAATATTTCTCTGTTCAGTTTTCTTTGTTAATGTATTTTGTTGTTTAACTTTTTTTATATTGTGTTGGTATTTTGAGATGTGCAGCATACCGTTCCCCGTGTGTTAGGTTGCGAGCTATACATTTTGTAGATAAAATTGTCCTTTAGCAGGAGAACCTCTAGTGGAGCTTTCAGGTTTTAATCCTTGTTTGCCTGGTGGATTCATGTAGCCTTTTTATTGCAGAGCAAGTGGTTACCAAGTTGTCTTGAAAAGGGGTATTTCTTACCAGGGACCAGCCCTTACTTGCATAAATTTCCCAATTCAGCCCAAATTACAGGTCATATTGTGCAAAGCAATGAACTCATGCTAGTGAAATGATACCTTCAGTATACATTTAGCATTTATTAGACATATAGCATAACATGACATAACAGTAAATTTAGCAATGGAACTTGGGAAACAATAAGAGAAATCACACAACTCAGAGAAACACAGTCTTACGCCCCTTGAGATGGTATAATTAATCAGCGCTAGGAGAACCAGGTCATCTTAAGCTAACTGCTGCCAGCCACGCTCACAGATAATAGCGCTGCAAGGTGCCGCAAAGAGCCTCATCATGTTCCAGGCCCTCACCCTTGCTCGTAGCCAGTCTGCGGATGGATCTGCCACCCAGTTCTGGGTGCTGGCACCTTTTGTGCTCTTGTGCCATCAATCAGCATGACGCACAGTGCCAGAAACTTCCCTGTGCAAAATATGTTTGCCAATGGAAAAACCCAACTCTCTCTGAGATGCTCCCTGCTCTTACCCCTCCGTTGGAGCCCTGTCCGCGAAAGCACTGGAATGTCTTATCAGCGTGTGGAAGGCTGTACCAGGCCTTCTCAGAGAAATAGGATTTGTTTACGAAGCATGGCAGAGCCACGGTTGCTAAGAAAAGACAGAGAAGCTGAAATCAATTAACCCCTAGTGAGCAAGCTTTACCAGGCCTGCACTCTGCTAGCTGTGTCTATAGTACTTCAAAGATTGGCTATCTAAGCGCTATATAGGTGCTATAATGCTCCAAACACTCCAATACAAGTCTCTATTAGCTACTAAACTGGGGCTTCCGCCCTGCCTGTCTATGCACAATGCATAATGTAACTTTCCAGGCCTGCATATTCCTTGTAGCTCACTAATGCGTAATGGAGGCGCTACCATATTACTTTCAGCATTTAGCACATACTTTGAATAAGCTATTGGTTTTTAGCTGGTAATGCAGCCATCTAAGGCCCTAATGTGGAAATATGGCACTTTGTATCTCATGACACAAGTTCACTCTCAAAGTGCTGTGGTTGGGGAAAATCCTGAAGCTCCTTGGAGGAGTCTGCGGGGAGGGGGGCAACGGCATCTGGTAGTTCTAGACATGACTGGTTAAGCACTGCTGCTTTAGTAGCATTGTTATCTGACCATATGTACAAAGACGGGGATCATGTCGTAGGGGATTCTAAACAAAAGCTGGTATGAAGGCAGAGTGCTGTCCTGGTGCCAAGGTGGCAACGAAGCAAGGACAGAGTGCTGACCAGTTGGAACTGGCGTTGACATCTGAGGGGATAGAAACGTATGGAAAGTTAGATCAAAGCTTGGGAGGGGTTTTCTGGTTGGCTTGAAAGAGGCCTGCCCCATTGCTTATAGAGGTTAACGGCGAGGACCGGTCCCTTGTGCAGAAGGACATGATTTGATATGAAATGGCATTTGTAACGCGCCTATACACAAGTGTTTTAGGGCGCGACGAGGCAAGGGAGGGGGAACAAAGGGAGGACAGTCAAATGATCCTACTAGGCCAGGTATCATTCAGATCGTGCAAGTGCGTGGGAAGGGGGCAGGGACAGTGCAGTACAATGGTATAAGATAATAAGTAAGTAACGGCCAGCAAGTGGCAAGTGCATGGGTAAGTCGGACAACAGGTGTTGTGGGCAGGTAGGGGGACTATAGGGATACAGAAACAGTCCCCAAGTGCGGGTGTTGCCTGGTGGGCAGGGCAGGTGTGAGACGCTGGCGGGGGAGGACATGGGCCCGATATCAGGGTGTGTCCAGGAAGCCAGTGCAGTTCCGTTTACAACCAGGAGGTCAGCAGAGGAGAGGAGGAGAAAAAGCAAAAGCAAAGAGAAAGGTTTTGAGGTGCTTCCAGAACCGGCGATGGTTCTCCTCAAGTTTAAGGGAGGCAAGGAGGCTGTTCCAGAGGGAGGCACCAGCCGAAGAAACAGATCTACTGCCAACTCGTTGCTTGGAGAAGCGACTGACCCTGAGGGAGTTAGAGGCGGAGGAGCGAAGAGCTCGAGAAGGAAGATATTTAGGAAGAGAGAGTTGAAGGTATTGAGGCCCCAGGCCCCAGAAGGGCTTGTGGACGATGCAGAGGGTTTTGACCTTAATCCTCGCAGCCACTGGGAGCCAGTGCAGAGATTTCAGTCCTGGAGAGATACGATCCCTGGGCTTGAGGCCAAGGACAAGTCTTGCAGTCCTGTTCTGAATAAGTTGCAGAGGGTGGAGAGTAGAAGCAGGGAGATTTAGAAAGAGGCTGTTGCAATAGTCCAGCCTAGAGAGAACCAGAGGTCTGGAGACAGTGAGTTTCTGGGGGAAGGAGAGGAAAGGAAGAACACCTCTGAGGAGCTGCAGCTATTTGTGTGACTTCTTAGAGACATCAGAGATGTGAGGTTAGAAGGAGAGTGTGGAGTTGAAGATGACCACGAGGTTTTTAGCCTTGCAGGTGGGAGCAGGAAGAGGGCCCCTGGGTGACACCACAGGTAGAGAAAAAGATAGCGGAGAGGAAGGACCCAAGCTGGACATGGGAGGGTCGTTCGTAGAGGAAAGAAGTCAGCCACGCCAGAGCCTGACCAGTGATACCCAGGTTATCGCGGAGACGGTTGAGCAGGATGGCATGGTTGACAGTGTCAAAGGCAGAAGAGAGATCAAGCAGGATGAAGACGCACAGGGTGATAGAGTCAAGGTTGGACAGCAGGTCTTCACGGATGTTCAGGAGAGCAGTTTCCATGCTTCTGGCAGCTCTGAAGCCAGACTGATGGTCATGAAGACAACCAACAGATTTAGTGTGGACATTAAGCTGGGAAACGGCCACTTTCTCCAGGAGCTTGCCCAGGAAGGGAGTGATGGAGATTGGGCGATAGTTGGCCGGGCAGGAGGGGTCGGCAGAGGGTTTCTTAAGAAGGGGGTGCACATGGGAGTGCTTCAGGGGGGATGGGAAGACTCCAGTGGCAAAGGAGTGATTGCAGAAATCAGCCAGGGTAGGAGCCAGGGAGTCAGTGTGGTCCTTGATAGTTTTGGAGGAACAGGGGTGAACCTGTTTCAATGAGACTTTCATAGATTGGACTTGTCTAGAAACCTTGTCTGCGGAGAACAGGGGAAAGGCGGAGAAGGAGGGAGGAGAGGTGGCTGCAGAAGGGCCAGAGGAAGAACAGGGAGTATAGGGAGGGAGGGGAGAGGAGGAGAGTGAGCACAGGATGTCCTGAGTTATAGATGAAGTGAGAAGCCAGTGCCGTACAGAGGGCCTGGGAGGGGACAAGAAAGGTAGAGACTGCGGCAGGATTGGCCAGTTCCTTGGAGATTTGAAAGAGTTCAGCCGAGTTGTTAGATGCCGCAGAGACACAGGCCTGGATATGAGCTCTCTTCTTGGTTAGGACAGAGAGCCGGTATTGCCTTTGCAGCAGGCGGCAGGCCTGTTTGTCAGAGGATGTAAATGAAGCACACCATTTCCTCTCGGCCACCCTACACTTACATTTTAGAGTCACATGGTGTGAGTCGTACCAGGAGTTGCACTTGGCTTTGGGCTTCAGGCGGATTCTCATGACAGGGGCAAGGATATCAAGAGTATCAGATATAGCAGAGTGGAGCATGGAGAGGGCTGTGTCAGGATGAGAGTCAGCCAAAGGGGCTGGGGGGGCTGAGAAGATGGCGGCAAAAGCCTCAGCTGACATGCGCTTCATGGGTCAGATGACCGAGAAGGTGGGTGGCAGTGCTGGAAGTGGCTTGGCCTGAGGGGTGGGCAGGGTGAGGTGGGAGGAGAGGAGAAAGTGATCACTCCAGGAGAGAGGAGTGGTGAGAGGGACGGAGAGGGGAAGGTCTGAGGAGATCAGAACATCCAGGGTGTGCCTGCAGAGTGAGTCAGGCCAGTGGGGAGAATAGTGAGTGAGAGAGAGTCACAGAGGTCACGAAAGAGTCCAGAGGGAGGACAGGAGACATCCAGATGGATGTTGAAGTCTCCAAGAAGGAGGAGTTGGGTGGTTGAGGCCAGGAGTGAGGAAGAGGGGTCCGCCCACTCACAGAGGAAGGTGGAAATCTGCCCAGTTGGCCGATAGATAGTAGCCACAGTAAGGGAATGGCCAGGGGAGAGAGAGAGCCTGCAGATGAGGAATTCAAAAGAGGAGTAGGCCTGCGTAGCAACCCCCCCCACCAGGGTGGTTGGATCTGGCCGCAAAGAGGATCTTGTAGTCATCAGGTAGTAGCGTATCAAAGCTGATGACAGAGCTGGCCGTGCACCATGTCTCGGTGAACCGAGGACATCGAGGTCAAGTTCTTCTAGAAGGCGGCAGATATCAGAGGAGTGTTTGATAGCAGAGCAAGTGTTTAGAGTGGCAATATGGAGAAGGTTGCCATCCTTGAAGGACTTACGGGGAGGGGTACAGATCAGAGGTACGCCATGTGGAGGTGTAGAAGGAGCCCGAGAGGGGGAAGAGAGGGAAGGGGAAGGCAAGGTAGCCAAGGAGGAGGCATAAGGGGGAGGTGAGGTATTCGCGGAAAGGAGAGTGGGGACAGCAGGAGAAGAAAGGAAGTGGTTGAGGCGCGGGAAGCATCTATCAAAAGGTGCAGGATGGCCTGAGGGCCTTGGACCAAGACTGTGCCATTAGAGTAAACATTAATGATGACCTTAGAGGAAAGGAAGGAGGCCAGGAGGGCGTCCCAACGGGTGCCGCCATTAATGGGAGAAGAGGTGACAGTAGAGAGCACAGAGACCATATGAAGGGTCCATAAATCTGGCGAAGGCACGACAAGGAGGATGTCGGTGAGAGTTTCCTTAGAGGAGGCACTGGTGTAGGTGTCAGCGATAGGGAGGCCTGGGTTGGAGACCAGGATTTCCTTTTCTAACTTCTTCCTACCAGATTTGATGAGGAGAGCAGGATAGTTGATAGAGAAACCGTTAGAGAAGATAGGAGAGACAGAGAGCACCATACAGTAGGTGGGAGAGGAGAGAGGTGGAAGGGAGAGGGGGAGACACTACGAGGACACTAGCGTAGGGAGACAGGACAGCAAGGGGCAAGCAGTTGAGCAATAGGACAAGACGACGACACTCAGGGTTAAGGAGCTCACAAAAAGCACATTATTGTTAAGACAGGTGAGAAGACACACCTAAGTTTGAGATTCCTGAATGGGGGAGAAACGGCCTAGTTTTCACAACGCAAATATTTTTAAATACTGGTACAGTGCATTTTATAACAACACATGGAAAAACACATCTACGTTTGAGATTCCTGAATGGGGGAGAAAAAGTCCTAGTTTTCAGGATGCAATTTGTAGTACTCAACAGTCACATTTAAAAATAGCCAGTGGAGTGATCTACCTGCAGGTGTAATGGGGAGGCAGGGCCGTAGGAAGTAAGGTGACTGGCAGCTGGCGTACCCTGCGACACCTGCAGACACTGACAGGGAGCCGCCAAGTAGGAGCCGCCCTTTGCCCAGGTGCCCTTAGCCATGGGGCTGCTGGGCAGGCGGGATGCCCTGGGAGGGCCAGTAAGTAGGAAGGGAGGGAGAGCCACTCAGGGGGGGAGTGGGCAGGCAGGAAAGCAGGAGGAAACAACAACGGGGAAAGACAACGAAGGAACAAAGAGCAGAGGGGCAGGGGGCACCAGAGAAAGATTACAACAGAAATAAAGGCCCCAGAGGGTTTTACCAACAATTCTGGTCAGATGTAGCACCCGCTCACGCCATTAGTCCTACTCCCTGGATTAGAACAGTATGGCTAACAGGACAAAGCTCAGTGATTTCTTTCGTCCAGGCTGCCATATAATAGGTATAGCATAACACAACCCTGACCATGTTATATGGTTTCTAACACTTAAAGCTTTCAGAAACAAGGATTTCTGCTTGGGCCAAAGGAAAGGGTGTCTGCGTGTGCCAAAGGAAAGGGTGTCTGCATGGGCCAAAGGATAGGGTGTCTGCGTGGGCCAAAGGAAAGGGTGTCTGCGTTGGCCAAAGGAAAGGGTGTCTGCGTGGGCCAAAGGAAAAGGTGTCTGCGTGCAGCAAAGGAAAGGGTGTCTGTGTGGGCCAAAGGAAAGGGTGTCTGCGTGGACTAAAGGAAAGGGTATTCGCGTGGGCAAAAGGAGCTGTTTTTATGCAGCTTCCTGACATTTTCCAATGACAAATTGGGTGGACATTTTACCTGGTAGCGGTTGGAACCAGAAGTTACCAGATGTCTGATGCGAGTAGGATTGCGGTTGGGACTGGAAGCGGCAAGGGTGAGCAGGAGTTCTTGTCCTCAGGTGCACAGAGGTGTGAAGGGCAGAGGGGGCATCAAGCGGGTAGGTCGACACAATGACCCTCTTATAGGTTTGCTGGTATCCCGCTGGTAATTCTGGCAGGATACTGTCAAAAGGACCTACCGTTACAGGCAGCTGATATGCCGGCAAATTACAGGTGCCGGCAACGGTAGGTAAATTCCTGGCTGTTTTGTGCCGGTGGGTTACCTCCAGCTTCTAGCCGGTCTGGAAATGTGCCGGTATACGGAATTATCGGCATGTTAATTCCAGACCGGCAGAGTTATAACAAAGCCAATGTATTCCTCTTACAGCCTAAAGGAGGGGTTCACTCACACGTTTAAATCAACCAATCGTAGTTACATCTGCATTGCACCATATATAGATTTATTAAATCATTTCTTTCAGTGGTGGTTAACATTTCATAAAATTCATATCTCCGAACCACACCTGTCCCCATCCACCATTCTGCGATAATGTAGTCTGCTGCGCAATTGCCCTAGTGATAATAAATCAAAGCACGAGCCCCTTCTCCAAACGATGAGTCAACAATGCACATTGCTTCTAAATGTTATTAAGGAGAAGGGCAACGCAGACCACACTGGAGTTCAACGGAAACTCTAATAAAAGCATGACTTTTAAGATATTTAAGTTGACTTAATTAGTGTTGAATTTACATGGGGCCTCATTCCGAGTACGGCGCTAACCAATGGCGCTATTAACGCCTTGGTTGACGCCGTACCCGGACCGGCAGCGCCTTGGTGGATGGCGGAATTACCGCCCCATTCCAAGGTTGGCGGGGCGGTAATTCCCCATTCACCAAGGCTCTTCCCCATTCCCAAATGAGCCCCCATAGGGCTCAATGGGAATGGGGAAGATGCAAATAACGGTGACCGTTCATTACGGTCACCGTTATTGGCTTGGAGGCCCCTTTGCGCCCTCGACTTTAACACCTGCTCAAAGCAGGCGTTAAGGGCGAGGGCGCAAAGGGAACTCGGAGTATGGCGGTAAGGGATTACCACCACCGGTCTCGTTACCGGTGGCCGCTATCCCTTACCGCCATACTCGGAATGAGGCCCATGGAGTTGTGATCCAGCAGATCTTTATTTGTTTATTTTTTATGTGTCATTGGGGGCTATGATTGGCACCTTGCATCCAATATTCTACTTATCTATTTATTCTGTTCTCCCCTCTGTTCCACACTTTCCACCTCTCCCCCTTTCCCCTTCCCCATGCACTTGCACGTTCTCAATGACACTGGGCCTAGTAAGATCATTTTTTTTGTTCTCCCTTGTTCCCCTCCCTTTGCCTGGTCGCGCTCTGAAACACTTGTGTACGTACGCGATATAAATATCATATCATATCTTGAACATAATAGCAATTCTCAGGACAATGGCTACAGAGCTGGTGATTCATACGAATTTAGCAGTCTTTTCAACTGCTGCTGCCAATCTGAAACTAGCTGTGCCCTTGTGGTTGTACTGTGCACTCTTTCTTGAGCTTGGTTGGCCCATTGACTGCATTGTGCTACTCTGCCGCGCTGTTCCTATCCTGATCCTCCTCCCCCCTCCCTCTACTTCACCCATGGCACTCGGTTTCTCCTATCTTCTCTAACTGTTTCTCCATCGACTATCCTCCCCTTCTCACCAAGACTGGTAGGAAGAAGTTCAAAAGGGATATCCTGGTCTCTAACCCTGGTCTCCCTGTCGCTGACACCTACTCCAGCGCTTCCTCCAGACAGACTCTCACTGACATCCTCTTTGTTGTTCCCTCGCCAGATCTATGGACTCTTCATATGGTCTCTGTGCTCTCTCCTTTCTCCTCTTCTCCCATTAATGGTGGCACCCGGTGGGAGGGCCCCCTGGCCTCCTTCCACTCCTCTAAGGTCATCATTAATGTTTACCTGAATGGCACCGTCTTGGTCACAAGGCCCTCGGGCCAATCTTCTCCTCTTTTATAGACGCTTCCCACGCCTCACCAATTTCCTTTCATCTCCTGCTGTCCCCTCTCTCCCTGCCTCACCTTCCTTGCCTCCCTCCTATGCCTCACCCTTGGCTACCTTGCCCCCTTCTCCTTCCTCCCCTGCCCCCTTCAGGCTCCATCTACACCTCCTTCTACACCTCAGCAGGGCGTACCTCTGATCTGTCCCCCTACCCGGAAGTCCTTCAAGGATGGCAACCTTCTCCATATTTGCACTCTCAACACTCGCTCAGCTGTCAAACACTCCTCTGACATCTGCCAACTCCTGGAAGAACTTGATTTCAATGTCCTCGGTCTCACGAGCCATGGTTCGCAGCCAGCTCTGTCCTGTCCCAAGCTTTGACACTCTCCTCCCTGATGCTTACAAGATCCTCTTTGCACGCAGATCCACCAGCTCCGGAGAGGGTGTAGCCCTGATCTTCCCGCAGTGCATTCTTGCCTCTGTCATTCCTATGCAGACCTACTTCTCTTTCGAATGCCTTGGCTGCAAGCTTTCTCTCTCTCCTGGCCACTCTCTTACCGTGACTACTATCCATCGGCTCCTCCGTCATGGCCTCAACCACTCAACGCCTCCTTCTTGGTGGCCTCAATATCCATCTGGATACTCCCTGTTACTCCTCTGGAATCTTTCGTGACCTCTGCGATTCTCTCTCTCTCTCTCTTTCTATTCTCCCTTCTGGCCCGACTCACTCTGCAGGGCACACGCTGGATGTTTTGATGTCCTCTGACCTCCCCAACTCCATCCCTCTGACCACTCCTCTCTCCTGCAGTGATCACTCCCTCCTTTCCTCCCATCTCTCCCTCTCTACACCTCAGGCCATGCAAAACCCAATACTGCCACATACAGGCTCAGTCATCCGACCCATAAAACGTGTGTCAGTTTAGGCTTTTGCTGCCACTTTCTCTCCCTCTCCTCCTCCTCTGGCTGACTCACATCCTGACACAGCTCTTTCCATGCTCTACCCTTCTATCTCTGATACTCTGGATGTTCTTGCCCCTGTCATGAGGATCCGCTTGAAGCCCAAAGCCAAGTGCAACTCTTGGTATGACTCTGACTTAGCTACCCTTAATCACGAGTGTCGGGTGGCTGAGAGGAAATGGCAGGCTTCTTGTACATCCTCTGATAAACTGGCCTGCCGCCTGCTCCAAAGGCAATACCAGCTACTTTTCCGGACTAAGAAGAGAGCCCACATCCAAGTCCTCGTCTCTGCGGCATCAAACACCTCAGCTGAACTCTTTAAAATCTGCAAGGAGCTGGCCGCCCCTGCTGCAGTCTCTACCTCTCCTGTCGCCTCCCAGACCTTTTGCACAGCCCTTGCCACTCATTTAATCTAAAAAAATAAAATAAACAGGACATCCTGTCCACCCTCTCGTCCGCTTCTCCTCTTTCTCCTTCTCTATCTGCTAACTCTGGCCCTCTGGCAGCCCCCATGCCCCTCCCTCTTTCTCTTCATTTCCTCTTTTCTCTCCTGAAGAGGTTTCTAGACAAGTCCTATCTATGAAAGTCTTGTCAAAACAGGTTCTTTCTTGTTTATCTAAAACCATTGAGGACCACATTGACACCGTTGCTCCTGCTCTGGCCGACTTCTGCAACCTCTCTTTGGCCTCCAGAGCCTTCCCCTCCCCTCTGAAGCACTCTCTTGTGCATCCACTTCTCAAGTAACCCACAGCCAACCCCTCGTGCCCGACTATCGCCCAATCTCCATCACTCCTTTCCTGGGAAAACTCCTTGAAAAGCTGGCCATCTCTTAGCTTAATCTTCACACCAATTCTGTTGGTTGTCTCCATAACCATCAGTCTGCCAGAAGCAATGAAACTGCTCTCCTGAACATCAGTGAAGACCTGCTCTCCAACCTTGACTCTAACATCCCTTCTGTCCTCATCCTACTTGATCTCTCTACTGCCTTTGACACGATCAACCATGCCATCGCGCTCAACCGTCTCCGTGATAACCTGGGTATCACTGATCAGGCCCTGGCCTGGCTGAACCTCTCTCCTCTCTGATCGACCCTCCCAGGTCCAACTTGGGTCCTTCCTTTCCTCTATCTCACTCTCTACCTGTGGTGTTCCCCAGGGGTCTAACCTTTCTCCCTGGCTGTTTAGCCAATACTTGTCACCCCTTCCCACCGCATTGCTGCTCTCTGCTCCAACTTTCAGTGCTATGCGGATGACACTCAGCTCGTTTTCAGGCTTCCCTCTGCCACCTCTTCTCCTTCTCTCATCTCGGACTATCTGTCTGTTATCCAGGAGTGGTGTGCCGCCAATGATCACTGCCTTAATGCCAGTAAGACAGAGATTATCCTTGTCAGCAAACCTGCAACCTCCTTTCCTGTCACTCGATGGCCGGCCTCCCTTGGCCCTCTTCCTTCTCCCACATGTGAGGCAAAGAACCTCAGGGTCATCTTCAACTCCACACTCTCCTTTCCTCCTCACATTTCTGACGTCTCTAAGAAATCAAACTACCAACTGCACCTCCTCAGAGGTATTCTTCCTTTCCGCTCCTTCCCCCAGAAGCTTACTGTCTCTAGAGCTCTGGTTCTCTCTAGGCTGGACTACTGCAACAGCCTCTTTCTAAATCTTCCTGCTTCTACTCTCTGCCCTCTGCAACTCATCCTGAACAGGACTGCAAGACTTGTCCTTGGCCTCAAGCCCTGCGAACGTATCGCTCCAGCCCTGGAATCTCTTCATTGGCTCCCAGTGGCTGTAAGGATTAAATTCAAGACCCTTTGCATTGTCCACAAGGCTTTCTGGGGCCCGGGTCCAAAATACTGTCAACTCTCCCTCCGTAATAACCTTCCCACTCGAGCTCTTCGCTCATCCAGCTCCAATTCCCTCAGGGTTAGTCGCTTCTCCAAGCAACGAGTTTGGGGTAGATCTCTTTCCTTGGCTGGGGCCTCCCTCTGGAACAGCCTCCCAGCCTCTCTGAAACTTGAGGCAAACCATCTCTGGTTCCGGAAGCACCTCAAGGCCGTCCTCTTTGCTTCTGCCTTCTCTCCCCCTCTCCCCTGCTGATCTTTCTGCTTCAGCATCGTGCACCTGGTTACCCTCTGATTTCGGGCCCAGCTCCCTGCCCACCCAGCCACACACCAACACTGCCTCCTGGTAACCCTTGCACTTGGGTCTGTATCTGTATCGCTACAGTCCCCTCACCTGCACTTATCAGACACCCCTTTTCTGTACTTTAAACCTTGCACTTGCCACCTTGCTGGCTGCACTACCAGTTGTTGTTGTATCCTTTGCTCAGCACTTTCCACTTCTCCTTTGCACTTTCCCCCATCCCTCTCCCCTGCACTTGCGCATTCTCAATGTCACTCGGCCTAGTAGGATCATTGTTTTGTCCTCCCTTGTTCCCCTCCCCTGCCTCGTTGCGCTCTGAAACACTTGCATATGAGCGCGATACAAATAAAATATCATATCATAGGCTTATGATGATGCTTAAAGTCGTGCGAGGGCTGTGGGGTGCTCAAGAAGGCAGGCAAAATATCAGCAAATTAGAGAGGCCTCTTGCATCCAGGAAGCTTACCTTCAAAGAGCTGCTCAAAGCAGTCTGGCAGAAATGGCCCCTCTGAACCCATCTGTTGTGGCCTTTATGGAGGGCATTCCGCCAAGGTAAGGTGCTTCCCAGTAAGAAGCAACATGAGCACAGCTCAGTTAATTCCTATTGGGGTTTATTTGTTGACTAGGGCATAACTTTGAGGCAAGCAGCTTGGGATGCCCATCTCACTCCGCAGGTACTCACTGGGCATGTCCAGCCATACTGGGCGCTTGTTGGATATAGCGTTACTCTTGGGTGTACATGCTCACGTCTTTTTGCATGTAATCCACTGTGATGGTGCACACACGGTGCAGGCCCAAAATCTGAGGTCCGGACAGGCTGGCTGTTGCAGATAAAATGTTGCCCAGACAGCATGTCACCACAACAGTCACATGACCACAAGAAGGGTACAAACTGTATGGCATGAATTCGTTTTCAAAAATTGATTAGCAATTTGTGCTAATTAAAATGTTCATGATGTTAATGTTAATGTTAAAGGACATTTGTACCGCACACTACCACCACCGGAGTGGTCCCCTGGCGCTCTGGCGGCTCTGAAAGAGGAAGGGAAGGGGGTTAGTGGGAGGATGCTGGAAAAGTGCAAGAGAGCAGTGATGTGCTGTTGGCAGCCTCAGCCCGGTGAGTCCGTTGCCTGGGCCTGGGTTGTTTGCGGCCAGTAGTCGTTGTGTACTGTTTGTGCAAGTCTATGTGTGTTTTTTGTTTTGTTGTTGCAATGTAGTGAAGTTTGTGCGGTTTGTTGTACTGCAGGTTTGTGGATGTGTTTGGTTTAGAGTTTGAGAGGTGTATGCAGAGGGGGGAAATTGTTAGTGCGATTGGTTAGTTGGCATCTCTATCTTGAATTGAGTCGCTGGGCTTGTGTAATCTCCCGAGATGGGGTTCGGGAGCACCCCTGCGCCTTTGTCCTGATCTGGGCCCATCTGGCCTTCAAGGTCCCTTTCACATCTGGCCCCTCCTCCAACAGCCTCCCTCTCCGCCCTACCTGTCTTCCCTTCCCACTCATACGGCCAGTGGGTGTCCGGTCAAAGTTTCGAATCAAAAGGGTCGAATGCCCTTTTGATCGAAACCAAAAGGATCGAAAATAAAAGGGTCTATTTTTTTTTTATTTTTTTATTTATATATTTTTTTAGTTTGGTACGTGAAAAAAAGTTTTTTTAAACGAGAAAACGGGGTTTGGAGTGGGATCCCCCCCATAAAAATAAAAAATAAAAAAATTTGACCATTTTTTCGGTCCTTTTGGTGTCGAAAAAAAGGCATTTGAGCCTTTTGTTTTCAAACCTTTAGCCTAGAGCCCGGCCAGTGTGTCAGATGCGAGTTGCCCACGTCGTGTAGCCGACAAATTCTTCCTCCCGATGTACCCCTCTGGTTCCAGAATAGGCAACCAGAGCGATCAATCAGAGGAAAGAAAGGATGCCAGATGAGACCCAGATGATCCAGATGACGACACGTGCCGCAGGAGTTGGTACAGGCGAAGCCAGGGTTGATGCGACTGGCAGAGGACAGACGCTGGACCTGCAAGCAACGTGAGTGGTTAACACAACACGGAATGCAGAACCAACCGCCCTTCTGACAAGACCCGAAGCACTTGATCAACCAACCAGCTCAGGGTTCGATAATATCCAATAACAACCCCCTCCTTCTTTTAGTGTAAGATAATACAATGAGACACTATGGCTTACCGTGTCATAATCCTATCACAGCCGAGGAGAAGTCAAGTAGAAGGAAGCAGGAAAGCACAATCCAAAATCCAATGGAAGAACAAGCCACCTATCCCGACGGCACGAGGACGCCTAGTACACGCTGGCAGTCTTGAGTTCGTGTACGGAGCAAACAAGAAAGTCAAAGTTCCAAAAGTCAACAATCCAAAGAGTTCGAAACAGTTCCAAAACGAATCCCCCACAAACAGTCCAGGTGAGTGGAGATCCAGAAGGCAGACGAAGACAGGACACTGTCGCAGACGAAAAGCAAAGCAAGTCAAATGGGCGAGGGCAAAGAGGTCCGTGAGCAATCCGAGGTCAAGCACAATTCAGGCAGCAGACAAAAACAAAGGAAGTCCGGAAACAAAGCCAGGTAACGGTCCGGGTCGAGGGAACCAGGCAATCAAGGAAACAGGCGGGAATGGGAAGGAGGGACGGGTCCAGCAACAGGGATTCAAGGGAACAGGTTACTTTTTTTTTTTTTTATTTTTTTTTTTAAACTTTTATTTTTAGCGGCACAAGGTTACATGGTGCAGGCAGCAAGGCCACAAGTTCAGCACGTGTAGAAGACGTTACAATACATTTGGCAAGGTACATTGGTCACAGCAATACAAGGCAGTGGTCGCATGAGATATATACAAGTAAGTGTGCACATAGTAGGGTTAGTTACAGCGGAGTGGGAGACAAGCCAGAGCTGGAGGCACTTGTACTTCTATTGTTAAGGTACGTGTTGAATTCCGTCCAGATGTTACGGGGGCGAGATGTAACAGGGAGCATAGATATGAATTCCTCCTCGCAATTGCGTGACCAGGTAAGCATCTGGAGCCATTTCCGGTGAGCCGGAGGGGAGGGATTTTTCCAATTCTGAAGAACGCATTTCTTGGCAACCATACATGCAATATTCAGAAATCTAGCTGAGCATCTAGTGTCATCGGTCGCCCAGGCGCCAAACAGGACGGCCAGAGGATCCGGGTCAATAACGACTCCAATGATAGCAGAGAGAGTTTCAAGGATACCCTCCCAGAAACTAAGCAGTTTGTTGCAAGACCAGAACATGTGTAGGTGATCGGCCTCTGTCGCCCCGCAGCGGGGGCAGGGGCGTGCCGCAGTATGAGCGAATCTAGAGGTTCTGTATGGGGTATAGTAAAGTCTATTTAGGAGTTTGTACTGCATGGCACGAAAACGGAAGTTGAGGGAGACTCGTTGGGTGTGCAGGCACATGTTCTCCCAGGCCCCATCTGATATTTCCAGGCCCAGGTCGTCGGCCCAGCCATCTCGTGCCTTGAGAGTGGGAATAGGGGAGGCAGCCTGAAATATCTTGTAGAGTGAGGAGACCACGCCGCGGGCGCCCCCTGAATTGGCAATGTATGCGATGGCTGGGTTGTCCGGGGGCTCGTCCGGGAATGTGGGCCATTTGGACCTAAACGCGGCCCGCAGTCTATAATATTGGAGGGTTTCCAACGCGGTCCCGGTGTGACCCGGTTTCCAAGATCGGGGGTCGATAAACCTACCTTCAGGGTAGAAGTCCGTCAGTGCATGGTATCCCAGCTTCCCCCAGTGTCGGGCCAGCGCTGCGTCACGTGTGGGTTCCAGGCCAGGAAAGGCCCACACAGGAAGCCACTTGTAGTACGGGAAGGCACCAGGCATCTGGGAAAGCATGCGAGACCAGGCCAATAGAGTTGTGTAGAGAGGGTCAATAGGAGAGTCGGGTATGTATTGGTAATGCAGTAACGCGGACATTAGGTCGATGCCGGTGGTCGCCAAACTCTCCAGTTTGACATGGGGACGTGTTGGTGCACCAGGATACCAGTGGGTGGCATGCTGGGCCTGAGCTGCGTGCCAGTAAAGTGATACATTCGGGGCGGTGAGTCCCCCTAGTTTGTATGGGAGTGTCATGTCCGTCCACTTTTTGCGTACTGCGCCCGCGTGCCAAAGGAACTGAGCAAACAGTGTGTGCAGTCTGGCAAAGTAGTTATTCCCAGGCCACACGGGTACGTTGCTAAATGTGTAGAGGAGTTTGGGGAGCAGAATCATTTTAATGAGGGAGAGCCGTCCAGCAATGGAGAGCGGGAGGGCACGCCACCTGAGAAGTTTGGTTTCGACAATGCGCGTTACCGCAGAGTAATTGTCAGCGAGAAGGGAGGACTTGGCCAAGGATATGTGCACGCCCAAATATCTAAAACCATTCGGTGACCAACGGAGGGGGTATTCAGAGGCAGGTTGCTGGGTGGACTTAGTGAGCGGGAAGATCTCTGACTTGGAATAATTGATAGTGAAGCCGGAGTGAGTGCCTATGCGGGTTATGTCCCTTAGTATTGAGTCAAGGTGTGTTGCAGGGTCTCTGATGTATAAGAGAACATCGTCCGCATATAGGGAAATAATTTCGGGGCTGTCTTTCAGTCTTATACCCTTGCGGGCATGGTGAGCACGGACATAGTCTGCCATTGGTTCAATAGCTAAGGCGAACAGTATTGGAGAGAAAGGGCATCCCTGTCGGGTGCCTCTGAACAGTGTGAAAAGATCAGAAGTTAGTGTATTGATCCTAACCCGTGCCACAGGGGAAGTGTAAAGCAATTTTATAAATCTAATCATGTTCGGGCCAATACCCATATTCTCAAGAACCAGCCAAGTATATCTCCAGGAGACCATATCGAAGGCCTTCTGGGCGTCCAGTGTGACCACCACTGCTTGTGCCTCTTGGTCAATGCGGGACATTACGTTAAACAGTCTCCTGATGTTGTGGGAGGTGGACCTGCCCGGTACAAAGCCGGCCTGGTCATCGTGGACCAGATATGTCATAATGGGCAGAAATCGGTTCGCTATAATTTTTGCAAAGATCTTTGTGTCGAGGTTCATTAGGGAGAGGGGTCTGTAGGACCCACATTCGTCGTCGGGCTTATCGGGCTTGAGCAGCACCGTAATGGCTGCCTCGCGCATAGAGAGGGGAAGAATAGAGACTCGGAGCGATTCATCCCAGACCTCGAGTAGCTTGGGGGCGAGTATGGCGACGTGTTCTTGATAGAAATCGGCGGTCAGACCGTCGGGCCCCGGGGCTTTGCCTTTGGGTAGGTCAGAGATGGCTGTAACTATCTCGTCGAGCGTGACTGGAGAGTCTAGTTCGTCACGGGCAGCGGAGGAGACCTCAGTGGTGGGGATCGAGTCAAGGAGTTCCCGCATGTGCTGTTCAGTGTGCTCAGCAGGCTGAGAGTAGAGAGATCTGTAGAATTCGGTAAATGTGTTCAGAATTTGTTGGTCAGCCCATTGAGTATTACCCTGTTCATCTTTAAGTGAGGTGATTTGCATTCGGCCAGATTCCCATTTAGTTAGTGTCGCTAACGTTCTCCCGGGCCTCTCTCCCTCGCCATATTTCCTGGCCGCTTGAGGGCGACCAAGGAAATGTATCTCGCTGACGGCGAGTTTGTTGAAGGCTTGGAGTTCCTCAGAAATCTGGGCCAGAGTGGCGGGGTCTGCACCAGAGGCGCCTTGCAGTTCCAATTGTTTCAGTTTGCTTTCTGAACGGCTCAGTGCTGTTCTGATTGATTTCAGCACCCCAGCTTCCCGGGAGATAGACATTCCCCTGATATACACCTTAAAGGCGTCCCACCTTACGGCGGCAGAGGTATCTCGGAGAGAATTCATTTCGAAGAAGGACAGAATATCGTCGAGTATTTCAGCCTTAAATACCACATCTCGCAAGGCGTCGGATTTAAAACGCCAGGTGCTGAACGTCGGGACGGGTACTCCTAGTCTGGCTGTGAGTGTGATCGGGGCATGATCAGAAAGCGTGCGGGGTAGGATCTGGGAGCCCAACACCCCTCCCATGACACCTTTCGAGACAAGAAACAAGTCAATCCTAGAAGAGCTCCCATGCACTGATGAGTAGTAAGTATAGTCTCTAAGATGTGGGTGTAGCGACCTCCAGGCATCGCAAATGTCGAGGGTCTTGATGTGAGAGTGCAACCTGCGGGCGGCACTGGACAGAGGCCGTGGGTTGGATCCAGTCCTATCTAGGGCTGAATCAAGAATAAGATTCAAGTCTCCCCCCCAAATGACCAGAGTTCCCACATATCCCAGCAGTGTAGTGGCGATCTTATCAAAAAAATCAGGAGAATCGATATTGGGGCAATAGGTATTGACGAGCAGATATTCTTTGTTGGCCAAAGTGCAATGTAGTATGACATAGCGTCCCTCAGGGTCAGTGTAGTTTTTATGCAGTGTGAACTTGATGGATTTATGGATCATGGTTAGAACCCCCCTGGATTGAGTGGAGTAGGAGGTAAAAAATCTAGTAGGCCCCCATGCCGGGGCCATAGTTCGGGGGATGTGGCCATTGGAGTGCGTCTCCTGCAGGAACAGTATCTTACAGTTATGTCTGTTGGCATATGCCATGATTTTGCGCGCCTTAGTGTGATTGCTTACCCCTCGGACATTCCATGACATTAAGACGGTTGCCATAACTGTGCCAGGCGTCTCATTATGTAACACGTGTTCTCAATGAACGTCTCGGACCCAACAATAGTGTGCGCCCCAAGGGTTGAGGCAAGATTTACGAGCGTGGCCCATTAGTGCCGGCCACATGCAACCTCGTGTGCCTTTTGTAGATAACACCCGGTTTCCCCACCCCACCCTCACCACCAACCCATGATCAGCAGTGTACATCCCACCCATCCCCAACTGTGCACAGTCGGACCGAACCCAACATGATCCTGCCAGTGCAAAAGCCCAACAGGGGCGAACCAAAAACAGAGAACTAGGAAGCAGTGCAATCGCAATGGGGTGCGCTATTGCCGTGTGTTAGCACGCTTGGGACACTAAGGCGTCCGTGAGAAATTAAACAGTGTTTGCGGTTTAGTGAAGGATGTCACAGCCGTTACCTATGGCCGTGCCGGCCTGGATGTGTAGTAGAGAGGCATAGCATTTGACGAGAACAAGAATCAACATGATCACTTTGAGTAGATCAGCAACATGCACGATAGAAAGTGCGTATCCGAGGGCTAAGGGACCATGAGTATAGCCCAGAGGGCATGAAAAGTAGGAATACAACAGCAGGGTAGTAGTGTGGATGGACCATGGATGATGAAGCCCTCAGATCGCTCGAGTAGGCGGCGATCCGAGAGAGCAAGTTTCAAATTAAGTTCAGACATTTCCCATATCATCTCCAACAAGGGTATATCCAAGAGCTGTGCAATCGCAGTGGGGTGCGCCGCTGCCGCGCAGGAATGAACATTGTTAGCGGACATATCAAGAGTACACCCCAGTTCCACCTAATGGGGCACAGGGAGCGACCCGCATCCCACAGGGATCCAGCAGCCCAGCCCAAGCGGGAACATGAGATGATGCATACCCAGGTGCTCGTGGAGGGAGGGCAATGGTTGTTGCCAGAACAAGGGAGCTATGCATGTCAGAGAGCAACAGAAGTAAATGTGGGAGAATAACTTGAACGGAAGGACTGTTGCTCCCCAGAGAGCGTAAATTAAACCTGCATAGGACCACATTGTATACCAGTGAATGCAGAGGTGTGGTCACTCATGGATGTGAACAAAGAGTGGCATGAGTCGATCTACCAATAAGCATAGCATCAAAGCATCGCAAAACAAACATAAAATTCACTCATTATGCACAGTGTCATCAGCCGGAGGGTGGAGAGGAACATGTGCCTCGATGAATTTAACCGCCTCAGACGGCACTGTAAAAAAATAAAGTTTGCCGTTGAACGTGAACTTCAAGCGTGCAGGGAAAAGTATGGCGTAGGGGATGTGCCTTTCCCTGAGGAGTTTCTTCACTCCGAGGAACTGGCGACGCTCCTGTTGAACTCCGGTGGAAAAGTCGGGGAAAATCCTGATCACCTGCGCGTCCATTCGTAACTCGCCTTTTTCCCTTGCAAGGCGGAGGATTAAGTCACGGTCTTTGAAGCTTAGAACCTTGGCAATGATAGGCCTCGGAAAGTCACCGGGTTTGGGCCGGGATGACAGTGCTCTATGGGCCCTTTCGATGGTGAAGAAGGGAGACATGTCAGGGTTGCCCAGTAGTTCCCTCAGGAGGTCTTCGACTGCCGATTCCAGTCGACCCCTCAGCGCATTTTCAGGGACACCAACGATGCGTATGTTGTTTCTACGCGACCTAGATTCAAGGTCATCACACTTGGCCTTGACCGCCTTCATATCCGAGACCAGAGTGGACACAGTGCCCTGAAGTGTAGAAATATTATCCTCGTTGGTGCCAATTCTATTTTCAGTCTCCGTGATTCGAGCCCCCTGTTGATCCAGTTTAGCTCTGAGAGAGGCCACGTTGGCATTAATGTCATCAAGCTTTTCGTGGAAAGCTGCAAAGTTTCTGGCCATGGATTCCATTATCGCTGTGAGGTCAGTGGTGGGTGCCTCGGCGCATGGCGGGTCGTCGGCTGGATCGTCTGGTGCATGGGCCGAGTCAGGCCTTGGGGCGGCTTTAGCGAATTTGTCCATGGCCCCGGTTTTATTGATATTCCTTGATCTGTTAGACATCGTGGATAGTGTTGCAGGGGCCCTGAGTGGGCAGAGTAAAGACACGAGTGAGGGGATGCAGGAGAGGTTCAAGGCCAGTGATGATGGTCCGGCACGCCGGTGTAAACAATCCTGACAAAGGCGGCAGGGGCCACGCCAGCGGGGAGGTGTAAAATAGTTGCAGGGCTCAAGCAGGGATCAAGCCGCCCCAGATAGTGAGGATGGAGGCCAGAACAGACCTCGAGTGAGCACCACAGAGAATGCAACCAGCAGGAGTGGACGCCGCCCGGGGCAGTGACGGCGGCGCTCAGCAAGGAAGGGTGATGGACACGGTAGCAATCCGGGGACCGTTGTGCCCGGAGGGGGGCAGCAGCGGGCCAATCCGGGTCCGGTGGGGTGCAGGGTCCCGCAGCGCCGCAGGGCATGGGCCCCGAGAGCAATCAAGGCGGCGCAGGGGCCAGCCGGGGCCGCGCAACGCGGGGGGAGAGGCCCAGATAGGATTAGGCCCGTAATGGATTCAGGGCCAACACAACCCCGACGCGCAGCGGCCCCAGCAACCCCTCACCTGGTGTGCGCCGAGCGGTCATCCAGTCCGGGAGCGGGAGCGAGTGTCGTTCCTCCGGTCCTCGGGGTCCTCCAGCCGGGCGAGGCAGCCAGGAGGGCCGCACCGCCCAGGTGTCGAGCGGCGTGGAGGAGAGGCCGCCCGGCCGGAAGGACCGGCCACCCAGGCCCGAGGGCCACGACCACGGAACGGGGAAAAAAGTCCAGGATGGCCGGCGCAAGGCACGGCTCAAGCCGCAGCCGCCGGTCCAGCGAGGGTCACGGTCCACCTCACAGCGCCCACGGCGCGGCCCGCGGGGCACCACGGTATGCGTCACAGCAGGCGGGCCAGTGGGAGGATGCAGCAGGGGAGGCAGTAATGGAGCTGCGGGAGCCGGGCAGAGAAACCCCGATGGGCCTCAGGCACCGCGGCAGCCCGGAGGTTCCCGCAGCGAAGATCTCCGGCACTCAGGATCCGATTCGGGCCAGGAACGCAGCAGCGTGTAGCCCCCGTTATAGGGAGGATAGGGGGTCGGTCGAGTGGGCGCAGGGATGTATTAGCCCGCGGATGTCATCGGGTGAAGAGCGGCTTTACACGGAGCTCGAGAGCTAGGCAGCCATCTTGCTGGCTGCTCAACAGCGCCCCCGGAACAGGTTACTTAACACAAGGTACGAAGCGCCACCAATTCTCAATCAGAAGCACCGATACAAGGTGAAGGAGGTGCTTAAAAAGAAAAGGTCACATGACAACGCTGCACAGATTCCAGCGTCGGCCGTAGGAGGGATTGAGAGGACGCCAGTGTTGCCATGCCAACTTCCAGGCACCTGGCTGCGGCGTCCTTAAAGGGCTACGCACCCGTTTTTTAACAGTGCTCGCACGCCCGTACATGACAGTATCCTCCCTCAAAAGGGGCCTCACCCCCCGAGCAGACCAGAAACGAGACAAAAGGACAGGAGCATGGATTTTCCCCGCAGGTTCCCAAGTACGGTCTTCAGGACCATAGCCCTTCCAATCGACCAAATAGAGACGTCTGCCCCCTCAAACTTTGGTATCCAAGATCGCACCCAACTCAAATTCATCAAACCCCTGTACCTTAATCGGCAGAGGATGAGCAGGCAACCTGGTAGATAGATGACATGGTTTCACTAACGAGACATGGAATACCGGATGTACCTTCCATTTTGAAGGAAGGGCCAGTCGGATGGCAGCAGGGTTAATAACCTGCAGAATGCTGTAGGGACCCACAAACCGAGGTAACAAGGCCCGTCGACCAGGCAAGCGTAGGTTCTTTGTGGATAGCCAGACTTTCATACCCGGTCTGTAGCTAGGAGCCCTGGAACGGTGTGCATCTGCAGAAGACTTTGTACGTGTCTGGGCCTGCAGTAATTGGCTTTTTACCATAGCGTGGGTGTCTGGTAGATTCCTGAGACAGCCAGAGGCAGCTGGATTGTGTAGTGTCAACTCAGCAAGAATGGGCAATGAACGGGGGTGTTGGCCATACAAGGCAAAGAATGGGGACATACGTGTTGCAGTGTGCAGGAAGTTGTTATAAGCGAACTCTGCCAGTGGCAGAACGGAAACCCAGGTATCTTGACGTTGGAAGGTAAGACATCGTAGATATTGCTCCATAGTGGCAAACAACCTCTCAGTTTGCCCATCTGTTTGTGGATGGTATGCACTGGAGTATCTGCCATCTATACCCAGCGTCGTTGTTAACGCCCTCCAAAATCGCGAAGTGTACTGTGGACCTCGGTCAGTGACGAGAATGGAGGGCAGACCAAATCTTCTGTAGACGTTCTTCAAGAACAAATCTGCTAAGACCGGAGCGGTGGGAATACCCTGACAGGGTACAAACAAAGCAGATTTTGTAAAATAGTCTACGACCACCCAGATAGTGTCGTAACCATCAACTACTGGAAGCTCTACCATGAAGTCCATAGAAACCATTTGCCAAGGGCTCTCTGGTATAGACATGGGTTGTAGCAGGCCCACAGGTTTGCCAGGTTGATGTTTGTACTGCGCACAAATGGCACAAAAGGCTATGTATTCCCTTATATCGTGGTTCATGGAGGGCCACCAACACCACCGTCTCAAAAGGTCTATAGTTTTCCACATACCTGGATGTGCAGCTACCGCTGAATCGTGACACCATTGTATGGCTATGCGTCTTGTGTTAGAGTCAGGTATATAGAATTTACCCTGTTTATAGGGCAACGAATGGATGATCTCCAATCCAAGGCTAGTGACCTCGGAAGGAGTGGTTCTCACCCAATCTTGGATCATTACCTTCAGAGAGGGGCGCAAAGGTACACCCACACACCACTTGATTAGGTAACACAAGAGTGCCCTTGAGATCAGACGGTTCAGGAACACCATGGATACGGGAGAGAGCATCCGCCTTCGAGTTCAGAGACCCAGGGCGATAGGTGATTGTGAAGTTGAACATAGCAAAGAATTCATGCCACCTGGCGTGGCGTGTCGTGGTACACTTCACTGATTGCAGTGCCAAAAGATTCCGGTGATCAGTGAACACGTGAACCGGTTCGGGGGACCCCAGCAAATGGTGTCTCCATACCATAAAGGCATCCCTCACCGCCAATAGTTCGCGTTCCGTGATCGTATAGTTCCTTTCATAAAGGGTGAGTTTTTTGGAGTGATACGCAACAGGATGTAGCCCAGTGGTCTCTGGGCAATTCTGGGACAAGATAGCTCCTAGAGCGACATCAGAGGCGCCTGCTTCAACAATGAAAGGCAAGGATGGATCCGGGTGTTGAAGGACGGGAGCAGTGGTGAAGGCAGACTTTAAGGTCTCAAAACCCGCTGAGCGTCCTCGTTCCACCTAAACAAGTGTTTGGTGCTGGTTAGTGCAGTGAGTGGAGAGGCAATGGCCGAGAAGTCTTGGATAAATCGCTGATAAAAATTGGCGAAACCTAGAAAGGATTGCAGGGCCTTCAAGGTGTCGGGACAAGGCCATTCCAATATCGCGGTAACCTTAGACCGGCTCATCTGCACTCCCCGGCTCGTAATATCATAGCCTAAGAACTCCACCTCAGTTGCATGGAACATGCATTTGTCCAACTTGGCATACAAGTGATTTTCCCTTAAACGTTGCAGAACGTTAGAGACATGGACGACGTGAGTGTCAACTGAAGGAGAGTAGATCTGGATGTCGCCTAGATAAACGACTACGTATTGATCTAGCATGTCATGGAATACTTCATTGATAAAGTATTGGAAGGTCGCTGGAGCGTTGCACAAGCCGAAAGGCATAACACAGTACTCGAAGAGGCCATACTTTTTTTGAAGGTGGTCTTCCACTCATCGCCCTCGCAAATTCGTACAAGGTTGTATGCCCCCCTCAAGTCCAGTTTCGTGAACACCTTTGCTGCACCCAATTGGTCTAATAAGACTGAAATCAGAGGAATAGGATACTGATTCCTGATCGTGACTGCATTCAGTGCACGATAGTCGATGCAGGGACGCAGGTCCCCCTCCTTCTTAGGGACAAAGAACATGGGGGAGGCAGCAGGTGAACGGGAAGGATGAATAAAGCCAGTGTTCAAGGATTTCTCAATATACTCCTTCAAAATCACGTCCTCCTTAGGGGTCAGTGAGTAAATACACCCAGACGGGATCTTGGCTCTGGGAACCAGTTCAATGGGGCAGTCATAAGGTCTGTGTGGCGGAAGTACCTCCACCCCACGTGCGTCAAAAACATCCTGATACTCCCTGTACGCCACAGGAAGGATAGTGTTAACGACTGCCCCCACAGTACGGGCGGTCTCAGTAAGAGCATGGCTTGGACTAGTGGTCTCTGAACGGATAGTTAGGCACTTGTTTTCACAGTAATCCGAGAGAAAGCATACCTCCCCAGAATGCCAATCCACAGATGGGTTATGCAATTTCAACCATGGTAAACCAAGAATGAATTTGAACTGTGGTGCCGCAATGAGGTCAAAGTATATACTCTCTTGATGACCACAGTCCGTGGTCATAATGGGGTCAGTGGTACGCTCCGTCACTAACCCAGAGACCAAGTAAGAGCCATCCACTGTGTTCACCACTTCAGGACATGTCTTAGGAACAACCGGAAGACCCAAATTCCGGGCATAAGAGACATCCACATAATTACCCGTGGCTCCTGAATCCAAGACCATCATCACGGTCCATTTCTCTAATCTGGGGGATGACAGAGAAACAGACAGACAAAAAGGGCTGTACACTGTGGGATCTATTGAAGAACCACCCGGCATCTGGATCCCTTCAGTCACCGGGTTTTGGCGTTTCCCTGTTTCTTTGTGGGTTTCTTGGAACACTCCCGGAGCAAGTGGTCTGATCCACCGCAGCAGAAACATAAACCATTCTTCCTCCAGTGCTCCCTAACTTCTGCCGACAAAGGAGCTCTAAGTGCCCCGATCTGCATGGGTTCCGTGGACCCAGAGGCAGATATAGGGACGGAGAGTGAAACAGGAGGAGCCATTCGAGGGGATTGGGTCCTCCGACGTATTCCATATCTATGACATGTAATCACCACAGCTGTGCTGCTTCGGAAACTTTTCCGGCGTCTGCGTCCTGCGTCGATGACGTCGATGCGCCGACGTCGAGGACCTCCTCCGACGTCCGACGTCATCCGATGTGATAAGTAGGACGCACGACGCCCGTAGCCTCAGTTCCGTTTTTTCCGCGAACGTGTTGCTTCGTGTTTCTCGGTTCTAAGCCTCGACTCTTTGGAGTTCTGTTCTTTCTGGTTCTTCGAACCTGTTCGTTTGTGAATTTCCTTCGGCGATGTCTTCCACTTCGTCTTCAACCCCGCGTCCGGGCTTTAAGAAGTGCGGGGAGTGTGGGTCCAAGATGTCGGTGACTGACTCGCACGACGCCTGCCTCTGGTGCCTCGGGGAGGCCCACGACGCGGATGACTGTATCGACTGCCAGTCGCTCACGTCCAAAGCCTTACGCGAACGTAAGAAGAAGTTGTCGGTAGGTCGGGTGTCCAAGCCCCGGAAGTCGAAGTCGACGGGGCTTTCGACGGATGAATCGAGGGGTGACTCTCCGCGTCATCGTCGGAAGTCTCGTCGGTCTTCTTCTAGAAGTCGGTCTCGCCACTCCTCAGCCTCTTCGAGGCATTCTCGGAAGCGCCGACACCGGTCGCCTTCCAGGTCCTCTTCCGAGGATTCTGCCCGGCACGTCGGTTACCCACCAGCCGTGCGACGCCGGAGGAATGGGCTTCCTTCGGGAAGAAAATGTTGGCGATTCTTGAGTCGCAGGGTACTCAGCCGTCCGCGCCCCCGAGTGGGGTCGGCCGTGTGAGGTCGAGAGACACCGCTCGCAAGAGTGGTCGGCACGAGTCACGGGAGAGGTCCCGTTCGGACAAGGAGGCTCGTTCTCGCCGTACCCGTTCCAGGTCCCGGTCCTCGACGCGTTCGAGACCGTGTGCTCCTGTGAAGTCTTCGAGGAAGACATCGACGTCTGAGGCGTCGAGGGCGTCGACAGGCTTTCTCGAGGCTCCGGCTTCGAGGAAGTCGTCGATGCCGTCGACGATCAGGTCGTCGAGGGACACGCTCGGGGCTCCGGCTTCGAGGGCTGTGTCGACGCCGCCGATACTGGAGGCGCTACATCCCATTTGACGCCAACACAGCGGCTCCAGTACATTGGAGCAGTGCTCGACACTTCCCTGGGGCAGTGTTTTCCTCCCCAGGTGAGGGCTCTTCACATTCAGCAGATGGTGCACAAGTTACAGCATGCCCAGACGCTCCCAGCGTTCGAGTTCTTGAGGTTGCTCGGCCTCATGGCATCCTGCATTCTTCTGGTGCCAGAGGCTCACCTGCGAATGAGATCTTTGCAGTGGGCACTCAAGACGCAATGGTCGCAGTCCTCCGGCAGGATGTCGGACCCGGTTCAGGTGCCGCCCTCGGTTGCCCGGGACCTTCTGTGGTGGGCCGTCGAAGGCAACTTGATGAAGGGGGCTCCATTTTGGCTTCCCTGGCCGGAGGTGACGATCGTGACGGATGCATCCCTCACGGGGTGGGGAGCTCATGCCAACGGGCTGACAGTCAGCGGTCGTTGGTCTCCGTCGGAGTCCAGACTCCATATCAATCTGTTGGAGCTGAGGGCCGTCAGGCTAGCCCTGAAGGCTTTTCTGCCGACTGTGCGAGGAAAGAATGTCCTGATCGTGACGGACAACACAGTGGCCATGCACTACCTCAACAAAAAGGGGGGGGCAGGGTCACTTCCTCTGTGCAGGGAGGCGATGCAGCTCGAGTTCTGGGCCATCCAGCAGGAAGTTTCGATCTCGGCAGTTCATCTGGCCGGAGACGAAAACGTGACGGCGGACGCTCTGAGCAGGCAGAGCGCAATCTCTCACGAGTGGGAGTTGGCTCAGGAGATTCTCCTGGAGGTCTTCGCCCTTTGGGGGACCCCTCAAGTGGATCTCTTCGCCTCCAGTGTCAACCGGAAGTGCGAAAGGTTTTGCTCACGGGAATTTCCTCCAAAAGGAGCCTTGGGAGACGCGTTCGTGGTGGAGTGGTCATTCCCGCTGCTGTACGCGTTTCCTCCAGTCCCCGTCATCCCGCAAGTGCTGCGGAGGTTACGGATGTTCGGTTCCCGGATGATCCTCATTGCTCCGGCGTGGGCTCGGAGGACGTGGTACCCGGACCTTCTCGACTTGTCCATCTGCCCTCCACGTCGTCTTCCCTACCGAGATGATCTGCTCTCACGGGAGGGGGGTCAGGTTCTCCATCCAGAGGTCAGATCCCTCAACCTTCACGCTTGGCTTCTGAAAGGTTGAGGTATAAGGATTGGGACCTCCCTGAAGATGTGATGGAGGTGTTGCTTTCGGCCCGAAGGCCGGCAACAAAGTCTCTGTACCGTTGCCGTTGGCGTAAGTTCTGCCACTGGTGCAGAGTTCAGAATGTGGATCCTTTTGCATGTGACATCCCCATGGTTCTGTCCTTTTTGCTTTCTTTGGCCCACAGGGGCTTGCAAGTGGGTACCATTAAAGGTTACCTGGCGGCGCTGTCCATCTTTAAGCGCTCGTCTGAAGAGTGTTCTTACTTTAAAATCCCTTTAATTTCACAGTTTCTGAAAGGGCTCACTAATGTGTTCCCTCCGTCACCTTTCCTGGTGCCCGGTTGGGATTTAAACCTTGTTCTTAGGTTTCTTATGGGTGCTCCGTTTGAGCCTTTACATTCTTGCCCTTTGAGGCTGTTAACTCTGAAAACTGTGTTTTTAGTTGCGGTTACTTCCGCTCGCAGAGTGAGTGAGTTACAGGCACTTTCAGTTAAGCCACCCTTCACTGTTTTTCACAAGGACAGGGTTGTCCTTCGAGTTCGTCCTTCTTTTCTTCCGAAGGTAGTGACGGAATTTCATTTGGCCCAGAAGGTGGTTCTTCCGGCATTCTATCCTCCTCCGCATCCTGGTAAGGAAGAGGAGAGGCTCCATAGGCTTGATCCTAGGAGAGCTTTAAGCTTTTATGTTTCACGCATGTCCCGGGTCAGAGTGGACGATCAACTCTTTATTGGTTACGCTGGAAAGCGTTTGGGGCAAGCTGTGACGAAACAGACTTTGTCCCGCTGGATTATTTTGGCCATCTCGGAGTGTTACCGCTTGGCGGGTAAGGACCCACCGGCTGGCTTGCGGGCCCATTCTACCAGGGGTGTGGCTGCATCTACTGTCCTGCAGAGGGGTGTTCCTATTCGCAACATCTGTGATGCAGCCACCTGGGCTTCAGTACATACATTTGTACGGCATTATTCCCTCGATTCCATCAGAGGGCAGGATCTGGCCTTTGGCAAGGCGGTCCTTTGCTCTGCTATTTGATTGGCTATTCTAAAATTTTGCTTCTAAATTCTTTCCCTCCTCCTTGTTTTGGTACTGCTTTGGGAGTCTGTCATAGATATGGAATACGTCGGAGGACCCAATCCCCTCGAAGAACAAGTTACTTTCTTACCTGGTAACGTTCTTTCGATGGGATGGTCCGACGACGTATTCCATATCGCTCCCGCCCTGCCTTCCCCGCTGCAGAATTTCTTTTGCGATTGCAGCTTACGTTCCGCAAGGCTTTGTGTCTGACTGGCAGTTGACTTATGTCACACGTTCTGGGGGAAAAAAACTACAACTGAGGCTACGGGCGTCGTGCGTCCTACTTATCACATCGGATGACGTCGGACGTCGGAGGAGGTCCTCGACGTCGGCGCATCGACGTCATCGACGCAGGACGCAGACGCCGGAAAAGTTTCCGAAGCAGCACAGCTGTGGTGATTACATGTCATAGATATGGAATACGTCGTCGGACCATCCCATCGAAAGAACGTTACCAGGTAAGAAAGTAACTTGTTCTTCTCTTTTCACCCTTCCTTGCTGCTTGTCGGTAATCAATCTGGAGAACCAAATCCAATAATTCCGAAAAAGCCGTAGGGATCACTGGGACTGTAGCAAGGGTGTCTTTCAGGGAGTCTGATAGCCCTTTATAGAAGAGAGAGGCCTTCTTTTCTTCTGGCCATCCGGTCTCCGCCACCAGCTGATTAAACTTGGCCAGGTAAGACTAGAGGGTTAAACTGCCTTGTTGGAGACCGAGCAGTTCCAAATCAGTAGCTTCCATGGCGTAACGTGTGTCGAACACACGACTCATAGCATCAATTAAAGCATCACAATTGTAAAGAAGATTACTGCCATTTTCCAACAACGGATTGGCCCAGGCAGCCGCGGTTCCCTCTAAGTGAGATAACAAAAATGCTGCCTTAGTAGTGGAATCCGGAAACGAGGCAGGAGGGCATAGGAAATGCAGTCTACATTGGTTCAAAAAGGTCCTATAAGTCTTGGGGTCTCCATTGAACCGTTCCGGCGGGGCCAAAGGGAACTGGGCAGTCATATAAACTGGCTCTGTACCCTGTTGGGGAGGACCAGTACCTGCCCCAGAGACACTAGCCAAAGGAGGCGCCTCTTCCCCAAGGGGTTGAAACCCTGCTTGCAACTCATCAATGCGTCGCTGCGTGGCTGAATGAGCCGCAGTCATGTCATTGCGTAAGTCGGCCACTAATTGTAAAATATTGGTCAACGTCTCATTGGCATCCATAATGATGGCTTCTGATTATGTCAGATGCGAGTTGCCCACGTTGTGTAGCCGACAAATTCTTCCTCCCGATGTACCCCTCTGGTTCCAGAATAGGCAACCAGAGCGATCAATCAGAGGAAAGAAAGGATGCCAGATGAGACCCAGATGATACAGATGACGACACGTGCCGCAGGAGTTGGTACAGGGGAAGCCAGGGTTGATGCGACTGGCAGAGGACAGACGCTGGACCTGCAAGCGAAGTGAGTGGTTAACACAACATGGACTGCAGAACCAACCGCCCTTCTGACAAGACCCGAAGCACTTGATCAACCACCCAGCTCAGGGTTCGATAATATCCAATAACAACCCCTTCCTTCTTTTAGTGCAAGATAATACAATGAGACACTATGGCTTACCGTGCTATAATCCTATCACAACCGAGAAGAAGTCAAGTAGAAGGAAGCAGGAAAGCACAATCCAAAATCCAATGGAAGAACCAGCCACCTATCCCGACGGCACGAGGACGCCTAGTACACGCTGGCAGTCTTAAGTTTGTGTACAGAGCAAACAAGAAAGTCAAAGTTCCAAAAGTCAACAATCCAAAGAGTTTGAAACAGTTCCAAAATGAATCCCCCACAAGCAGTCCAGGTGAGTGAAGATCCAGAACGCAGACGAAGACAGGACTCCGTCGCAGACGAAAAGCAAACCAAGTCAAATGGGCGAGGGCAAAGAGGTCCGTGAGCAATCCGAGGTCAAGCACAATTCAGGCAGCAGACAAAAACAAAGGAAGTCCGGAAACAAAGCCAGGTAACGGTCCGGGTCGAGGGAACCAGGCAATCAAGGAAACAGGCGGGAATGGGAAGGAGGGAAGGGTCCAGCAACAGGGATTCAAGGGAACAGGTTACTTAACACAAGGTACGAAGCGCCACCAATTCTCAATCAGAAGCACCGATACGAGGTGAAGGAGGTGCTTAAAAAGAAAAGGTCACATGACAACGCTGCACAGATTCCGGCGTCGGCTGTAGGAGGGATTGAGAAGACACCAGCATTGCCATGCCAACTTCGAGGCACCTGGGTGCTGCGTCCTTAAAGGGCTACGCACCCGTGTTTTAACAGTGCTCGCACGCCCGTACATGACACAGTGCACCTGCCGGTCTTGGGTGGGATTAGGGTGGGGTTGTTGACTCTGTCTCCATGGGTGTCGCTTGTGTCCCACTCTACCCGGCATCACTCGTCCAGGTGACATGGGAGCTTCTCAGTCGGTTCTGGGAGTTGTCTGTTTTCACTCTAGTTTAGTCATCCCTTTTCCTTTCTGTTGTTTCGGTTTTCAGTATGAATCATGTGTTTTGAAGAGCCAGGTTTTTAGTAGTTTCCTAAACTTTAGGTGATCTTTGGTGTTTCTTATTTCTTTTGGGATGTTGTTCCAGGTTTTTGCGGCTAAGTAGTAGAAGGAGGTGCCTCCAAGTTTTTTCTTGAGGTATGGTTTTGGTTCCAGGCGGATATCGTTACTTGACCTGAGGAGTCTTGTTGGCTTGTAGATTGTTATTTTCTTTTGTAGGAATTCTGCTCCTTGTTCAATGATTGCCCTGTGCGTTATGCACATTGTTTTGAAGGTGATGCAATGTTTTACTAGGAGCCAGTGTAGTGTTTTTAGGGCAGGAGTGATGTGTTCTCTTCTTGCTAGTTTGAGGAGTAGTCTGGCTGCTGTATTTTGGATCCATTGTAGTTTCTTCAGGAGGTATTCTGGTATTCCGAGGTAGAGGCTGTTTGCATAGTCGATTCTTGACATGATGAGGGCGACGATAGTGAGTGTTTTGTGCGTGAAGGAGAGGAAAGGTAGGATTCCTCTTGCCGTGTGGAGGAACAACCATTTCTTGACTGTTGCATTTATGTGTGGTTCTAAGGTTAGGAAGTTGTCCATCAGGACTCCCAGATTTTGTACTACCTTAGGTGGTGCGGTTCCTATTTCCATTGGCACGGGATGGCGGTTTTGTTCTCTTGGTCTTTGGATATGATCATGATTTCTGTCTTTCCTGGGTTGATTTTCAGGTTGTTGGCATTCATCCAGTTGAAGACTTCTTTTAGACACTCGATTAGGGTTGAATGATCGGCTTGTGTGTCTTTGATTTTGTAGATGATTTGAGTGTCATCTGTGTAGTTGTAGCATGTAATGTATTTTTTGAAGATTCTGATAACCGGGGTCTGGTAGATGTTGAAATACAGTGGTGATAGGGAGGATCCTTGTGGCACTCCACAATTGTTAACTCGTGGAGTGGATTTGAAGGGTTTAATCCATACGGTTTCTGTTCTATCTGCTAGGAATGATTTAGTCCAGAGTAGTGCTGTGTCTGTTATGCATATGTCTTCTAGTCTTTTGGTCAGGGTGTCGTGGCTAACTGTGTCAAAGGCTGTGGAGAGGTAGAGTAGAATATGGGTTTGTGTTTGAGTCTGCGTTAGTTTTTAGGTCGTCCCAGATGGATAGTAGTGCTGTCTCCGTTACTCTTGCCGGTCTGAAACCGACTCGAGCTTGGTCTAGCAGGTGGTGTTTTTCTACGTGTTCCTGGGTTAGTTTATATACGTAGGTTTCCAGGAGTTTTGCCGGGTAGGGAATGTTTGAAATCGGCTTGTAGCTGGAGAGGTCTTCTACGTCGCCACTTGTGTTTTTCATAAGTGGTTTGAAATATGCTGATTTGAAGGTCCTCGGTACAGTTCCTGTTGCTAGTGATAGGTTCAGAAGGTTTCTGTAGTATTCTTCTGGCATTCCTTGTGCGAGGATTGATTTGTATATGTCCAGGGGGCAGGGGTCCATGGCTGATACAGCTTTCTTGCTGTGTTTTACCAGCATTGCGAATGCCTGTGCTGATATTTCAGGAAAGTTTTTGAGTTTGTACGGAGGTTCTGTGATAGGTTCGCTTGTTAGTATGTGGTCGTCGGTTGGTATGTTTTGTATGGTTTGTCGGATGTCTTTGATTTTTTTCTTGAAATGGTCTGCCAGGTCATTGCATAGTGTCTCTGAGGCGGTTGGGGTGTTGTCTCATCTCTTTAATGGTGTTAAACATTTATTTTTGTGTGTTGGTTGCATTGGTTTGTTTGTTTGTTTGTTTATTTATTTGTAATGCGCCCCAGACCCAAGGGTAACCGGGCGCAACAGAAAGAATATGCAAGGCTTACAATGTTACAGGAATTTACAAAGGTACATAATTTACAGTGATACAGAGATAAAGGTTTGTACATGCTTAACACTAACGCAGATATAACCATTAGTTTATGGCACTAATATCAAACGAAACAATTAATTATATACAGTGTTAATATAGTTATCTACATTTGTGGTATAAATCTAATAATATATGTATACAGTCCAGATATGCTAGTGCAACAAAGGTATCTAGCGGTGCATTACACGTTTTTGGGATTGATGTGTTTGATGAAATTCCTTCTGAAATGTGAGAAGGGTTGGTCTACTCTCAGATTATGTGGCAAGGCATTCCACCATTTAGCAGCTAACACAGGGAAACTAATACCGCCAATTTTGCTACCAGGCAGTTAGAGTTGGTAGTTCTTGTCGGTCTGCTGGAGGTTTTTCTTTTTATTTTATCCATCAAGTAGCTGGGAGCAGCATTGTTGAGAGCCTTATGTGTCAGGGGGATCATTTTTAAGTGGATTTTATTGTCGGTGGAGAGCCATTTATATTGGTGTCTGATGGTTGAGATATGTTCCCTTTTATTTATGCCGAGAGCAGCTCTTAAGACATTATTTTGTAAGATTTGTAGCCTTTTGGTGATGGCTTTATTGGCACCGCTGTAGAAGGCATTGCAATAATCAAGTCGGGATAATATTAAGGCTCTCGCCAGGATCATACAGCTATCATTGGATAGGAAGACTTACCTGCTCTTATTAATTTGCAGGTATATGCTGTACTGGAAGCTAAGGAAACCTGTTTAGTGAATGACATGGTAGAATCAAGATAAAAACCAAGCGTTTTTACTTCCCTGGAGACCTTGATACTATCGCCGTCTATATTGAATATGGAGTAGTCCGTGCCTAACTTGTTGATATTGGCCTGTGTTCCCAGGATAATCAACTCTGTCTTATCATCATTCAGGCAGAGGCCGTAGGATGCCATCCATGCCTGAATGATAAGGTACACCCTATTCACCAACTCCCTGTCCCTACTGTGATCCCCAGAAAGCGGGAGGAGAATCTGTGTATCATCTGCATAGTTAGTGTAGGTGATACCTAGAAGGTCCAGATCGTCGAAGAGAGGTTTGGTGAATATGTTGTATAATGTTGGAGAGACATAAGAGCTTTGAGGGACTCCACATGAAATTGGCGTGGGGTCTGCTGCTGCCGAGGGGGAGAAAACTCTCATTGTTCTCTCGCTCAAGAAGGATTCAATCCATCTGATAGCTTGGGTGAAAAAATTGACGGCAGAATCCAAATGTCTGCAGAGGACCTTGTGGTCCACAAGATCGAAAGCAGCTGAGAGATCAAGTAGAAGGAGTAGTGCTGTCTTACCTTGATCTCTCAATTCATCTATTTGGGTCTTTAAGTCAATGAGGGCAGTTTCGGTTCCATGAAGTGGGCGGAAACCAGATTGTCTAGCTCCCAATAATTTGTGTAATTCAAGGTGTCTTTGAATTTGCGTATATGCAACTTTGTCCAGTGTCTTCAGTAAGAAAGGTACCGTGGTAATGGGCCGGTAGTTGGTAGGGATGAGGGGGTCTAGAGTCTGCTTCTTGAGAAGCGGGAGCACCCACGATTGTTTTAGAGTAGCCGGGATGTTGCCTGTAGTGAAGGAGGCATTCATAAGTTTGGAGATGAAGGGTGATAAGTCTCTGGCAGCGTCTTTTATTATTTGTGCTGGGCAGATATCACCTTTACAATTAGAGGGTTTGAGGGAGAGGATCATTTTCTCTACCTCTATAGTGGTAGTTTTTGTGAAGGAGAATTCGTTGGTAGGGCTGTTGATGGTATCATTAAGCGGAGGCTTATTTGGGAGGTTTAAAGATTCTTTTTTTAGTTGGATTATGTTTTGGAGCGTTGTTATTTTATTTGCTAAGGCATGTTGGATATCTCTGCACCAGGTCTGATCCTTAGTGCAAGTGTCTGGTGTGGCAATAGGTGACTCAAGTTCTTTCAGTATGGATAAGAGTTCCTTCATACTTGAATTGGAGTTGGCGATAAGATCATTGTAGGAGTTTCACTTTGCCAGGCAGATTTCATTTTTACAGTGCAGAGAAATATTGGTTAAGTTAACCTTGTTCTCATCGGTTGGGCATAGTTTCCAGGTCGATTCACATTTTCTTTTTGTTAGGCGTAGGGCTTTTAGTTCTGGCGTAAAGCATTTGTTTAAGTGTGCCTTGGGTTTGTTTGTTCGCATTTTAAGTGGGGCGACTTTGTCCATAGTGTCGCGCATGATACTATTGTATTCATGAACTAGTGCACTAGGGTCTAGGTTATCTGGCAGTGCATTTAAGGTTGGAAGGATAGCAGGAATAATATTATCCACTGTCATATTCTTTTTATTTCTGGTAAGGCAAGATGGAGCCGTGTGTGGGGTTGGAATGGATGGTCTGGTGGTTAGTAAATTAAAGGACACCAATGAGTGGTCGGTCCAAGATAGAGGCGTAATATAGGAGATAGTGACTGTGCAGTTAGAGTCAGCGATCCAGTCTAATATTCTACCCTTCACGTAGGTAGGGGTGTTGACTTTTTGGGTTAGTCCTAAAGTGTTAAGGGTATTGGCAATAGTTGATGCATGAGCATCTACTTGGGCCCTCATTACGACTCCGGCGTCAACCAATGGCGCTAACAGCGCCATTGTTAACGCCGGTAACTTACCGATTCCGCCAATGGTAAATGGGGAATTACCACCCCATTCCAAGGTTGGCGGGGCGGTAATTCCCCATTTACCATTGGCCCTTCCCCATTCCCATTTTTGCCCCATAGGGCTCAATGGGACTGGGGAAGGCGGTAATTACGGTACCGCAAATTGCGATACCGAAATTACCTCGAATGTCCGTTTGCGGGTCCCTACTTTAACGACTGGACCAGCCTTTAAGGTCGTGAGCCGCAAAGGGACCTCGTAATCAGGCATTAAGGGTTTAACGGCGTGACACCTTTTACGGCACCGTTAAACCCTTAACGCCAGGGTCGTAATGAGGGCCTTGGTCATTGAAGCCAAGGTTGAAGTCCCCTAGTACCAACAGTTGTGATGTGTTTTTGACATTGTTGATTAATAGGCTGTGAAGATCCTCCTCATTGGTGATTCTGTCATCATAATGCCTTCTCTTCGCCTTTTGGATTTCCTTCTTGTATGTGCGGATTTGTCTCTGGAACAGTATTTTTTTGTCTGGGTTGTATTCTTTCCTCCATTTATTTGATGGGGTGAATGGTTTTTCTGGGGCAATCTTGTCGATTGTGCCTGCAATCCATTTGTGTAGTAGCTCTGCTTTCCCGTCTAGGTCAGCTAGCTCTAGTTCTGTGGTCGAGGGTTTGGTTAATTACAGTTGTTCGAATAGGTTGCTTTCTTTGACGTGTTTCCAGTTTCTTTTTGTGGTGGTTGTGAGTTTGGGTACAGATTTAAGTAGGCAGAGTGATCACGAATGGGATGATGAGATGGTCGCTCCACAGTATTTGTATCGGCGGTGCCATGGTGATGAGTTTTTCCTTGGCGAAGATTGCATCGAGGGTGTGTCCTGCCGAGTGTGTTGCCCCTTTGACTAGTTGTCATAATTTCATGGTAGTGAGTTGTTTGATCAGTGAGTTTTGGGAGTGGCGTGACTGTCTTCAAACCAGATGTTGAAGTCCCCAGGATGATTAGGTGTTCGTGGTTGATGGCTAAGTTGGTGATGGCTTCTATGAAGTTGTCGACGAAGGTTGAATCATATGTTGGTGGTCTGTACACCAGGATGAATGTGACGTTGGTTTTTGGGGTTGCTGTTAGGTGTATTACCATGGTTTCGAAGTTGAGGATGTTGAGCGGTTCGTCTGTTTTTATTTTCAGGTGTCTTTTGAATGCTATTGCGATGCCTCCTCCTTTTTTGTTTTTCCTGTTTATTTGAAGGCATTTGAAGTCGTTTGGAAGGCAGCTTTGGAGTGTGATTTTGTAGTTGTCGTCCAGCCATGTTTCTGTGATGAATAGGATGTCAATGCCGTTCTCATCGAGTAGGTCGAAGATTTCTGTTGAGTGCTTTGACATGGATCTTGCGTTTATAAGATTGCAGTGGAGTTTGGAGGTGTTGTTTGGTTTGGACTTTCTTGTTGAGGTTGTCTTCTGATCAGTGTTGGGGTTTCCTTCCTGGTCGATCTCTTGTTGAGGTGTAGGTTTTGGGGTGTCAGTGTGTTCGAAGAGTTCTTCTAGGTTCTGTCTTGGGTTTTTGTTTTCATCGGGTTCGTCTTCCAGGAGTTGTGTTTGTCGATTGGAAGTTCTTCTTGTTTTGGTGATGTAAGGTGTTATCGCATCGGTCATGTGTTTGTTGTTTCTTGTGTTGTTCATCCTTCTTCTGCGTGCTTGTGTTGGGCAGTTAGATGTTGCTGATTCTAGCAGTGGGTTGGTTTGCTCTGGAGACCGGTTGTCAGCGAGATAGGGAGTTAAGTAGAGGGATTTGTCTCTCCTCTCAGTGTTGGTTTGATTCTTGTTCCTGATTGCGGGGGTGCATTCTGTAGTTGTTGTGGTTCTTTGTTGCTTTTCCGGAGTGTTTGTTCTTTCTCCTCTTTTTCTTTCCTTGGGAATGGGTAATTTGCGCGGCATTATAAGATAGAGAGTTGTTTAGTCTTTATTTGTTTGCTGAAGTCACGTTGGTTCTGCTTTGGTCTGGTTGTCTTGTGGTGTAGTAATAGGTGTGGAGGGCTGTCCGTTAACAGTTAGGGCTCTGTCTGTAGGTGGTATTTCCGGCTGATGTTGCTGACCCGTTCAGTCGCTGTCTAGAGAGGGGTAGGGGAGGAGGTTAGGGTTATAAAGTTGGGTTTAACGGTGGCTCTCTTTAGTGCCCAGCTCCCTAAATACGGTTTGCTGCCGTGAATTAGCAGTGTGGGTTTAAGAAGGATATCTACTACTTGAAGGTTTATTTCTTTCTCTCTTTTTTTTTTTGAGGGCGCAGTGTTCAGTCAGACTTGCGCTTTATGAGGCGTGAGCCCCTAGTCGGGGTGTCACTCCACAGTGATTCACTGGTGGGTTCTGTCTCACTTTAGAGTGAGTTGGTCAACGGGGTTTGAGAGGCCTGTCTAGATGCCTATCAAAGTAATTTAAGTTTCACACGATGCAGCCTGGAAATGGAACCCTTACCAAACCTGAAGGACCCGTATAGTGGGTGACAGGCCTATCAATGCAATCTGAATATCACACAATGTAGCCCGGAAATAGAACCCCTCCCCAACCTGAGGGATCTTTACAGTGGGAGAGAGGCCTATCACTGCAATCTAGACATCACACAGTGTAATATGGGGATAGAACCCCTATTAAATATGATAGACCTCTATCGTGGGCAAGAGGCCTATCCCTGTAATCTGGACATCACACAATGAATATGGGGACAGAGCCCGAACTAAATATAGGAGACCTGTATGGTGGGAGAGAGGCCTATCCATGTAATCTGGACATCACACAATGAATATGGGGACAGAGCCCGAACTAAATATAGGAGACCTGTATGGTGGGAGAGAGGCCTATCCATGTAATCTGGACATCACACAATGCAGTATGGGGACATAACCCCTATTAAATATGAGATGCCTGTATAGTGGGAGAGAGGCCTAATCACACGGTTTAAAGTTGGTTTGCTAAGTGGGTAGGATTCTGGGGTGGAGTTGTAGCTCTCCCCTAAAACCAGGCCACTCCTACCTTACTGGTCCTTGTAGTTGAAGGTTGACGGCTGGTCACTGGCTTCACTGGCTTTCCCTACAGACACCTGTCGTCACTCCCTGGAACCGCCTCCGCCGGAGCCGTCCTTGGGTCCCTTAGCCGCAGGGGGCTGCCGGGCAGAGGGCTGCCCTGGGAGGGTTTGTTTAAGACAGGGGAGGAGCCAATCACCGGTGGGGGGGTTGGGAGGCAGCGATGAGGAAGTCTGACGGGGGGAAGGGGAGCAGGGTACACGGGGGGGCACTCAGAGGCACATATATAATAAACAGTGGCCAAAGGTTAACAAAACAGACCCGGAAGGGTCACTGGCCTGGGCACTCACCTGCAATCGCTCCAGATGGTGTAAAGAGCGTGCAGGGGGCCACTGGTGAGATACACCAGGAAGATGGCAAGACACTGCCCAAACAGGCTCCGGGGGCGGGGTGGGAGGAGGGAGGCAGGGAAGGAGCTGAGGACTGCGAGATGCGCGGGCCGCGGGGTTCCAAGAGTGACCAAAGTTAGCAAAACAGACCGGGAAGGGTCACTGGCCTGGGCACTCCTGATTAGCTAACAAACTTGTTTGATTAGCAATTATGTCCTAATATTTTGAATGTCACCAGAGGTTATGCGTATCCAAGACATAAAATTAGCAACAATGCAGCATTTTGGTATACCGCTGAAGTAATACATTAGTGAGAGGAGCGTCTGTAAAATGTTAGCTGTATGAATGGACACACATACATATGGTAAGAGGGCTCTGAAATTGTTTTCTATGCAGGGCCATGTACATCTGGGTTCAGTCAGTGTTGCACAGGGCAGTGTCCCATATAATATATGCTTGACCCATCATTTGCTGCATACAGCTAAGTTTAGAAGTGTTATGGAATCAAAAAGTTCACAATGTTAAAGGAAAGTCATAGCCAGAGACTCTGTACGTAATATGGATTTGTGGCAAGCAGGGTAATTGGAGTATGTAGCATGGTGTTGCGTCAGGCAGGGTAATTGTTAACTTCCGGTGGACAGTTTATGACAAGGCCAGGGGGAATGGCTCCCTTATCTTGGCGTCTTTAACTCAACTCCTGGGTCTGAACCAGGAGAATGACTCCCTTCTCATGGTGTTGCCTGGTTAATTTCACAAGGCCAGGGGGAATGACTCACTTCCCGTGGTGTTTTTATCACCACTCCTAGTTTGGTACCAGGAGAATGACTCCCTTCTCATGGTGTTGCCTGGTTAATTTCACAAAGACAGGGGGAATGACTCACTTCCTGTGGTGTTTTTATAACCACTCCTAGTTTGGTACCAGGAGAATGACTCCCTTCTCATGGTGTTGCCTGGTTAATTTCACAAAGACAGGGGGAATGACTCACTTCCTGTGGTGTTTTTATCACCACTCCAAGTTTGGTACCAGGAGAATGACTCCCTTCTCCTGGCATTACTTGATTCAGTTCACTATAAGGTCAGGGGGAATGACTCCCGTTGCCTGGCATCTTTATCACAACTCCTAGATCGGTACCAGGAGAATGACTCCCTTCTCCTGGTATTGGTTGGCACCGTTCTTTCTCACTGCTTTCAGCGTCCCATACCTTCTTCCACTGTTGTCTGTTGTTAACAAAGTTCCAAAAATATTACTGGGGTCACAGACACTTCTCTGGTGGCGAGTGGTTTTCTAGTTACCACTGTCCTGAGGAAGATTTCCTCTGATGCTCTCTTTCTCTCTATTGGGGTGCCTGACCCTTCTGGTACTCTTGTTAGGGTCCGTGACCCTTATTGTGCTTTTAGGTACGGTCACTGACCCTTCCCTGGTGGCCAGTGGTTTTCTAGTTAGCACTGTGCTGAGGAAGATTACCTCTGATGCTCTCTTTCTCTCTATTGGGGTCCCTGAACCTTATTATGCTTTTAGATGCGGTCACTGACCCTTCCCTGGTGGTTAGTGGGTTTCTGTCTGCCACTGACATGAGAAAGATTATACTGGAGGCACAACTGACACTGGCTAGGCCCAATAGTTGGCTCATTTCTACTGGCCCAAAGGAAAGCTGTTTGAGCGTCTTTCCTGCCCGTTCTTGCGTCCCCTCTGGGTCTCCCGTACCTCCCCTTACATTCTCTGGGGCTTCGGTACATCATCAGGGCTTCCTGGGACTGGGATTGGCTCTATCGCATCTTCAGCCTTCTTTCCTCATCAAGATCTGCAGCGCGGCATCCCCACACACAGCCCAGCTTGCTTCCCTCTCTGGGTCGAGTGCTTGGGTCCAGACCTCCAGACCCAGCAGAGAACTCCCATAGCTGCTCACTGATGTTCTCTGGGTTTTCCTCCCGCTGGTCCCCAAGCAGGATTTGAATCTCCCACATTGGAGAGCTGCTACAGCTGCTTCCTCTGACAGCTGCATTCATCTCCGCGGCTGGGCTCAACACCTTTGATAGTCCTTTATTCCTTTTCATATATTGTGTCCAGTTCCTTCCATGCGGATTGCAAAAATCCTTCATCTCTGTTAACGACTTAATCCTTGTGCCTACTCTGGTCCACCTCGTACCAGTGTTGGCATAATCAATGATCTTCATGTCTTCTGTGCTCTTCCTCATCCTAGTACTTTTGGCTTCTTCTCCTATGTTACAACAATACATAGGTTTGTTCTCAATGTAGTAGTTCTGGACATTGGGGAGGGCTAGGGAATGTCGGGAGTAACAATGTTTAAAGGGCTGTACCCCAGGTGATCATCCTTATCCCCAGAGGGGGAGATCCTCCCCATTAGGTCCTCCCACAGTTAACCACCCCTAGAGGTACTGTTGGGTAGTGTGCTCACCTTCCTAGCCTCATGGAAAGGTGTTCTCCTCTGGGGAGAAGTGATGAGAGTGGGGGAATCGCCACAGTTCTCTGCCTTCCGGATTGGCCCCCTCTCTCCCACAGGTGCTAATGTATAATGCAATCATAATTATAGATCAAAGCAAGCTCTGGGGGCGAACTGCAGTTTATGATACAGTCATCGACAACCAGCCATACATTCCTTCTTGCGAATCACTCCTCGTAAAACTATCCCTGCCCCCTTTGCTCTCCCACAGCTTCCTAATCATCTACATACTCCCTGGCTACGACAGAGAATTCTCAAACAACCTCTGTGACTCCATCGCCACCCTCCAACTAAACCATCCCACCCTCACTGTTCTAGGAGACTTCAACATATGGCTTGAGATCCCAACCAACCCAATGACTCACTCTCTGGTTGACGGCCTAGTCGCAATTAACCTTCATACCCACATAAATGGGCCGACACACTATAAAGGACACACCCTTGATGCCATCTTCTGCTCTTTCAACCTGATTCATCTAAACCCTCACACCCCTATCATCTGGTCTGATCACTTCATTATTTCTTTCGCCATTCGCTCACCGATCCCGCTCCCCTTACCCGAACCTGAACCACTGAACCTACGCAAATGCTGGATAAAACTAAAGATCCTTCTCGACTTAGCCTACCAAACAAACAACTAACCTCCGACGCCTTTGACTCTTGGCTCAACTCCTCTCTAATCCCGCTTACCCCCTCTTGTAAACCATCAGCTCACCAGGGCCTTTTTCCTAGATGGTTCACACCAGAACTGAAGACTGCAAAACAGCTATATAAATCCCTAGAACGCAAATGGCGGAAAGACAATACAACCCTGAACAGATCCACCTTGGCCCGCCACCATCGCCACTACAAGGACAAAATCCGGAAAAAAAAAAAGCCCACTACAACTCCAGAATCCTAAACTGTAAAAACCCCAGCAAGGAACTTCACAAAATCATCGCCAAATTCACCAAACCCTCATGTACCACCACCTGTCCCACCCGTTCACAATCACTATGCGACTCACTCTCTCTTCACTTTTACACCACAGCTCTCGAAAGAACAAACCTGCTAACCAACAAATTAGCTCTAATACACCCACCACGCAATCCACCCGCCCTTCCTCCCATCCTACCACCTGCGACCGCTAGCCTACCAACTTTCGACTCCTTCACTCCAATATCAACTGACCAATTTCTCAAACTTCTCTCGGCACGCAAACCATTCGGCTCCCCGCTCGACCCATGCCCAGCCTCAACCCTCAAAGACATTTTTGCTTCCACCTGCGCAGGAGAACACGCAAGAACCATCATAAACGATTCCCTCTGCTCAGGAATTTTCCCCGAAGCATTCAAAACAGCGCATGCCAAACCTCTCCTAGAAAAACCTTTCCTAAACCCTCTCGAGCCCAAGAACTACCACCCCATATCAAACACCAGGTTCCTCGCCAAACTCATTGACCGAACCGCCTACTCCCAACTAAATGCCTTTGTCGAAGCCAACAATCTCCTTGACCCCGCTCAATCAGGTTTCAGAGCCCGACACGGAACCGAAACCACCCTAACCTCAATCTGGGATGACCTTAAAAACACAGCTGATTCTGCGGGATGCGCCACACTAATCCTTCTTGACCTATCCACCGCCTTCGATACAATCAACCACTTAATCCTCCTTCATCGCCTCCATGCCCTAGGAATCCTTGAAAATGCTCTCAAATGGATAGCATCCTTCCTTGACAATAGAAACAAAATAACCCTACTATGATTCCCGCGCCCGACATGTCAACACCGGAGTTCCACAAGGAGCGTGCCTATAAGCCCTCCTGTTTAACCTCTATATGTCCACCCTCCCATGAATAATCCGCTCCCACGATATCCTGTGCTAGAACTATGCAGATGACACCCAACTGATCCTAAAACTCCTGAATTCAAAACCCAACCGCCAACCTGACCTCACTTCCTGCCTCCTCAACGTAGATCACTGGATGACCAAAAACCACCTCTTGCTAAACCCCTCCAAAACTGAAATCATGGTTTGTGGCAATACCGAACTTCTTCCACACCCTCTACCCTGGCCATCTGCCATGGGCAATTCCCCCTCACCCTAAAATTCAGTAAACACCTCGGATGCACCCTAGACTCAGACCTAACCCTCTCGCTCCAAGTCAATAATGTCTCCAAGTCCTGCCACTATCATCTTAAAACTCTTAGGCGCATTTTCCATACCTCTCTTTTCCCAACAGACTCTCCGCGGTCCAGTCTATTGTCATGTCATGACTGGACCACGCCAACCCCCTCTACCTCGGAGTCCATGCGTACCAACTAACCAAACTACAAAGAGCACAAAACGCTGCTGCCAAACTGCTACTAGCACTTGGCCCAAGAGGTCACATCTCCCCAGCCCTCAAAACTCTGCACTGGCTTCCGATTGCCTGAAGGGTGACCTTCAAAACCTTATGCATCTCTCACCGAGCAATGCATAAAACCGGACCACAATATCTCCAAGACAAGATAAAACCCTACCAACCTCCACGCGCTCTAAGATCAAGCTCGTCCGGCCTCCTAGTCATACCAAAAACCAACTCAGTCAGGTTAGGTGGATCCTCTTTCTCAGCCCTGGCCCCGACTCTGTGGAACGCACTTCCACCCCACATCCAACTCACTCAAGATCTCATGTCTTTCCGCAAACTACTGAAAACATGTCTCTTCCCCTGAAATCGACGCGTAGGTCATACTGGACAACAGCAATCAATGACCTTACCCAAAGCACCCTCTCATAAACGACTATCCAGCATCATGATCCAAGCGAGAAATCTAAAACCAATAATCGCTAAATGTAAACTAAAAAAAAAAAAAAGATAAACTAAATAGAAAGAGTGAATTGGATGAAAGTAGAAAGTGGATGAATGGAATAAACTGAATGAAAGCAATGAAGTGGACGCGACAAACGAAGTAGACTAGAGGAATAAAGTGGACAAGAGGAATGAAGTACACATGAGGAATAAGCTGATCGAGAAAATGGAAAGGATGAGCACATGAAACTGATCGAATGCACGGAACAGGTAGAGTGTAGGGAACAGATTGAATGACAGAATGCATGGAGTGAACTGAACGATTAGATTAGATGAAGCAAGTGCATGACATGGATGTAGCACACAACACAGAAGGAGTGCACGAGATGGATGAAATGCATGTGACGGATGAAATGCATATGACGGATGGAGTGCAAGGGTCGGATGGAGTGCATGGGTCGGATGGAGTGCATGGGTTAGATGGAGTGCATGGGTTGGATGAAGTGCTTGGGTCCGATGAAGTGCGGGGGTCGGATGGAGTGCGTGGGTCGGATGGAGGGCACGGGACAGATGAAGGGCATGGGACGGATGAAGGGCATGGGAAAGAAAAAGGGCACGGGACGGATGGAGTGCGCGGGATGGGTGGAGTGTGCGGGACAGGTGGAGTGCATGGGACGGGTGGAGTGCACGAGACAGGTAGAGTGCGTGGGACGGGTGGAGTGCGCGGGACGGGTGGAGTACGGGAGGAAGAGTGTGTGGGGCGGAGGAAGAGTGTGTGGGGCAGAGGAAGCGTGTGCGGGGCGGAGAAAGAGTGTGGGTCGGAGGAAGAGTGTGTGAGGCGGAACGGTTTGGGGTGCACGGGTCTGTTGGAATGCAAGGGTCGGTTGAGCTGCGCTCCCCGAGGGTGTTCAGCCTGCCGGCACCTTGAAATCATCCCAACGGCACACAAGGCGCCGTGTGGGTGCAAAGTAACATAACATAACATAACAAGAATGGAATGCATGGAACAGATAGAGGGCACAGAATGAATACTTACAAAAATTATTCGAGTGCATAGAATGATCTGAAGTGCATAAAATGATCAAAGTGCATAAAACGGTTGGAATCCATAAAACGGTTAGTGTGCATAGAATGGCTAGAGTGCATGGAACGGCTAGAGTGCATAGAACGGCTAGAGTGCATGGAACGGTCAAAGTGCATGGAACGGTCAAAGTGCATGGAACGGTCAGAGTGCATGGAACGGTCGGAGTCTTGGTGAACTGGTTGTTTTCCTGGTGTCTTCCACCTGACCTCTATCTGGTCTTGGTGAACTGGTTGTTTTCCTAGTGTCTTCCACCTGACCTCTATCTGGTCTTGGTGAACTGGTTGTTTTCCCAGTGTCTTCCACCTGACCTCTATTTGGTCTTGGTGAACTGTTTTTTTTCCTGGTGTCTTCCACCTGACCTCTATGTGGTCTTGGTGAACTGGTTGTTTTCCTAGTGTCTTCCACCTGACCTCTATCTGGTCTTGGTGAACTGGTTGTTTTCCCAGTGTCTTCCACCTGACCTCTATCTGGTCTTGGTGAACTGTTGTTTTTCCATGTGTCTTCCACCTGACCTCTAGATGGACCTGGTGAACTGGTTGTTTTTCCGGTGATTTTCACCCGACCTCTATCTGGACTTCGTGAACTGGTTGTTTCCCCTGTGTCTTCCACCTGACCTCTATCTGGTCTTGGTGAACTGTTGTTTTTCCATGTGTCTTCCACCTGACCTCTACATGGACCTGGTGAACTGGTTGTTTTTCCGGTGATTTCCACCCGACCTCTATCTGGACTTGCTTTCTTTGGATTTTTTGTTTACGTTCCTAATTCTGTGCCTGTTGGGTTATTTTTTTGGCTGTTTCTGGGATCTTCCTCTCGGAGGAACTGGTTTTGGATTTTGTTCCCCTTCCTTGGACCAATTGGAATTTGAGACATTTTGCTGCCGTCATTGTGTTAGTTGCGCCCTCGTGCCACACGGGTTAGCTCTTTGCGTTTCCCTTTTTATGTTTTTACTCCTTCCATTGGCAACATGTCGGGTGGTTTTCTGATCTATGGACGCTGCATTTGGAGATCCTTCAAAGTCACTTCTAAAGGCGACACGAGTAGGTTCATCAGTGCTTGTATTTTTTCAAACAGGTAGGAAACGGGTGAAGGGGAGGAGTTGTTTTCTGTTCCTATTGCACTTTCTGAACTGAGGGTGACAACCAATTATTATTGTGTTTCTTTTTGCAGATTGGTAGTGAGCGTTGAACCATCTGGCTCTTTCTGCCTTTTCGCCTGAGCCACATTGTTGCCATGTGTGATATCGTTTCACGGACACTACACTCTCGGGAGGAAAGTCACCCTGATTCAGGAGACTTTAGACTGTACTAATTCTTTAGTACCTTTTGGGGAAAACATTATCCATGACACTTGACAGATTCAACAACATGGATTCTGCTGGCGATCCCTTGGCTGCTTTCATGCGAGCTCTCGTGATCTTCCACAGACATCACCTCGGCACATGCCGCTTTACACCAGCATATAGAAGCTGTACTCAGCAACTTTCACCTTAGCCGTGTCATGAGAAATGTGCTGGTGCAGCCGCAAACCCAATACCTCCCGTTCCCAGAGGAGAAGTATCCAGAACTCCCATTTTCCTGGCAGCTCCTTTCCCATTGGCCCCCCAGGGAGACCCTAAAGCCAACTACACATGAAGGTTAACCTTGTTGACCATTGCAAATTGCACTTTCTCTGATGTCCTGCTGTGGTTCCTGATTACATGACAAATGCAGTCTTTGTACTTTGCTATCTGGGAGGAATGGCGACAGCATTGACAAATCACATGCTGGAGGCAAACGACACGCTCCCGAGAAGAGGGGCCTGTCAGGAACTTGTCTTCCACCACCTGCAAGTTCCAAGCCTGAGTGACCCTGACAGCGATCGCCCTGCCAACTCTCTGCTGGAGGCAAACTACCTGCTCCTGAGAAGAGGGGCCTGTCAGGAGCTTGTCTTCCACCACCTACAAGATCCAAGCCTGCCTGACCCCGACAGTGATCGCCTTGCCGACTCTCTGCTGGAGGCAAAAGACCTGCTCCTGAGAAGAGGGGCCTGTCAGGAGCTTGTCTTCCACCACCTGCAAGTTCCAAGCCTGCTTGACCCTTACGGCGATCGTCCTGCCGACTCTCTGCTGGAGGCAAACGACCTGCTCCTGAGAAGAGGGGCATGTCAGGAGCTTGTCTTCCAAGCCTGCTTGACCCTGACAGCGATCGCCCTGCCGTCTCTCTGCTGGAGGCAAACTACCTGCTCCTGAGAAGAGGGGCCTGTCAGGAGCTTGTCTTCCACCACCTGCAAGATCCAAGCCTGCTTGACCCTAACAGTGATCGACCCGCCGACTCTCTGCTGGAGGCAAACTACCTGCTTCTGAGAAGAGGGGCCTGTCAGGAGCTTGTCTTCCACCGCCTGCAAGATCCAGCCTGCTTGACCCTGACAGCGATCGCCTTGCAAACTCTCTGCTGGAGGCAAACTACCTGCTCCTGAGAAGAGGGGCCTATCAGGAGCTTGTCTTCCACCGCCTGCAAGATCCATGCCTGCTTGACCCCGACAGCGATCGCCCTGCTGACTCTCTGCTGGAGGCAAACTACCTGCTCCTGAGAAGAGGGGCCTGTCAGGAGCTTGTCTTCCACCGCCTGCAAGATCCAAGCCTGCTTGACCCCGACAGCGATCGCCCTGCTGACTCTCTGCTGGAGGCAAACTACCTGCTCCTGAGAAGAGGTGCCTGTCAGGAGCTTGTCTTCCACCACCTACAAGATCCAATCCTGCCTGACCCTGAGAGCGATCGCCCTGCTGACTCTCTACTGGAGGCAAACTACCTGCTCCTGAGAAGAGGCGCCTGTCAGGAGCTTGTCTTCCAACCTACAAGACCCAAGCCTGCCTGACCCTGACAGCGATCGCCTTGCCGACTCTCTGCTGGAGGCCACGACCTGGTCCTGAGAAGAGGCACCTGTCAGGAGTTTGTCTTCCACCACCTGCAAGATCCAAGCCTGCCTGACCCTGACAGCGATCACCCTGCCGACTCTGCTGGAGGGAGGCAAATGATCTGCTCCTGAGAAGAGGGGCCTGTCTGGAGCTTGTCTTCCACCGCCTGCAAGATCCAAGCCTGCCTGACCCTGACAGTGATGGCCCTTCCGACTCTCTGCTGGAGGCAAACTACCTGCTCCTGAGAAGAGGGGCTTGTCAGTAGCTTGTCTTCCACCGCCTGCAAGATCCAAGCCTGCCTGACCCTGACAGCGATTGCCCTTCCGACTCTCTGCTGGAGGCAAACTACCTGCTCCTGAGAAGAGGTGCCTGTCAGGAGCTTGTCTTCCACCACCTACAAGACCCAAGCCTGCCTGACCCTGACAGCGATCGCCTTGCCTACTCTCTGCTGGAGGCCACGACCTGCTCCTGAGAAGAGGCGCCTGTCAGGAGCTTGTCTTCCACCACCTACAAGATCCAAGCCTGTCTGACCCTGAGAGCGATCGCCCTGCTGACTCTCTGCTGGAGGCAAACGACCTGCTCCTGAGAAGAGGCGCCTGTCAGGAGCTTGTCTTCCACCACCTACAAGATCCAAGCCTGCCTGACCCTGAGAGCGATCGCCCTGCTAACTCTCTGCTGGAGGCAAACTACCTGCTCCTGAGAAGAGGCGCCTGTCAGGAGCTTGTCTTCCACCACCTACAAGATCCAAGCCTGCTTGACCCTAACAGTGATCGACCTGCCGACTCTCTGCTGGAGGCAAACTACCTGCTCCTGAGAAGAGGGGCCTGTCAGGAGCTTGTCTTCCACCGCCTGCAAGATCCAGCCTGCTTGACCCTGACAGCGATCGCCTTGCAAACTCTCTGCTGGAGGCAAACTACCTGCTCCTGAGAAGAGGGGCCTATCAGGAGCTTGTCTTCCACCGCCTGCAAGATCCAGGCCTGCTTGACCCCGACAGCGATCGCCCTGCTGACTCTCTGCTGGAGGCAAACGACCTGCTCCTGAGAAGAGGGGCATGTCAGGAGCTTGTCTTCCAAGCCTGCTTGACCCTGACAGCGATCGCCCTGCCGTCTCTCTGCTGGAGGCAAACTACCTGCTCCTGAGAAGAGGGGCCTGTCAGGAGCTTGTCTTCCACCACCTGCAAGATCCAAGCCTGCTTGACCCTAACAGTGATCGACCTGCCGACTCTCTGCTGGAGGCAAACTACCTGCTCCTGAGAAGAGGGGCCTGTCAGGAGCTTGTCTTCCACCGCCTGCAAGATCCAGCCTGCTTGACCCTGACAGCGATCGCCTTGCAAACTCTCTGCTGGAGGCAAACTACCTGCTCCTGAGAAGAGGGGCCTATCAGGAGCTTGTCTTCCACCGCCTGCAAGATCCAGGCCTGCTTGACCCCGACAGCGATCGCCCTGCTGACTCTCTGCTGGAGGCAAACTACCTGCTCCTGAGAAGAGGGGCCTGTCAGGAGCTTGTCTTCCACTCCTGCAAGATCCAAGCCTGCTTGACCCCGACAGCGATCGCCCTGCTGACTCTCTGCTGGAGGCAAACTACCTGCTCCTGAGAAGAGGTGCCTGTCAGGAGCTTGTCTTCCACCACCTACAAGATCCAATCCTGCCTGACCCTGAGAGCGATCGCCCTGCTGACTCTCTACTGGAGGCAAACTACCTGCTCCTGAGAAGAGGCGCCTGTCAGGAGCTTGTCTTCCAACCTACAAGACCCAAGCCTGCCTGACCCTGATAGCGATCGCCTTGCCGACTCTCTGCTGGAGGCCACGACCTGCTCCTGAGAAGAGGCGCCTGTCAGGAGCTTGTCTTCCACCACCTGCAAGATCCAAGCCTGCCTGACCCTGACAGCGATCACCCTGCCGACTCTGCTGGAGGGAGGCAAATGATCTGCTCCTGAGAAGAGGGGCCTGTCTGGAGCTTGTCTTCCACCGCCTGCAAGATCCAAGCCTGCCTGACCCTGACAGTGATGGCCCTTCTGACTCTCTGCTGGAGGCAAACTACCTGCTCCTGAGAAGAGGGGCCTGTCAGGAGCTTGTCTTCCACCACCTACAAAATCCAAGCCTGTCTGACCCTGAGAGCGATCGCCCTGCTGACTCTGCTGGAGGCAAACGACCTGCTCCTGAGAAGAGGCGCCTGTCAGGAGCTTGTCTTCCACCACCTACAAGACCCAAGCCTGCCTGACCCTGACAGCGATCGCCTTGCCTACTCTCTGCTGGAGGCAAACTACCTGCTCCTGAGAAGAGGCGCCTGTCAGGAGCTTGTCTTCCACCACCTACAAGATCCAAGCCTGTCTGACCCTGAGAGCGATCGCCCTACTGACTCTCTGCTGGAGGCAAACGACCTGCTCCTGAGAAGAGGCGCCTGTCAGGAGCTTGTCTTCCACCACCTACAAGATCCAAGCCTGTCTGACCCTGAGAGCGATCGCCCTGCTGACTCTGCTGGAGGCAAACGACCTGCTCCTGAGAAGAGGCGCCTGTCAGGAGCTTGTCTTGCACCACCTACAAGATCCAAGCCTGCCTGACCCTGAGAGCGATCGCCCTGCTGACTCTCTACTGGAGGCAAACTACCTGCTCCTGAGAAGAGGCGCCTGTCAGGAGCTTGTCTTCCACCACCTACAGGATCCAAGCCTGCCTGACCCTGAGAGCGATCACCCCGCCGACTCTCTGCTGGAGGCAAACTACCTGCTCCTGAGAAGAGGCGCCTGTCAGGAGCTTGTCCTCCACCACCTACAAGATCCAAGCCTGCCTGACCCTGACAGCGATCGCCTTGCTGACTCTCTGCTGGAGGCAAACTACCTGCTCCTGAGAAGAGGTGCCTGTCAGGAGCTTGTCTTCCACCACCTACAAGACCCAAGCCTGCCTGACCCTGAGAGCGATCGCCCTGCTGACTCTCTACTGGAGGCAAACTACCTGCTCCTGAGAAGAGGCGCCTGTCAGGAGCTTGTCTTCCACCACCTGCAAGATCCAAGCCTGCCTGACCCTGACAGCGATCACCCTGCCGACTCTGCTGGAGGGAGGCAAATGATCTGCTCCTGAGAAGAGGGGCCTGTCTGGAGCTTGTCTTCCACCGCCTGCAAGATCCAAGCCTGCCTGACCCTGACAGTGATGGCCCTTCCGACTCTCTGCTGGAGGCAAACTACCTGCTCCTGAGAAGAGGGGCCTGTCAGTAGCTTGTCTTCCACCGCCTGCAAGATCCAAGCCTGCCTGACCCTGACAGCGATTGCCCTTCCGACTCTCTGCTGGAGGCAAACTACCTGCTCCTGAGAAGAGGCGCCTGTCAGGAGCTTGTCTTCCACCACCTACAAGACCCAAGCCTGCCTGACCCTGACAGCGATCGCCTTGCCTACTCTCTGCTGAGGCCACGACCTGCTCCTGAGAAGACGCGCCTGTCAGGAGCTTGTCTTCCACCACCTACAAGATCCAAGCCTGTCTGACCCTGAGAGCGATCGCCCTGCTGACTCTCTGCTGGAGGCAAACGACCTGCTCCTGAGAAGAGGCGCCTGTCAGGAGCTTGTCTTCCACCACCTACAAGACCCAAGCCTGCCTGACCCTGACAGCGATCGCCTTGCCTACTCTCTGCTGAGGCCACGACCTGCTCCTGAGAAGAGGCGCCTGTCAGGAGCTTGTCTTCCACCACCTACAAGATCCAAGCCTGTCTGACCCTGAGAGCGATCGCCCTGCTGACTCTCTGCTGGAGGCAAACAACCTGCTCCTGAGAAGAGGCGCCTGTCAGGAGCTTGTCTTCCACCACCTACAAGATCCAAGCCTGCCTGACCCTGGGAGCGATCGCCCTGCTGACTCTCTACTGGAGGCAAACTACCTGCTCCTGAGAAGAGGCGCCTGTCAGGAGCTTGTCTTCCAAGCCTGCTTGACCCTGAGAGCGATCGCCCTGCTGACTCTCTACTGGAGGCAAACTACCTGCTCCTGAGAAGAGGCGCCTGTCAGGAGCTTGTCTTCCACCACCTACAGGATCCAAGCCTGCCTGACCCTGAGAGCGATCGCCCCGCCGACTCTCTGCTGGAGGCAAACTACCTGCTCCTGAGAAGAGGAGCCTGTCAGGAGCTTGTCCTCCACCACCTACAAGATCCAAGCCTGCCTGACCCTGAGAGCGATCGCCCCGCCGACTCTCTGCTGGAGGCAAACTACCTGCTCCTGAGAAGAGGCGCCTGTCAGGAGCTTGTCCTCCACCACCTACAGGATCCAAGCCTGCCTGACCCTGAGAGCGATCGCCCGCCGACTCTCTGCTGGAGGCAAACTACCTGCTCCTGAGAAGAGGCGCCTGTCAGGAGCTTGTCCTCCACCACCTACAAGATCCAAGCCTGCCTGACCCTGAGAGCGATCGCCCCGCCGACTCTCTGCTGGAGGCAAACGACCTGCTCCTAAGAAGAGGGGCATGTCAGGAGCTTGTCTTCCAAGCCTGCTTGACCCTGACAGCGATCGCCCTCCCGTCTCTCTGCTGGAGGCAAACTACCTGCTCCTGAGAAGAGGGGCCTGTCAGGAGCTTGTCTTCCATCGCCTGCAAGATCCAAGCCTGCCTGATCCTGACAGCGATCGCCTTGCCGACTCTCTGCTGGAGGCAAACTACCTGCTCCTGAGAAGAGGCGCCTGTCAGGAGCTTGTCTTCCACCACCTACAAGATCCAAGCCTGCCTGACCCTGACAGCGATCGCCCCGCCGACTCTCTGCTGGAGGCAAACTACCTGCTCCTGAGAAGAGGCGCCTGTCAGGAGCTTGTCTTCCACCACCTACAAGATCCAATCCTGCCTGACCCTGAGAGCGATCGCCCTGCTGACTCTCTACTGGAGGCAAACTACCTGCTCCTGAGAAGAGGCGCCTGTCAGGAGCTTGTCTTCCACCACCTACAGGATCCAAGCCTGCCTGACCCTGAGAGCGATCACCCCGCCGACTCTCTGCTGGAGGCAAACTACCTGCTCCTGAGAAGAGGCGCCTGTCAGGAGCTTGTCTTCCACCACCTACAAGATCCAAGCCTGTCTGACCCTGAGAGCGATCGCCCTGCTGACTCTGCTGGAGGCAAACGACCTGCTCCTGAGAAGAGGCGCCTGTCAGGAGCTTGTCTTGCACCACCTACAAGATCCAAGCCTGCCTGACCCTGAGAGCGATCGCCCTGCTGACTCTCTACTGGAGGCAAACTACCTGCTCCTGAGAAGAGGCACCTGTCAGGAGCTTGTCTTCCACCACCTACAGGATCCAATCCTGCCTGACCCTGAGAGCGATCGCCCTGCTGACTCTCTACTGGAGGCAAACTTCCTGCTCCTGAGAAGAGGCGCCTGTCAGGAGCTTGTCTTCCAAGCCTGCTTGACCCTGAGAGCGATCGCCCTGCTGACTCTCTACTGGAGGCAAACTACCTGCTCCTGAGAAGAGGCGCCTGTCAGGAGCTTGTCTTCCACCACCTACAGGATCCAAGCCTGCCTGACCCTGAGAGCGATCGCCCCGCCGACTCTCTGCTGGAGGCAAACTACCTGCTCCTGAGAAGAGGAGCCTGTCAGGAGCTTGTCCTCCACCACCTACAAGATCCAAGCCTGCCTGACCCTGAGAGCGATCGCCCCGCCGACTCTCTGCTGGAGGCAAACTACCTGCTCCTGAGAAGAGGCGCCTGTCAGGAGCTTGTCCTCCACCACCTACAGGATCCAAGCCTGCCTGACCCTGAGAGCGATCGCCCGCCGACTCTCTGCTGGAGGCAAACTACCTGCTCCTGAGAAGAGGCGCCTGTCAGGAGCTTGTCCTCCACCACCTACAAGATCCAAGCCTGCCTGACCCTGAGAGCGATCGCCCCGCCGACTCTCTGCTGGAGGCAAACGACCTGCTCCTGAGAAGAGGGGCATGTCAGGAGCTTGTCTTCCAAGCCTGCTTGACCCTGACAGCGATCGCCCTCCCGTCTCTCTGCTGGAGGCAAACTACCTGCTCCTGAGAAGAGGCGCCTGTCAGGAGCTTGTCTTCCACCACCTACAAGATCCAAGCCTGCCTGACCCTGACAGCGATCGCCCCGCCGACTCTCTGCTGGAGGCAAACTACCTGCTCCTGAGAAGAGGCGCCTGTCAGGAGCTTGTCTTCCAACCTACAAGACCCAAGCCTGCCTGACCCTGATAGCGATCGCCTTGCCGACTCTCTGCTGGAGGCCACGACCTGCTCCTGAGAAGAGGCGCCTGTCAGGAGCTTGTCTTCCACCACCTACAAGATCCAAGCCTGTCTGACCCTGAGAGCGATCGCCCTGCTGACTCTGCTGGAGGCAAACGACCTGCTCCTGAGAAGAGGCGCCTGTCAGGAGCTTGTCTTGCACCACCTACAAGATCCAAGCCTGCCTGACCCTGAGAGCGATCGCCCTGCTGACTCTCTACTGGAGGCAAACTACCTGCTCCTGAGAAGAGGCGCCTGTCAGGAGCTTGTCTTCCACCACCTACAGGATCCAAGCCTGCCTGACCCTGAGAGCGATCACCCCGCCGACTCTCTGCTGGAGGCAAACTACCTGCTCCTGAGAAGAGGCGCCTGTCAGGAGCTTGTCCTCCACCACCTACAAGATCCAAGCCTGCCTGACCCTGACAGCGATCGCCTTGCTGACTCTCTGCTGGAGGCAAACTACCTGCTCCTGAGAAGAGGTGCCTGTCAGGAGCTTGTCTTCCACCACCTACAAGACCCAAGCCTGCCTGACCCTGAGAGCGATCGCCCTGCTGACTCTCTACTGGAGGCAAACTACCTGCTCCTGAGAAGAGGCGCCTGTCAGGAGCTTGTCTTCCACCACCTGCAAGATCCAAGCCTGCCTGACCCTGACAGCGATCACCCTGCCGACTCTGCTGGAGGGAGGCAAATGATCTGCTCCTGAGAAGAGGGGCCTGTCTGGAGCTTGTCTTCCACCGCCTGCAAGATCCAAGCCTGCCTGACCCTGACAGTGATGGCCCTTCCGACTCTCTGCTGGAGGCAAACTACCTGCTCCTGAGAAGAGGGGCCTGTCAGTAGCTTGTCTTCCACCGCCTGCAAGATCCAAGCCTGCCTGACCCTGACAGCGATTGCCCTTCCGACTCTCTGCTGGAGGCAAACTACCTGCTCCTGAGAAGAGGCGCCTGTCAGGAGCTTGTCTTCCACCACCTACAAGACCCAAGCCTGCCTGACCCTGACAGCGATCGCCTTGCCTACTCTCTGCTGAGGCCACGACCTGCTCCTGAGAAGACGCGCCTGTCAGGAGCTTGTCTTCCACCACCTACAAGATCCAAGCCTGTCTGACCCTGAGAGCGATCGCCCTGCTGACTCTCTGCTGGAGGCAAACGACCTGCTCCTGAGAAGAGGCGCCTGTCAGGAGCTTGTCTTCCACCACCTACAAGACCCAAGCCTGCCTGACCCTGACAGCGATCGCCTTGCCTACTCTCTGCTGAGGCCACGACCTGCTCCTGAGAAGAGGCGCCTGTCAGGAGCTTGTCTTCCACCACCTACAAGATCCAAGCCTGTCTGACCCTGAGAGCGATCGCCCTGCTGACTCTCTGCTGGAGGCAAACAACCTGCTCCTGAGAAGAGGCGCCTGTCAGGAGCTTGTCTTCCACCACCTACAAGATCCAAGCCTGCCTGACCCTGGGAGCGATCGCCCTGCTGACTCTCTACTGGAGGCAAACTACCTGCTCCTGAGAAGAGGCGCCTGTCAGGAGCTTGTCTTCCAAGCCTGCTTGACCCTGAGAGCGATCGCCCTGCTGACTCTCTACTGGAGGCAAACTACCTGCTCCTGAGAAGAGGCGCCTGTCAGGAGCTTGTCTTCCACCACCTACAGGATCCAAGCCTGCCTGACCCTGAGAGCGATCGCCCCGCCGACTCTCTGCTGGAGGCAAACTACCTGCTCCTGAGAAGAGGAGCCTGTCAGGAGCTTGTCCTCCACCACCTACAAGATCCAAGCCTGCCTGACCCTGAGAGCGATCGCCCCGCCGACTCTCTGCTGGAGGCAAACTACCTGCTCCTGAGAAGAGGCGCCTGTCAGGAGCTTGTCCTCCACCACCTACAGGATCCAAGCCTGCCTGACCCTGAGAGCGATCGCCCGCCGACTCTCTGCTGGAGGCAAACTACCTGCTCCTGAGAAGAGGCGCCTGTCAGGAGCTTGTCCTCCACCACCTACAAGATCCAAGCCTGCCTGACCCTGAGAGCGATCGCCCCGCCGACTCTCTGCTGGAGGCAAACGACCTGCTCCTGAGAAGAGGGGCATGTCAGGAGCTTGTCTTCCAAGCCTGCTTGACCCTGACAGCGATCGCCCTCCCGTCTCTCTGCTGGAGGCAAACTACCTGCTCCTGAGAAGAGGGGCCTGTCAGGAGCTTGTCTTCCATCGCCTGCAAGATCCAAGCCTGCCTGATCCTGACAGCGATCGCCTTGCCGACTCTCTGCTGGAGGCAAACTACCTGCTCCTGAGAAGAGGCGCCTGTCAGGAGCTTGTCTTCCACCACCTACAAGATCCAAGCCTGCCTGACCCTGACAGCGATCGCCCCGCCGACTCTCTGCTGGAGGCAAACTACCTGCTCCTGAGAAGAGGCGCCTGTCAGGAGCTTGTCTTCCAACCTACAAGACCCAAGCCTGCCTGACCCTGATAGCGATCGCCTTGCCGACTCTCTGCTGGAGGCCACGACCTGCTCCTGAGAAGAGGCGCCTGTCAGGAGCTTGTCTTCCACCACCTGCAAGATCCAAGCCTGCCTGACCCTGACAGCGATCACCCTGCCGACTCTGCTGGAGGGAGGCAAATGATCTGCTCCTGAGAAGAGGGGCCTGTCTGGAGCTTGTCTTCCACCGCCTGCAAGATCCAAGCCTGCCTGACCCTGACAGTGATGGCCCTTCTGACTCTCTGCTGGAGGCAAACTACCTGCTCCTGAGAAGAGGGGCCTGTCAGGAGCTTGTCTTCCACCACCTACAAAATCCAAGCCTGTCTGACCCTGAGAGCGATCGCCCTGCTGACTCTGCTGGAGGCAAACGACCTGCTCCTGAGAAGAGGCGCCTGTCAGGAGCTTGTCTTCCACCACCTACAAGACCCAAGCCTGCCTGACCCTGACAGCGATCGCCTTGCCTACTCTCTGCTGGAGGCAAACTACCTGCTCCTGAGAAGAGGCGCCTGTCAGGAGCTTGTCTTCCACCACCTACAAGATCCAAGCCTGTCTGACCCTGAGAGCGATCGCCCTACTGACTCTCTGCTGGAGGCAAACGACCTGCTCCTGAGAAGAGGCGCCTGTCAGGAGCTTGTCTTCCACCACCTACAAGATCCAAGCCTGTCTGACCCTGAGAGCGATCGCCCTGCTGACTCTGCTGGAGGCAAACGACCTGCTCCTGAGAAGAGGCGCCTGTCAGGAGCTTGTCTTGCACCACCTACAAGATCCAAGCCTGCCTGACCCTGAGAGCGATCGCCCTGCTGACTCTCTACTGGAGGCAAACTACCTGCTCCTGAGAAGAGGCGCCTGTCAGGAGCTTGTCTTCCACCACCTACAGGATCCAAGCCTGCCTGACCCTGAGAGCGATCACCCCGCCGACTCTCTGCTGGAGGCAAACTACCTGCTCCTGAGAAGAGGCGCCTGTCAGGAGCTTGTCCTCCACCACCTACAAGATCCAAGCCTGCCTGACCCTGACAGCGATCGCCTTGCTGACTCTCTGCTGGAGGCAAACTACCTGCTCCTGAGAAGAGGTGCCTGTCAGGAGCTTGTCTTCCACCACCTACAAGACCCAAGCCTGCCTGACCCTGAGAGCGATCGCCCTGCTGACTCTCTACTGGAGGCAAACTACCTGCTCCTGAGAAGAGGCGCCTGTCAGGAGCTTGTCTTCCACCACCTGCAAGATCCAAGCCTGCCTGACCCTGACAGCGATCACCCTGCCGACTCTGCTGGAGGGAGGCAAATGATCTGCTCCTGAGAAGAGGGGCCTGTCTGGAGCTTGTCTTCCACCGCCTGCAAGATCCAAGCCTGCCTGACCCTGACAGTGATGGCCCTTCCGACTCTCTGCTGGAGGCAAACTACCTGCTCCTGAGAAGAGGGGCCTGTCAGTAGCTTGTCTTCCACCGCCTGCAAGATCCAAGCCTGCCTGACCCTGACAGCGATTGCCCTTCCGACTCTCTGCTGGAGGCAAACTACCTGCTCCTGAGAAGAGGCGCCTGTCAGGAGCTTGTCTTCCACCACCTACAAGACCCAAGCCTGCCTGACCCTGACAGCGATCGCCTTGCCTACTCTCTGCTGAGGCCACGACCTGCTCCTGAGAAGACGCGCCTGTCAGGAGCTTGTCTTCCACCACCTACAAGATCCAAGCCTGTCTGACCCTGAGAGCGATCGCCCTGCTGACTCTCTGCTGGAGGCAAACGACCTGCTCCTGAGAAGAGGCGCCTGTCAGGAGCTTGTCTTCCACCACCTACAAGACCCAAGCCTGCCTGACCCTGACAGCGATCGCCTTGCCTACTCTCTGCTGAGGCCACGACCTGCTCCTGAGAAGAGGCGCCTGTCAGGAGCTTGTCTTCCACCACCTACAAGATCCAAGCCTGTCTGACCCTGAGAGCGATCGCCCTGCTGACTCTCTGCTGGAGGCAAACAACCTGCTCCTGAGAAGAGGCGCCTGTCAGGAGCTTGTCTTCCACCACCTACAAGATCCAAGCCTGCCTGACCCTGGGAGCGATCGCCCTGCTGACTCTCTACTGGAGGCAAACTACCTGCTCCTGAGAAGAGGCGCCTGTCAGGAGCTTGTCTTCCAAGCCTGCTTGACCCTGAGAGCGATCGCCCTGCTGACTCTCTACTGGAGGCAAACTACCTGCTCCTGAGAAGAGGCGCCTGTCAGGAGCTTGTCTTCCACCACCTACAGGATCCAAGCCTGCCTGACCCTGAGAGCGATCGCCCCGCCGACTCTCTGCTGGAGGCAAACTACCTGCTCCTGAGAAGAGGAGCCTGTCAGGAGCTTGTCCTCCACCACCTACAAGATCCAAGCCTGCCTGACCCTGAGAGCGATCGCCCCGCCGACTCTCTGCTGGAGGCAAACTACCTGCTCCTGAGAAGAGGCGCCTGTCAGGAGCTTGTCCTCCACCACCTACAGGATCCAAGCCTGCCTGACCCTGAGAGCGATCGCCCGCCGACTCTCTGCTGGAGGCAAACTACCTGCTCCTGAGAAGAGGCGCCTGTCAGGAGCTTGTCCTCCACCACCTACAAGATCCAAGCCTGCCTGACCCTGAGAGCGATCGCCCCGCCGACTCTCTGCTGGAGGCAAACGACCTGCTCCTGAGAAGAGGGGCATGTCAGGAGCTTGTCTTCCAAGCCTGCTTGACCCTGACAGCGATCGCCCTCCCGTCTCTCTGCTGGAGGCAAACTACCTGCTCCTGAGAAGAGGGGCCTGTCAGGAGCTTGTCTTCCATCGCCTGCAAGATCCAAGCCTGCCTGATCCTGACAGCGATCGCCTTGCCGACTCTCTGCTGGAGGCAAACTACCTGCTCCTGAGAAGAGGCGCCTGTCAGGAGCTTGTCTTCCACCACCTACAAGATCCAAGCCTGCCTGACCCTGACAGCGATCGCCCCGCCGACTCTCTGCTGGAGGCAAACTACCTGCTCCTGAGAAGAGGCGCCTGTCAGGAGCTTGTCTTCCACCACCTACAAGATCCAATCCTGCCTGACCCTGAGAGCGATCGCCCTGCTGACTCTCTACTGGAGGCAAACTACCTGCTCCTGAGAAGAGGCGCCTGTCAGGAGCTTGTCTTCCACCACCTACAGGATCCAAGCCTGCCTGACCCTGAGAGCGATCACCCCGCCGACTCTCTGCTGGAGGCAAACTACCTGCTCCTGAGAAGAGGCGCCTGTCAGGAGCTTGTCTTCCACCACCTACAAGATCCAAGCCTGTCTGACCCTGAGAGCGATCGCCCTGCTGACTCTGCTGGAGGCAAACGACCTGCTCCTGAGAAGAGGCGCCTGTCAGGAGCTTGTCTTGCACCACCTACAAGATCCAAGCCTGCCTGACCCTGAGAGCGATCGCCCTGCTGACTCTCTACTGGAGGCAAACTACCTGCTCCTGAGAAGAGGCGCCTGTCAGGAGCTTGTCTTCCACCACCTACAGGATCCAATCCTGCCTGACCCTGAGAGCGATCGCCCTGCTGACTCTCTACTGGAGGCAAACTTCCTGCTCCTGAGAAGAGGCGCCTGTCAGGAGCTTGTCTTCCAAGCCTGCTTGACCCTGAGAGCGATCGCCCTGCTGACTCTCTACTGGAGGCAAACTACCTGCTCCTGAGAAGAGGCGCCTGTCAGGAGCTTGTCTTCCACCACCTACAGGATCCAAGCCTGCCTGACCCTGAGAGCGATCGCCCCGCCGACTCTCTGCTGGAGGCAAACTACCTGCTCCTGAGAAGAGGAGCCTGTCAGGAGCTTGTCCTCCACCACCTACAAGATCCAAGCCTGCCTGACCCTGAGAGCGATCGCCCCGCCGACTCTCTGCTGGAGGCAAACTACCTGCTCCTGAGAAGAGGCGCCTGTCAGGAGCTTGTCCTCCACCACCTACAGGATCCAAGCCTGCCTGACCCTGAGAGCGATCGCCCGCCGACTCTCTGCTGGAGGCAAACTACCTGCTCCTGAGAAGAGGCGCCTGTCAGGAGCTTGTCCTCCACCACCTACAAGATCCAAGCCTGCCTGACCCTGAGAGCGATCGCCCCGCCGACTCTCTGCTGGAGGCAAACGACCTGCTCCTGAGAAGAGGGGCATGTCAGGAGCTTGTCTTCCAAGCCTGCTTGACCCTGACAGCGATCGCCCTCCCGTCTCTCTGCTGGAGGCAAACTACCTGCTCCTGAGAAGAGGCGCCTGTCAGGAGCTTGTCTTCCACCACCTACAAGATCCAAGCCTGCCTGACCCTGACAGCGATCGCCCCGCCGACTCTCTGCTGGAGGCAAACTACCTGCTCCTGAGAAGAGGCGCCTGTCAGGAGCTTGTCTTCCAACCTACAAGACCCAAGCCTGCCTGACCCTGATAGCGATCGCCTTGCCGACTCTCTGCTGGAGGCCACGACCTGCTCCTGAGAAGAGGCGCCTGTCAGGAGCTTGTCTTCCACCACCTACAAGATCCAAGCCTGTCTGACCCTGAGAGCGATCGCCCTGCTGACTCTGCTGGAGGCAAACGACCTGCTCCTGAGAAGAGGCGCCTGTCAGGAGCTTGTCTTGCACCACCTACAAGATCCAAGCCTGCCTGACCCTGAGAGCGATCGCCCTGCTGACTCTCTACTGGAGGCAAACTACCTGCTCCTGAGAAGAGGCGCCTGTCAGGAGCTTGTCTTCCACCACCTACAGGATCCAAGCCTGCCTGACCCTGAGAGCGATCACCCCGCCGACTCTCTGCTGGAGGCAAACTACCTGCTCCTGAGAAGAGGCGCCTGTCAGGAGCTTGTCCTCCACCACCTACAAGATCCAAGCCTGCCTGACCCTGACAGCGATCGCCTTGCTGACTCTCTGCTGGAGGCAAACTACCTGCTCCTGAGAAGAGGTGCCTGTCAGGAGCTTGTCTTCCACCACCTACAAGACCCAAGCCTGCCTGACCCTGAGAGCGATCGCCCTGCTGACTCTCTACTGGAGGCAAACTACCTGCTCCTGAGAAGAGGCGCCTGTCAGGAGCTTGTCTTCCACCACCTGCAAGATCCAAGCCTGCCTGACCCTGACAGCGATCACCCTGCCGACTCTGCTGGAGGGAGGCAAATGATCTGCTCCTGAGAAGAGGGGCCTGTCTGGAGCTTGTCTTCCACCGCCTGCAAGATCCAAGCCTGCCTGACCCTGACAGTGATGGCCCTTCCGACTCTCTGCTGGAGGCAAACTACCTGCTCCTGAGAAGAGGGGCCTGTCAGTAGCTTGTCTTCCACCGCCTGCAAGATCCAAGCCTGCCTGACCCTGACAGCGATTGCCCTTCCGACTCTCTGCTGGAGGCAAACTACCTGCTCCTGAGAAGAGGCGCCTGTCAGGAGCTTGTCTTCCACCACCTACAAGACCCAAGCCTGCCTGACCCTGACAGCGATCGCCTTGCCTACTCTCTGCTGAGGCCACGACCTGCTCCTGAGAAGACGCGCCTGTCAGGAGCTTGTCTTCCACCACCTACAAGATCCAAGCCTGTCTGACCCTGAGAGCGATCGCCCTGCTGACTCTCTGCTGGAGGCAAACGACCTGCTCCTGAGAAGAGGCGCCTGTCAGGAGCTTGTCTTCCACCACCTACAAGACCCAAGCCTGCCTGACCCTGACAGCGATCGCCTTGCCTACTCTCTGCTGAGGCCACGACCTGCTCCTGAGAAGAGGCGCCTGTCAGGAGCTTGTCTTCCACCACCTACAAGATCCAAGCCTGTCTGACCCTGAGAGCGATCGCCCTGCTGACTCTCTGCTGGAGGCAAACAACCTGCTCCTGAGAAGAGGCGCCTGTCAGGAGCTTGTCTTCCACCACCTACAAGATCCAAGCCTGCCTGACCCTGGGAGCGATCGCCCTGCTGACTCTCTACTGGAGGCAAACTACCTGCTCCTGAGAAGAGGCGCCTGTCAGGAGCTTGTCTTCCAAGCCTGCTTGACCCTGAGAGCGATCGCCCTGCTGACTCTCTACTGGAGGCAAACTACCTGCTCCTGAGAAGAGGCGCCTGTCAGGAGCTTGTCTTCCACCACCTACAGGATCCAAGCCTGCCTGACCCTGAGAGCGATCGCCCCGCCGACTCTCTGCTGGAGGCAAACTACCTGCTCCTGAGAAGAGGAGCCTGTCAGGAGCTTGTCCTCCACCACCTACAAGATCCAAGCCTGCCTGACCCTGAGAGCGATCGCCCCGCCGACTCTCTGCTGGAGGCAAACTACCTGCTCCTGAGAAGAGGCGCCTGTCAGGAGCTTGTCCTCCACCACCTACAGGATCCAAGCCTGCCTGACCCTGAGAGCGATCGCCCGCCGACTCTCTGCTGGAGGCAAACTACCTGCTCCTGAGAAGAGGCGCCTGTCAGGAGCTTGTCCTCCACCACCTACAAGATCCAAGCCTGCCTGACCCTGAGAGCGATCGCCCCGCCGACTCTCTGCTGGAGGCAAACGACCTGCTCCTGAGAAGAGGGGCATGTCAGGAGCTTGTCTTCCAAGCCTGCTTGACCCTGACAGCGATCGCCCTCCCGTCTCTCTGCTGGAGGCAAACTACCTGCTCCTGAGAAGAGGGGCCTGTCAGGAGCTTGTCTTCCATCGCCTGCAAGATCCAAGCCTGCCTGATCCTGACAGCGATCGCCTTGCCGACTCTCTGCTGGAGGCAAACTACCTGCTCCTGAGAAGAGGCGCCTGTCAGGAGCTTGTCTTCCACCACCTACAAGATCCAAGCCTGCCTGACCCTGACAGCGATCGCCCCGCCGACTCTCTGCTGGAGGCAAACTACCTGCTCCTGAGAAGAGGCGCCTGTCAGGAGCTTGTCTTCCAACCTACAAGACCCAAGCCTGCCTGACCCTGATAGCGATCGCCTTGCCGACTCTCTGCTGGAGGCCACGACCTGCTCCTGAGAAGAGGCGCCTGTCAGGAGCTTGTCTTCCACCACCTGCAAGATCCAAGCCTGCCTGACCCTGACAGCGATCACCCTGCCGACTCTGCTGGAGGGAGGCAAATGATCTGCTCCTGAGAAGAGGGGCCTGTCTGGAGCTTGTCTTCCACCGCCTGCAAGATCCAAGCCTGCCTGACCCTGACAGTGATGGCCCTTCTGACTCTCTGCTGGAGGCAAACTACCTGCTCCTGAGAAGAGGGGCCTGTCAGGAGCTTGTCTTCCACCACCTACAAAATCCAAGCCTGTCTGACCCTGAGAGCGATCGCCCTGCTGACTCTGCTGGAGGCAAACGACCTGCTCCTGAGAAGAGGCGCCTGTCAGGAGCTTGTCTTCCACCACCTACAAGACCCAAGCCTGCCTGACCCTGACAGCGATCGCCTTGCCTACTCTCTGCTGGAGGCAAACTACCTGCTCCTGAGAAGAGGCGCCTGTCAGGAGCTTGTCTTCCACCACCTACAAGATCCAAGCCTGTCTGACCCTGAGAGCGATCGCCCTACTGACTCTCTGCTGGAGGCAAACGACCTGCTCCTGAGAAGAGGCGCCTGTCAGGAGCTTGTCTTCCACCACCTACAAGATCCAAGCCTGTCTGACCCTGAGAGCGATCGCCCTGCTGACTCTGCTGGAGGCAAACGACCTGCTCCTGAGAAGAGGCGCCTGTCAGGAGCTTGTCTTGCACCACCTACAAGATCCAAGCCTGCCTGACCCTGAGAGCGATCGCCCTGCTGACTCTCTACTGGAGGCAAACTACCTGCTCCTGAGAAGAGGCGCCTGTCAGGAGCTTGTCTTCCACCACCTACAGGATCCAAGCCTGCCTGACCCTGAGAGCGATCACCCCGCCGACTCTCTGCTGGAGGCAAACTACCTGCTCCTGAGAAGAGGCGCCTGTCAGGAGCTTGTCCTCCACCACCTACAAGATCCAAGCCTGCCTGACCCTGACAGCGATCGCCTTGCTGACTCTCTGCTGGAGGCAAACTACCTGCTCCTGAGAAGAGGTGCCTGTCAGGAGCTTGTCTTCCACCACCTACAAGATCCAATCCTGCCTGACCCTGAGAGCGATCGCCCTGCTGACTCTCTACTGGAGGCAAACTACCTGCTCCTGAGAAGAGGCGCCTGTCAGGAGCTTGTCTTCCAACCTACAAGACCCAAGCCTGCCTGACCCTGACAGCGATCGCCTTGCCGACTCTCTGCTGGAGGCCACAACCTGCTCCTGAGAAGAGGCGCCTGTCAGGAGCTTGTCTTCCACCACCTGCAAGATCCAAGCCTGCCTGACCCTGACAGCGATCACCCTGCCGACTCTGCTGGAGGGAGGCAAATGATCTGCTCCTGAGAAGAGGGGCCTGTCTGGAGCTTGTCTTCCACCGCCTGCAAGATCCAAGCCTGCCTGACCCTGACAGTGATGGCCCTTCCGACTCTCTGCTGGAGGCAAACTACCTGCTCCTGAGAAGAGGGGCCTGTCAGTAGCTTGTCTTCCACCGCCTGCAAGATCCAAGCCTGCCTGACCCTGACAGCGATTGCCCTTCCGACTCTCTGCTGGAGGCAAACTACCTGCTCCTGAGAAGAGGCGCCTGTCAGGAGCTTGTCTTCCACCACCTACAAGACCCAAGCCTGCCTGACCCTGACAGCGATCGCCTTGCCTACTCTCTGCTGAGGCCACAACCTGCTCCTGAGAAGACGCGCCTGTCAGGAGCTTGTCTTCCACCACCTACAAGATCCAAGCCTGTCTGACCCTGAGAGCGATCGCCCTGCTGACTCTGCTGGAGGCAAACGACCTGCTCCTGAGAAGAGGCGCCTGTCAGGAGCTTGTCTTCCACCACCTACAAGACCCAAGCCTGCCTGACCCTGACAGCGATCGCCTTGCCTACTCTCTGCTGAGGCCACGACCTGCTCCTGAGAAGAGGCGCCTGTCAGGAGCTTGTCTTCCACCACCTACAAGATCCAAGCCTGTCTGACCCTGAGAGCGATCGCCCTGCTGACTCTCTGCTGGAGGCAAACAACCTGCTCCTGAGAAGAGGCGCCTGTCAGGAGCTTGTCTTCCACCACCTACAAGATCCAAGCCTGCCTGACCCTGAGAGCGATCGCCCTGCTGACTCTCTACTGGAGGCAAACTACCTGCTCCTGAGAAGAGGCGCCTGTCAGGAGCTTGTCTTCCAAGCCTGCTTGACCCTGAGAGCGATCGCCCTGCTGACTCTCTACTGGAGGCAAACTACCTGCTCCTGAGAAGAGGCGCCTGTCAGGAGCTTGTCTTCCACCACCTACAGGATCCAAGCCTGCCTGACCCTGAGAGCGATCGCCCCGCCGACTCTCTGCTGGAGGCAAACTACCTGCTCCTGAGAAGAGGAGCCTGTCAGGAGCTTGTCCTCCACCACCTACAAGATCCAAGCCTGCCTGACCCTGAGAGCGATCGCCCCGCCGACTCTCTGCTGGAGGCAAACTACCTGCTCCTGAGAAGAGGCGCCTGTCAGGAGCTTGTCTTCCACCACCTACAGGATCCAAGCCTGCCTGACCCTGAGAGCGATCGCCCGCCGACTCTCTGCTGGAGGCAAACTACCTGCTCCTGAGAAGAGGCGCCTGTCAGGAGCTTGTCCTCCACCACCTACAAGATCCAAGCCTGCCTGACCCTGAGAGCGATCGCCCCGCCGACTCTCTGCTGGAGGCAAACGACCTGCTCCTGAGAAGAGGGGCATGTCAGGAGCTTGTCTTCCAAGCCTGCTTGACCCTGACAGCGATCGCCCTGCCGTCTCTCTGCTGGAGGCAAACTACCTGCTCCTGAGAAGAGGGGCCTGTCAGGAGCTTGTCTTCCATCGCCTGCAAGATCCAAGCCTGCCTGATCCTGACAGCGATCGCCTTGCCGACTCTCTGCTGGAGGCAAACTACCTGCTCCTGAGAAGAGGCGCCTGTCAGGAGCTTGTCTTCCACCACCTACAAGATCCAAGCCTGCCTGACCCTGACAGCGATCGCCCCGCCGACTCTCTGCTGGAGGCAAACTACCTGCTCCTGAGAAGAGGCGCCTGTCAGGAGCTTGTCTTCCACCACCTACAAGATCCAAGCCTGTCTGACCCTGAGAGCGATCGCCCTGCCGACTCTCTGCTGGAGGCAAACGACCTGCTCCTGAGAAGAGGCGCCTGTCAGGAGCTTGTCTTCCACCACCTACAAGATCCAAGCCTGTCTGACCCTGAGAGCGATCGCCCTGCCGACTCTCTGCTGGAGGCAAACGACCTGCTCCTGAGAAGAGGCGCCTGTCAGGAGCTTGTCTTCCACCACCTGCAAGTTCCAAGCCTGCTTGACCCTTACGGCGATCGCCCTGCCGTCTCTCTGCTTGAGGCAAACGACCTGCTCCTGAGAAGAGGGGCATGTCAGGAGCTTGTCTTCCAAGCCTGCTTGACCCTGACAGCGATCGCCTTGCCGTCTCTCTGCTGGAGGCAAACTACCTGCTCCTGAGAAGAGGCGCCTGTCAGGAGCTTGTCTTCCACCACCTACAAGATCCAAGCCTGCCTGACCCTGACAGCGATCGCCCCGCCGACTCTCTGCTGGAGGCAAACTACCTGCTCCTGAGAAGAGGCGCCTGTCAGGAGCTTGTCTTCCAAGCCTGCTTGACCCTGACAGCGATCGCCTTGCCGTCTCTCTGCTGGAGGCAAACTACCTGCTCCTGAGAAGAGGCGCCTGTCAGGAGCTTGTCTTCCACCACCTACAAGATCCAAGCCTGCCTGACCCTGACAGCGATCGCCCCGCCGACTCTCTGCTGGAGGCAAACTACCTGCTCCTGAGAAGAGGCGCCTGTCAGGAGCTTGTCTTCCACCACCTACAAGATCCAAGCCTGTCTGACCCTGAGAGCGATCGCCCTGCCGACTCTCTGCTGGAGGCAAACGACCTGCTCCTGAGAAGAGGCGCCTGTCAGGAGCTTGTCTTCCACCACCTGCAAGTTCCAAGCCTGCTTGACCCTTACGGCGATCGCCCTGCCGTCTCTCTGCTGGAGGCAAACGACCTGCTCCTGAGAAGAGGTGCCTGTCAGGAGCTTGTCTTCCACCACCTACAAGACCCAAGCCTGCCTGACCCTGAGAGCGATCGCCCCGCGGACTCTCTGCTGGAGGCAAACTACCTGCTCCTGAGAAGAGGGGCCTGTCAGGAGCTTGTCTTCCACCGCCTGCAAGATCCAGGCCTGCTTGACCCCGACAGCGATCGCCTTGCTGACTCTCTGTGGCTGCAGATTCCTGACGGTCCCTTTTCATGGCAGTCACTGTGGTGATCTTTCCATGTCAGCAGTTCCGTCCACCTGGTATGTCTCTGAAACTGTGCTTTCTTTGGGCGACTGGAAGTGGCGCAAGCCTGACCCGAACTGGACAATGCAACGTCTGTACTCGCAGGCCTTGGACCAAAGGCTTGAGTAACTGGCCCCAGCAAGTCCTACATATCCCGGAGTGGTATTTTCTGGAATCAGAGTTTGTGAGCCGAGTGTACTTCTCACATTTGCTGCCCCATCTCACCAGAGGGGTACAGTGGGTGCAGACCCTTACCTGAACAAGGGCCTGTGGTGTTCGGTCAGCAATGTCCTCCTGGGGACCCCTCAGTGAGCTGGAATGTGGAAATACGGCCCTTCCTCCTTCCTTTTGGAAGCACATCTTCACGTCGTATGTTTGAGTTCTTTGGCTTTAGCCAAGTCTTGTTGAAGGGGGGGCCTTTGGACTTCCTAACCCCTTGACCTTTGAACCTCATTCGCACATCGCACTTGCACTTCCTGGATAGAGAAGGGCGTGCGAACCTTTCCATGTATATTGTTTTTATTCCACTTTCACTTTCACTTTCCCAGATTTTATACAGTGATGAGAACGAGTTTAGAAAGACAAGCAACTTCTTAAACCAGCCTAAAATAATGGAAAATACTGAAGACTTATTGAGAATATACATAGGGGCTGGGCTAAGGCAATAAAACGTGTTGGGAGGGGGTTGGGATGGGGTAATGGACCTAGGGAAACGGGGGTCTTGGAGGCCCCCACCCCACATTAACATAAATAAATAATACAATTCGGTATTTTTCGTTATTTTGGGGTCGAGTTTTAGTTATTCTCGTTTTCGTTGTAATCACATGGACCCCCCTAATAGAGAAGTGCTTCTGCTTTCCTTAAGTATTTGAATCTGTGGAACTGTAAAGTAGTGTGTGGTCCACCGTTGGGGCTACCTACTGTGTTTCTATGAATGCTCACACACATAAATATGTAGTGTGTGGTATCTTTGACTTAAATACATGTGTTTGGGATAATAGTATATTTTGTAAACATTTGTGTGGTTTGGTTCTTCAATACTTGATGCACCTGCATATCAAACACATCATCTCCACTGGCTCAGCCTATACAACCGAGAACAGTTGTGAAAACCTTTACTCATCCACTAGGTTGTCCTCTCGGCTCCACACACCACTGTCGATTTTGAAAATCACTCCTAATACAAGCAATACCTCCATGTCCGGTGTGGGCCCGACCATATGACCCTCTTCCCCCTCCAGGTCTGGTGCTGACACCCTGGATTTTTTCATGTATTTAAAGTTATAAAGCGCACAGTGGCGCTGTTACAGAATACTTGCTTGGTACAGACTTGCATCAGATAAAAGAGAGTGCAGACAATGTTGACGACAGTAGGAGTGACACTACATGTTCCTTGGTTACAGTGGAACAGCATAGCAAGACTGATCACATGTTGCAGGTTACAGCGAAGTAGCACTGCTTTCAATACTACGCGGAAGACTGTGTAGGACTTTTCATTTCTGAGTGCAGTGGGGAGGGCATTCCAGTTTTTGGGTACTAAGTGTTGAAAACTGGAGCCTCCTGCTTTGGACCTTTTGAAGGAGGGGACATAGATCTGGTTGGTGCGATGAGATCTCGTGGGTCTGGATGAGGAGATGAGAGTGATCCTTTCCGATAGATAGGGAGGGGACATCGAGTGAAAGGAATTTGTGTGTAATGGCCATGGTTTTAACAAGGATGCGCTCTTTAACCGGCGGACAGTGCACGTCTTTCCTTGCCTGTGAGATATGCTCCCTTTTTGGAATACTCAGTGCTGCTCTGAGAGTGTTGTTTTGTGTTACTTGTAGCTTGTTAAGGTTTTTTTGCAGAGGTGCCCAGGAAGAGGGCATTACAGTAGTCAAGTTTGGTGCCGACTGTGGCTCTGGCAATTGATAGACAGTTTTTGGTTGATAGGAATGATTTGACTGCGTTGATGACTTTTGTGGTGAGTGCAGCGGAGGAGGCTATGGCACTGACCTGGCGTGTCATGGACAGGGAGGAGTCAAGGTACACTCCTAGAGTTTGACTGCTGAGGAAACAGTGATAGGAGTATTGTTGATGTTGAATGTGCTGTATTAGGAGGTGGGAGGGGTTATTGAGTGTTTCTTTGTGCCTACCACAAGGATCTCTGTTTTATCTCCATTGAGACAAAGGCCGTTTGCTGCCATCCATGGTTGGATGGCTGTGTAGATATTGGTGAGGCCCTCAGAGTCTTGTTTGTAGATGCCGGTTACGGGGAGCAGTACCTGTCATAGTTTGTGTAGGCTATGTCATGGCGATCCAAGTCATTCAAGAGCGGGAGGGTGAAGATGTTATACATTGTGGGTGCTATACAGGATCCTTGTGGGACACCACAATGTATGGTGGTGGCAGCGGCACACGCAGAGTCTGATAAGACTCTCCTGAGTCTACCATTGAGGAACGACGCAATCCATGCTGTGGCTTGCGGGGAGAAGTGGGCTGTTTTTTTTTTTTGATAACTCTTTTTATTGTATTTTCTGATTTAACATCATAAAACATACATTTTTCTTATAAGCATACAACCTGTATGACCAGTGGAACAGTCCATGGTCAGGTAAAAAGAAAACGTGAAGAAAAGAAAAAAAAAAAAAGGAAGAGAGAGAAGAAAGGGAAGAAAAAGAGAAAAGGGTCTTGCGGTGTCCGTTGTTTCTCACGCTACATGCCAGATTAGAGGACTTTTGCACATTGCACATTGTGCCTCACCATCCATTGCTCAGGTTGTTGCAGTCACTGGGCTTCCTCCCATTTGTTCCATATCTTATCTGCTTTCCTCGGGCATCCCCTGGCTGCATATACTCTCCTTTCCATCGCAATGCATATGTTGACGTCCGTCACCCATTGTTCGTACTGTGGTGTAGTTTCCGAACCTCATAGTTGTGCAATGTTCCTTTTAATAATTGCCGAGGCCGTCGATAAGAGCAACTTCTCATATTTAGATGCCTCTCCCTCTTCCTCTATCCCGAGCAGGAGTAGCTTTGGGTCTCTGTGTATCGTTCTCCCCAGTACCCGTGAGAGTTCATCGCAACATTTTTGCCAGTATTGTCGTATATGGTTGCAGTCCCATAGTATGTGAAAGAAGGTTCCCTCCTCCCTCTTTCATCGGAGACAGTGTGGGTCGGATGTCTTCCCCCAACGATATAATGCCACCCTGGGGTAGTAAATCCTATGCAGAATATTCAGTTGGTCAAGTCTAAGTCTGGCCGAAATGGCCACCTCCCGAGGATACATGAGGGCCCCCACCCAATCCTCTAGCTGTATGAGTCCTAAGTCTCTTTCCCATTTGCCCCTTAGGCTGGTTAGCTCAGTGGTGGCAAAGGAAGTGATGACACTATACATGGTGGACGTTACTTTGGCCTCTATGCTTGCCTCCACTATATTTCTTTCGAGTGCTTTCGGCCATGTCTTTAAGTGCCGGGAGGTGGGCTTGTAGGGCATGTTGCATCTGCGCATATTGGAACCGTTCAGTGCCCGGGAGGTGGAACCTGGACTCAAGGGTTTCAAAGGACACCAACTTGCCCCCTTCTACGATATCGCCCACCGTACTGATATTACATTGTGACCATGTACGCCATCTCGGCAGTTTGTTTACCTCGGGTAGGTTTCTGTTGTTCCACAGAGGCTGTAGTGGAGTGATCCTCCCCTCCCATCCCAGGAACTTGTGCGCGTCTTTCCATACTCGGGCAATGTGTGATAGCATAGATTGTGGGGCTGAGTTACGAATCGCTTTGTAAAGGAATTCAGTTTGAGGTCTAGCGCATTCACTGGCACTCCCCAGTCTATTGTGTGGCAGCGTAGTGTCCCCATGCAGCAAGTCGTTGACCACTGCCATTTGACTAGCCCAGTAGTAGGACTGTAGGCGGGGGAGCCCTATCCCTCCTTCCCAAATGGAGCGTTGCAAAGTACCCAGCGCAATACGTGGATGTCCGTTATTCCAGAGGAGCTTCCTCAGTGTGTTGTCTATCTTTTTAAATTCTTTCGCCGGGATGTGTAGTGGGGCGTTTTGTAGAATGTATATGAAGCGTGGAAGAGCCATCATTTTGAACAATGCTGCCCTTCCCAGTAGGGTCAATGGGAGGGAGACCCAGTGTCTAGCATCTTCTATGAATCTGGTCGTTATCGGGTGGAGATTGTTGGCCACGTACCTGCTCAGGTCGTTAGTGATTTGTATACCAAGGTATTTAAACTGCTCGGTTTCTAAGCGGAAGGGACAGTTGGCTGGTGGTATAAAGGTTGTGGTGCCTATTGGGAACAGTATCGATTTGGGCCAGTTTACTCTTAGCCCGCTAAAAGTACTGTAGCTGTCCAGTATGGCTACAATCGTGGAGCAGGCTTGGTGTGGGTCTTTTAAGTAAAGAAGCAAGTCATCCGCGTACAGGGAGACCCTATCCTCACGCCCATCTTCCCACTGGATACCACACTAGGCCGGTGACGTTCTCAGTGCCTCAGCTAGCGGTTCCACAGCCAGGGCAAATATCATGGCGGACAATGGGCATCCCTGTCTAGTTCCCTTCCCGAGCTTAAAGGTGTGCGATGGCCACCCATTCACTCTCATTTGTGCCTCGGGGGATTCATATAGGAGTTGCACCCAGCTCAGAAACTGGGGACCAAACCCCATCCGGCCCATTATTTCCCAAATTGCCTCCCAGTACACTGAGTCGAAAGCCTTTTCGAAGTCAATCGCTAGTACAGCCAGGGGGCCTCGGGTGGAGTGTGCGTTCTCTATTATAGTGTGTAGCCTATGAATGTTCATGCGGGTCGACCGTTTCGGCATAAATCCGCACTGGTCGGGGTGAATTAGTGTTGTGATGACCTTTTGTAAGCGGTTGGCCAGTACTTTTGCTAGTATTTTGGTCTCACTATTGATAAGTGATGAGCTACAGAGGTCTGGCGGTTTGTCTGCTTTAGGAATCACTATTAACGTGGCTTTCCGGAGGTCCGCCGGTAGGCGTCCTCTCTCCTTGCACTGTAGGAACATTTGCAGTAGGTGGGGGCAATTTCATTTGTACATTTGAGTTTACGCCACATCTCAATCGGGAAGCCATTTGGCCCTGGTGTCTTTCCCGTCTGGAGTTCCGACATGGCCGCTATCAGTTCCTCCTCTGTGATATCTTTCTCAAGTAGAGCCTGCTGTTCAGCGCTTAGAGTGGGGAGGGCTATGTCATCTAGTACCGATCTATTGATAGGTAATGTGGGCGGCCTGTAAAGTTCCGTATAGTAGGCTGCGAAGCCCTCGGCTATGTCGCGGTCGGTCAGTAAGGGTTCAGCTCCTTCTGATCTTAACGCCCTGACCTGGCCGCTGCCTATTTCACATTTCTCTAGCCATGCCAGCATTTTGCCGGCTTTATCACCGATCTCATATATTCTAGCTCTCGTCGTCATATGTGCCTGCCTAGCGTTGTCTAACGCAACATTCTGTAAACGTTTTTGGGCAAGTGTTAGTGCTCGATTTGTTTCTGGTTGGTCTAGTGCTAGGTGGTTGAGTTCAGCCTGGGTCACTTGTGCTTCGGCTTCTACCAATTTCTGTTGGTGTTTCTTTCGGTATGCAGCGGACCATGCTAAGATCTCACCCCTCAGCACCGGTTTAAGTGTCTCCCACAGGGTCTCCGGATCATATACTGATCCTGTGTTTAACTCAAAGTAAGTTTTTGTTGTATTTGCTCCAGAAAATCTGGGAGGCCTAAGTAATAGTTATTTAAGCGCCAGGAGGGGGGCGGACGTCGTCTAGCCATGTTAAGTTCGATTAGCAGGGGGGAGTGATCTGATATGCTGCGCGGCAGTTGAGTTGTCTTTGTGGCCCTGTGAGCCTCCAGTCCGGGCAGAAAGAAGTAGTCTAATCGCAATAAGGAGCCGTGTACCCCCGAGTGGAAGGAGTATTCCCTTGTGTCTGGGTGTAGGTCGCGCCACACGTCCTGCAGTCCCATGGCTGTGGTGAATGCTGCTAATTTGGTGCGAACAGTGGGGTTTCTTCCTCTCAAGTGTGAGCGGTCCATCCCCACCTCCATGACTTCGTTGAAGTTGTTAGGCAGAAACCTGTGCAGTTCCCTTGGGGAACACTGCAAAAGATTTAAGACCACAGGTAGAGCAGTAAACCCCTTTGGTAGCAGTCCGCACCACCCAGATTTACCTGGTAGCTGTGGCTGAGCAGTCAGACTTCTCTCAAGAAGAGTTAGGCAGTATGCAAAGTATACACAATATGTACCAAAACACAATAGCACAAGCAAACACTGACCAGAGCTTGGTTTCAAAAGAATATAGTTATTTATTTAAAAACACACATAAGTAAAAACACTCTAACAACGAATATGGTAAAAACACTCCAACACAGTTATAATGAAAGTAAATTCAATCCTTTCTCCTATCTAGACAACTCTAGGTTAACACCACTTAATTAAAACAGAGGTGAGTGCTTAACGTTAGATGACACTCTAGTAGTTTCCAAGAAAGGGAGAGAAAAAGCAGAAATAGGTTAGACACACCACTCTAAGGTCCAGAACACTTGCAATAGGCTTAAAGAAGAATAAAGTCACAGGTGAGCAAAAGTCACTAGGCAGGGCCCACTCTTAGAGTAGCCGGAGCGAAAATGTGCCCAAGATCACACTGTTAGTTAGAGATTCAAAGTCTTGCAAGGAGTTAAAAAGAGTTTAGAGTGGTTTAGAAAGTTTAGCCAGGGTGTCCCAGGCACTCCCAGGGTCGAAAGCCGGGGGCTAAATCTACCCCGTACAGTCGGTAGCAAGGGAAGCCAGGCGGAACACGGTACCTTAAGCGGAAAGGATCCTCCAGCGGTGGCAGTTGTTCCAGGCAGTGGCAGCAAGGCTCGACGTCGGTCAGGGGAGAAGAAGTTCTCGCTGAAGAGCAGAAGAAGAAGGTCGTTGCACTGCCCGGGAAGAAACCAGCCGCGGAGTCCTCCGGTTAAAGGGTTGTACCGACTTTCGTGGTTTGAGGTAAAAGTGGTGGGGTTCCGGTTGCCGGGGTGCTTGGCACTGGCAAGGCGGCCACGAGATACCTCGAGAAGCGAAAAGAAGGCGAAAACTGGTTGTCCCCACCAGTAAAGGGAAGGAGCCACTCCGTTAAGAGTTCTCCTCGGTCGTCGGGAAAAGTGGTGAGACGGTTCAGCAGGGCTCCACCGGGTGGTGTCGTCGAAGCAGGTCGGCTCAGCTCTTCCCTCGTCGGATTCTTGGTCCTGTGGCGACTTCTGAAGTCCCAGTCCCCAAAGCCCTGCTTTTATGCAACAAGCCCCCATTCACCCAGCCTAGCTGTCACTCAAACATGCTAAGTGGTGAGCCGGGCGGCTCACCACTTGGGCCAATCAGGACGGAGTGCGACTTGAGTTACCAAGGTAACTCAGTCCAGGGTGCCTAAATCCCCCTCCACCCCTCCTAAGTACCCCAGACAGAGTGGCACCACTTTGGAGGGCTTCTGTGGAGAAGCCCGCCAAAAGTGGAACAAAGGGCTCCACTTTGGGTCAGAGTTACAGAGGCGAACACCAACGCCATTTTAGAATCAAGTTTTGGCAAAAAGTCCCAACCGGAGTTATAAAAATAAATATATAAACCGGCGGTATGTTTAAGGCTACCGTAAATAAATAATTAAATGTGTTAGCCTAAAACAATGGGAAATCCCATAGGAAAATATTCGCGGTCGAATATAAAAAGTAGTTTCCACTGCCACCAGCCAAAACTCGATCAGGGGGGACGGAGACGTGCCCCCTCGACTAACAGACCCTGGGGCAATCGAATTGCCCCAGCCAGTACGTCCACAATATGATGGTTTGTACTGGTTCTGTTCAGGATTCAAGACTAGCAAAGTCTTTGGTGACTTTACATGCCCTGGGAGACAGTAGTCAGTCCCAGGGTATGGAGTCTATGTTGGGGAGTCCCTAGGACACCCCTGGGTCACGGCACAGAGGGTGCTGTGTGACCCACATCACAAAAATACATGAGGCCCTATGGAGTAAAAGACCCCATAGCCCATTCAACACAAGGTTTAACCAAGAAAACACACTTCAACATGTCCAAGAGTGAGGGTAAAAGAGTCTCACTCTTGGCAGGAGAAAAAATTAAACCCCAGAAATCCAGCAAAGCTGCTGGGGGACTCACTAGGTAGGGAAATTCAGCCTAAACAGAGAATTCTCCCTAACACTCGCCCCCCCCAGACTAAGGGACAGGAGGATTTAATCCACTCCTGGATGAACCTCATACCTCTAGTCGATGATATACATCCTAGAGAGTCCATCAGCATTTTGATGGTGACACCTTGACCTATGTTCAATGGAGAACTCAAAGGTTTTCTTTTGTAAGCTAACGGACCTACAGACCCTTTGAGGAACATCAGTCTTTTTGTTATAGGGGATCTGGTTGACCAGTCCCTCAGAAGTTGGTACAACTTCTGAACCTATGTTAGGCTTTTTCAAGGGGTCCTTATAAAGGATTCTCTTAGATCTAGAGGGGCCTCCAAGGTTCCTCACCACCTCTCTTGTGGGAGCAGGTTGGGTCTTAGGCCTCTTGGTTGGAGGGGTTGGGGTTAGGCAATGTACCTGCTTCCCCTTCCTCTTAGATCTACCCTTACCTATTTTAGGAGTTTCCCCCCTAATATTAGGATTTGAGTTGGGGTCTTCAGTAGAAGGTCCAACAGTCGGAAGGTTTTTGGCCTTAGACTTTTCTTTTCTGGTTTTCCACCAGCACTGAGAATTACCAGTTCTCTCAGGTCCAGATAGGGGCCTAGTTGGTCTATCCACCTCTTCCTCAGAAGCAGGGGGGTCAGAGACTCTGAAACTAGGGGAACACAGGGTGGAGCTGGGTTGGGGCTCCCATGTTCCTAGCATACTATCCTGAAATGTGCCTGGGTTAGAGGTCAACTTACTAACACCAGGGCTTGTAGTGGGGTTCTCAGTAGAGGGTCCCACAGGCTTAGAAGGGTCCTTCAAGGTAGCCTGTCTAGCCAATTTGGTTAAGTTCTGCTTCTCCATACTGGGAGGCCTGGGGGTATGTGACACTACTCCTAGAGTTCTTAGGTCATTCCCTAACAGGACCTTCCCAGGTACCTCAGTCTGAACACTGACAGGGATCCTTACTGTCATGTTGTTACATTGAATGAGGGCTGGTAGAATAGGAACCATTTGGACAGGGCCTCCAGACATCTTAGTGGGACCTTTGGGTGCTTTGGCCACATCCTCAGGTTGAAAGAAGCTTTCATCCACTACTGTTCTGCTGGCCCCAGTGTCTCTCCTGGCAGGAGTATCCTGGCCATTGACAAGAACACTGTCCACATAATACACCTTAGAGTTAACAGGTAGGGAGTTATACACAACCCTATTCTGGGGACTAACCAGACCCATAGGCTCTAAGTTTACAGTTGCTTGAAGACCCAAGGGTTCTTCAGCAAAGAGTTCAAAGTGGGCACTAGCCATCTGTACTTCATCCTCAGGAGTGAAGGCTAAGGAGACTGTGCTGATCCCTGCAGGTTTACCCTTGCACTTGGGATCTCCTTTGATATGGTCAGTACCCTGACAGACATAGCATTGTCCAAATGCTCTCTGGAAGGGTGGCTTGTTCTGACCTCCTTCTGGCTTGTGGCCAGAAGGTACACTAGCCTGATTCGGTTTACCCTGGGGCTTACCCTGGTTATTTGGTTGTTTGTGGCCCTCTTGGGTATGGGAGGTATTAGAATTCTCTTTGGAGTCCTTTTTAGGCTGTTTCTCCCCATCCTTCCTCTGAGTTACCCCAGAATCCTTGGGAGTGGCCCTGTTGGCAACCCACAAGTCAGCAGCCCTAGCTAGTCTCCTAGGATCCAATTCCTGTGAATCAGCCAAGTGCTGTCTGAGCTCAGGAGAGCAGGCATCATAAATTGACTCCAACATAAAGAGATTTCTCATCCCCTCATAAGTGTTCACCTTGTAACCCTTAATCCATCCCTCTAAGTTTTTCAAACATTCACTCACCCAGGTAGCCCAAGGGGTACCATCATGCTTTTTGAGGTTCCTAAACCTCTTAAGATACTGGGAAGGGGTCTTCCCAAACCTAGCTATCAAAGCTAGTTTCACACATTCATAGTCCTTCCTATCCTCCTCCCCCATCTCCATTACTACATCAGTTGCAACAGGGGGAAGCCTAGAGAACAACCAGGTGAGTAAGTCATTTCCTGTGATGTTCTGGAGCCCATGATTATATTCAAACAGAGACAACCAATCCAACACATCCAACTTAGGCTCATACATACCAACCAATTCTTTAGGCATCCGGGGTCTTTTAGGACTGGAACTTCTAGAGGAGCCAGAGAGAGAAACATTCTCAACAGATAATTTCTTCATTTCTAAGTCATACTTGAGCTCCATTTCCCTTAGCCTTAGTTCTTTGTCAGTTTGAGCATTAAGTTTCTTATACTCCAATTCTAGCTTCATTTTCTCCAGTTCAAAGTACTGAGGACTAAATGTGGGACCTGGTAAAGGTCCAGTAGGCACAGCAGGTAGAGCAGGCAGAGGCCTAGGGGGGACAGTTACAACAGCCTCACCCTCCTCTTCTGACTCTTCCTCAGAAACATCAACATTTTGCTCCATGTTAACTTCAACACTGTCATCTACAGTTGCTGGAGTGGTAGGTTCCTCTGAACCATCACCCAGACTTTGGTTAGCTAACAATCTTTCAATCAGCTCCATTTTCTTGCCCTTAGTCAGGAGATCCTTATGTTTACAGAGCACTCTTAAACAATCAGCAGTTTTGGCTGCAAGGGACTCTTGACTATAGCTTTCTATAACTGACATGTTAGAGGTTTTACTTTTTCAGTGCTAAGCTTTGTGGTTAGTTGCACTAAGGTATCTAAAGCACAATAAAATGTATACTCAATACAAATCCCACCGCTGTACACCAGTGTTAGGCAGAAACCTGTGCAGTTCCCTTGGGGAACACTGCAAAAGATTTAAGACCACAGGTAGAGCAGTAAACCCCTTTGGTAGCAGTCCGCACCACCCAGATTTACCTGGTAGCTGTGGCTGAGCAGTCAGACTTCTCTCAAGAAGAGTTAGGCAGTATGCAAAGTATACACAATATGTACCAAAACACAATAGCACAAGCAAACACTGACCAGAGCTTGGTTTCAAAAGAATATAGTTATTTATTTAAAAACACACATAAGTAAAAACACTCTAACAACGAATATGGTAAAAACACTCCAACACAGTTATAATGAAAGTAAATTCAATCCTTTCTCCTATCTAGACAACTCTAGGTTAACACCACTTAATTAAAACAGAGGTGAGTGCTTAACGTTAGATGACACTCTAGTAGTTTCCAAGAAAGGGAGAGAAAAAGCAGAAATAGGTTAGACACACCACTCTAAGGTCCAGAACACTTGCAATAGGCTTAAAGAAGAATAAAGTCACAGGTGAGCAAAAGTCACTAGGCAGGGCCCACTCTTAGAGTAGCCGGAGCGAAAATGTGCCCAAGATCACACTGTTAGTTAGAGATTCAAAGTCTTGCAAGGAGTTAAAAAGAGTTTAGAGTGGTTTAGAAAGTTTAGCCAGGGTGTCCCAGGCACTCCCAGGGTCGAAAGCCGGGGGCTAAATCTACCCCGTACAGTCGGTAGCAAGGGAAGCCAGGCGGAACACGGTACCTTAAGCGGAAAGGATCCTCCAGCGGTGGCAGTTGTTCCAGGCAGTGGCAGCAAGGCTCGACGTCGGTCAGGGGAGAAGAAGTTCTCGCTGAAGAGCAGAAGAAGAAGGTCGTTGCACTGCCCGGGAAGAAACCAGCCGCGGAGTCCTCCGGTTAAAGGGTTGTACCGACTTTCGTGGTTTGAGGTAAAAGTGGTGGGGTTCCGGTTGCCGGGGTGCTTGGCACTGGCAAGGCGGCCACGAGATACCTCGAGAAGCGAAAAGAAGGCGAAAACTGGTTGTCCCCACCAGTAAAGGGAAGGAGCCACTCCGTTAAGAGTTCTCCTCGGTCGTCGGGAAAAGTGGTGAGACGGTTCAGCAGGGCTCCACCGGGTGGTGTCGTCGAAGCAGGTCGGCTCAGCTCTTCCCTCGTCGGATTCTTGGTCCTGTGGCGACTTCTGAAGTCCCAGTCCCCAAAGCCCTGCTTTTATGCAACAAGCCCCCATTCACCCAGCCTAGCTGTCACTCAAACATGCTAAGTGGTGAGCCGGGCGGCTCACCACTTGGGCCAATCAGGACGGAGTGCGACTTGAGTTACCAAGGTAACTCAGTCCAGGGTGCCTAAATCCCCCTCCACCCCTCCTAAGTACCCCAGACAGAGTGGCACCACTTTGGAGGGCTTCTGTGGAGAAGCCCGCCAAAAGTGGAACAAAGGGCTCCACTTTGGGTCAGAGTTACAGAGGCGAACACCAACGCCATTTTAGAATCAAGTTTTGGCAAAAAGTCCCAACCGGAGTTATAAAAATAAATATATAAACCGGCGGTATGTTTAAGGCTACCGTAAATAAATAATTAAATGTGTTAGCCTAAAACAATGGGAAATCCCATAGGAAAATATTCGCGGTCGAATATAAAAAGTAGTTTCCACTGCCACCAGCCAAAACTCGATCAGGGGGGACGGAGACGTGCCCCCTCGACTAACAGACCCTGGGGCAATCGAATTGCCCCAGCCAGTACGTCCACAATATGATGGTTTGTACTGGTTCTGTTCAGGATTCAAGACTAGCAAAGTCTTTGGTGACTTTACATGCCCTGGGAGACAGTAGTCAGTCCCAGGGTATGGAGTCTATGTTGGGGAGTCCCTAGGACACCCCTGGGTCACGGCACAGAGGGTGCTGTGTGACCCACATCACAAAAATACATGAGGCCCTATGGAGTAAAAGACCCCATAGCCCATTCAACACAAGGTTTAACCAAGAAAACACACTTCAACATGTCCAAGAGTGAGGGTAAAAGAGTCTCACTCTTGGCAGGAGAAAAAATTAAACCCCAGAAATCCAGCAAAGCTGCTGGGGGACTCACTAGGTAGGGAAATTCAGCCTAAACAGAGAATTCTCCCTAACAGAAGTCACCCCCAATTACCAGTAAGTCTGAGTTATCTCCCGAGATTAGAGGTGTAATGTCCTGTATCAGGGTGGTGAGCAGTGTCGGTGGCGAGTAGACCCCGAGTAGGGCTATCGTCTGGTTCCATAGTGTTCCAGTAATAAGTGTGTACCTGCCGCCAGTGTCTTGGGTCACCCGTGTCATGGTCAGGGGTAATCGTTTGTGTATTAATATAAGCACCCCACGGGAGCCCGTGGTGAACCCAGCATGTATTGCAATTCTGTAGTTGGTGCGTTTAAATAGGGTACATGTAGTGCCTGCTAAGTGGGTTTCAGTTAGGAAGGCTATGTCTGGTGTGTGGCGATTTAGGAGATGTGTGATAAGTCGTCTCTTGATTCCACCTCCCATCCCATTAACATTCCAGGTTAGGAGTCGTAGGGTCCTGGCATCAGTGTTAGTGGAGGCCATCTGGTAAAGAGTGCGGATTGATCATTGGCTGATAGCACCGTGTGCACATGCCGTTTGCTGATAGTGTTGTGGCATAGCGTTCTAGGTTTAAACTTTGGACCCTTTTCTGAACAAAACCGTTATTAAACAAACTTCCCACCCCCCACCCTATACTCCTTCTAACTCGAAGCATCTGTCGCCCGAACATTCAACGAAACAAACCTCAGCTAACCGTGGCTGAGTGCGCCCGCTAACAAATGAACAAATAAACTATTCGGGGTTGTGTAGGCTCCGGTCGTGTCCCGGTGCGGTGCCACACCAGGGGAAGGGGGGGGCTTCCATCTGGGCTGGTCACTTAGCTGTGTGCCTCTTCGCGGCTAGTCTGTATAAGTGTTCAGTATAAGGTTGTTATACAGTACCTTAGGCCCCGCACGGTCGGGCCTCGAGTGTTTCTGTTCGCATCTTTCCCGGGAGTCGGTACTGTTATCCCTGCAGTTGTGGTGCGATTCCCGGTGCAGGCGGTTGTTGATCTGGCGGTTCAGGGCACGGCCGGGCGCGGGGTGTTCTGTTTCTGTTTCTGTTGCCCCTCGTTGCCGTCCAGTCTCCCTCGATGTGTTGTTCCGCCCATCTCCTCACCTCTCCGGGGTCGGTGAAGTGGACTGTTGTGCCTCGATGGTAGATTTTAAGTTGGGCAGGGAACATCAGGCCATATTTCACTTTGAGGGCTTGTAGTTGTTTTTTCAATGGACCAAACTATTGTCTAGCCTTTTGCACTTCCCTCGTGTAATCTGGGAAGAATGCTATTTTGGATCCGTTATAGGTGAGGGTGCCTTTCGCCCTTGCGGACTGGATCAGCGCATCACGATAGTTCAAAAGTTTGGCGATCACTGTGCGAGGCGGGGCGCCCGGAATTGGACGACCCGTCGGCACTCGGTGGGCTCGTTCAATGGAAAAGAAATTGGAGAACGTATTGTCTTCAAACATGTCTGTAAGCCACTGTTCCAGAAATAGCTCCATATGTGGGCCTTCCGCTTTCTCCAGCAGCCCCAGGATCCTTACGTTGTTTCACCTGGATCTGCCCTCGCTCTCATCCACTCGCTCCTCCATGGTTTTCAATCGTGTTGTGACTCTAGCCAACTGCTGTTCTATGTTCCTTATTCCATCCTCCGCACCGGAGATGCGTTGTTCTGCCTCGCCGGTGCGCGATGTCAGCTTCTGGAGGTCGTGTCGCAGGAGGGAAACGTCCATGCTGATGCCATCCATTTTCTGCTCCATGGAGGCGCGGGAGTCGGCTATGGCCGCCATGATGTCCGTTAGGGATATCGTGCCCTCTGTTTCCGCCATGGCGTCTGCTTTGTTCTTGTTCTGGCTGGCCGTTAGCTGTTGGCGTAGTAAATTGATCTATCCTGCTCTGGGATATCAATCTTCTGGACTTGTCTTTGCCCATGTCGAATGCCAATATGTATCGCAGTCCGGACTGCTGTAGAGGGGTGGCAGCAATATTTTCCACCAGTCTCGGCACTGGGGCAGTCCTCTTGGCCGATTCTCCTCGTTCGCCGCGGTGTGTGGTGGGCAACTACTTCGCCACCCCAGCCAGTTCACGGGCCCCTCTCCACCGGCCCTGCCGTGCCGTGCCGTGCGGGGCATGCAGTAAGTTTCTCGCCCTTGCCGGCCAGAGCCTCCCCACAGACCGCGCGGGGGCTGCCGCCCAGCAGATTTGTTGATTTATGTAGGCGTAGCATACAGGTCGTTTTGCTGTGCGGTCTGCGGTGGATAGTCGCGGTTCTCCCTCAAAGCACCTTCCTGCCGTCCCGCTTCTCTCCGGTGAGCGCGGCCATCTTGATCGTGCGATGCCGCGAGCGCGGCGCCTCCTTTCCGCCGCTCCGAACTCGCTCAAAACGGTGCGTTTCGGCCTGGAACTTTCTCTGCGTGTGCCAGGGGCATTTGCCTCCAGGAGGGTATGTATTTTGGAGGATTTGCCACTCGTAGCAGGCGATTTATTCAGGCTGTTTGCTGCGGCCGTCGGAGCGCCAGGAACTCACGTCCTCATCGTCCCGTTGCTCGGGCTGCGTTTTTTAGTTGCTTACCGAGAATGTCATGGTTGACGAGATCAAAGGCAGCCGACAGATCTAGCAGGAGGAGAAGTGCCAGTTTACCTTTGTCCATAATGTCACCCAGTTGTATTTTGAGATCAAGTAGGGCAGATTCTGTCCCATGGCCTGGGTGGAAACCAGATTGCATTTTACCCCAGATCTTATTTTCGTCCAGAAATTGCTGGATTTGCGTACATGGCACCTTATCCAGGATTGTGAGCAAAAATGGGACAGTGGTAATGGGCATGTAGTTGTTAGCTATCTCAGGGTCCAGCGAGGGTTTTTTCAGAAGTGGAAGTACCCAGGCTTCCTTTAAGCTGTCGGAGACTGTGTTGGAGTTGGGTGAGGCATTGATGAATGTTTTTAGAAAAGGGGCTAGGGTCTCTGCACAGTCTTTGAACAGTTTGGCTGGGCAGGCATCTCCTTTACAATTAGATGGCCTGATTATTTTGACGATGTCCACTACTTCGAACTCAGTAACTTCCCTGAAGGAGAAAAGTTTTATTTTATCTTTGGTGACCTTACTGTCAGGGTGGGATGCTAACATGATGTGTTTAGAGAGGTTTTTGTGATGATCATAGATCTTCTTCTGCAGGAGTTACATTTTATTTATCAAGGCAGTTTGTACACTAGTACACCATGCTTTATCTTTAACAATCTCTTGTGAGTTGGTGGCTGGAATGGAAAGTTCTCTAAAGATGGTGAAGGGCTCTTTTTATTCTGAGGTGGCATTGGTGATTCTGTCGTTGTAGGAAGAGGATTTTGCTGTAATTAAGTCTTTCTTGTATTGAGTGGCTAAGGTTTTGTAGGCAGATCGCGTGGATTCCTGTGCGGATCCTAGCCATTTGCTCAATTCTTTCAGTTCAACCGAGAACCAAGCATTGCAGCGTTTTATTTGTTTTGTTCTCTAGTGGTGCAATGGTATCGATGGCTGTTTTCAGCATCGTGTTGTAGATATCCGCCAGCACCGAAGGATCTGAGGAAGATGGGTGGTTGAGCATTGGAGTGTCTAGGTGGGGGAGGATCCTTTCTTTAGTGAGGGTCCGTGCACTTCTAGCTAACGCAGGTGAGATGGAGTTGAGATTTTTTGGTATGGTGGCGCAGATCGGAATGAGGAAGTGTATAAGGTGGTGGTCAGACCAAGGGGTGGGGGTGTTGGAGCTGATGTCTATATCACAGTTGTGGTCTGCTACCCAGTCAAGTGTGCGCCCTTTGCAGTGGGTGGGAGAGAGGATTTTTTGGTTGAAACCAAGCTCTTGTAGAGCTTGGGCCAGGGCTTTGGAAGGTCCATCTTTCTGGTTATTGCGGCCCAGATGGAAGTCTCCTAAAAGAACTGCTTTTGTAGAGGTTTTCAGATTTTGACCTAGGAGATGGATGAGGCTGTCATGGAAGTCTGCTATTGGACCTGGTGGGCGGTATGCTAGGTGGATGGTCAAGGTGGTGTTGCGGGAGATAGCGATCTTATCTGTGAGGGAATCGACGTTCTCCCCGAGGTGTGAGGAGGTTTGTCTGACTGCTAGGCACTCTTTGACAATGAGGGCTACTCCCCCGCATTTGGCTGTGTGTCTATCTTGCCTACCGATAGAGTATCCGTGTGGGAGGGCTATAGGAAGGGCAGGTCCTGCAGCTTCATGGAGCCAAGTAGCTAAGATATCAAGGTCGATATTGGTGATGAGGTCATGGATTTCTGTGGCATGTGCTGGGAGGGATCTGGCATTAATCAGTGCACATTGCAGATTGGAGGGTGCCAGGTTTTTTCTTGTTTTGCCTTTACCTGAGTGGGTATTAGTAGTGGTTCTTGCAGCCTTGCACAAGGTGGGTGATGAGACTTTGGCAGCCTCAGGTGGGACAGTTGTCAGTGTAACAGCGTGGTGTGCCCTTTGTGGGTTGAGGGTGGGAGCAGGGGCATGACAGGAACGTAGACCTAGGAGTTTGTTTCTGGTGTCGATGGATCTGGGGCGTTTAAGTAGTTTGAGGGTTCTAGAGAGGTTGGCTGGCTGGTTGTGTGCATGGTATCTGAGAGGTTGTGGAGATGTGTGGTGGACCTCCGATGGGCAGTGTTAGGAGAAGTAGGTTTGGAGAAAAAAGATGGTAGGAAGGGGGCTGGTGGAATGTCTGAGAGTTTTGGGAGTGCAGTTGCTGCCATGATGTGCTCTGTGGCAGGTGGGTGGGCGAAAGGGTGGCCCTAGGTAGCTTCTGTGATATTATGTGTGAAGTGTGACTCAGTGTAGTAGTAGGTGAGATGGCCTGCCGAGTTCAAGGAGTGGTACAAGTGTGCGTGTGAGCCAGTGTCAATGTAACATCACAAAGTTACAGTCGCAAAACATTGGCGATTGACATTTTATATTCAAGTAATTATATGAAACGTGCCGCACAAGTCAAGGCAAATGAGAATTCATTCAACGATTGTTGGAGAGGAGAGTCTCATAGGTGTGGAGAGCACCACAAGCTGGTTTATACAGGCATTTGGTTAACAGTACGAGTTACAGTACAGATGTGCAGTAGTGTGTCACGGTTAGACATTGATGTGGGCGATGAAGTCGTAGCAGGGGACAGATAGTGCAGTTGGTAAGTATACCTGCCTGATGCTTGCTTAGTGGGCTAGTGTCTAGCAGGCAGCTTGGGGGAGATGGCGGGTGGCGCGTCAGAGCGATGTGGCCGGCTATGTCATTGTGCTGGGGTGATGGTGGTAGTGGGGATGTAGGCAACAGGGTGGCTGTGGCACAGTATCGGGAGTGGGGACGGGGACTAGGTGGAGGCACAGTAACACGTCTCTAACGTGGCTAGGTATGGGAGGTGGGTTGGCCTGGCGTATAGTGTGAGATAGTTGATGGGGTGACATTGGGCAAAGGAGACCTTACAATTAACTGAGTGCTGTTACCTTACAGTGGGGTGACATTGAAAAACATTATGTTCTTTCTGCATGCAGCACAGAGTGGCACTCGGACTTGGTAGTGATCCTGAGAATGTCACAAGGAGGCGCTTTGGTAGCATGCGTGTAAGGGGAGAGCCTCAGGGAGCCCTCCAGCCCTCCCGGCTCCGACAGGCATGGCACAGGGCCTTATGCTGGGGGCCTTAGGGCGTCAGGGGCCGGCTTCCGCCTACCGGTGTAGGCTGTTTGTAGAAGTAGCTTCCTGCGAGTGGGTGCCTAGCAACGATCAAAACACAAGGGAAACAGTGTGACGGCGGCATGTTGGGGCCTTCAGATGCAGAATGCCGGCATTCCTCAGAATTTTCACGGCAGCAAGTTGTCGATGGAGTGCTGCAGGATCACTGACACAGGGGGAAGGGCAGTTTAAACCCTGTATGTTACTTGTTGGCTGGTCGCACGACGATCTTGCAAGCATGCACTTTCAAGGCACGGCTTCAGATCGCAGTGGGGCCTCGTGGTTGGCTGGGGGTAGATGATCCTGGGACCCCAGCGGCAGTGGCGAGGTGGAGGGGCTCCTGCCTGGAAGAAGTAAAGTGCCTGGATAGTGCCTGGAACTTCCTAATCCAGCAGATTTTGAGATTGCATATCAACCAATCGCAGTATCACTACATCCGTTAAATGCCTGAACCTGAGAAGTATTGGTATTTACAGGGATGTTCATTTCGATCAGATATGACTTAAAATAACACAATGACAGATGGCAGAGCATTCACACGAAGGGCGCCTGTACAATAGCACAAATATGAGAACCAGTGGCGAGCCAGTTTATGATGATGTAAAAATTAGCACGTATGCCAGGGACAGAACAAAACAAACAGTAACAAAATATATATAAGGAACCATGTGTCTTATGTTTGCCGTAAGGTCCATCATGCAATCGACCTTATGGCCGTTGCCTGGGTGGATGTACTAAACTTCTGGGTGGCAGATACTGTTGCCGTTTGCCCCTTACATGGGGGTGGGAGTCAACATTTTCTGTTGGATGATCAGTCTAGGAGTAGGCCCAGTGCCAGAGTTCTGAGTGAAGCAGTCCTCTAAAGAATAGCACAGCAAAATAAATGTCCTACGCACTTCCTCTCCGGCTGGGTCTTTGTCCTTGCAGTATTGTTACACTCAGCATGTTTTACATTGACAGCTGATCAGTCTCTCCAGGCGCATTCCTCGATCGTCTGCTACTTCATGTACTCTCCTTGCTTTCCAAGGCCTGTATCTCGCATGACTATGCAGCTGTAGACCCTGACCCACACCATGCAGGCGCATTCCCTGATCCTCTGCTACTTCATGCGCTCTCCTTGCTCTCCAAGGCCTGTATCACGCATGACTATGCAGCTGTAGACCCTGACCCACACCATGCAGGCGCAATCCCCGATCGTCTGCTACTTCATACACTCTCCTTGCTCTCCAAGGCCTGTATCACGCACGACTATGCAGCTGTAGACCCTGACCCACACCATGCAGGCGCATTCCCCGATCGTCTGCTACTTCATGCACTCTCCTTGCTCTCCAAGGCCTGTATCACGCATGACTATGCAGCTGTAGACCCTGACCCACACTATGCAGGCGCATTCCCCCGATCGTCTGCTACTTCATGCACTCTCCTTGCTCTCCAAGGCCTGTATCACGCATGACTATGCAGCTGCAGACCCTGACCCACACCATGCAGGCGCATTCCCCAATCGTCTGCTACTTCATGCACTCTCCTTGCTCTCCAATGCCTGCATCACGCATGACTATGCAGCTGCAGACCCTGACCCACACCATGCAGGCGCATTCCCCGATCGTCTGCTACTTCATTCACTCTCCTTGCTCTCCAAGGCCTGTATCACGCATGACTATGCAGCTGCAGACCCTGACCCACACCATGCAGGCGCATTCTCCGATCGTCTGCTACTTCATGCACTCTCCTTGCTCTCCAAGGCCTGTATCACGCATGACTATGCAGCTGCAGACCCTGATCCACACCATGCAGGCGCATTCCCCGATCGTCTGCTACTTCATGCACTCTCCTTGCTCTCCAAGGCCTGTATCACGCATGACTATGCAGCTGTAGACCCTGATCCACACCATGCAGGTGCATTCCCCGATCGTCTGCTACTTCATGCATTCTCCTTGCTCTCCAAGGCCTGTATCACACCTGACTATGCAGCTGTAGACCCTGACCCACGCCATGCAGGTGCATTCCCTGATCGTCTGCTACTTCATGCACTCTCCTTGCTCTCCAAGGCCTGTATCACACCTGACTATGCAGCTGTAGACCCTGACCCACACCATGCAGGTGCATTCCCTGATCGTCTGCTACTTCATGCACTCTCCTTGCTCTCCAAGGCCTGTATCACTCATGACTATGCAGCTGTAGACCCTGACCCACACCATGCAGGTGCATTCCCCGATCGTCTGCTACTTCATGCACTCTCCTTGCTCTCCAAGGCCTGTATCACGCATGACTATGCAGCTGTAGACCCTGACCCACACCATGCAGGTGCATTCCCCGATCGTCTGCTACTTCATGCACTCTCCTTGCTCTCCAAGGCCTGTATCACGCATGACTATGCAGCTGTAGACCCTGACCCACACCATGCAGGTGCATTCCCCGATCGTCTGCTACTTCATGCACTCTCCTTGCTCTCCAAGGCCTGTATCATGCATGACTATGCAGCTGTAGACCCTGACCCACACCATGCAGGTGCATTCCCCGATCGTCTGCTACTTCATTCACTCTCCTTGCTCTCCAAGGCCTGTATCACGCATGACTATGCAGCTGTAGACCCTGACCCACACCATGCAGGTGCATTCCCCGATCGTCTGCTACTTCATGCACTCTCCTTGCTCTCCAAGGCCTGTATCACGCATGACTATGCAGCTGTAGACCCTGACCCACACCATGCAGGCGCATTCCCCGATCGTCTGCTACTTCATGCACTCTCCTTGCTCTCCAAGGCCTGTATCACGCATGACTATGCAGCTGTAGACCCTGACCCACACCATGCAGGTGCATTCCCCGATCGTCTGCTACTTAATGCACTCTCCTTTCTCTCCAAGGCCTGTATCACGCATGACTATGCAGCTGTAAATCCTGACCCACACCATGCAGGTGCATTCCCCGATCGTCTTCTACTTCATGCACTTTCCTTGGTCTCCAAGGCCTGTATCACGCATGACTATGCAGCTGTAGACCCTGACCCACACCATGCAGGTGCATTCCCCGATCCTCTGCTACTTCATGCACTCTCCTTGCTCTCCAAGGCCTGTATCACGCATGACTATGCAGCTTTGGACCCTGACCCACACCATGCAGGTGCATTCCCCGATCGTCTGCTACTTCATGCACTCTCCTTTCTCTCCAAGGCCTGTATCACGCATGACTATGCAGCTGTAAATCCTGACCCACACCATGCAGGTGCATTCCCCGATCGTCTTCTACTTCATGCACTTTCCTTGGTCTCCAAGGCCTGTATCACGCATGACTATGCAGCTGTAGACCCTGACCCACACCATGCAGGTGCATTCCCCGATCCTCTGCTACTTCATGCACTCTCCTTGCTCTCCAAGGCCTGTATCACGCATGACTATGCAGCTTTAGACCCTGACCCACACAATGCAGGTGCATTCCCCGATCGTCTGCTACTTCATGCACTCTCCTTGCTCTCCAAGGCCTGTATCACGCATGACTATGCAGCTGTAGACCCTGATCCACACCATGCAGGCGCATTCCCTGATCGTCTGCTACTTTATGCACTCTCCTTGCTCTCCAAGGCCTGTATCAGCATGACTATGCAGCTGTAGACCCTGACCCACACCATGCAGGTGCATTCCCCGATCGTCTGCTACTTCATGCACTCTCATTTCTCTCCAAGGCCTGTATCAGGCATGACTATGCAGCTGTAAATCCTGACCCACACCATGCAGGTGCATTCCCCGATCGTCTTCTACTTCATGCACTTTCCTTGGTCTCCAAGGCCTGTATCACGCATGACTATGTAGCTGTAGACCCTGACCCACACCATGCATGCGCATTTCCTGATCGTCTGCTACTTCATGCACTCTCCTTGCTCTCCAAGGCCTGTATCACGCATGACTATGCAGCTGTAGACCCTGACCCACACCATGCAGGTGCATATCCCGATCGTCTGCTACTTCATGCACTCTCCTTGCTCTCCAAGGCCTGTATCACGCATGACTATGCAGCTGTAGACCCTGATCCACACCATGCAGGCGCATTCCCTGATCGTCTGCTACTTTATGCACTCTCCTTGCTCTCCAAGGCCTGAATCAGCATGACTATGCAGCTGTAGACCCTGACCCACACCATGCAGGCGCATTCCCCGATCGTCTGCTACTTCATGCACTCTCCTTTCTCTCCAAGGCCTGTATCACGCATGACTATGCAGCTGTAGACCCTGACCCACACCATGCAGGTGCATATCCCGATCGTCTGCTACTTCATGCACTCTCCTTGCTCTCCAAGGCCTGTATCACGCATGACTATGCAGCTGTAGACCCTGATCCACACCATGCAGGCGCATTCCCTGATCGTCTGCTACTTTATGCACTCTCCTTGCTCTCCAAGGCCTGTATCAGCATGACTATGCAGCTGTAGACCCTGACCCACACCATGCAGGTGCATTCCCCGATCGTCTGCTACTTCATGCACTCTCCTTTCTCTCCAAGGCCTGTATCAGGCATGACTATGCAGCTGTAAATCCTGACCCACACCATGCAGGTGCATTCCCCGATCGTCTTCTACTTCATGCACTTTCCTTGGTCTCCAAGGCCTGTATCACGCATGACTATGCAGCTGTAGACCCTGACCCACACCATGCATGCGCATTTCCCGATCGTCTGCTACTTCATGCACTCTCCTTGCTCTCCAAGGCCTGTATCACGCATGACTATGCAGCTGTAGACCCTGACCCACACCATGCATGCGCATTTCCCGATCGTCTGCTACTTCATGCACTCTCCTTGCTCTCCAAGGCCTGTATCACGCATGACTATGCAGCTGTAGACCCTGACCCACACCATGCAGTTGCATATCCCGATCGTCTGCTACTTCATGCACTCTCCTTGCTCTCCAAGGCCTGTATCACGCATGACTATGCAGCTGTAGACCCTGATCCACACCATGCAAGCGCATTCCCTGATCGTCTGCTACTTTATGCACTCTCCTTGCTCTCCAAGGCCTGTATCAGCATGACTATGCAGCTGTAGACCCTGACCCACACCATGCAGGTGCATTCCCCGATCGTCTGCTACTTCATGCACTCTCCTTTCTCTCCAAGGCCTTTATCACGCATGACTATGCAGCTGTAGACCCTGACCCACACCATGCAGGTGCATATCCCGATCGTCTGCTACTTCATGCACTCTCCTTGCTCTCCAAGGCCTGTATCACGCATGACTATGCAGCTGTAGACCCTGATCCACACCATGCAGGCGCATTCCCTGATCGTCTGCTACTTTATGCACTCTCCTTGCTCTCCAAGGCCTGTATCAGCATGACTATGCAGCTGTAGACCCTGACCCACACCATGCAGGTGCATTCCCCGATCGTCTGCTACTTCATGCACTCTCCTTTCTCTCCAAGGCCTTTATCAGGCATGACTATGCAGCTGTAAATCCTGACCCACACCATGCAGGTGCATTCCCCGATCGTCTTCTACTTCATGCACTTTCCTTGGTCTCCAAGGCCTGTATCACGCATGACTATGCAGCTGTAGACCCTGACCCACACCATGCATGCGCATTTCCCGATCGTCTGCTACTTCATGCACTCTCCTTGCTCTCCAAGGCCTGTATCACGCATGACTATGCAGCTGCAAATCCTGACCCACACCATGCAGGTGCATATCCCGATCGTCTGCTACTTCATGCACTCTCCTTGCTCTCCAAGGCCTGTATCACGCATGACTATGCAGCTGCAAATCCTGACCCACACCATGCAGGTGCATATCCCGATCGTCTGCTACTTCATGCACTCTCCTTGCTCTCCAAGGCCTGTATCACGCATGACTATGCAGCTGCAAATCCTGACCCACACCACAAGCTTCTGGCGTAAGTCTACAGGTTTTTTATTTTTGTATTTTTTATGTATTTCTATAGCGCTGGGACATAACCCGTACACATAGATGCGCTAAACAAAAGACAAACTACGAATAACATAAACAAAATCGGTCAATCAAGGGAAATCAGTTTCTCAAAGGTTTGCTTCTGGCCACGAATACAATTAACAGAGAGATAGACTAGCAAACGTCATACAAAAAAAGGCAACATCTAAACAGCCTTATTAAAAAACCAAGAAGCAAGAAGATTCGCTAAATAAGTAAGTAAACAAAGAAAAACTAGATGAGGCTGGGACAATTCTCAAAGCTGAGGCCAATGTTATGTTGTCCGGCCTCTTATACAGATTCCAAAAAGCAGGCAGGTTGCTCCTCCCAGAACCAATAATGATACAGTCTGTGTCACTTTCAGAACACCATTCCGGAAGCTGGGTCAGAAGCAGGAGTTTCAAATCTTTGTATCTTACACATCCCTGGCCAACTTTTGCCTGAAGCCAGGCCAGGCCCTTACTCTGTAAGGCCTGCCCGGTCTCGGCCCTTTCAGGCTCGGCCACATTAGTGATAATGACATTTCTGTGATCCATAGTCAAGGTTCCTATTAAACCTATAAGTGTTGACACAGTAAAATAGTACTCCTTATGAGAAGCAGTGCAAGGGACAGTGTGCTGCAACCTGGAGACTGGCTTCTAATCCCACAGTTGTGAACTGCGCAAACGATTGTGCGATCATGATGCGATCGCGTGGGACCTTCAATATGTGAGATTCCTGGTTCCATGTCCCCCATTGATCCTAGATTCTGTAACCGGCACTTACCTGGACACCAGACTGTTATATAGACTTCTCCAATTTACCATTCTCTGCGCAATGGCCTGGTCACTAGTAAAATAACTAAAATCAAGCTTACACCAATAACAGATAACAGCAAGTTTTCAATGGAATCGAGACTATTCACAACATCACTCGCTCTATGAATAAATAACTCTCTCTCCTTCTCTTTCTCTCTTTCTCTCTGTCTTTCTCTTTCTCTGTTGTTGAGATGATCGCACAGTGTGTTGTTGTGGTACAAGGACACTTTCACAGCTGTGCATTTTTTTAGTAGTTTTAGGTACTTTGATTTTATAAAATTATATTTCTAACCTCTGCTTCTTTCGACAGAAAATGGAACCATTACTGCAAGCGGGGACCTGCAAAAGAATCCCAGGAAATGGGATAACAGAAGGAAGAAAAGCAATCGTCCAGAAGATGCCCAAGACCAGTTGGCAGAACTAGACAATGAATTGGAGTACAAAATCATCATAATGGACGCGCCCTCAGATGACGGACAAATGCCCTACACAGATTCAGAAAGTGCTGAGCCGTCCAGCTTCCAAAGCCCTCCGAGCGGCCGGGTGATCACCCATAAGTGCAGCTACTGCGAGCGGAGCTTCAGCGAGCAGTCCCAGCTCATGATCCACCTGAGGATCCACACAAAGGAGAAATCCTTCCCCTGCAGCATTTGCGGTGCCCTCTTCACAAGCCGGCCCAGTCTAAACACGCACTTGAAGTACCACTCAGAAGAGAGACGACTTAAATGTACAGAGTGTGAGAAGACCTTCAGTAAGAAATGCCATCTTTACAGGCACCTGAGGATTCACACCGGCGAGAAGCCGTACCAGTGTGCGCAGTGTCAGAAACGCTTCACCCAGAAGATTCATCTCTACAATCACCAGATGATCCACACTGGCGAGAAACCGTATCAGTGCACGCAGTGTGAGAAAAGCTTCATTCAGAAGTCAGACCTGTGCCAGCATCAGCGGGTGCACACTGGCGAGAAGCCCTACCAGTGCACAGAGTGCGGCAAGCACTTCAGGCTGAAATCCCACCTGAAGATACACCAACAGTCCCATCGTGGGGAGAAACCCTACCAGTGCACACAGTGTGAGAAAAGCTTCACTCAGAGCTCAAATCTCCGCCAGCATCAGAAGTTCCATTCCGGGGAGAAGCCCTACCAGTGCACAGAATGTGGGAAGCACTTCCGGCGGAAAACAGAACTGAGGACGCACTCGCGGACCCACACCGGGGAGAGGCCATACCAGTGCGCCGAGTGTGAGAAGACCTTCACTCAGGTATCACTTCTGCACCAGCATGAAAGCACCCACACTGGGGAAAAACCCTTTGCATGCACGGAGTGCGATAAGCAGTTCAGCTGCTTATCGTCACTGAGGAAACACCAGAGGTACCACACAGGGGAAGGCCCGTACCAGTGTGCAGAGTGTGAGAAAATCTTTCCTCAGCGCTCACTCCTCTGCATTCATGAGAAGAGCCACAGTGAGGAGAAGCCCCATAAGTGCACAGAGTGTGATAAGCAGTTTACACGCTTGTCAAACCTGAGGGCACATCAGAGATCCCACACAGGAGAGAACCTTCACCATTGTGCAGTGTGTGAGAAAATCTTTACTCAGAGGTCTGAGCTGGTCAAGCATCAGAGGATCCATTCTGCGGCAACGCTGTGAAGTGCAGCGAGTGCCAGAAAAGCTTTGTCGCCCCTGCCCCCACCTTCCAGCAGTGGCCAGTCTTCAAAGAACATCTACTAGGAAAAAGTGAAAGAAGTGTAAGAAGTGTGCACAGTCCCACACCCCACCTTCCACCAATGAGGACCGCAACACTGGCAAGCCCACCGTGCATTGGGTATTTCCAGAGATGTTGCAAGAGTGCTGAAACGTAATACTCCAGTAATGTCCTACTGTGGTGCGTGCCATCTGTAAATTCTATGTACTTGCCTCAAAACAGCAGCCAGTGAAACCTGGCCAAATTCATGATTCTGGCAATTGTGTCCCGGGCTGTCCAGCCTGCAGCGTGGAACATCAGCCCAACATGTCCTTTATAACATGCAGTTATATGCTGTGTGCAAATAAGTCATATGAAGCTCAGAAAAAAAGAATAGAGGACCTAAGAGGTAGTCCAAGATCTTTTAAAGAAGGCGGATCCACAGAAAATACAAAAGTACTATATGCGATAGATATATAGTACAAAACACACTATAATGAACAAGTGCTGGTCTGGGTGCATTCAGGATCATGTCAGAAGGGATGAAACCACCCTCCATGATCGGCATGCAGATGAGACAAAAGATTTGAGATCACCCTCCTGCAACTCAAGAACAACATACCACACACCTCAACAAGGAGAATCCTCTCACACAGTATCAATGCGCAGCCTGGAATGCTGCCGTAGACTCCGCGCATAATCAATGCGTAGCTGCCAAAGACTCCACACATAATCAATGCGCAACCTGGAACGCTGCCGTAGACTCCACGTATAATCAATGCGTAGCCTGGAACGCTGCCGTAGACTCCGCGCATAATCAGTGCGTAGCCTGGAACACTGCCATACACTCCACACATAATCAATGCGCAACCTGGAACGCTGCCGTAGACTCCACGCATAATCAATGCGTAGCCTGGAACACTGCCATACACTCCACGCATAATCAATGCGCAACCTGGAACACTGCCATACACTCCACGCATAATCAATGCGCAACCTGGAACGCTGCCGTAGACTCCGCGCATAATCAATGCGTAGCTGCCAAAGACTCCACACATAATCAATGCGCAACCTGGAACGGTGCTGTAGACTCCGCGTATAATCAATGCGTAGCCTGGAACTCTGCCGTAGACTCCGCACATACTCAATGCGTAGCCTGGAACATTGCCATACACTCTGCACATAATCAATGTGTAGTAACTTCAGCATGGGTGGTGGTTGGGGTGTGGGAATCGGGAAGCAGAGATGAGTGGGGAGTTGAGACCACCAGGGGGTGGAGAGAGATTAGAGGAGAGTAAGGTACAGAGAGAGATGAGCGAGTGTATCAAATTTGGAAGACTTCACTAGAAATGTAGGATGCAATGTTATCAGCAGAAAGAGAGGACGGTAGGGAGAGTTTGGAGGGTTCAAGCATGGACTGGAGGGTCCTGGATAACTTGAGTGAAAGCGCAGAGAAGAGATCAGCTTGGTGTAGTAGTATGACTTGCTAGAGTCGAGGGCTGTATGTTGCAACCAGGGTCAGGGAACAGCATTTTCACAGGGGCGTAGTTAAAGGGACATGCTTGTTCCACATTATTGGAGGGCATGGGAGACGCAAGATGGAGCACGTGGGGGCCAGCAGGGGAAGGAGCGGGTGGGGTGGTGGAGCATGTGGGGGCCAGCAGGGGAAGGAGCGGGTGGGGTGGTGGAGCATGTGGGGGCCAGCAGGCAAAGGAGAGGGTGGGGTGGTGGAGCATGTGGGGGCCAGCAGGCAAAGGAGAGGGTGGGGTGGTGGTTCTTCCCCCTCTGCATCGGCCCCGACATGCTCCACCACCACACCTACTCCTTCACCTGCTGGCCCCCCACATGCTCCACCACCACACCTACTCCTTCACCTGCTGGCCCCCACATGCTCCACCACCCCACCCGCTCCTTTGCCTGCTGGCCCCCTCATAGCGCGAACAGACAGAAGAATGGTGCTTGTGAGTAGGGTATGAGGATATGATATGGCATTTATAACACGCCTTTACACAAGTGTTTCTAGGCACCACAAGACAAGGAAGGGAAGATAGAGGGGAACACAGGACATAGCATCCTACTAGACCTTGTGTCTTTCGGAATGTGTAAGTGCGACTATGAGGAGTACAGGGGGAGGAGAGCGGGGGAAGTGCAAGGCAGAGCATAGGGGGAAGTGCCATCAGGGCCTCATGGCCCTGAGTAAGTGCAGCACAGCTCTGGGTAAGTGCAAGGAGGGAGGGGGGCTGTAGGGAATATAGGTACAGCGCCAAGAGTGCGGTAGGCCAGGAGGCAGTGCAAGGAGACTGGTCATGGAAGAGTCAGGTGCCCATTAAGACTCTGAGGGTTTCAAGCAACCATTTGGCGCAGCAGACAGGTTAGCTAGCAAGGAAGTGAGAGAGAGAAGGCAGAGGAGAAAAGGAGGTTCTTGAGATGCTTCCGGAACTTGAGGTGGGCCGGCTCAAGTCTGAGAGGGGCAGGGAGGCTGTTCCAGAGGGAGGAACCTGCAGATGAGAGAGATCTACCACCCACTCTCTGCCTGGAGAAGCGTCTGACCCTCAGAGAGTTGGCGGTAGCTGAGCGAAGGGCTCTAGGAGGAAGGTATTTCGGAAGAGCGAGTTGGATGTAATGCGGGCCGGTGTCCAGTCATTTGGTCGACTGAAAACTGGTCGAATGACATTTGGTCGACGCAATTTGGTCGAAAACCAAATGGTCGAATTTTTTTATTTATTTATATATTTATTTTTCGGGTTTTCGTTTTTTAAAAAAAGGGGTTTTTAGAGAAAAAAAGGGGGCTGGGAGGGGGACCCCCCCAAAAAATTAAAAAAAGGGGTGAAAATAAAAAAAATAAAAAATTCGACCATTTGGTTTTCGACCAAATTGGTTCGACCATTTGTCTGGTCGACCAATTTTTTTCGACCAAATGTCTGGTAACCGTGCGGGCCCTGGCCCCACAAAGCCTTGTGGCCGATGCAGAGGGTCTTCCACTTGGTCCTTGCAGCCACTGGGAGCCAGTGCAGAGATTTCAGTCCTGGAGAGATACGATCCCTGGGCTTGAGGCCAAGGACAAGTCTCGCAGTTCTGTTCTGGATGAGTTGCAGAGGGCGGAGAGTAGAAGCAGGCAGATTGAGAAAGAGGCTGCTGCAATAGTCCAGCCTAGAGAGAACCAGGGCTCTGGAGACAGTGAGCTCTGGGGGAAAGTGAGGAAAGGTAGAATACCTCTCAGGAGGTGCAGCTGGAAGTGGGCCTGGTGCATATTGGGTTACTACCAAAATCAGTGCTAGGGCCACATGCGACCAAAGTAGAGGTACACAGTACAGAAAACAGTGGGCGGTAGAGACTGGCAGAATACAAAAATAAGCTAGGTTCTTAGCAATCTGAAAAGTGCATAGGCTGCTAATAACCAACAACAGTTATACAACCAGCAATAATTACCGTTAGGCCACTGGTGACAAAAATAACATGTGAATAGGCTGATAGTGAGCAACAGTCGCTGCAACCAGGCCAGTAGCGATCACCCGTAGAGCGCATGTACATACGACAGTAGTTACTGGGTGGCTGGTGGTGACCAAGCATACTCACCTGTGCATGCCTGTATATTACTTTCTGCTAACATCTGTTTTTGAATTTTCTTTGGGTAAAGGCCCACATCATGTTGTATTTCATTGCACGCATGCTCCCGGGTCATCGTGCCGCTGCAGGCGCCTTTTAAGGACGCCAGCTGGTGACGTCCTCCCCAGTGTTTGTGGTGAATAGCTCATCCAGTAGTCCTATTAAATGCAGATTATTAACCCTGTCACTGCGACACAGAGTGCATCTTGTGTTTTATGTGGTCTAAGACAGTGGTCGAAGTGTACGAAAAGAAGTAGTAGAACTATGTTCCCTGCAAACCACCATGCCCCCTGCCATGCGCAATCCAACCCCCAAACATGTGCCTGCTGTTTAAGGGAATGTTCAGTGCAATGCACTGAAGTCCAAGTTTCAACTTCTTCCTACACTTTTATTTTAACACAACACCATTCCGGAACGGTTTCTTTTTTAAATAAAAGTATAGGAACAGTAAAACTTAATTTTAAAAAGTAGAGGAGCACCGCTCCCGCCCACTTCGACCACTGGTCTAAGAAGTATTTTTTAGGGCATTGTTTATGTCATTCTATTTCTGAACGCCCAAGGGACTTGTTGATGGTCACAGTTCAGCACTCGCCAAAAAAAGAAAATGTCCTTGAAAGTGGTACTTTTTTGTAATCAAGCAAAAAAGATTGGGAGAAGCCACAAAAGTTGAATTTGGGATAATCTAAGCACACGTGAAGATCTAATTACTTACTGTGTGTCAGAGCACTGTCAGCTTGTAGTCAGCAAGCCAGTGTCGTAGCGCACAAAGTGACATCACCCGGTGAGAGAGAATGGTGGTCACTCCCGTGCACTGCCAGTGTCGCAGCTCACAAAATGACATCACCCGGTGAGAGAGAATGCTGGTCACTCCCATACACTGCCAGTGTCGCAGCTCACAAAGTGACATCACCCGGTGAGAGAGAATGCTGGTCACTCCCGTACACTGCCAGTGTCGCAGCGCACAAAGTGACATCACCCGGTGAGAGAGAATGCTGGTCACTCCCATGAGAGAGAATGCTGGTCACTCCCATAGACTGCCAGTGTCGCAGCTCACAAAGTGACATCACCCGGTGAGAGAGAATACACTGTGAGGAGATAACCTATACTGGAAAGTTTGTTCCATTACCGTTCTTACCCAATCTCCTCCAGTAGCTACCGCAATCCTGATAGCTTCCATTAAAGTACTGTTGAACCTTTCAACACATCCATTAGTCTGGGGGTGATACAGAGAGGTATTTACACGTTCTATTCCATGCTTATCCAAAAATTCTCTGAATTCTTTAGAAACGAGTTGGGACCCATTGTCAGACAAACACTTCCTAGGGAACCCTTCTCTCCAGAACAATTGTTCCATAAATTTCATTATGCCACTGCTAGAAATGTCCTTAAGTACACAAACTTCTGGCCATTTCGACAACAAGTCCATAACCACTAATAAGTAGCTATCCCTTCCACCACCAATGTTAAATGGGCCAAGAAGATCCAACGCAATTTCATCCCAAGGGACCCGAGGACACTCTCACTATCATGGGGACTTTCTGCACCGTGAGCCCCTTGTTCCCCTCAACACACTCCAGCAATCTTTGACTCTTTCCTCAGTGTCCTTGTCAATTCCAGGCCACCAAAGTTCGGATCTTACCAACCCCTTCGTTCTGGCAATCGGATCTTACCAACCCCTTCGTTCTGGCAAGCCCTAAATGTCCAACATGAGCCAAATCTAGAACTAGTCTCCTCATGCCAACTGGAACAACCATCTGGTGTCCTTTGTACAAATAGCCATCCTGAGCCCATAGCTCTTCTTTTACCTTGGCAAAACCACTCATCTCCCCTTTGTAATTCCTTATTTTGCCTTCCACAACCAGTGTAAGTAACTCTTGATAGGCAAAGTCTTCACTACAGGCAGTGTCCCAATCATCCTTCCTTAGTGTTTCATGTACCTGGAATATTTCTGCACTCTCCCTTGACTTTAAATGCTCATCACAATCACCACTCAACACTTCTCTCTGAACAGATCTAGACAAAGCATCTGCAACCACATTAACTTCCCCTTTTACGTGGAGCATGGTATACTGTAGACCCTGTAACGCCGTGACCCATTTCACAATGCGTCTCGACACTCCCTCCAAACCACCTTTTGTGAAAATCCCCACCAGGGGTTTATGGTCAGTGCAGATGGTGAATTTCCTCCCCCACGAAAACCTTTTAAACTTCTCAACTCCCCACACACATGCTAGGGCCTCCTTCTCAACAACAGAATATCTAGATTCAGGTCCCTTCAAAGATCTGGATGCAAATGCCACGGTATGTAAACCTGCATGATCCTCTTGCATGAGCACTGCACCAACACCATAATCACTGGCATCAACAAATAGCAAAGTAGGCTTGCCCTCTTCAAATATCTTCAAAATGGGGGCCTTGACAACGGCCTCCTTAATCATCTTGAATTCTTTCTTACAATGCTCATCCCACTTAAAGGCTACTCCCTTGCGGGTAAGTAATCTCATGTTTCTTGACATTTCTGATAATCCTCTAACAAATTTACTGTAGAACTCAACCAGTCCTAAAAATGACAGTATGTCCCCTTTAGATTTGGGCTCCTCCATTCTCTTTATAGCCTCAATGGCTTCCTCTTTGGGCTTAACCCCTTCACCTGTGATCTCGTGGCCCAGGTAAACCACTTTGTTCGCCTTGAAAGTACATTTCTCCATGGCAATCGTGAGTCCTGCCTCCATCAATATGTCTAGCACTCTCCTCAAGCAATAATCGTGTTCCTTCTCATCACTCCCACACACCAACACATCATCCTGATAACACATCACTCCTTTCTCTCCTCCCAGTAATCTGTGCATAATACCTTGAAACACACTTGCCGCTGAGACTAGCCCAAACGGCATACGCACGCACCTAAATAAGCCAATTGGCGTGATAAAAGCCGTAAGATCCCTGGAATTAGGGTGCAACTCAACCTGATGGTAGGCTGACTTCAAATCTAGTATGGAGAATACTCTAGACACAGCTACCCCCACCATCAAATCATCAATTCTGGGCAATGGAAACCTGTCTGCTACCACCATGCTGTTCAAATACCTAAGGTCTATGCAAAGTCTCAGAGATCCATTATTCTTCCTGACCACCACTATGGGACTCACCCACTCTTACGCATCTATTCTCTCAATAACTCCATCACTTTCCATTCTCTTGAGTTCTGCCTCTACATCTTGTTTAAGAGCAAGAGGTATGGTTCTCAGTTTTGCAATTTTTGGCACCGCCCCCTTCTTTAGGCAAATCACATGAACAAAACCTCTCAAACACCCCAATTTCCCAGGTGAATCGGTTCGCACCTCTGTGGCATCTCCACCCCCCACAGATAGCACTTGCTCTGGATGACTTGACTCAAGCCTTATCTTCAATTCGGCCTGATCACTCCATGATAGCAACTCTCCCCCTTTTTTCGTAACATATACATAGCCTGTGGACTTTCTATCCTTAAATTGTAACTCAGCTTCAAAGCGCCCTATAATGTCTATGGGAACATCACCGTAAGCATTTGCTCTAACAGTATTCTCCCACAAGGTGCAACAATTAAACTTATCTTTCCATTCTTCCACACTTATCAATGTGTAGTCAGCCCCGCTATCCATCAGCATGCGTACAGGCACTCCACGAATTGCAACCTCAGCATATGGCTTCTGCTTCTTCACCCTACCATCGATGTCATTCACTGTGAACACCACCTCTCTCCCATCATCACCAAGTGAATCGTCTTCGTAACTCGCACTTATTTCATGCACTTGGTTCGACCCAGCATAGAAGTTCTTACAGCATCGGGCAATGCGACCTCTCACTCCACACTCGTTGCATATGATATGTATGGCAAAACATTCCCTATCAGACGCTATCTGTGATAGGCTTCCACATCTAAAACAACATCTCCCTGGAAAACCCCTTGAAGTCCCAGAATCCTTAGCTGTCTTAAAGGAACTTAGTTCTCTGAACATTCCTCTGCTATCTTTTATGGCAACCCCTTGTCGCCATCCTCTTTCAGCTGCTGGCCTGTTTTCCTCCATTCTCTTCCCGGACTGCATGGAACGCCTTGGGTTTCCTGTGTTCTGTCGCTGAACTACTTTTGACACCTTGGCCCTCATTACAAGTCAGGCGTTAAGGGTTCAACGGCGCCGTCTGCGCCGTTAACCCTTAACGCCTGATTCACACTTTAACGCCTGCTTTTTGCAGGCGTTAAAGTCCAAGGCGCTAAGCGACCTTGGTGCTAATTACGGCACCGTCATTTACGGTGCCGTAATTAGCGCCTTCCCCATCCCCATTATGCCCTATGGGGCAAAAATGGGAATGGGGAAGGGCAAATGGTGAATGGGGAATTGCCGCCCCACTCACCTTGGAATGGGGCGGTAATTCCGTCATCCACCATGGCGGAATCCGGCATGGACCATGGTGCTAATAGCACCATGGTCCACCGCCTGACTTGTAATGAGGGCCCTTGTGTATTGCCCCTTCACTTTCCTCCAACTTGGGCCGCACAATGTTACTGGTATCCGTCTGAAGCACTTTAATACACTTGTCAGTGTGTTCCACCATCTTCGCTATCTCAATTGCTCGATCTAAAGTGGGGTTCCTCTCCTTCCACAGTTCCTTCCTAATACTGTCATTGGAACACTTTATCATTAATTGGTCTCTAAGATGCTCATCTTGACAGTGAGTAAATTTGAATTTCACCGCCAAACCCCTCAGAGCCGTCACAAAATCCTCAATGCTTTCACCACTCTTCTGTTCCCTCGTGGCAAATTTATATCCCTCCAGTATGATGTTCTCCTCCACTCTATAGTGTCTATCTAACTTCGCTAAAGTTTTCTCAAAGGGACCCGCTTCCAACAAGTCAGAAGGTTCTGGCAATCTCTTCAAAACTTCCTGCCCTGCAGTTCCCAAACAATGAAATAGCAATGCCTCCTTGCGCTCATTAGAGTAATTAGCACCAAAAACTGCCAAGGCATACTTGTTGAATCCCTCTTTCCAATCTACCCACCGCAACCTGGGCTCTCCTAGTGTGGGAAGGAAAAATACAGGAGCAGGAACGTTCGCCATGATATTCCCACAATGTGTGATGCAGAGGGTGTATGTGAAAACTGTACTCAGCAACTCAAACAGCTCGTGCTCAGCAGTGTCCACTCATTCACCAAAAACTTCAAAAGTCTCACCAAAAGTCTCTCCGTCGAATGGGATTGCCAACGGGCCACTATATGCCCTGTGGGAGCCGCTGCCACCTCCAATCAGCCTGTTGTCTGATGGCGGCTGCTTACTCCCTCCAGTACAGGGAACCGGACCGCTCCCGACTCCTGACTGCGGGCAGAATCACCATGGAAACGGTGAAGCTAAACAAGATAGCCGCCACGTCCTTGGGTCCTCTTTTCCGGGAAGTGATGGCGTCACTCCGTGGATGCCAGGCCCGACTCCCGACTACGGGTCGAATCACCATGGAAATGGTGAAGCCAAACAAGATGGCCGCCACGTCCTTAGGTCCCCTTTTCCGGGATGTGATAGCGTCACTCCCTGGATGCCAGGCCACGCAGAGGCGACCGCTTGGTTTGCTCACAGTGGCGGCGCGGGGAAACAACAGTGCTGAGCGCGGGGGCTTATTCAAAGGTAAACATCACAGCTGTGCGATGGCGCAAGCCGCCACCTATGCGTGTGCTACCCAGTTTCCCAATGCAAAGTGTACCGTCCAAACAGACTTCAATCACGGGTAAACGCCACTCGTAAATCCAAAGTACACCATCCACGTAGAGTACCACCAGTAAACACTCCCAGACTGATCTGCTCACCTCGCATGTATTCCCGACAAGCGCTCGCTGGCTCTTTCAGTCCTGGGCACCGCTGACAGCCTCCTAGACCGCTCTGCTCACCTTACACGTAATCCCAGCTGATCTGCTGGTTCCCTCGGTCCCGGGCGCCTCCGACAATCGCTCGCTGGCTCCTTCGGTCCTGGGCACCACCAACAGCCTCTCTCTGGCTCCCTCAGGGATGCGAGCACACACTGTGGCACTGGAGAGCACGACTGACAATGAGCGCTGGCGGTACTGCTCCACAGCTGCAGAGGGTCTCAGTCGCGCCGGGGGTCGTCAGCAGGAGTCCGCTCCTCTTAGACCTCGTCGCCAAATGTTATGTCAGCATCCCCACATAAACAGCTGACACTTGCTGGTTACAACATGAAACCTTTATTGGGATAAAAGGTTAAGCTGTACACATATGATGACCCCCAGCAGGAGGCTTGCAACTGTCCTCCTTCAGACAGCCTTCTCTTCTCCACCAGCACACTAGAACCCTTAGCAATAATTACAGTTCTATTGTAACCAAGGTGAGGAAGGTAATGTTTTGTATGTTAAACACTGAATCTCCTAACAGAGACGCTACTGAGAGAGCTTGCGTCACATGACCAATGAGCGCGTCATCGCGTTGGTCAGGTGTACGTCAGCTGACATTATTTAACGAGGCTGATGCCTTACAGCTGCTCTTCTGATCGTTTTTGGTATCTGCGTTCCGGAGCTTGCTTCTGCTGTTGTTCGCAGACGCTCTTCTTTTCATCACAAGAAGCGGCTGCCTTCCCTGCGTTCCTACGCAGTTTCAGGCAACCTCCCAGCTCGTCTCAGAGCTACTCCTCTCTTCCGCGTTCCTACGCAGCCTTCTACCGTCGCGTTCCTACACAACGCTCTTCAACCTGTTGCTTTGTTCCAAGACGGAGCCACGCCACGTTCCTACGTGACATAGCTAATTCCACGGACTGCAATCAACACCCGGCAGAGTTTCACTCCATATACATCCAATTCGGCAATACTATTAACCTCATTACTCTTTGTCATTTTCCATAGACATTTATTTCCATTCTGGATATACTTACTCTGCTAAATCCTATCCTATTTGCAGGAGAGTTTAGTCAGTCTCTGTACTCACTCCTGATCAGGACTCAACTGGACCCTCAACTATTGTAAAGGGTTTGTCTTCCTGGATCAAGATTTTCTTTTCCTCCTACTACAAAGTGCACAGAACTTTGGACGCTTACCTGTGTGCACCAACCCGACTCTAGTGCGGCCCTCGTTCCGCCCGGGTTAGATTCCTCACTACCCTTTCCTTGTCGTTGTTTTCTCCTTGGATTCATCGGACATTTTTGGGACTTACCTGTGGCTGTACATCCAGGTTAGTATATTTAACATAGGTTCTTACTGTCCTTTTGTAACAATAGCCTTCTAATTAGTCCAATCTCTATCGACAGCCTGGTGAATCTTGGTCCACTCCTGCCCTTCTCACTAATAGCTCTCTTTGACTGTGGGTTTTACTAGTCAGAGAGTGACATTAGGTAGAAGGTTTCTCTTGAGACACTATGTTCTACCTCTGACAACAGTAGATGGGAGAAGACATTGAGTGTATCCTTTGCAACTACCAGTCTGTATCCTTTAAGTGAACCTGAGACATTCCTTCTGTATCTGTTGTGTTCATTATCACAAACCTGGTTATAACATCCGGTGAGAGAGAATGCTGGTCACTCCCGTACACTGCCAGTGTCGCAGCTCACAAAGTGACATCACCCAGTGAGAGAGAATGGTGGTCACTCCCGTGAGAGAGAATGGTGGTCACTCCCGTGAGAGAGAATGTTGGTCACTCCCGTACACTGCCAGTGTCGCAGCTCATAAAGTGAAATCACCCGGTGAGAGGGAATGCAGCCCGCAAAGTGACATCACCCGGTGAGAGGGAATGCTGGTCACTCTCGTGCACTGCCAGTGTCGCAGCTCACAAAGTGACATCACCCGGTGAGGGAGAATGCTGGTCACTCCCGTACACTGCCCGTGTCACAGCTCACAAAGTGACATCACCCGGTGAGAGAGAATGCTGGATTACTCCCGTACACTGCCAGTGTCGCAGCCCACAAAGTGACATCACCCAGTGAGAGAGAATTCTGGTCACTCCCGTACACTGCAGGTGTCGCAGCTCACAAAGTGACATCACCCGGTGAGAGAGAATGCTGGTCACTCCTGTACACTGCAGGTATCGCAGCTCACAAAGTGACATCACCTGGTGAGAGAGAATGCTGGTCACTCCCGTACACTGCCAGTGTTGCAGCTCACAAAGTGACATCACCCGGTGAGAGAGAATGCTGGTCACTCCCGTGAGAGAGAATGCTGGTCACTCCCGTACACTGCCAGTGTTGCAGCTCACAAAGTGACATCACCCGGTGAGAGGGAATGCTGGTCACTCCCGTACACTGCCAGTGTCGCAGCTCACAAAGTGACATCACCCAGTGAGAGAATACTGGTCACTCCCGTGAGAGAGAATGTTGGTCACTCCTGTACATTGCCAGTGTCGCAGCTCACAAAGTGACATCACCCGGTGAGAGGGAATGCAGCTCACAAAGTGACATCACCCGGTGAGAGGGAATGCTGGTCACTCCCGTGCACTGCCAGTGTTGCAGCTCACAAAGTGACATCACTTGGTGAGAGAGAATGCTGGTCACTCCCGTGCACTGCCAGTGTCGCAGCTCACAAAGTGACATCACCCAGTGAGAGAGAAGTCTGGTCACTCCCGTGCACTGCCAGTGTCGCAGCACACAAAGTGACATCACCCGGTGAGAGAGAATGCTGGTCACTCCCATACACTGCCAGTGTCGCAGCGCACAAAGTGACATCACCCGGTGAGAGAGAATGCTGGTCACTCCCGTACACTGCCAGTGTCGCAGCACACAAAGTGACATCACCCAGTGAGAGAGAATGCTGGTCACTCCCGTACACTACAGTGTCGCAGCTCACAAAGTGACATCACCCGGTGAGACAGAATGCTGGTCACTCCCGTACACTGCCAGTGTTGCAGCTCACAAAGTGACATCACCCGGTGAGAGAGAATGATGGTCACTCCCGTACACTGCCAGTGTCTCAGCTCACAAAGTGACATCACCCGGTGAGAGAGAATGCTGGTCACTCCCGTACACTGCCAGTGTCGCAGCTCACAAAGTGACATCACCCAGTGAGAGATAATGCTGGTCACTCCCGTACACTGCCAGTGTGGCAGCTCATAAAGCGACATCACCCGATGAGAGAGAATGCTGGTCACTCCCGTGAGAGAGAATGCATCACCCGGTGAGAAAGAATGCTGGTCGCTCCCGTGCACTGCCAGTGTCGCAGCTCACAAAGTGACATCACCCGGTGAGAGAGAATGCTGGTCAATCCCGTGCACTGCCATTGTCGCAGCTCACAAAGTTACATCACCCAGTGAGAGAGAATGCTGGTCACTCCTGTGCACTGCCAGTGTCGCAGCGCACAAAGTGACATCACCTGGTGAGAGAGAATGCTGGTCACTCCCGTACACTGCCAGTGTCGCAGCACACAAAGTGACATCACCCAGTGAGAGAGAATGCTGGTCACTCCCGTACACTACAGTGTCGCAGCTCACAAAGTGACATCACCCGGTGAGACAGAATGCTGGTCACTCCCGTACACTGCCAGTGTTGCAGCTCACAAAGTGACATCACCCGGTGAGAGAGAATGATGGTCACTCCCGTACACTGCCAGTGTCTCAGCTAACAAAGTGACATCACCCGGTGAGAGAGAATGCTGGTCACTCCCGTACACTGCCAGTGTCGCAGCTCACAAAGTGACATCACCCAGTGAGAGATAATGCTGGTCACTCCCGTACACTGCCAGTGTCGCAGCTCATAAAGCGACATCACCCGATGAGAGAGAATGCTGGTCACTCCCGTGAGAGAGAATGCATCACCCGGGGAGAAAGAATGCTGGTCGCTCCCGTGCACTGCCAGTGTCGCAGCTCACAAAGTGACATCACCCGGTGAGAGAGAATGCTGGTCAATCCCGTGCACTGCCATTGTCGCAGCTCACAAAGTGACATCACCCAGTGAGAGAGAATGCTGGTCACTCCTGTGCACTGCCAGTGTCGCAGCGCACAAAGTGACATCACCCAGTGAGAGAGAATGCTGGTCACTCCCGTAAACTGCCAGTGTCACAGCTCACAAAGAGACATCACCCGGTGAGAGAGAATGCTGGTCACTCCCATACACTGCCAGTGTCGCAGCTCACAAAGTGACATCACCCGGTGAGAGAGAATGCTGGACACTCGCGTACACTGCCAGTGTCGCAACTCACAAAGTGACATCACCCAGTGAGAGAGAATGCTGGTCACTCCCGTACACTGCCAGTGTCGCAGCTCACAAAGTGACATCACCCGGTGAGACAGAATGCTGGTCACTCCCGTACACTGCCAGTGTTGCAGCTCACAGTGACATCACCCGGTGAGAGAGAATGATGGTCACTCCCGTACACTGCCAGTGTCGCAGCTCACAAAGTGACATCACCCAGTGAGAGAGAATGCTGGTCACACCCGTACACTGCCAGTATCGCAGCTCACAAAGTGACATCACCCAGTGAGAGATAATGCTGGTCACTCCCGTACACTGCCAGTGTCGCAGCTCATAAAGCGACATCACCCGATGAGAGAGAATGCTGGTCACTCCCGTGAGAGAGAATGCATCACCCGGTGAGAAAGAATGCTGGTCGCTCCCGTGCACTGCCAGTGTCGCAGCTCACAAAGTGACATCACCCGGTGAGAGAGAATGCTGGTCAATCCCGTGCACTGCCATTGTCGCAGCTCACAAAGTGACATCACCCAGTGAGAGAGAATGCTGGTCACTCCCGTGCACTGCCAGTGTTGCAGCGCACAATGTGACATCACCCAGTGAGAGAGAATGCTGGTCACTCCCGTAAACTGCCAGTGTCGCAGCTCACAAAGTGACATCACCCGGTGAGAGAGAATGCTGGTCACTCCCATACACTGCCAGTGTCGCAGCTCACAAAGTGACATCACCCAGTGAGGGAGAATGCTGGTCACTCCCGTACACTGCCAGTGTCGCAGCTCACAAAGTGACATCACCCAGTGAGAGAGAATGCTGGACACTCCCGTACACTGCCAATATTGCAGCTCACAAAGTGACATCACCCAGTGAGAGAGAATGCTGGACACTCGCGTACACTGCCAGTGTCGCAACTCACAAAGTGACATCACCCAGTGAGAGAGAATGCTGGTCACTCCCGTACACTGCCAGTGTCGCAGCTCACAAAGTGACATCACCCGGTGAGACAGAATGCTGGTCACTCCCGTACACTGCCAGTGTTGCAGCTCACAGTGACATCACCCGGTGAGAGAGAATGATGGTCACTCCCGTACACTGCCAGTGTCGCAGCTCACAAAGTGACATCACCCAGTGAGAGAGAATGCTGGTTGCACTTGTGCACTTTCGCAAAACAAAAGAGGTGATGTCTGGAATTAATCCTAATCTCTGGCATTGCTCTGGGCAACCAGCCAGACCATCGTTTTTCAGCCTGCCAAGCCATTACAGAAGGGGAAAGACCATGTGCAAATCAGGCTTGGTCCCACCCCAAAGGGGAATACAGCCTGAACTGTTTGGTCACATCCCTTCTACACAAGAGTACACACATCCCCAGACATGTTTTGGCCTTGTTGGGCCTCATCAGTGAGGAGTATCTTGGGTCTCTAGGCCCAGCCAGCATGGGAACACGTCTGGGTATTACTCGGAATTACTTACGCAAAACAAAAGAGGCCGAAATATGTCTGAGGGTGTTTGTGGTCTCGTGCAGAAGGGATGTGACCTAGCAGTGTGTGCTGGACTGCCTCTTTTGGGGTGGTCCAAAGCCTGACTTGCATATGGTTTTGTCCCCTTCTGTAATGGCTTGGCAGGCGAAGAACGATGGTCTGGAGGATTGCCCAGAGCTGTGCGATAGGTAGGTTAGGATTATCACCTCTTTTGTTTTGCACATGCGTACACTGCCAGTGTCACACCTCACAACGACATATAACAGACAGAAAATGATCCGGAGCAATGTCTCTTTCATCAGACCAATCATCCCTCAGTGCACTATCATTTCTATGTAGAAAAATATATTCACAGTTTTATTTGAAAAATATATAGCTCAAACTTTTAAAACAATGATTCCATAATTGTACCACATACAAACATTAACACAATGAATCATCAGTGCATGAACAAAATTAAAACCTACAGCGAAATTACATCATAAAACATTATTATAGACTCACAGGAAAAAAACAACAACTGATTTCATCTGGTTACAAACTTTGGGACTGATTTCTCGCCCCAGTACACCCTTTTTCCTAGTTCTGGTAATTGTCTAGCAGTTCCTTTTACTAACCACACATATTGCTCAAACGAGAGCATCCATCTTTGTTCCTCGGGAAACGTCGACACCCCAGTGTTTCAGCCTGTATCAGCCATTGAACACTCCAGATAGAAACGACCTTCATCAGGACTAAGAATTGCTTAATATGCCCCAAAACATGGATTCCGTTTTGTAGAATATCTGTAGTGGAAAAACAGACGGAATTTGCCAAGTTTAGACTGGTCTATCTTAGATCTGAATCCAATACAATCACATACTTTCAACTAAATCAGCCCGACATACCTAAACTCTGGTATGCCTCAAATCTGCTTCTACACCATAGTTTGTTTCTTATCTTTAAGTACTCCTTAATAGCTATGATGGACAAACCAGAGGACATTAGATCTCTCCTCATTGCCTATGGACTACATGCCTGGGCTCCATAATTACCCCCTATAATACTCACCTCTAATTCACAGAGCTCCATTTTGTTCTCTTGGAGACTCAAATATGACTACTCTCTTAGTTCTCAAGAGGGCACAAGTACCCCACTGCAGTGTGATTCCAAGTGTAAGCACTGGCCCCATCTGTATCAAAATAAACAGAACAAGTAAGCGTTATGAATACACATACATGGGTAAGTCAAACCGAGTCATATCTTACACTATTGGAAAAAACTGGGCATGAAATTGGGACGCTCCTCCCCTTACTACACACGTCTATGCATATCACCAGTATCAATGATCTATTCCAGAGGCGCGATGTTGTTGAAATCCACGTCGCCCTCACACACCTATAAATCTGATCTCATTTATATTTCGAGGCAGGGAATATAATGGCATAAATGGGCTCTTGAACCACAAACCCATAACCTTCCCTTATGGTGTATACAGCTGTACGTATTACAGTAGTTCACACACAAGCCAGTGCTCACATATGCCACCCTATTTCCTGAGGCTATATCTGTCAAAACTAACAATTTCCCCCTTTCTTTATGCCCAACTCCTCCTCACCTGAACCTCCAGGGGAGCCTGTAGAAGACGACCAACCCGGTATTCTTCGATGTTCCCTTAATGCAGTCTTCTTCTTGGTCTTCTTTTGACGTAAATAAGGACGTGGCTCCTCGGAGGCCACCTTGACCGGATGGGAACCAAATCCGGTGATCTCCCAGGAGCCAGTCCCAAAACTCCAGGGAAAAAGCCGTTTAGGCAAAAAACCCTGTGTAACAGATCTTCTCTTCTGTCGGAAAGGGTATTAGATCCACCAATTGTGTCTCCACTATGCTGAACAAGGATCCTTAGTCGTAAGTAGAATGAAGCCTTTTACATAAGTCAAGGGCAAAAACCGAACTGTTGTTTGTAGAAACTACAAGTTCCAGAAGGCACCGCAGGAGATCAGGTAATGTTCGGAGAGTTTTGCGATCCAGAAGGCGCCGCAGGAAATCAGGTAAGGTTCGGAGAGTATTGCGATCCAGAAGGCACCGCAGGAGATCAGGTAATGTTCGGAGAGTACTACGAAGGCACTGTAGAAGGTAGAAGATACGTGGGACTAGCAGCTCTGTGGGAATTACGGTAACGAGAGCTCCGGCACAGAAGTATGATTGCCGTGGAGAGAGAGAACAGTGGAAAGGGAGTGCTGAAAAATACTCGGAAAGGTAGAAGAAGTAGATTAAGAAGATATAGGGAAGATAGGTAAACAGAACAATAAAGATAGATGACTACCAGCGTAGGGACAGAAAACCGAAGAGAAAAAGAAAAGAAACTCCCGTGAACTTACCAGTAGAACCCGCTGCTGGATATACACTAGAGGAATACACCGCGAGTGAAAACAAAAGAGTAGAAAACGTCCAAGGTAAGAGGGAAGGGGTAAGGTCTTTCTGCGAAACAGAATATCAAAGAGCAAGGGCAATGGACAAAGTTGAGAATAACGATGATACAACGCACCGTTGTTACTGTGCGTGATGCGTATATACGTTCCGGACGCCATCTTGGTAGAAGGCTAGACCGCGTTCACTTTAGGTGTGTCTCCACCGATACCATAGCTTCCATGGCCGGTGCATAACAGTATGCCCCCTTCGATGCCGGGTCCCTCCCGGTTTACCGGGATACAATCTGTGGAACTTCTTGATTAGTTCTGAGGCATGTAGATGCGATCTGGGCTCCCAAGTTCTTTCGGAATCTGGGTAACCCTTCCAATGAACTAGGTATTGTAATGTTCCTTGTTTGTAACGTGAATCCATTAATCTGGCTACCTCATATTCTTCAGGTATCGGGGTCATCTTGATCTCTTTCTTCCTGGTTTTTCTGTGAAAAGGATCCTCGATATGTTCCTTTAACAAGGAAGTGTGGAATACCGGGTGTATTCTACTGAAACGAGCAGGTAGCTTGAGTTTGTATGCCACAGGATTGATCTTAGTCTCTATCCTAAAAGGACCGATGTATCTTGGGGTAAATTTGCCTAGCCTTGCCCATCTGGGTAAGTACCTGGTGGATAGCCAGACTAGTGAACCTGGACCCCACTGAGGAACTGGTCTTCTTTTCATGTCCGCGTACTTCTTGGAGTTCCTTCTGCTCTCTTCCAAGGTATGTAGGGCAGAGGCATGTAATTGTTTAATCTCAGCCAGTGTCTTGTCTACAGATGGCGCCTTGGTTTCGTTAAGGCCGATCTTGGGGAAGGAGTGAGGGTGATAGCCGTAAGTACATAAGAACGGACTCATACCGATAGATGTGTGGAAAGTGTTATTGTAGACAAATTCTGCCATGGGGATCAAGGAATCCCAATCGTCCTGTTCTTTATTGCAGAAACAACGGAGATACTCTTCGAGAGTGGCATTGAGCCTCTCCGTCTGTCCATTTGACTGCGGGTGATAACCCGACGACATGGCTCTATGAATTCCTAACTCCTTACAAAGTAAGGACCAGAACCTTGAAGTGAACTGTACGCCCCTATCGGAGATGATCACTCGAGGTAGTCCATGTAGTCTTACTATGTCTCTAAGAAACACCGAAGCAGTATCTGCTGCTGAAGGTACTCCTTTCAGAGAAGTAAAATGTGCTTGTTTAGAAAACGAATCAATTGTTACCATTATTGCTGTCTTTCCCTGAGAGGAAGGCAGATCCACAATGAAATCCATAGAGATGTTCTCCCAGGGGCGAGTGGGAAGCTCAGGTTGTTGTAGTAACCCGATGGGTTTCTGCCTAGACACCTTAGCGCTGGCACAAATTGAACAAGACCGGACATATGACTTGACGTCAGAATTAACTGAAGGCCACCAAAAACTTCGTGTGATTAGCTCATGTGTGGCCTTTTGGCCTCTATGTCCAGCCAGAGGGAGGTCATGACATAAACTGAGTGCTTGTTGTTGAAGCTCCGGAGTGGGTAGAAAAAGAGCTGATTTGTAGAACCATAGTCCTTTTCTCTCTTGTAGATCCTTGGAGATAGGTGTCTGTTTAGTGCAGTGTTTATATCCTTCCTGTATCTTTTGGAGATAGAGATTGATCATGGCTATGAATCGTTGTTTGGGTAACAACTTCTCTACATTGACCAACCCAGTCTTCTCCTGTCCGGGTTCGGGCCAGCTTCTGGAAAGAGCATCCGCTACTCCGTTTAACGTACCTGGTATGTAGGTAATCTGAAAATCAAAAGTCGAGAAGTAATAGGCCCAGCGAGCATGACGTGAGTTATGGCATTCCATCTGCTGAAGGACCTTTAGGTTTCTATGGTCGGTACGTATGAGGAATGGATTGGTTGCTCCTTGTAAGAGATGTCTCCACTCTTTGCAAGCCATTCTCATGGCCAACAACTCTCGTTCGAGCACAGAATAATTTCGCTCACTGATGGTAAGTGTTCGTGAATAATATGCGATAGGGTGTTCCTGTCCTTCCTTGTCTTGCTGTAAAAGTACAGCTCCCAGAGCACCGCCGGAGGCATCAGTCTCAACAATAAAAGGCTTTGACTGGTCAGGTTGTATTAGAACAGGTGCTGTAGTAAACAATTCCTTTAGTGTGGAAAACGCCTTCTGGGCTGCTGGATTCCAGGAAAAAAGTACTCCCTTCTTAAGGAGTGAGGTAAGAGGTAACACCATCTCAGAGAAATGGGGTATAAAGCGGCGATAGAAATTCGCCAGCCCGAGAAAGCGCTGTACCTCCTTGACGGATGATAGATCAGGCCATCTGAGAATGGCCTTAACTTTATCTGGATCCATCCGTATGCCTGTAGACGAGAGTATGAACCCAAGATAAGCTATTTCTGAAACCTCAAATGAACACTTCTCAGGTTTGGCGAACAGAGCGTTCTTTCTTAGCCTGCGAAGAACCTCTTTAACCTGGGTACGGTGTTCATGTAGTGAGCTGGAGAATACCAGGATATCATCTAGATACACTACAACAGATATGTTGAGTAAGTCTGAAAATATCCGGTCCATGAATCTCTGGAACACCGCTGGGGCATTAACAAGACCAAAGGGCATTACGCAATACTCGAACAACCCCAACGGTGTCCGAAAGGCGGTCTTCCATTCATCGCCATGACGTATCCTTAGCAAATGATAGGCTCCTCGTAAGTCAATCTTAGTGAAGAATTGTGAGTCCTTAACAGCCTCTAGGATATCCCTGATAAGAGGCATAGGATATCTGTCCCGAACAGTAATACTGTTCAATCCACGGTAATCTATACAGGGACGGAGTTCCTTGGTACCCTTCTTGGCTACAAAAAACAAAGATGCTCCACCTGATGATTTCGAACTTCTTATCAGTCCATTGCTGAGGTTGGAATCAAGATATTCCTTAAGCACCGTCCGTTCCAGTTGGGACAACGGATACATTCTTCCAAAGGGCAGGGGCACGTCTTCCTTAAGTTCGATGCTGCAGTCCTCAGGGCGATGAGGTGGGAGGAGTTTGGGCAGGACGTCTTCAAATACATCCTCGTATTCCTTATATTGCAACGGAATAGCTGATATTGTCAATTTAGATTGAACTGCCAGGTCGGCGGGTTGTACCTCTAAGTGTGGATCCTTGATACAGTGTTTGCTGCAGAACTCGGAATCAAAACTCAATCGGTTGGTACTCCAGTTAATGTACGGATTGTGAAGTCTTAACCAAGGTATTCCCATTATGAGAGGGAAGTGTGCTGCTCTAATTACATCAAAGATAGCTTCTTCATGGTGGTTACCCATAGACACTCGCATAGGTAGGGTTTCCATGATGATAGGACCAGAGGACAAGGGACAGCCGTCTACTCCTTCTACTGGTATTGCCGTCTTCTTATGTTGTAGAACGATCCTATTGTTCTTAGCCCAGTTAATGTCAATAAAGTTGCCTGCTGCTCCGCAGTCCAACATGGCTAGAACCGGAATACTATTTCCAGTGGTAGTGGTTAGTGATACTTGCAAAACCATTAGATTGTTGTCCTCTACTCGTCTTCCGGCTCCTGTGGGGTTGCAAGGACTTGTGCTACTCTCCCCGTTACCTCCCTTGCAGAGGGACGAGGTTGAGCGTTTCCCGAACGTCGGGAAGGAATCTCGGTACAATCCTTCAAATGATGTTTGGAGGAACCACAGTACATACATAAGTTCTGTTCTCGCCGACGTCTTCTTTCGTCTGACGTCAAAGGTGCACGCGTAGCACCTATCTGCATTGGTTCCTCGGGTGAGGACCTTTCCTTTAGGATTGAAGGAGGGTTATAGTTCGGCTGGATTCCTCGGACTCTCTTCCTCTCATGGCGTCTCTCATGTATTCTGTATTCGATCCGTAGAACCAAGGTTACTAATTCCGCAAAAGTGTCTGGTCTGGCTACTCGAGCTAGTTCATCTTTTATCTCCTCATGGAGACCTCTACGGAATATCGTCTGCTGAGCCGTATCCGGCCATCCGGCCAAGGTAGCCAACCCTTGGAATTGAGACACATAGGATTGTACATCTTGATTCCCTTGTCTAATATCCAGTAGTGCCTCATACGTCGAGTACTGAATTTCTGGTCTCTCAAAACGTATCTGCAAATTGCGAACAAATAGGGCATAGTCGTTCACTGACGGATCGTCAGCCGTTACCAGAGGTGTTGCCCATCTTAAAGCGTTGCCAGTCAGGTTGGAAATCAAGAACCCTACCCGGGCTCTTCCGGACTCGAAGGTTCTTTTTCTAAAAGAAAAATACACTGAGCAGGAATCCAGGAAATCCTTTATACACTTTGGGTTTCCGTCGTACTTGGGCATGGAAAACGGCATTGGTGGTAGTTCACCTCTTCCTTCATCCCTGATAGCGGCTTGGTTACGCAAAGTCTGGTTCTCGGCCTGAAGTGCTTGCATATCAACTCGTAGACCTTGGATGGCGTTACACATCTCCTGTATTTGTTCAGGAGTAGCCATCGAAATCTTCTCTGGGCGTTGTATACTGTCAAAACTAACAATTTCCCCCTTTCTTTATGCCCAACTCCTCCTCACCTGAACCTCCAGGGGAGCCTGTAGAAGACGACCAACCCGGTATTCTTCGATGTTCCCTTAATGCAGTCTTCTTCTTGGTCTTCTTTTGACGTAAATAAGGACGTGGCTCCTCGGAGGCCACCTTGACCGGATGGGAACCAAATCCGGTGATCTCCCAGGAGCCAGTCCCAAAACTCCAGGGAAAAAGCCGTTTAGGCAAAAAACCCTGTGTAACAGATCTTCTCTTCTGTCGGAAAGGGTATTAGATCCACCAATTGTGTCTCCACTATGCTGAACAAGGATCCTTAGTCGTAAGTAGAATGAAGCCTTTTACATAAGTCAAGGGCAAAAACCGAACTGTTGTTTGTAGAAACTACAAGTTCCAGAAGGCACCGCAGGAGATCAGGTAATGTTCGGAGAGTTTTGCGATCCAGAAGGCGCCGCAGGAAATCAGGTAAGGTTCGGAGAGTATTGCGATCCAGAAGGCACCGCAGGAGATCAGGTAATGTTCGGAGAGTACTACGAAGGCACTGTAGAAGGTAGAAGATACGTGGGACTAGCAGCTCTGTGGGAATTACGGTAACGAGAGCTCCGGCACAGAAGTATGATTGCCGTGGAGAGAGAGAACAGTGGAAAGGGAGTGCTGAAAAATACTCGGAAAGGTAGAAGAAGTAGATTAAGAAGATATAGGGAAGATAGGTAAACAGAACAATAAAGATAGATGACTACCAGCGTAGGGACAGAAAACCGAAGAGAAAAAGAAAAGAAACTCCCGTGAACTTACCAGTAGAACCCGCTGCTGGATATACACTAGAGGAATACACCGCGAGTGAAAACAAAAGAGTAGAAAACGTCCAAGGTAAGAGGGAAGGGGTAAGGTCTTTCTGCGAAACAGAATATCAAAGAGCAAGGGCAATGGACAAAGTTGAGAATAACGATGATACAACGCACCGTTGTTACTGTGCGTGATGCGTATATACGTTCCGGACGCCATCTTGGTAGAAGGCTAGACCGCGTTCACTTTAGGTGTGTCTCCACCGATACCATAGCTTCCATGGCCGGTGCATAACAATATCACTCCAGATATTCTTCACCAACTATGCTGACGATACTCAGCTGGTCCTGGAACTGAGTGGGGATTACGCTAAAGATAGTACAACTCTAAATACACTTTACGGAAACATCGAAAACTGGATGGACAATAACTGGATGTGCCTGAATGGAAACAAAACCGAATTAATGGTATTCGGTTCCACCCAGGCACGTGCCAAACTTTCCACGGAATATCAGTTTTTCCAAATCAAAGAAACCCTTATTCCAGTGACAGATAAGTTTAAAACATTAGGCATGACGTTGGAAGCATCCCTCAATTCTGATGCCCAGGCGACGTATGTTAGTAAAAATTGTAACTATTACATCCGGTTACTTAAAGCCATCAGACCACTATTGAGTGAGAAAAACTGCACCACTATAGCAAGAGCGACCGTCATGTCACGTCTAGTAACGCTCTCCTGGTAGGAGCTAATAAGCAATGCATCCAACAATTCCTACTGGTCCAGAACAACGCGATCAGAATGGTCAAAAAGAAAGCAAGAAGTGAACATATAAGTGAAGCTAGACGAGACCTTCACTGGGTGAGAATAGAGGAACGTCTTCAATTCAAGTCTATGTGCCTAACTCACGAGTGCTTAAATGGTAAGGCACCTGCCTACATGAATTCCAAACTTACATTTTACCATCCACGTAGGGCATTAAGATCAGAGGCAAATGGACTCATAACACCCCTGAAATTCAAGAAAGAACTCGGCTTGGGCAGAGCTTTCCCTAACCGAGCAGCCTCCAACTGGAACAAATTGCCAAAGCACCTTAGATTAGAGTCCAATCTTCTGGTCTTTCGCAAAAAACTCAAAAGAGAGCTTTTCAAGTAACCTCCCGTCTAGGCCACTCTGAATCAGTTATCTGGTATATATATGCCTTCCGTCCCGTCGCCTCTTTCTGGCTCCTTCTTGAGCTATGTTTATGTCTAATTGTAAGCGCCCCGATGCCTGCGGGCAGTCGGCGCTATATAAATATAAATAAATAAAAAATAAATAAACTTCTGGTGTGGTGGACACCAACCAAGGATGGACTTGTTCTCATTTCCTAATTCCTCCACATAGGAAGACAGTTATAGTGTCACTTGGCAGCCATCTTCTAATGAAGTGAACAAACCCAAGTCGCGCATAGACAGGCAGTTACACTGTCCCTTTGGGGCCATCCTGGAATAAAATAAACAATCCCATTTGCCACGTATCAAATATAAGACTGTGCCATTCGACACAGAGATTAAGGCCACGATGCACTGTGTCCAACAGTAAATCCACCTTTGTTCTGCCCTCCTCAGTTGCTTACCAATATCTCCACCCTTGGGATATGGCCTGGTCATCTGAAGTACAAGCCATTCTAAATCCTTATCATTGGGACCTTGAGCTTGATAATGGCCCACCAAAGGCTTTGCAGCCACCTTATTAGGATGCACGAGCTATGCTCCAAGATATGTAGTTGCACCGGCGGTTGGTTTTGCCCACATATAAAAGTGTACAGGGGCAATTGATAAGCTATAGAACATTGTTACTGTTACAGTTTGCATGACATCTCACATCCCACTTCATGCTTCGGTATTCAAAGACATTCCTCGTGTCTATAAATTGGCTGGCCACACTTTGGCCACATCTGTAATGGGCAGTAATGGGGCAAGGCCCCACAGGGTTCTAACTGTCTGCTCATCATGTGCCGATTTATATGTATGACCCAGCCTTTCCTAAGATTAGAATTATTTTTAAAGGCAAATAAAGGTGTTTTCTTTAACACGCCCTCTAGTTTAACAAGATGCGAGTTCTTCTGAATGTTTCCCTTTATCTGTTTACTCACAGGGCTGAATATTGGGGGGGGGGGGTATCTTCCACATCTCACAATGTGGCATCAGACAGTGGGGGAGAGAGTCCTGTTGGCTCGCGCACACTGCCACATCGCACAATGTGGCATCCGACAGGTGGAGAGAGTCCTGTTGGCTCGCGCACACTGCCACATCTGAGCCACACTGCCACATCGCACAATGTGGCATCAGACAGGGGGTGCCACATCGCACAATGTGGCATCAGACAGGGGGAGAGAGTCCTGTTGGCTCGCGCACACTGCCACATCTCAGAATGTGGCATCAGACAGGGGGAGAGAGTGCTATTGGCTCCCCGCACACTGCCACATCTCAGAATGTGGCATCAGACAGGGGGTGCCACATCGCACAATGTGGCATCCGACAGGGGGAGAGAGTCCTGTTGGCTCGCGCACACTGCCACATCGCACAATGTGGCATCCGACAGGTGGAGAGAGTCCTGTTGGCTCGCGCACACTGCCACATCTGAGCCACACTGCCACATCGCACAATGTGGCATCAGACAGTGGGGGAGAGAGTCCTGTTGGCTCGCGCACACTGCCACATCGCACAATGTGGCATCAGACAGGGGGTGCCACATCGCACAATGTGGCATCAGACAGGGGGAGAGAGTCCTGTTGGCTCGCGCACACTGCCACATCTCAGAATGTGGCATCAGACAGGGGAAGAGAGTCCTGTTGGCTCGCGCACACTGCCACATCTCAGAATGTGGCATCAGACAGGGGGTGCCACATCGCACAATGTGGCATCAGACAGGGGGAGAGAGTCCTGTTGGCTCGCGCACACTGCCACATCTCAGAATGTGGCATCAGACAGGGGGAGAGAGTGCTATTGGCTCCCCGCACACTGCCACATCTCAGAATGTGGCATCAGACAGGGGGTGCCACATCGCACAATGTGGCATCAGACAGGGGGAGAGAGTCCTGTTGGCTCGCGCACACTGCCACATCGCACAATGTGGCATCCGACAGGGGGAGAGAGTCCTGTTGGCTCGCGCACACTGCCACATCTGAGCCACACTGCCACATCGCACAATGTGGCATCAGACAGTGGGGGAGAGAGTCCTGTTGGCTCGCGCACACTGCCACATCTCACAAAGTGGCATCCGACAGGGGGAGAGAGTCCTGTTGGCTCGCGCACACTGCCACATCTCAGAATGTGGCATCAGACAGGGGAAGAGAGTCCTGTTGGCTCGTGCACACTGCCACATCTCAGAATGTGGCATCAGACAGGGGGTGCCACATCGCACAATGTGGCATCAGACAGGGGGAGAGAGTCCTGTTGGCTCGCGCACACTGCCACATCTCAGAATGTGGCATCAGACAGGGGGTGCCACATCGCACAATGTGGCATCAGACAGGGGGAGAGAGTCCTGTTGGCTCGCGCACACTGCCACATCTCAGAATGTGGCATCAGACAGGGGAAGAGAGTCCTGTTGGCTCGCGCACACTGCCACATCGCACAATGTGGCATCAGACAGGGGGTGCCACATCGCACAATGTGGCATCAGACAGGGGGAGAGAGTCCTGTTGGCTCGCGCACACTGCCACATCTCAGAATGTGGCATCAGACAGGGGAAGAGAGTCCTGTTGGCTCGCGCACACTGCCACATCTCAGAATGTGGCATCAGACAGGGGGTGCCACATCGCACAATGTGGCATCAGACAGGGGGAGAGAGTCCTGTTGGCTCGCGCACACTGCCACATCTCAGAATGTGGCATCAGACAGGGGGTGCCACATCGCACAATGTGGCATCAGACAGTGGGAGAGAGTCCTGTTGGCTCGCGCACACTGCCACATCTCAGAATGTGGCATCAGACAGGGGGAGAGAGTGCTATTGGCTCCCCGCACACTGCCAGTGTCACACCTAACATCATGACATTTCCCAGTGAGAGAGAATGCGGGCTGCTCCTCGTTCATTGTCAGTCGCACACCTCACAACATGACATCACGCAGCGGGAGAGAGTGCTTCTGACTCCCTTTACACTTCCAGTTTCACACCTCACAAAGTGACATCCCCCAGGGAGAAAGAGTGCTGTTGGCTCTCCGCACACTGCCAGCAACACATCTCATCACATAACATCACCCATGGAGAGAGAGTGCTGTTTGCTCCCCGCACACTGACAGTGTCACACCTCACAATGTGACATCACCCAAAACAAGAGAGCACAGTCCACTCTCCCCCCAGACTGCCAGTGTCACACGTAACAATGTGACATCTACCAGCAAAAGTGTGGTCGGCTCCCCACATGCTCAGTGTCGCATCTAACAATATGTTATCACCTAGCTAGAGTGTAGTTAACTTCCCACAGACTACCAGTGTCACAGCTCACAATGTGACATCACTCTGCAATAGTGTGGTCGGTTCCCCACACACTGCCAGTGTCACACCTCACAATGTGACATTACCCAAAACAAGAGAGCACAGTCTGCTCTCCCCCCAGACTGCCAGTGTCACAGGTCACAATGCGACATCCACCAGCAAAAGTGTGGTCGGCTCCCTGCAAACTGCCAGTGCCACACCTCACAATGTGACATCACTCTGCAATAGTGTGGTCGGTTCCCCACACACTGCCAGTCACACCTCACAATGAGACATCACTCAGAACGAGAGTGCAAGATGCAAAGTGCATATATATGAAATATAGCCTTAAGCATACAGTCCATTTGCCTGTAATGGCAGAGCCGACACCGATAACGTAAGGGGAAATCTTACTTGGGTGTCCTTATGGATTTACAGCTACATTAAAATATAATGATATCTCCTGGGAGCCCTGCTGGCACCAGGTCCCCTGTCTCCTTCCTACTGTCTTCTTCGCGCGTTCCACCCGCGCAGACCTCGACTCTTGCAGGGCTTACGAGACCTCAGGATCGGCTCATGAGGAAGCCGGCCCTACATATCCCCTCTTCAAAGAGACTCTCCAACAGGATCTCCAGAAAAGCACGAGCTTATTGAACATAGTCTCTGAGGTAAGCAGGTTCCTTCCACTCCTAGAACTAGTTGACTCTATAATTGTAGCACCCTGTGAGAAACAGACGCCAGATCCGCAGGACAACTTCCCATCTGCAGTGCTCAGCAAGGAACCTAAACCAGAACTGCCCTTCGCTCAATCATCACCCGTTCCAAGTTCCACATTCTGTTGTTCTCAGTCTTAACCGCAAACCTGAACACCTCCTTTATTCTGATTGGATCTGACCACTTACATGCCCCAACCCAAAGGACCAGGGGCAGCTTGATCCTCACCATGTCCCCGGTATGCGGTGCCACCTTCTCTCTCACTCAACTCCAATCATGCGACACCTTGTTCCTCAACTGACTTCTGTGAGAAACCTGAGGGTAGTCTCACCCCTAGACCCCTTAGATCTTCTGTGCAGGTGGCCAGGGAAAGGCAATTGCTCTTGGATCCAGACCCTCAGGGTGGGGAAGTGAGGGAGGATCACAGTACACAGTATCCCCCTTTTCCTATTAGTGACCAACCCTTCCCCCATCTTCATGGGCTGTTATAAGTCAGTTCTCATTTCCCTCCATTTTACATTTGACAGTACTAGGACGAAGAAGAGGCAACTAAGAGCAATGAAGACCACACTCTTATACCACTCTGGGACGAGGAAGATGCCTGTTAAGAGCAGTAAAGGTCAGTCATTTTCCTTTATTTGTAGTCAGGCAGGACTGATTGAACATCCACACCTGCAGCCTGTCAAGGGGCTGCAGGTGTATAAAAGGAGACTAGCCCAGAAGTATGAGAGAATGCGTGGAAACCTGTGCATGGAGGAGCAACAGTGTCATTGGCCGCCCTTCCTGGAGTTTAAGGAGGAAATGGTGCTTAAGACGCAAATAACGTTCTGCTACGTTCCACGGGAACGTTCTCAGCGGTCTAGTTTATTTCCAACATTATGCCCGCCTCATCCTGCACCTGCAACCCATGGTGTTTGTACCGTGCGCTGCAACCCTGCTCCTGGATCTTTGGGGTAAGACACTGTTTTCCATTCTGCATATCCTTTGCCCTTTCGCTTCGTTTTTGCCGTATTCTTTTTCTTCTTGCCCTCTTCTACATTCCTGACATTGCGCTGGAACCCTGTTGCTTTGACCTGCATTCTGAATACCTCATTTCCTTACTTTCCTTCTTTGCTGTGTTTTCTCATTGCCGCCTTTACAGTACTCCCTGTGCCTTTGCATTTTTTCAGTACCCATTGCTCTCCTTTGCTCACCTCTTCCGGCACCCACTTGTCTTGGTTACGAAGGTACACCAGGGTTTTACTATCTCCCGACTGGACATTGCTACTGTTTGTTTAAACAACTTGCTTCAGACTGAATGTTTTTTTGGCACCTCCTGGCTTTTTCCCTTCAATTGGTCTTTTGGGTGGGAGTCTCGTGCCTTTGCTGGGCTTCCCCCCGAGAACAACGGTACCTCGACAAGGACAGATGATCCTCTAGAAAGAAAGGAACGCCTCCACCACAGGAAGAATCACCTAGTCCTTCCAGCAACGAAGACTCAGGTGAGGAAGACACTTCCATTGTTGACAGTTTGCAATGCCAACAAATCACAACAGCTATGGCCACAGCTGAACAGGTACAGGAACACCTTGCTGCTGTGCAGGGCCTGTCCCTGGAGGTGCAAGGCTTGAAAATGGAAAACGCTATTCTTAGGCAGTTGGTATCTGCTAGAGAGGGCCGCTTTAGGGACCTTCCACCTATGGGACTTGCCTCAGGGAAAAAACGATAGTACCCCGAAAAGGATCAAAGAATTCATCGACGCCTGCATAGTCAACCTCACTTTCTGGCCTTTGACATGTGCCAGGGATCAGGCGCGTGTGTATTTCATGGTTTCTAATATGAGCGGCAATGCCCTAGCATGGGCCACCCAGTTAGTCACGTCTGCCAATCCAGACTTGCAGGAATAAGGAGACTTTATAGACCTTCTCAAGCAAACATTTGAACATCCTGAAGTGACCTTTTCAGCTGTTGAGACACTCTTGGATATACGTTGGGGTTCTTCTGACTTTATGACCTATATCAGTAATTTCAAACATGTAGCATTTGAAGCAGGATGGCCAGAGAAAGCTCAATTTTCCATCTTTAGAAGGGGCCTGCAGGAAGGCCTGAAGGATGACCTTTCGTGTATTGCTCACCCTATCTGAGTTAATATCATTGGTTCTTCAGATAGATTATTGTCTGCAAGAAAGAAGATCGGAGCAAAAAAGACAACAAGGCAAGCACAACCTCCCCTCCCATCCTGTTACTACTCCCTCTGTGTCTGGCAAAACCCCCAAGGAGAAACCCATTCAAATTGGGTCTGCAAGAGGACCGTTGTCGACCGCTGAAAGGAAAAGAAGACAGGACCTCGGTCTCTGTATGTATTGTGGAGCAGGGAGCCATCTGCTCCATGATTGTCCAGAAGTCCCAAATAGAAGAACGGGAAATGACAGACCCCGACCCTAGAATGGGCCTCAGGCCGGGGAAATTAAGAAGGTCTAGTGATTACCACCTACTCTTACTCTGTCCAACCTGATACCCGTTGGTTGGTTGTCCGCTTACTTCTACACATCACCAGAAGGAAGACTGAAGTCTTGGCTTTGATAGACAGTGGAGCAGCGGGCAATTGTATGGATGTAATCTGGGCAAAGAATGAAGGAATACACCTACAAGAACGCACCAAAAATCAAGCCGTGGGAGGGGTTGATGGAAAACCACTTCGTTCTGGACCCATCACCCATAGGTCTGCTGTTACAACTATTGATTTTTGACCGCCGGGAGACCCTCTGCTTTGACCTCATCTGAGCCGCTCACTTTCCGATTATTCTGGTTATACCCTGGCTAAGGAAGCATAACCCTCATATCAATTGGAAGGAGAATACTCTCTGTTTTTGTTCTGAGTTCTGAATTCTGCTCTACATATTGTCTTCCAGCCTCCACGGAACAACCGGCTGCAGCTGAATATGTAATATCTTGGTCTTCTATTGCAGAAGTAAATTGTACACCTACACCATGGCAACATTTCAGCAAGGTATTTCTTGACAAGGTTCATAGGGAACTCCCTCCTCACTGCCCAGAGGATTGCAGGAGTTGACTCTCTCTGGTACCCCTCGGTCCTATGTTCTCCTTAGCCATCCCACGAGAAAAAGGCGCCCAAGGAGTATCTGGAGAAGAATCTGTAGAACGGACTAATTTGCCCTTCTAAGTCTCCTGCTGGGGCCACGCTGTTCTTTATACCAAAAAACGACTCTCAAGAACTTAGGCCATGTATAGACTACAGGGGCTTGAATAAGGTGACCATACAGGATAGATATCCCATGCCCCTCATAAGGGAGATCCTGGAGGCTGTCCAAGGTGCTGTCTTAATCAAATTAGATCTACATGGCGCTTATCATCTCATGCATATTTACTCCAGTGATGAGTGGAAGACTGCCTTCAGGGCTCTTTACGGTCACCTTCAGTACCGAGTCATGCTGTTGGGACTAGTCAACGCCCCTGCAGTTTTCCAACGGTTCATGGACTGGTTTTTCTCTGATCTGTTGTTTAGATCTGTCATCATCTACCTATCATGGTTTAGGGAGCTCTACCAACAACACCTTTTTGAGGTTCTGGAGAGGCTAAGAAAGAACCAATTGCTTGTCAAAACAGAGACATGTCTCTTCGAGGTAATGTCAGTCCATTATCTGGGATTAATTCTGTCAGATAAAAGTATTGCTATGAACCAACACAAGGTGAAAGCTGTACTGGAATTACCAGTACCCACTTTGGTAAAAGAGGTCCAACGGTTTCTGGGGCTGGCTAATTTTTACCGAAGATTTATCTCTGATTTTTCCTCAACTGTGCTTCCCATCAGAGCTTTGCTGAACAAAGGTACTCCGTTTGCTTGAAGTCCGGCTGCTAGTGAGGCCTCTCAAGGATAGATTCTGTTCTGCTTCTATCCTAAAGTGGAGACTGATGCTTCTGCCGGTGTCCTCAGAGCAGTTCTCAAACAGGAGATTGAAGGGAAGGAACAGCCGAATGCTTACCTCTCGAAAACCTTTAGTCCTAGTGAACTGGATTATTCGGTCATCGAAAAAGAACTCATGGCTATGAAGCAGGCTTACATTGAGTGGCAACACTTATTACAGGGAGCCACCAGTCATTTCATAGTTCGGACCCACTATAAAAATCGACAGGTCTTGCAACAGATGGACTGTGTCCGTGAAAGGCAAGCACAATGGGCATATTTCTTTGCCCAGTTCGACTTTCAGATCATCTACATTCCTGGTTTTGAAAACTCAATTGCTGACGGCTTGTCAATGGGCTTCCACAAAGGACCCTCCACCAATTCCTGGAAAGATCCCCTCTTTCCCAGGAATAGGTTCCTTTGTTCAGTGTTTTCTTTTCTACAGGAGGTCAAGAGATGGTATCTTCTTTCGCGATAATCTCCTGGTTGTTCTTGAAAACTCTCTACAAAGAAGAGTGATGTCTTGGTGTCATGACAGTAATACTGCAGGCCACCGAGGATACAACACCACTCTCAACGACACTCGTCACTCTTTCTGGTGGCCTACCATGTGCAAGGATGTCGGATCCTATGTTCGGCCATGCCTGATTTGTTCCCAAAGCAAATACAAGACCAACAGACCCATTGGCTTTCTGGAACAGAGACCAACTCCCACTAAACCCTCTCTACTGGTTTTGTTTTGGACCTTCCCCTCCCTAAGGGGTGCACTGCTATCATGGTGATTGTAGACTCTTTTAGCAAGATGGCTCACTTCATACCACTTCAGGGAGTGCCTACGGCTTCCGAGACGGCTGCCGTTTTCTTTCAAGAGGTATTCTGTCTACACAGCATTCCGGCATCTGTAACCTCTGACAGAGGAACCCCATTTTACCTCCACTTTCTGAAAGAAACTTTGCAGTTTACTATGTATCGAACAGGCTCTTTCATTTGGATACCACCCCCCAAACTAACAGCCAGACTGAAAGGTTGAACAGCACAATGGAACGGTACCTTTGCTGTTTTATCAACCCAAGACAAGACATCTCGGTAGACCTATTACCCATGGCAGAATTCACCTATAACAATACCACACATACAACCATCCATATGAGTCCCTTCTACTGCACCTACGATTTCCATCCGCAGGCTCTTCCCAGTTCTGTACTTCTGACAACTTCCTGACAGACTGAAGGGTTTTTTGGCGCCTCCTGGCTTTTTCCCTTCAATTGGTCTTTTCGGGTGGGAGTCTCGTGCCTTTTCTGGGTAGACAGCTGGCATAGTGGCTTCCCCCTGAGAACAACTGTGCCTCTACAAGGACAGACGATCCTCTAGAATGAAAGGAACGCCTCCACCACAGGAAGAATCACCTAGTCCTTCCAGCAACAAAGACTCAGGTGAGGAAGACACTTCCATTGTTGACAAACAGGAGTAGCGGTAAGGTCAGTGCAAGCGTGGCATTGGAGCTGGGGCTTTGGGGAGCCAACCAAATGTCAAGAAGGGAGCCATGTGAAGAAGCTGACCCTTTATATATGTTAAATATGCTTGTTCCACTGTGTTGGGATGTGGACACAGGGGTGATTGCGGGACAGGAGTGGGACCCCTGATGTGATAAGCAGAAGGCCGTAAAATCCATGCTGCTGTGAAACCTTTGAAGGCGTCTGGTGAGTTTCTTGCCATTGTGAAACCCGTTGCGTGAGCGTTTAAACTTGATTGTTCAAAGAATATGTGTTTCGGAGTGGTTGCGTGTTTGAGGAAACACGTTTTTGAAGGTCTCTGATTCAATCCAATATTGAATGACTAGGAATACTTTGTATCAGAGTGGTTGTGTGTGGGAGAAACCACGTTTTCGAAAGTCTCAGCAGGAAATATATTCCGTTTGAAGTGAATTAAGGAACTATTACACCGCGGGTTGAATGAAAGCTGTGTTCTGAGTACAAACCAGGTTTCATGAATGCCAAACTGAATAAAAATGTTAACAAATGCAACCTGTGCCTATTAAACACTGAAATTAATGCAAACCATTTTCCTTGAATAGCAAACTGAATGATAATCTAAACAAGTGCAATCCATGCCTATTAAACACTGAGCTGATTGCAATCCATGTTTTCTTGAATACCAAACAAAGTGAAAACCTCAGAAAAGAGCAGAACTGTTAAATAATAAGCTCAGAAGTAAAACAGAACTTCAAATTCAAGTAAAACCATTAGATGCTGCCTATTAAATTGAATGAAACTTTATATCCAAATGAAATCAATATGTGATGTCTTCTAAAGTAAATGGAACTTTACTTTGAACATTATTCCAAACAGTAAACATTTTGCGCATGGAAACCTCATCACAAAAAGAAGATGCAAGAGTGGCAAAAGAACTCTAAAAGAGTAAGGGATATATTTGCGCTGCCGAAATTAAGTCTTTGGGAAGGGAACCCTGAGACTTGAGGCCTTTATTGAATTGTGACTGCAGTCTCAAGGATTCTTTGGTGCTTGGAACTGTGTTACTTGGAACTTGGGAAAGGGAACCCAGAGTATTTGTTAAATCTGTTTCATCCTGAACTCAATCTTAATGTTAAAGGATATTTGTACTGTGCACTATCACCACCGGAGTGGTCCCCTGGCGCTCTGGCAGCTCTGAAAACGGAAGCGGGGGGGGAGTTAGTGGGAATAAGTGGGAAAAGTGCAGTGATGTGCCGTTGGCAGCCTCAACCCGGTTAGCACCGTTCGCTGGGCTTGGGGTGTTTTCCAGTCGGTAGCTGTCGTGTGCTGTTGTGCGAGTCTATTGTGCTATAGGCTGTTATTGTGTTTGGTTAGAGTTTGAGAGATGTATGCAGAGGGGTGAAATTGTTAGTGGATTGGTTAATTTCTGACTTTTTGGCTGGAACTGTCTTATACTTGGAGTGGAGAGCTGAAAGGAAGCTGTGAGCTGGAAGAGGCTCAGAACTTTGTGTTGGACATTGTTGCCTTTGATTGCTGACATCCCTACACAATGTATAGATTAGCAGTGAGGTCAAGTATAGGTTTTGGGCACAGACAGATTCTTCAGTTGAATTCTTTGACTCAGACTTTCCTTAGTTTTATTTGGGTAGCATAGGGCAAGTTAGGCCTTCAACCATCCAGACATTTAAGTAAAAAAACAATGTTTGTTTTGAAATCAGAATCTGTTGTCTGGGGGGACGCTGTTGAGAAGCCTGAAAAATGGCTGCCTAGCTTCGGAGCTCTGCGCCACAGGCACTCATAATCCGACAAAAGTGGCGGAACTCCTGCTGATCCAGTCATCATCCAGTCGTCATAACTCTCCATTGGGCTTCTAAGACACCGAGGCATCTGCGACCCGACCCTCGACCCGCTGGTTGCCCCACAGGCTGAGCACAGACCCTTTCGGGGCTGGGCACGAGTCAGAAGTTTGCTCCGAGTTCCTTCTGCAAAGTACCCTGCAGATCCCGCCTCTACTGCCTCTTAAGGGACGTCCTCCTGCCCGGCTGAGTCTCTGGTGATCCAACACATTGCAGTGTCTCGAGACATACGGCACCCCTGCCTGCCCGGAGCCCCCCCCCCCGCGCGGGAGGAGCTGAGCCGCTGCAGGCTGTTGAGCAGCTGGGGAAAGTGCACTGTGGTGCTCGTGGACCTGTGGGCTGACTTTGGGGTAGGCGACGGGATTCCACCTGACACCCGGTCCTCCTGCGGCAGTGCGATCTACAGAAAGGAGAGAGACCCGACTTCTGCGACCATTTTTCCTGTGGCTTCGTGCCCGGGATTGGGCAGAGCATAGGCCCTGCGCATGGGCCACCACTTGCTGGCGGTGCTCGCCTTTCCCCCGCCCTGCCTGGAGGTGGGCCCACTATCTTGCACCCCGCACTCAGAGGCCTCTCTGGTCTGGTGTCCGCTGCCTTGACTCCCGCTTCGGTACTCTGCCAGCCACCACTCAGGGCAGCAAGTGTATTTGGCCCTGCGCTCCCGCGGCCCCCAGGCTTCCGGAGTTGAGCCGGACTTCAACCTGTGGCCACCCTGACTGCAGAGGACGCGTGAGCGTACTGCGATCCATCTGCAGGCTGGTGATTCCCATGGCGCAACCACCCCAGTCTTCCTGCAACGCAGCGCCTCCACGGGGGCCTCCCTACACCTGCATTCAGCCGACCCGGGCCCACCACAGCTCCAGGCGAAGCGAGGTGAGCCAGCCCTCCTCCCCACCCTCTCGCTCCTCTCCCTCATACCTAGCTACACCGGGCCCGGCCCGTACCATTGCATCTGCCCAACTATCTTCCATCAATCGAATTAGATCTTAACGCCCCACTGTGGGAGCTGTGAACTTAAACACGTTTCTACCTTTGAATATCTGCTGGGGTCCTTGGGATCAGTGCAACTTGGGAGTGGCCCACATAATTGAAGCCTAATTGTCCTCCTCTACGATCAGAAGGGCTCCCTTCCTCTCTGTGGTGGGGTCCTCCCCCCACGGGACCTCTCTCCACTTCCCCCCCCTAGTGGGGCAACTACTTGATTCACCGGCATGGGAGCACACAGGGCACACTGTGCATGCCAGTACACTTTTAGATGTGCACCTCACCAGGTTGACTCTCGAACCTGTGTCTTGTGTGCTGTGCCCACGGATACGGTTGGCGAGGGTGCTGAGGAACATGAGCACTTTACTACAGAAGCCACAATAGCAATCACAGATCCTGGAGCTCTGCGTTCTACCTCAGCGGGCCACACTGGATACCATCCATTAGCTCCTACATGCCATTGCCGCAGTCCTTCCTCCAGAGACCCACTGCGGTGGGGGGGGGCTTGATAGGAGTGTCCCCAAACCATGCCAAGGGGGATAAGAAAACTGGTACCATGGATAAGTTCACCAGGCCGGCCCTGAGGTCGGAACAGGGCGCCTCGACACTTGATCAAGGGGCGCCATCCTTGCCATCCCTGGCTCCGCCCCCAGACTTTACCAGCATGATGGAGACCATGGCCAAAAACTTTGCGGCCTTTCACGAAAAACTAGATGATATCAATGCTAACGTGGCATCTCTTCGTACACAACTGGCACACGAGGGAGCCCGCATCACGGAGGCCGAGACTAGGATTGGGGCCAACAAAGATGGTCTACAAGCCTTTCAAGACACGGTGGGGACCCTAATCCGAGACATGAAGCCAGTTAAGCACAAGTGTGATGATCTTGAGTCACGCTCACGGCGGAATAATGTCTGCATTGTCGGTGTTCCAGAGGACGCCCTCAAGGGAAGATTGGAAGTGGCCTCCCAGAATCTTCTCAAAGAGCTCCTGGGAGTTCCTGTTGTCTCCCCCTTTTTTGTGGTTGAGCGTGCCCACCGGGCCTTGGCTCCCCGCCCCAAGCCGGGCGATTTCACCAGGCCCATCATAGCAAAAATTCAGAGCTTCCAGGACCGTGGTCTACTGCTCAGGCTGGCTTGTGAGAAGGGGAGCTGTGGCTAGGATCTCAGATCATTAGGATCCTCCCGGATTTCTCCACTGGCATGCAACAGGAGCTGCGCCAATTCAGCTGGGTCAAGAAGATGCTTAGGGAGAGAAATATCCCGTATGCCATGTTTCCAGCTCGTCTGAAATTTACCTTTTGCAAAAAATCTACTTCTTCACGGTCCCGAGCAAAACAATGAAATTTATTGAGGCACAGATCCCGATGGCTGGCCCTGCGGCTAACCCGATAGAAGAGATCTGACATAATGGAGGTCGTCTGGTTCAGGTGCTACAATTTCTACTATTTAATCTTGTCATCTCTATGGGCCGATAGAGACGAACTGAAGTAACAGCCGCTGAGTTGTAGAGCAATTGGGGGCTTCCACCCCCTTAACTGATGTCTGTGGATGTGGCAATGGCGCACCCCTTGCAGTTACAATGTTTTTGAGTTAAACAGTCTCCTGGTTCCCTGTTGACCGCTGTTGGGGGTACGGGGGCGGGGAGACGGGTGGGTTGAAGGAATCACTGCCAGGTTGGGGGTCGTAGTGGGGAAGAGGAGGGTTTATGGTTTGGCAATGGCAGGGAGCGACCCCTGGTTCGCCCCCTGGAAGCATTAGGGGTGAAAAGTTAAATCAGTTGGCGATTGGGTGCTATAAAGGGGAGGCCTTGATGAATACAGTTTGGGAGGCCGGTACGGCTCATCAGACACGTGTTGTAAAGACACACAGAATATGCACAGCAACTAAGAGTTCAAAGCTGGAATGTAAGGGGGCTTGGGAATGTAGTCAAATCTTGCATGATCGTTTCGCATGCGGTACGGCACAAAGGTAATGTACTTCTCCTTCAGGAGACCCATGCCAAGGATGCAATGTGCTGGAGGGTTGCCCCCGGGTGGGGCCCCAACAGATACTTCACGAATTTCTCTTCCCAGTCACGGGGAGTGGCAATCTTAGTGCACAAAAACTTGAGGTTTGTGGAAAAAAAGGTCCATGTGGATCCAGAAGGGAAATACATTGTATTGCACTGTGCATTGGAAGGCATGGAAATGGTGCTAGTTAACACTTATTGCCCGAATATTGACTCCCCTGAGTTCGTTGGCACGACTCTTGTCAACATATGGGGGTGGCAATGCTGTGGGTGGGGATATGAATGTGATACTTGATTGCCCACTGGACAGATCCAACACAGCCCCTCGGCCGCAGTCTAAGGCTGCCCGCAGACTACACTCCCTTATGCTTTCACTAGTTCTTTGCGACCCATGGTGTGTTATGCACCCACACACCCGGGACTATACGTTCTACTCCACTGTCCACAATATGTCCTCCCGCATCGATATGTTCCTGATATCCAGCTCAGTGATGAGGAGAGTTACTGGCTCAGACATAGGTCCCTGCACGCTCTCTGACCACTCCCCGATTTACTTGACAGTGCGGATGGAGAGTAGTCAGGGCAACCGCACCTGTAGATTTAAGTCGGCGGCATTAGCAGATATCGTCTTCCGCGCTGATATCAAGGCAGACATAGATGCCTTCTTTGCTAGCAACATAGTGGGAGATATCTCACATGGAACTAGATGGCAGGCCTTTAAGGTGTTCATTAGGGGCATGGCAATATCCAGGGAAGCCGGGGTCCTTAAGTGCATACGCAGAGACTTGGAAAAATCTGAACAGTCCCTCAAGACACTGGAATTAAAATATGCCCGCTCCCCCCAGCCGCCGAGCACCCTACTACAAATCAGGTCTGAATTAGAATTATTCAAGGCACACACCGCGCGTGATGTTCACTACTTCTCCTGTCCCATTGCCGCAAGGAAATATGGGGAAGGTGACAGGCCCGGCAGGACACTGGGTAGACTAGTGCAGGTGGGGGCGATCTCAAGTTGAATCCATACTAGATGGGAAGGGGGCACGCCTGTGGGCGGAGGCTGAGGTGGGGGAGGTTTTCTGGGTTTTCTACCAGGACCTATACACAGCGAGCCTCCCCAGAACACCCAGGCCCTCCATGCGCTCCTTGAGGGAGTCCCATTATCGCGACTCAACCCCCAACACCGGGAAGCGCTCGAATCTCCCATTAAACTTGAGGAAATTATGGGGGTTCTCTCTGTTCTGCCCAAAGGAAAGGAGCCTGGCCCCGATGGGCTAAAAGCGGAATTATATCACGAATACGCAGCAGTGTTGGGCCCAGTGCTTCCCGATGTATGGGAGGAATCCTTGAGAAATGGACTACTCTCCGCAAAGCGGTGATCACAATTCTCATTAAGCAGGATAAACCCGGTGACGTCTGTGGCTCCTACAGGCCCTTGTCCCTAATGAACTGCGACACAAACATTTTTGCCAAAATTCTTGCCAATCGCCTGCTCCCCCTAATGCCACATTTAGTCCACCCCGATCAAGGTGGGATCCACCTATCTCAATATCAGACGGCTTTTTAATGTCCGAGCACGCCTGAATCCTCAATCACAAGCAGTGGCAGTCACCATAGATTCTCAAAAGGCCTTCGATAGGGTGTCCTGGGAATACTTGTGGGTGGTCCTTGAGAAAATGGGGTTTGGCCCTAATATGGTACGATACATTTAACGTCTATACACACAACCGGTGGCCAGAGTACTGGTTAATTACTTCATGTCTGGACAAATCCTTCTCAGCAGAGGCACCCGTCAGGGAAGCCCCTCCTCCCCCATCCTTTTTGCCTTGGCCATTGAGCCCATGGCAGATTTCATTAGAGAGCGACACAGACACTGAGGCCTTCGATTGGTAGGCTGCCCGGAGATAGTGTCCCTATATGCCAATGACATCCTACTGTATGTCCGCAATCCACACGTTAATTTAGATCCCATACTGCAGGACATTGTTCACATCGGACAGTTCTCTGGTTTCACTATTAACCCATCTAAGTCAGAAGTATTTCCTCTCACAGACAACACCCCTGTATTCCGCGGCCTCTTCCCCCTCTTCTGGTCAGCCGAGCATATTAAGTATCTGGGGGTGACAGTGTCCAGGACACGCCCTGCACTGCTAAAAGACAACTATGACTTGGTTGCGGCAGTGGTCGAAAGCAAGATGCGTACGTGGCAGAACCTCCCACTGTACACCCCGGCCAAACTCTCACTCATAAAAATGACACTGCTGGTGAAATTGCTCTATGTGTTCTCTAATGTTCCGATCTGGCTGGGTAAATGATACTTCACCAGACTACGTTCCCTCTTCTCCCAGTTCCTATGGCATTCCGGTGTGGTCCGGAAAAAGTGGACTAAACTGACTGCAACCTATGATAGGGGAGGGTTTGCCGCACCCCACACCGAATTGTACCTGGTCTCCTCCCAGGCACAATATGCACTATACTGGTACTTAGTCGAGCTCCCCCCACCACATGTTAAACTTGAATCGTTGGATGCCGGATGCACTGACCTCAAGACCCTTGTCCTGGACTCTCAGTACAAGGATTCCCCCCCGCTGGACACGGTGGTCTCCACACTGAAAGCCTGGTGGCTGATCTTCGCCCAGGTGGGCATTGATCGCCCATTCTACAAATGGCTCCCAATCTGGAATTTTCCAGGACTACTGCCAATGTGTGACAAGTCGATCCAAATTCGATGGGAAGCACTGGGATACAGAGCACTGGCTGACATGTTCCCGGGGCGGGGGGGTGTTCATTACGCCAGAGGAGACTGGGACACTGTGACAAAGGGGGAGACCTACTTTAATTCTATCGAGTCTGCGCCGCGATTGCGTCCTACTAGCCCGTGTACCCCAGGAACTCATAGAGTCGCCGATTCTAGCCTACATTGCTAACTCTGGGGATAGTGGCCACTTAGTTTCCTCACTATATATAATGTTGCTGGACGGGAGTGCCCTTCCCTCTCAGAAAGCAGGTGCTTGCTGGTCAGAAGAAATGGCAACAGCCATTACTGACATCCAATGGACACGCATGTGCGCACACACCAGAAGAGTCTCCCTCAATTTTCATCTCAAATTCATGCAATTTAAGATTCTACACCGACTGTACTACACTTCTGCCAGACTATCCAAGATGCCCCCTTTTAAACAACACGGTTTTCCGAGGTGTGATGATATGGTAGCAGATCACCCCCACATGTTCTGGGGTGCCCACGACTGGAGGCGTTTTGGTCAAAAATGATTGGGGTGCTCTCTGACATGGTGGGCGCCCCATTGGAGAGGCACCCGCTGGGCGCATTGTTTGGGATGTGGTCTGGGGACCTGGGTAGGCACAACCGGGCCTTCACTAATGTTGGTTGCATGATTGCTAACAGATCAATTTTCCTTCAATGGAAGAGTAAGTGCCCCCCCCCCACTGTGTGCGAATGGCTGAAAACGCTGACATGGGCGCAAGAAAACGAGAGTCTCTATGTCCACACTCATCCCTTGGGATCCAGACCTCGAGATATCTGGCGCAGTTTCAGCTCCTACCTGGCCCGAGAGGATGTGAGTGTATGATATTCTCTATATTGTCTGTCCGTGCCATCAGATGTATTCTATCGATGTGTGCAATTGATCATTTTGCTTTAAATGATGTTGTTGTACACAACTACTGTTTAAAGGGCACCCCCCCTTTTTGTGCTGTATCTTCCATCGCTAACTTTAAAATAAAGGTTTAGAAAAAAAGAATCTGTTGTCTGTGTTTTGCTTCATGAGGCCTTCACACTTCTTGCAATATTTTCTCTCACACTCTCCAATCTCTCCTCTGCCAAGGCAGGCCGACCCATCCACGGGTGGAAAAAGGTTTGTGTTTGCTATCCTACCCCTACTGAGCTCAAACGGCGACATGCCAGTTCTGCTGTACAGGGTGAACCTATGAGCTCTCAAAGCCTCCCATACAGCAACTTTCCAATTTCACCCATTCGCCCATGCCAAACTGATTGCTTCCTTCAACACCCTGTTAAAGCACTCCACCACTCCATTAGTCTGTGGGTGGTAAATAGCATTTCGTATGTGATGACATGCATGCAGCAATAGTCACTCCGTTCCTTCAATCTGAATTGGATACCATTATCAGTCATTATCACTCTGGCATAGCCTTCTCTACCACATAATTCTTCTAGAAATTCCAACACTCTTCCTGAGGTCACACTGTCTGTCACTAACACCTCTGCCCATCTAGTGAGCCAGTCCAACACCACCAAACAGAATGATTGCACTCCAAATAGGACCCAATACATCCATGGCAATGTTGTTCCATGGCTGCGTAGGAATATCAGTTACTGCCACATGATACTTTGCACTCACACACACTTTATCACTTCTTTTGCAATCCCGGACCGCCCACTCAATTTGAACATTGCAGGCTGGCCACCAGTAGTCATTGCACATCCTCTGTTTCTATGCCCTGATGTCCTTCATGACCCAGTTCTGCTAGGCATTTCCTGATGCCCTGCGGTGGGATGATTTTGTCCCCTCTCCAAAGCAGTCCAATCTGGATCAATAACTCTTCCTTCCCCTCCCACAAGCTCCTGAGGCCCAAACACTCCGCCTGGTTTTTGTTGAGATTTCCCCTTAACACTGCACGCATGAATTGGTTTCGTTTCTCATTGTCGTGCACCGCTCTTTCCCACTCTTCCCAGGAAACGGAGTCATCACTGATCTACAAAACCACCTAATTTCCTTCGTCCTCATCTTCTCTTTCAACAGTAGATGGCATCCTTGATAGACAGTCAGCGGCATGCTTCTCTACCCCTTGTATGTACTTCACAATACAGCCATACTCCTGCAGACAAGAGATCACCTTCTAATCCTCCCTGATACCTTATCCAACCCTTTTGAAGTGATTATTTTAACTAAGGGTTTATAATCCATATGAAAGTCAAACTTTGTACCCCACACAAAGTTTCGGAACTTTTCTGCGGCCCACTTCACTGCCAAAACCTCCTTTTCAATGGTGGAAAAGTTCTTCTTTGCTGCTTTCAATAGTCTTGAGGCAAAGGCTATGAAGTACTCTGTACCGCCTTCCAGCTGGGTCATCACAGCCCCCAAACACATATTGCTAGCATCAGTCTTGATGACTGTGGCTCTTCCTCTCTAAGTCATCTTTTATGAGCACAAACTCCTCCTTTTCTCTTGAGTAACTCCCTCATATTAACAGTGTGTGTGGCAACATTGTTAATGCATTTTGAATAATATTCTGCCATTTCCAAGAATGTATGCAGCTGATCTTGGCCACTCGGTGCAGGCATCCATTCGATAGCATCCAACAGATTCTTCTTAGGATGAATGACTGCCTTCGAAATAACATGTCAAAGGTATTCAATTTCAATTTTGCACTACTTTCTACTGAGAGTCATTCCTGCCTTCTGCAATTTCTTTAACAAACCCTCAAGTCTCAAAACGATGCTGCTGAGATGAGCTCAAAAGGCATCCGCTTATACTGATATAGAGCCTCTGGCGTTATGAAAGCAATCAAATGTCTGGACTTATGTAATTTCACTTGGTGATAGGCTGAAGTGAGGTATAACGTGGAGAAAAAACCTGCTGGCCCCATGGTCGAGATGATTTCTTGATTGTTGGGCAGTGGGTGTCTTTCCAGTACAATGCACTTGTTCAATTCTCTCATATATACACAAATCTGTATCCTCCCTGAACTTTTCCTCACCACGACCAATGGAGAGACCCACTCTGAGGAGTCAATGCTTTCAATTATGTCCTATTCCACCAACTTCTTCAACTCCAATTTCACTTCATCTCTCATTGAGAGGGTTATGTTCTGCATTCTTTGTGCCACTGGTGTACAGTTATCGCTGAGTCTGATTTTGTGAACAAACCCCTGTAAACATCCAACCTTGTCCTGGATATTTCTCTTATCACATTGGTCCCTACTGATGATCCTCCCACTGACAGGACTGCATCCTCTGCATTAGGGTCAGGTTTGACCAATTGCTTCTTTTGGTGTGTCCAGCTTAGTAGTGGCATAGCTCCTTTCTTTGAAACATATACTTTTCTGGTGGTATTCCTTCCTTTGACACTCAGCGTTGCGTTGCCAACCCACTAAGTCTGTGGTCTCTCCCCCATAGGCACTCAGGCATATGTCAAGTTCATTGAGATACTCAGGTCCCATATTCTCCCAGATTTTCTTTGGCATCAATGAGTACTTGGCTTCCGAGTCAATCATCATCATTGTGGAGACTCCATTTACAAAAACAGGTGCCTTCCAGCTATCCATCTCTTTATCTTAATCCATTACTAAATGGACACTCTCTTCCGCTTCTCCTTCGCTGTGAACACTCCCAATCCAGTTGGTGGCTTTCTTGACTTGACAGCATCTTGATAAGTGTCCTTTCCCTTTGCAAATCCTGCAAATGATCCTTAGAGCAGGCAATTCTGGAAAATTCGCCCAGTGAGATGCGCTATCACACCTGAAGCATCTCCTTATGCCACCACAACCTCTTCCTCAGGAGTTAAACCTTCCTCTCCCTTCAAAGTTTCTTCGTCCTCTATACGGTCTCTCATTGGTAAACTTCTTCCTCTCTGCAGAACCACGACCACTCACAGTAGTATTTGTGGCTGTTGAGATCACTAGGGTGCTTGCCTGTTTGGTTATCTCAGATTTCACGGCTAATCCCTCAATCTGGTCTCCAGCACCTTAACACATTGTTCAGTGTGCTCTACCTCTTTTGCAATTTGTAGGACGGTATCAACAGGTGGGTCATCCTCAGACCATAGTCTCTCTCTAACTTTGCCATTACTGCAGTCCAACATAGATTGGTCTCTTAGTCTTTCGTCTAATTGTTGGTTGAACTTACATGTCCTTGTAAGTTTCCTTAGTGCCGTAATATAATCTTGTACACTCTCTCCCTCTTCCTGAGTGTCTTTCCTAAACTTGTAGCGTTCTAAGCAAGTGCTTAACCATTTTTCATAGTGCTTTTCTATTTTCTTGACAGTTATTTCATGCTCATTCAGATCTGCACTTTCTTCTGCTGAGAGATCTGGAAAACCTTCAAATTTGTCATGCCCCGCTGAACCGAAACAATGTAAGAGAAGTGACTACCTCCTCTCCACGCTATAATTTGCACCCCACACCACATTGGCAAAATGTTCAAAAGATGTATTCTACCTTTTCCATGGTACAGCCGGTTCTCCAACTTCAGGCAGAAAGAAAGGAGGTGGCGGAACACTGTGGAGAACCATGGCTCCTGCACCCCTCAAAGACAAGGGGCCTCATTACGAAAATGGAGGTAATGAAAAAAGGAAGGCAAAATGGTAATAGCGGCTTCGTTAACGGGTCTGGGTCATTACGACCTGACAACCCGCCAATACCGGCACCGCCCGTACCGTGCCCCCTCATACCGGCATGGGCGCGTACACGCGCCGCTCTGCGCCGCTTTGGGGAGCAAATACCAGCATGCCGGTAATTGGAGGACATCACAACCCACGTGGGCATGCAAATACTGGCATCCCGAAGGCGGTAATAAGGGGCTGCATGATGGCGGCCTTACAGGCATCGCAGACCACCTGTAAACAGCAATCAGCAATCAAGCCAACTGCCACAGGTGCACACAATCACCACAGGTGGACTCAATGGAGTCTGGCCCAGTATAAAAGGAGTACACCCACACACCACACCCCTTCCTACACCAAAATGCTACCACTAGCTGTTGCAATCATGGCGCTGGAGGACATGCCTATACTGCTACAACTACATCTACAGCAGCAACTCCAACAACTACAGCAGCAACAACAGGCAGCATAGAGGAGATGCAGGAGGAGAAGGAGGGTGAGACAGGCCCAGCAATTACCACCAGTGCAGCCAGTAGTTCCTCGTAGGCAGCCGCCAATCCCTCGCATCAGACCCAGTCCATTCAATCTAACCCCTGAGCAGATCCACACCCTGTACCGGTTGGACCGGGACACCATCACCACCATAGTGGACAAGATACACGACGACATAGTCAGCCTGATAGAAATACGCACTGCCATACCCCCGCTACTAAAGGTTGTGTCTGTGCTCCACTTCCTGGCCACAGGCACCTACCAGCACAAAGTGGGCCAGCTGCATGGCATTTCGCAACCACTATTTTCACGCATGCTGAACCAAGTGCTGGATGCCCTCCTGAAGCACACTAGCACCCACATATCCCTACCACGGACTGCCCAGGAGATAGCCGACACCAAAGTAGGCTTCCATGCACTGGCAGGCATGCCCAATTGTGTTGGTGCCCTGGACTGCACCCATGTAGAATTGGTAGTCCCCCATGCCGTAGAGGCGGTGTACCGCAATCGCAAGCTATACCACTCCATCAACGTTAAGATGGTATGTGACTCCAGCAAGATCATCACACATTACTGTGCCCGATTTCCCGGATCAACACATGATGCTATGGGGCTGCGTAACTCCACGCTACCCCGTCACATGGAGTCCCATGCTGGACCACATGCCTGGCTGCTTGGTGAGTTGTCTGACTGGCCCATGGCTTTGCATCGGGGTAGTGATGTGTTGGGATGCATACCCCACCTGGGTGGCAATGGGGGGATGCATACCCCACCTGGGTGGGAATGGGGGGGATGCATACTCCACCAGGGTGGAAATGGGGCGGTGCATACTCCACCATATGCATACTCCACCTGGGTAGGAATGGGGGGGTGCATACTCCACCTGGGTGGGAATGGGGGGGATGCATACTCCACCTGGGTGGGAATGGGGGGGTGCATACTCCACCTGGGTTCGGAATGGGGGATGCATACTCCACCTGAGTGGGAATGGGGGGGGGATGCATACTCCACCTGGGTGGGAATGGGGGGGATGCATACCCCACCTGGGTGGGAATGGAAGGATGCATACTCCACCTGGGTGGGAATGGGGGGGATGCATACTCCACCTGGGTGGGAATGGAGGGATGCATACTCCACCTGGGTGGGAATGGGGGGATGCATACTCCACCTGGGTGGGAATGGGGGGGGGATGCATACTCCACCTGGGTGGGAATGGAGGGATGCATACTCCACCTGGGTGGGAATGGGGGGGTGCATACCCCACCTGGGTGGGAATGGGGGGGATGCATACTCCACCTGGGTGGGAATGGTGGGGGGGGTGCATACTCCACCTGGGTGGGAATGGGGGGGATGCATACTCCACCTGGGTGGGAATGGTGGGGGGGTGCATACTCCACCTGGGTGGGAATGGACGGTGAGTGGAGAAGGGCACGCAGAGCTAAACACTCCTGACCTGAACCTCTCAACCCTAACATGACACATCATTGGCACATATCTGACCATTTACGCATATCAATGACCACATGTAAGACGCACAACCTGCGCACCATGTGTATGTCAAGCAATGCATGACTAAACTCGATCGCAACTGTGCCAATGTGGCTAGTGTGACCATGCACAGTGTAGTATACACAGCATAAATGGGAGGCTAAACATTGTCGTACAACCACAGTACATCCGCCTCAGCATGCATTATTTCACCCTGCATCATCTATTGAACGCCATCCAGACTACCACGCCTCATAGCAGTATAATATGCATCTAGATAACATTTGTGCATATGTACAGGGACATGTGCATGTGCACACCAAATAGCTGCGGGCATGACTGTGAATCCTGAAGGTGGCAGCTCAGAGTGACACACACCTATTTGTATTTGCTTGCAGGTGATGGAGGATATCCCTTGAAGCCATGGCTACTTACCCCTGTGCGGGACCCGCGGAACAGCCATGAAGAGGAGTACAATCGTGTGCACACCCGTACCCGTGCTGTGATTGAGCAGACCTTTGGCCTGTTGCAGGCGCGTTTCCGCTGCCTAAGCAGGTCTGGTGGGGCACTCCTTTATAGGCCTGTGAAGGTGGCATAGATCACCATGGCCTGTGTCATGCTGCACAACATGTGCGTCCAGAGAAATGTATCACTGCCACCTGACATTGACATGCCTGCACCGGGTGAGGATGATGAGGATGAAGACGGAGGTGAAGCAGCACCCCTGCCAGTACGTGATGCACAGGATGGCCATGCAGTATGCCAATCACTGATTCACAAATACTTCTAAACCACAGGGACTTTGATAGACATGTGTCAGTGACACACTGGGTCCATGTGGACATGCACACAGGGAATGTCGGGAGTTGGGCACTGAACACCGTCATACATTAAACAGATACACACGATAGGAACAATGTCCAGGCATTGAATGTTTTTTTACACAACGGGTGTATTGATTCAAACTGCAAAAATGTGACACTCACCCCCCCAAAATCCCAGTAAACTCCCAACCCCCCCAGTAAACTCCCAAAACACCCCAGTGAACTCCCAAACCCCCAGTAAACTCCCAAAACCCCCCAGTGAACTCCCAACCCCCCCAGTAACCTCCCCCTAATGCTTCCATTCACCCCCAATACCATCTGAGCCACTCCCATAGTTCTCCCACACTATTTGCGGGTCTTCTTGCTGTCCAGGGGCAGCATTTCAGTGTGCCTCGCACTCCTTCTCGTAGGACGCACAGGGCTAGGGGGTCCAGAGGAATAGGGGACAGAGGAAGCAGGTGTGTTGGCTGGTGAGGAGTCGGTGGGGATTTCCACTCCTGCTGCAAGTTGTGGCTGCTGCATGTGCAGCAAGATGGATGTCAGTACCTGTGTGATGGCACCCAGACAGTCTCTCATCAGCACTGCTGAGGCATTGACTGCGGCTGTGTTGGCTGTTATGGCGGCTATGGTCCCCGCTATGGCTGTGGCTATCTCCCGCCTCGTGTCCTCGCCATCCACAATGTATTGGCGCAGCAGGTCCAACATCGACTCCTGTCGGGCCTCCACCCTCACCAGCCGTACCTCAAGGCTGTTGGTGGGAGCAGCAGTGGTCGAGGGTGCTGTCATGGGGCCTGCATTATCAGTGCTGTCCTCGGGGATGGGGCTCAGGTCAGAATCGTGCAGGCAGCGATCGGCACTGCTGTAGGTGGGTGAAGGCTGGGTTTGGGGCGGGGGATAGACACGGGACTTGGGGTGTGTGGACATGCCACATGTGTGACTCCTTCCTGGTCCACATACTCCTCGAAGTCATCTTCGGTGGTGGCCAGTGGTCCTAGGGCCTCGCCTTCCACTGGTGTAGGTGTGGGCAGATGGGTGTCCACAGTGTCAGGCGCACTGGCTGTAGGTGTTGGCAGCTGGGTGTCGACAGTGTCAGGCGCACTGGCTGTAGGTGTTGGCAGCTGGGTGTCGACAGTGTCAGGCCCACTGGCTGTAGGTGTGGGCTGCGAGGCTGCCTGGAGGTGGTGGTGTCGATTGCCCTTTTCTGTGGCCGGGACGTGGATGCCCTTGTGTTGGTATCTTGGCTGGCATCTTCTCCATCGGTGCCTGGGGGGGGGTAGAAGAGATGCAGGGCATCAGTGATGGTGTTACATGCCAGATGCATTCTGTGGTGCTGTGGAGTATTTCATTAATCATGCATTCATGTCTTACAGGTGTGTCACACAGGGTAGTATGAGGGGGCATTTTGGCATTTGCTGCATGGCAGGTGGCATGCCATTGTATTGGGGTTTGTGTGATGTATTACATGGGCAAGGTCTGTGTGTGTTGGCTGTGTGTTGGTAATGGGATTGACACTCAGCATGCATTTCAGTGTGGCAAGGTTTGACCCTCCATCTGGACAAGAATATGTTCATGTGTGTGTTGGGACATGCATTGCCTTGCCTAGACTCTCTTCCACATCACTTGTGCTACGTCATGGTTTCCCCTACAGGGATCTGCAGGGTCACTCACCTCCATCTGCTGATGTTGCCGCACCCGTCTCCATCTCCCCAAGTCCCTCGATGGACTCCAGATTGATGAAGTGGGTATCCAAGTGGCTGTTGGGCTGTGGCTGCCCTGAACTCTGCTTCTCTCTAGCCACGCTTGCCAGTCTGTAAGGAGAAGCGTACTGTCGGCGCAACGCAGCCCCTATTGGACTCTCAATCAAGTAATGGCCTTGGGACTTTATCATCTTTTGCCACTTTGATTTCTTTGTTTATCAACTTCAACTTCACTCTTACTAAGTGAACCGCGGCTCTGCCGCGGCTCTCTGCCCTGTTTACACATGCTCTGTATTGTGTTTTACTGAGCGTAATTGTCCTCTCTCTCTTTCCTTGTAGTGAATCCTGCTCTGTGGTCCCGCCTCCCGCCTCCCACCCTCCTGACAGCGCATCACTTCCTACTTAAGAACAGATGCACGTGCATCGCGCGCATCGAAGTGGGAATCCAAGTAGCTGTTGGGCTGTTAGGCGGTGAGGAGGTGAGGTGGTAGCTGTATAAAAATTTCCTGTGTACAATTTCGGGCTCTGAACTTATTCATAAGGCATTACTCTGTGTGAATTTTGGCCGTCAGAGCCAGATTGTATCCTTAAGGCCTCGGGGACTCTGTGGCAACTTGATTTTTTTTTCTTTTAAGTGTATCTATTCAACATGGCCATAGTGTTAAGAAACGGGAAAATATGTCTTCCAATCCCTATTCCCAATAACCCTAATGCTGGACCCTCAAATGAAGGCCAATGCCCCCCCCGAACCAAACAATGAAAACGATGTGGTTGAACCTAAGGGTAACCTAGTGGACATAGGGCTGGGGGGAGAAATCAATGAACAAAAAGAGATTTCGGTGGATATAAATCGGGCGGTGGGGGGAGACAATGACTGCTTGATGAATATGGCCGTAAAACAAAAATAATCACTAAAATACAGATATTATACAGGAAGTGGAACTATCGCATATGTTTGCTCAGGTGCATGCAAGTGGCAGTGGCGATATGTCAGAGGATGAGGATGTTTCATTTATTCCAGTGGGCTTATCGTTTGACTCTCAAGTTCCTATCCAGACAGGTTTCTTGAGTAGCCGCGAGATTTCGACTGCACAACAATCTGTGGAACAATTTGAGGAGTTAAAGGATACAAAACTGGATGCCTCGATGATGTCACAAACTGTGAAATTAGAATTGAGGAAACGTGTAAGACTCGCAAGAGGTCCTTCTACCCCTGTCAACGCTGCATGTAATGGAGTAGATAATGTTCACCTCTTTAACTCTCTCCCTCGTATGCAGACCCTAATACCACATAGAATATTCTCTGCCAGTGCGAAATTTCCTCTTCCTTCAGCCTCTATTTTTTCTGAGGCTGCAGGTCAAAAGTTGGCAATGGAGGAGAATACTGATTTGGTTTTGCATGAGGGGTCGATGAGTCCAAAGGAGCAAAATAAAATATTGCCATTAGTGCCCGACATTCATTCACCTCCGCCTAGGGCCTCCTTAACTAGTTCCCCAAATCCTGAGAATGAGCATTTTGAGGAATCATTGCCAGTAATTTCCAGGAAACTAAATCTCCTGGACAAAGGGCATGAGTTGACTCATTGAGAAATCAGAGACCTCAAACGGATTGTATTAGACACACAATCCAAACTTAATAGGGTGGAAGGATTTCTAATGGGCAAAACATGTGTTGATATCCCAGGAGTAAGGAAGGCAACTTTGCCTTTTCTTGTGTCCGCCAAATCCAAGGGTTCTCAGACGAGTGAACAACTAAACCGTCCCAGTTTCACTGCAAGTAAGTCGACAATGACTGACTTAGTCCTTACAAACAACGCTCTGAAAATATGTGATGAAGGGGATAAACAAATTCTTAATGTAATGAAAGAACTCTATCAAAAAATGACTAAAGTAGAACAGGGAGTGTCAACCTTGGTTCTGTCTACTACTCTTAAGACAACCGGGGAGGAGGGGGAAAGACCCCAGAGACACTAAAATCAACTCCAGACCCCCCTGATAGTCCGTCAGTTCTGATAGACCTTTTGGAAAAGTCCAACAACATAAACAAATCAGCTGTGGGCTCTCAAAACACCGAAGATGCATCAATGCAAGAATGTGAGGGTTATTCCCCCTCAAGACGCCAAAAACGTCTGGCACTGAAAGCAAAAAAAAGCAGTTAAAGAAAAATCAGCACCCGGATAAGGTACTAACAAAATGTAAATAATTCAAAGCTCTGACAAATGAGGTTGCACTGTCGGACTTGATACAGCTGAATGAAGAAAGCTGAGTGGCTCTGCAGCTTCACAATGCCATTTCTGACTTAAATCCACCCTGTCCAGTCTTGGAAAATAAAGAAAAGAAAATAAATAAAAAATCTCAAAAAACAAAAAATACAAAGACCGAACAAGGGGGGGCGAAGACCCTTGTGGGTGGAAATATAACTTCTAGGCCCGATTATAGATCTCTCTCCCTTAGTATGAAGGGGCAGGACATCAAAGAAGTAAAACAGCTCCAACTATCCAACTTTTATAAAGTATTGGAAAAATCAACCTCAAGCCAAATCTTACCGCAAGAGATTTTGAATCAGAAGGAGGAAGCCCCGATGGCATCAATGGAATCTAATGGATTAGGCTTCACTTCACAACCAATGGTTGTTAATCGGGATCCGTTACCACCAAGGAAAGTGGACTCCTGGCTCTTGCCGGACAAGGCGCCTACCGTAAAAATAGAATTGGCTGATCCCAACAAAAGGGTTGAGATGGACCCGGAACTACCAGTGTTAAAAACTGTTCCACAACAATCAATAGAGGAAACTGGGAAACATAATAGTGACCTTCCAATGATCATTAAAAAAAATATATTGGATCTAATACCAGATGTAGCTAGGCTTAAAAATCAGGACCAATGGGAAAGTCTAAAGGAAGGAAATGGAAATTTCCATCATGACCAGGCGGAGGCTCGTACTAACATAAACATGCAGGGCGAGCCGACTTTGAAACACCACATTCGGTCAACCCTGCCGAGCATGGGGGAAAACTCACAAAGGGTCCAAGGTAATTTATCTGAACATCCCTTTAACCCCAGAATTACTCAAACAAAACATCAACTGGATGGTGAAGCTAGGCTTTGCCAAGAGTCAATAATGCCAATTCACATTAAAGACAGTGATCTGTGCAATATGGCCTGGCGGCAACCGGCCCTTCCAGATTACCCTAGCATTTTGCTATACAACCTATGTGATATTGGTGGTCCGCCTTCCCTAAATAGATCATGTGTTCTCTCACTGTTCAATGAGATCCCAAAACTGAGATTGATCTCCTCGGCAGACATTAGCTTGGTGGATTTCATTCACCCTTCGCGGCTCGATCATGTGAGAATTGTCCCGAGGTCTCAAAACATCTTTGATCTTATAATACAGGAGACTGAACACTTTAATAAGATGGGATATGACATTCTTATCTTCAGCAATGGTTGGGATAGCTTTAGGGATTCTAAAGAACAGAAACACAACCCGCTACCATTGCGGGAGGAGGGCCGTATGAATAAAGATGTCAATATTCCTGCGAGGGTAGGTGATGATCAAGAATGGAGATGGTTAGCGCTATCTCTGAGAGAATCCATATCCCAAATCCAAACTATGCAACAGAAACTTTAGTTGCACAGATTCCACACAATTTTGGCAAATCCTCTCATGGAACTCAAGGGACCATTCTACCTTGTTGACCTCTAGTGTGGTATGCACTAAATTTAAATCCATGGATGTGATTTGTATTCAAGAAACATGGTTGAGAATCCCTCTTCATTTTGATGGATTTGAATGTAGATATCAATTTGATACGATGGGGCCCCGTGGTAGACCATCTGGTGGCCTCTTAACAGCAGTGAAAATAGCAAATGTTACACGAATAATGGAATCTCTCACTATCACAAGGGGCGTTATGGTAACTGTATTAGAGTATAGGAATTCTTGTTGTTTGACCTTTAGGCTGGTAATGAATATTTACTATAATCCACTAAAAAATGTATTGGACAATATCATCCCGTCCATTAATGCTTGCCTCTCGAACATGTTGCTCAAATACAGAGGTCTTGATATTGTTGTACTGGGTGACTTTAATTCGAAATTAGATATGGGGTGGGGATGAATAAAAGGATGGTTCCACCTCTTTTAGATCTATGGGGAACTCGGGACCGATAGATGGGGCACCCTATTCAACTTCTCGCAAAACAATGCAGGGGCATATTTGGTCTAAACTTTTCCATTCTTGGGGACTTACCTATATGAATCCTGTCTTCGATACCTCTGCCAATGAGCATACATGGTCAAACGGCACACAAAAATCGATTATTGATCACATGTTTCTCTGAGACAGACTTGCAAATTCCTGTGTTGATTTCTGTGTGGGTGAGTCCTACACGAGTGATCATAGAAGTTTAGAGGCCAAACTGATTTGGAACTATGCTAAACCGACTCAGGATTCCCTTTCAACGACTATGATAGCGTCGGGTGGGGGAATCAAATTGAATGGCATAATGGCAATATAGATAAATTAAATGCCACCTTTCTCTATGAACACCATTGTCCACCATTGTCCACAAGTCTAACATTATTTTCGGTTCCCTACAAATGTCTAATTGTCAGATCTGTAAAATCTAAAAAAATTGGAAACACGAGGCACCAACATGTGCATATCTATAATCCTATGGTAAGGACAAAAAAAAACGACACAAACCGTCATATTAGAGCAATTCTAAAATCTAATCAAGATCAGGATACAAAGGCTAAGGCAATCCACTCTGTTAAACAAGCAAAAAAGAATTGGTTGAAAACCCATAAGATGTATATGTTGGAGAAAGATAATACAGCAATGTTAACGGCATTAAGAGACTCATCTGCCCGTCAATTTTGGACATTAATAAACTCCTTGGAAAAAACACAAGTAATGCTACAAACTGTATGTGTACATGAGGACATCTGGGCTACTCACTTCTCCACTTTATATGAAGGAAAGTATGCTATGACAAATAGTCTAGAGGTAATTAAAAGGGGAAGCTGGACAAGTAAATTTGACATTGAGGACATAGAAAAACAGATTAAGGCTGCTAATACCTCTCGAGCTGCAGGCCCTAATGGGCTTACCAACAGTACATTGAAGAGAAACCCTGAACTATTGGCTAAGGCACTTTATATATTATTTTCAGATATTATACTGACCCGCTCCATCCCTTGCTCTTGGAGGATCTCATATATTGTTCCCATATACAAAAAAGGAGACAGAAGGTGCCCACATAACTATCGTCCAATATCTATCATGGACGCAGATTCTAAAATATTCGCAGGAATAGTCCTTCGGAAAATTGAGGAATGGGCGGAAACAAATCGGATACTCTGCATACAACAATTTGGCTTTCGAAAAGGGATGGGCACAGAAATAGGGGGTTTAATTTTTACTCTCCTCCTTGAGAAGGCGTGTAAAAAAGCTGCCACTCCTATATATCTAGCCTCGATTGATCTTTCCCTTGCGTTTGGCAAGGTACACTGGGTAAGATTGTGGTCTAAGTTGGCTTTAAAGGGGATCCCATTGGGACTCTTGTCCATTCTCATATATTTGCATGAAGATTCTGCCATTCAAATTCGCTTAAATTTATCAGGGGATCTGTCACAGCTTATACAAACAAGTAATGAATTGAGGCAGAGGTGCCTGTTTGCACCCACCCTTTTCAACCTATATATATTGGATGTTGATGGGCCTTTAACAGCAGCATCTCTTGTCTCACCAAGGATCGAGGGTGGAAAAATATTGTGGACAGCTTATGCTGACGACATCCTTTTCATTGACGCCACCCCTGTAGGTCTCCAGCGGAAATTGTTGGCCCTTTCAAAATATGTGGACAATAATGGCATGATTATCAACGGGAAGAAATCTGTTGTAATTACCCTTACAAATAGAAGAAAACCCTCTAATTTCAAATGGAAGATAGACGGTTGCTTCTTACTTAAGATTAGATCTCTTTGCTATTTGGGTTTTCCGATCTTCAGGGGCTCTACGATCCATATGTACTGGAATTTCTTCCTTGATAAAGTAGACAAACTGATCTTCGAAATGAAAAATGTCGCTACAAAATACTGCAAATACTCAGTGACCCCGGTAATCAGGTTTTATAACCTTAAAGTCTTGCCTAAACTTCTATATGGTTTCGAAATTTTACCTTTTCCAACTCACCGATTGGCCGCCAAATTGGAATCCAAAATTTGGCGGAAAATACTTTACTATCTACCGAGGGTTGTCTCAATGTCAGCCATTCGCTTTGAGTTGGGCCGTCTCTCATTAGACAGTAAAATAAGTTGGAGAAGACTAGCCCTATACCGGAATCTTATTATCGCCAATGGTAATACCTTATATGCACTTATGGGTTGCAGACTGAGAACTGGCTCCTCGACATTGAAGTGGCTGTTGAACCTACAAATAGATTGTTTGACCTGTTTGGATTCCATCTGTCTTACATTGGAAACTCTGATACTTAATCCTATGAGAGTTAAGGAAAAACTCCAATCCCTGGACTGGTTGCAATCCATGGAAAGGGTCGTGACCTCCAGGATTTATAACCAGATCATCTATGATGGAAAGAAAATTGCTACTCCGGAGTCATATTTAGTTAAATTCCATGATCCTAGAAGGAGGGCTGCATATCTGAGATTCCGATTCAATGTTTTGCTGACAGGGGAAATCTTAGAAATTTGCTCAGGTACCACACAGAGAATCCCTTGTCGCTTCTGCCACAGTACTGTAACATCTGAAACACTGAAGCACCTATTATTGAAGTGTCGGGCATTAATCCCCCAATGCCTAGCAATTTTTGGTAAATTTGTTCATGATCCATCAAAAGTTTATATTGGAGATCTATGGTGGAATATGCTTTACGGCAAACTGAATGCACTGGAAGTGGCTGTAGTGAAATTCTTGTATGAAGTCTGTAATCTGCCTGCAGCGCACAATCTTAATAATTGGAATGCCTTGGGGACCTGAATCAATGAAGGGGTTCAGGATTTAGATGCCAACTGTAAAAAAGCAACAACAAAAAATATGCTCTAAGTGGTAATAATACACACGGTTAGTGTATTTATGCTCTCCTTTGGAAATGCTATTTATGTGATAATTCAAAATTTCTGCGACGGGATTAAGGGTTCAATATCAGATGTGGTGTTCTAAATACTGAATGTAAAATAGGTCTTAACTGTTTTGTCTATTTTGTAAATTGAATCTGAATTCTCTTCTTTTTGTATAAACATTCTATTTTGTGCTTCTTTTGTAAAGGTTTATATTCTGTAAACCAAACGCAAAATAAAAAAAATAAAAAAAAGAAGGTGCTTGCCGTCTCCTCCCAGGTGGTCAGTTTGGCAGGAGAGTGGGGACCCCCGTCTGTAGCCATGGCCTCCCTCCTGTTGCTGCAAGGATATTGCGGACCCTGAGGTCATCCCACCTTTTCTTGCAATCCCTCACTGTCCGTGGGGTGGTTCCAACAGCGGAGACCTTGCGGGCTACCTCCTACCATATGTCCTTCTTGCGCTGCTGCACCTCACGTTTCCGGTTCAGATCTTTAATCACATCAGAATGTGCGGCAAGGGTGTCCGCAAGCATGTTCAATTCAGCATCAGAAAAGCGTTTTTTCCACAGGCAGGGGGTAGTGTCACGGGTTGCCTTGGACATGGTGTATGTTTTGCCACTGGTCTCTCCTGTAAACAACTGTTGGTTTGGGAGAATTGCAATGGATTGTGTTTTTAAAGATGGCCGCAGGCGCATTTCCCGTTCCGACGCAATGACGTTACTTCCGGGTCCGGTATTACGAGCCCGGTATTTGCATGTTGTTATCACCGGGTCAGTATTAAGGGGTTCCTCCTAGCCGGAGGCGGTATCGGGGGTCCCGTGATGGCGTTATCGGAGGGTTGGAGGGCCTTTAGCGGCATGGCGGTGTAGCCATTACCGGCATGGGGGTTCGCGCGTGCTCTCGCACTCGTAATCACCCGCTATTAGCGGCATCATACGAGCACGGACCCGCTCTTACCTCCATGCCGGTAATGACCCCGTTTTTACCGCGCTACTCGTAATGAGACCCAATGTATTTTCTGGCTATGGGGAAGTGGAGAGTAATATTCTTTATTCTTCCTTATATGCACTTTGTCTGCTGATAGTCTTTATTTCTACTTAACTAATATTTGACTGTGTAAGAGTTGTACTTGTACTACCCCACCCACTGTAATAATCCCTATGATGTCATTCATCCGATGTATGTATCTATGTATGTAACTAAGCTGTAAACACCAATGTAACAAGCGCCACGATGCCCACGGGCTGCTGTGCGTTCAACAAATATGAATAAATAAAATAAAAATAAAAATATGAAGTAAATTGATCTTGTGGTCAAAATCCAAGCAATGTCCAATGGAAAGCAACCTTCCCAGTATAAGCACTCCTGCAGTATATCCTGGTACTGGGATGAAAAAGACCAGCGTGGAGGCAGCCCTACCGTGCACAAGTATGTCCTTTCCTCTAAAGCCAGTCTGGGGCTAAGGGACGTTCGCACACTCGGGCTGCCACTGCCTCGGAAAAACAACATAGCACACTGTGAACCTTGCACCTAACTCTTTTTCAGTAGCCGTCACTAATGTTGGTAAAAGGCTCTACTAAACAGAGTGTTGGACTAACCTGGCCAAATGTAGCAGCTACCAGAAGCTGAAGAAGAATTCACTTGAACCCCCTATCACCTAGCATTCCCCTGAACCCCCTATCACCCAGCATTCCTGTAGAGATATCGTGAGATCTCCGGGTCTCGCGAGATCTCGTGCGCGGCCGGAAGTGCAGGCTTTGTGCGCCCAGCACGCATTCAGGCGGGAGAAAGCCACGGAGCAGGACGCCCTCCCGGGCCCTCCTCCCAAGAATAGGACTCTAAGCCGCAAGAGAGACTGCCGTGCAATTCACACGAGTTGCGTTGCAGCATTGGGGCCTGTTGCCCATCATTGACTCTTGTTATATGTGTTGCGTATTTACTCCAATGGTACAGAATAATAAAAGAACGCAACCTGCAACCACAACGCCTCCTATCATTTATTGCGAGAATTATACACCAATTCCCCTGAATCCCTATCACCCAGCTCCCAGAAAATAAAGAATTCCAGGGATAGAAGTTCCAGAAAACCTCTGGGGGAGGAAACCCTGTGGTGCTCCCATGTAGTGTAGATAGGGAGCGTTGTCAGCTGTTAGTGTCCGTAGGCTTCTATATTTTGCAGTAGGTAGTCTCTATTTGGTAGAAACAGAGCGTGAAGATGTCCGCACGCTGTGACAAGAAAATAGGAAGATTACTCTGTGACATCCAGGATTGCACAGAGTCAGCACAGTAAGTTGCTCAGAAGGACCTACCGCTGGCTGTGCAATCAAAAGTGGGTAAGCACAAGCCTGCAGACGTCTAGCAGGTGCGGAGAGATGAGCCTAAAGACATTCTAGATAATGGACAGAAAGTAGATTAGATAGGAAGCAAGTAAGATAAGTGGAAACAGAAAGGGTTAGACTACGGAAGGATCAAAAAACTCACAGAGCCTCTATATGCTGGAGTAGCGACGCGCCATCCCCATGGCAACTGCCGGCTTCGTACTCTTCTGGGAACTGAATCCAATTGGGGGGACTGGAGACATCATGCACGTAGCATTTGAAGCGTGCATTGCATGCAACGGCGCTCGCAACATCAGGAGCCATCTTGGGAGGAGACGTGATGATAATGTGTATGTGTCTGCAGCCCTGCCGTGGGGCGCATGCAACACATACTTGCCAACAATATCGATTTAGGCGGTAGGATACCGCTTTTTAAGCAGTCCTACCGCCTACCGATTTACTGGCACCAAATACCGATTTTTTTAAAGATTTTGTTTTTGCCCACGCCAGCTCGGGGGAGGCTTTCAAGGGCTTCCCCGAGCTGGCGTAGCAGGAGAAGGCGCGGCATGCAGGCTTTTGATGTGAAAGGCACCCACGGCGGTGGGCTAAATGCGCCCCTCCACCACGGGTGCCTTTGACAAAAGGCGCCAATAGCGCCCCACTACGCCAGCTCGGGGGAGTCTTTCAAGGACTTCCCCGAGCTGGCGTAGCGGGAGAAGGCGCAGCATGGAGGCTTTTGATGTAAAAGGCACCCACGGCGGTGGGCTAAATGCGCCCCTCCGCCATGGGTGCCTTTGACAAAAGGCACCATTAGCCCCCCACCACGCCAGCTCGGGGGAGTCTTTCAAGGGCTCCCCCGAACTGGCGTAGTGGGAGAAGGCACGGCATGCAGGCTTTTGATGTTAAAGGCGCCCACGGCGGTGGGCTAAATGCGCCCCTCCACTGCGGGTGCCTTTGACAAAGGCGCCATTAGCCCCCCACCACGCCAGCTCGGGGGAGTCTTTCAAGGGCTCCCCCGAGCTGGCGTGGTGGCAGAAGGCGTGGCAGGCACCTCATTGTCATTGAATGCACCCGCGGCGGCGGGCTCATTCAATGACAATGGGCTGCTGACGCGCCCTATTCCTATCATTACCTCCTCGCCTGACTATTTTTGAAACTTTAAGATTCCTACAGATTTTTGGTCACAGAATGTTGGCATGTATGGCAACAGTGCTTGGAACATCTGGAGCCATTTTGGGAGGAGATGTGATGATACTATGTATACATCTGCAGCACTGCCCCGGGTGCAGGCAATGGCGCTCGAAACATCAGGAGCCATCTTGGGAGGAGACATGATGATACTATGTATACGTCTGCAGCTTTGTCCCGTGGCGCATGCAACGGCACTCGGAACACCAGGAGCCATCTTGGGAGGAGATGTAATGATACTGTGTATATGTCTGCAGAACTGCCCCAGGGTGCATGCAACGGCACTTAGAAACATCAGGAGCCATCTTGGGGAAGAGACGTGATGATACTATGTATACGTCTGCAGCGATGCCCCTGGGCGCCTGCAACGGTGTTCAGAACATCAGGAGCCATCTTGGGAGGAGACATGATGATACAGTTTATTTGTCTGCCGCGCTGTCCCAGGGCGCATGCAACGGCACTCGGAACATCAAGAGCCATCCTGGGAGGTGATGTGATGATACTGTGTATACGTCTGCAGCGCTGCCCCGGGGCGCATGCAACGGCGCTCTGAACATATGGAGCCATATTGGTGGGAGACGTGATGATACTGTGCATGTGTCTGCAGCCCTGCCCCGGGGCACATGCAACAGTGCGTGGAACAACTGGAGCCATTTTGGGAGGAGATGTGATGATACTATGTATACATCTGCAGCACTGCCCCGGGTGCAGGCAACGGCGCTCGGAACATCAGGAGCCATCTTGGGAGGAGACATGATGATACTATGTATACGTCTGCAGCTTTGCCCCGGGGCACATGCAACGGCGCTCAGAAAACCAGGAGCCATCTTGGGAGGAGACATGATGATACTATGTATACGTCTGCAGCTTTGCCCCGGGGCACATGCAACGGCGCTCGGAAAACCAGGAGCCATCTTTGGAGGAGGCGTAATTATACTATGTATATATCATATCCCCCTGGCCCAGTAGGCCCTTTCTGTGAAGAAATTGACCATCTTTTGTCTCACATTCTGCCTAGTCCCACTCCTGTTGTATTACTAGGCGACTTTAATCTTCACTTATCTTCTACACATTCTGCCATTCCTTTTCTTTCTGTTCTTGATTCTCACTTTCTTTCGCCTCTTGCAACTCCCCCATCACACATATCTGGCTCCTCTCTTGATTTAATCTTCCTCTCAACTTTCACTGCCTCTCCAGTGCTAGCCCTACCAATCTATCTTTCATTATTTACTCTCAGTGTCACTATTCTCCCCAACCTCCCAAAACTCTCCTGTTCTCTCTCTCCCAGCAACATTCTTTCAACATGATCTACGAAGCTTCAATGCCACGCTTTTTAATACTTCCTGTACTTCTGCCCTCCTTCTTTTCCACTCTTCTCCGCCCTCGATGCTGACGAGGCGGCTTCTGTTATTTCCTCATCTCTTTCCTCCTCCTTAGATCAGCTCTATCCGCTGCCCTCGTTTCACCCTACTCTCGGAAACCATTTCAACCTTGGCTATCCCCTCACCTTTGTTCTATGCGTCACTTCTTTCGCCTACTTGAATGGCGTTGGCTTAAATCTAAATCAACACCTGATCATTCTTCCTACTTTTTCTATCATGTTCTCTATGACAAACGTCTATTTTCTGCTAAGCGTGCTTACTTCTCTGATCTTCTGCACACTCAATCCACCCACCCTTGGCATCTCTTCCAAACCCTTACATGAGTTCTTTCTCCTCCCACCCTTGACTATTCTCTTAACTCTACTTTGTTTGCCTCTGACTTTGCTAATTTCTTCTCTTCGAAAGTCCTTTCTCTTTGTCGTGAAATCGAAGATTCTCTCCCATCCAGCACATCACCGCCTCCTACACCTATTCCTCATACCTTCATTTCTCACTTTGCTCCAGTTTCCAATGCTGATGTTCTTCTTCTACTAGCCAAAGCTGACCCTACTGCCTCTCCCACTGACCCAATTCCTTCCACACTAAAGGTCTATCCTCTTCTTGTACCTGTCACTTTCTTTAACATCTGAGAAGGATGGAGGATTGAGACCCATCTTGGACTTGAGAGGCTTAAACAAGTTCCTCAGGAAGGACAACTTCAAGATGGTCACACTTTCTCAGATCCTTCAAGCCTTTCAGCTCCAGGATTGGATGGTGTCATTGGACCTTCAGGATGCTTACTTTCATGTGCCTATCCATCACAAGCACAGAAAGTACCTGAGGTTCGCCGTTGGCGGTTCTCATGATCAGTTTCGAGTTCTGCCATTCGCGCTGACCTCCGCCCTTAGGGTTTTCACCAAGCTGATGGCAGTGGAGGCAGCGAATCTCAGGAAGGGGGGGTTTCATGTCTAACCCTACTTGGACGAATGGCTGATCAGGGCACGTTCTCCTAAACAGGCTCTGGAATATCTCAGCATTACCTGGCACTCTGCAGACTGTGCTTCTCCCTCAATTACAAGAAGTCCCACGTGATACCATCTGAAAGGCTCCAGTTCATTGGAGCATTCCTGGATGCATGCTTGAGAAAAGCCTTGCCACCCGAGGTGAGGGCTCAAGACATTCTGCAGATGGTCACCAAATTCAAGAGTGCCCAGCGATTTCCAGCCTTCGACTTGCTGATGTTCCTCGGCCTCATGGGATCCAGCATTTCCCTGGTGCCACAGGCTCACCTGAGAATGAGATCCCTCCAATGGGCTCTAAGGACACCATGGTCTGATATGATATCCTCTGGTATGATATGATATCCTCTGGTGGGTTTTTGAGGGCAATATTCTGAATGGAGAACCTTTTTGGCAACCATGACCAGAGATAACAGTAGTTACAGACGCCTCACTCACAGGCTGGGGAGCACATGCCAACGATCTGACAGTCAGCAGTCATTGGTCTCATCAACCTTTTGGAGCTGAGGGCGATCAGACTCACGCTGAAGGCCTTTCTGATCAACGATAAACCTACATCACACAACAAGGCCACTCGGATCCAGTAGCAACATCCTTTTGGAACCCAAATCATACATCAAAAGAAAACATACGGAATACACAAGAGATCACCTACAATTCAGGAAACACCTCAAATCCTGGCTTTCGGCCCTTAGTAGAAGTAAGGATATACTGACCTACAACATATCCACTTATCAATTGAAAGATAGACCACCTAGAAACATACCAAAGAACATCCACAGATCAATCGGGAAGGAAGGCATTTATGACCCATCAATAGCACCTTGGCCCACATTGTAATCACACCGACAGTAAATAGACAGGAAGGAGCGCAGGAATGATAATGTGATATCACTAGCTGAGTAGGGGATAAGGCTCGCCCAACCGTGTGCACTAAACCCAAATATCTTAGCTCGGAACCAGCCACGCCATCGCCCTAGAAACCAGACAGTCAGGAAGGGAAAGAGAAAGAATATACCCACCCCGTATGACAACCGGATAAAACAAGAACTACAAGGATTAAGATACATATGACCCACTAACCAAAACCTCGCATTTCCGCATACTTAACTCATACAAAAACCCACACAACCACTTCTCTCAAAGCAAACTGCACTCACTTCACCACACCGCAACAACAAACAATCAACACATAAATCGCAACAACAGCACACAAGAACTCACTTCCATCCCATATTCAAACCCGAGCTCAGCGTACACTGAAAACCGAACTGAAGTTGCTAACAGGACACCACCTTCTCACTTTCCTACGCCCTCTTCACCCACTAACCCAACCCCATCTCACCTATACGCTCGATCACGGGGTGCCTCAAAGGTCATTTCTAGGACCCTTTCTCTTCCCCTTATACACATCACATCTCGCTGCTATTATCTCCTCCTTTGGTCTATCACATCATTTTCATGCAGAGGACACTCGACTATTCCTACCCTTTTCCCCGGATATTCATCACACTCTCTCAGCCTGTCTTTTTGCTATTAACGCCTGGATGTCCTCTCATTTTGTCACCCTTAATGCAGGGAAGACTGAGGTATTGTTCTTCCCTGAAAACACTCTTCCTCCTCATCTTCCACCTCCTTGCATATCCTTCCCACCTTCCAAGCTCCCAATTTCAACCACAGCTCGTAATCCTGGTCTCCACTTTAACTCAAATATTTCCTTTTCTCATAATATCACCCTCACTTCTCGTTCCTGTCACTTTCATCTCCATAACATCTGCAAAGCTCGCCGATTTTCCACTTTTCAAGCATCCAAACTTTTAATCTCCTCCCTGATCTTTTGTCAACTCTTCTACTGTTCTACCACTCACTCTGTTTGGCCTTCCCAGATCTTGTCTTGACCCTTTAAGATCAGTCTTTAACTCTTCTATCCATCTATTGTGTCTTCCTCCCTATCGGGACTTCATTTTCTCTTCTCTCACGACACTTGGTTGGCTGCCCTTTAACTCTCAAATTAAATTTAACTTTCTTTGCCTTGTTTTCAGATCTCTCTATGGTCTCGCTCCTAACTATCTTACCGTACTCCTATATGTCTACATTCCTTCTCGCTCGCCGGTCTTCTTCTCACTTTAGACTTCTGGTTCCTCGCCCCCCATGCTCAGTCTCGTTTTTGATATTTTGAACTACATGCTCCCCTCTACTGGAATGCTCTCCCACTTTCTCTTCATTCCATCACTGTCTATTCTCTTTTCCGTGGTTCTCAAAAAACACACCTACTTCAACACCCCTGAGTGATTGCCATCTGGATTCAACTGCTTACTCAATTTTATTGTACGCTGTTTCAATTTTAATGTTCAGCGCTTTAGTTTAAGGCGCTCTATAAAAGACAAAAAAATATGAATATGTCTGCAGCGCTGCCATGCCGAGGTGTGACAGTAGCCAGGGTGGGAGATTATAAATGGCTCTATTTAAAAGGCACTTTCAGGGCACTTTTATCGCTCTCCTTAACTGTTACATGTTTCCTCTTCATACCCACCAGAAGTTTCCTCCACCATAACGAATATTGTTTTGCTGATTTATTTTAGGGGTTGTAGAAAATCCTTTGCAGGAAATGTTCACCTGATCTTCGTACATGGCCATATGCACATTTAGCCCTTTGGCCTCCATGACCATCAGTCTGGCTTTTGAGCATCCAGAGGCACACAAACTGCTCTTCTGAACACCTGTGCTCTCAAATCTTGACTGTAACTCTCCTTTCCTTCTTCTTCTCGATCTCTGTTCTGACTTCAGCACAGTAAACCACAACATCCTGATCTCCTGTCTCCGTGATACCCTGGGCGTCACAGATCTGGCTCTGGCGTGGCTTGCCTATTTTTTCTCTGATCGTCCTTCACAGGTGGAACTTGGGTCCTTTCTCTCTTTCTATCACTCTCTCACCTTGTGGCGTCCCCCAGGCATCTAAACTAGTCCCAATATTCAATGTCTACATGGCCCTCTGGCCCGCTGGATCTCTGCCTTCACCTCTCACTTTCAGTGCTATGCGGATGACACACAGCTCTCCTTCAGGCTACCCCCGGCCTCTTCCTCCTCCTCGCTCATTCCTGACTGTGCTGCTATGATCTCTGCCTCAATGTCAATATGATATGATATGATATGATATGATATGGTATTTGTAACGCGCCTATACACAGGTGTTTCAAGGCGCGACGAGGCAGGGAGGGGAGGAACAAGGGGAGACAGACAACGATCCTACTAGGCCAGGTGTCATTCAGATCGCGCAAGTGCAGGGGTGGGGGAGGGGGAAAAGTGAAAGGGGAAGGGGAGGGGGGGAAGTGCAGTACAAGGTAAGTGGTGTAAAGTAATAAATAAATAGGGCCAGCTGGTGGCAAGTGCAAGATAAGTGCAGAACAAGTGCTGGGGAAGGGGGGGGGGCTGTAGGGATACAGAGACAGTCCCGCAGTGCAGAGGGGTTCCAGGGCATCAGTGCAAGTGGAGAGTGGCTGGGCCCAGGACCGAGGCCGTTTAGAGTGGTCCAGTTGCAGGATCAGTGCAGTTTCAGTGAAGAATTAATTAGCTGTTCAGCAGGGGAGAGGGAGAGAGAAAGCAGAAGCAAAGAGGAAGGTTTTGAGGTGCTTCCGGAACCGGAGATGGTTCTCCTCAAGTAAGACAGAGATCGCCTTCATTGGGACCCCTGCCCCCAATTTCCCACTGGCCGGCCTCCCTTGGCCCTGCGCCTTCACCTGCTAGTCAGGCAAGAAACCTGGCGGTCATTTTTTGACTCCACACACTCCTTCTTTTCTCACATCTCAGACATCTCTAAAAAGTCCCACTACCAGCTGCACCTCCTCCAATGTACTCTACATTTTCTCACCTTCCCCCAAAGACTCATCGTCTCCAGAGCACTGGTTCTCTCTAGGCTGGACTACTGCAACAGCATCTTTCTCAATCTGCCTACTTCTACCCTCCGCACACTAGAACTCATCCAGAACAGAACCACAAGACTTATCCTTGGCCTCAAGCCCAGGGACCGCATCTCTCAGGCGCCCAAATCCCTCCACTAGCTCCCTGTTGCTACTAGACTCATGTTCAAGACCCACTGCATAGTCCACAAGGCTTTCTGGGGTCGGGCTGCATTATCTCAACTCTCTCTCCCTAAATACTCTCCTTCTAGAGCCCTCCACTCCCCCTCTTCCAACTCTCTGCGGGTGAGCCGTTTTTCCAAGGAGAGATTTGGGGGTAGATCTTTATCCTCGGCAGGTGCTTCTCTTCGGAACAGCCTCCCTGCCTCTATCTACCTTGAGCCAAAGCTCCTTAAGCTCTGGAAACTCCTCAAGACCTTCCTCTTCTCTTCTTCCTTCCCTCTCCCTTTCCCCTGCTAACCTCCCCTTATTTCTCTCCAGCCTCACTCCTCCATCTCTTCCCTAACTCTGCTCAGTTTTTGCTGACTGGCCGCCTGGCTCAGCTCCACAGCCTCACAGTTCCTAGGACCCCCCCGCCAGTCCTTGCACTTGCCTCTGGGTCTCTGCACTATGTGCAGCACTACTGCACGTTCAGCTTTCGTTTCATGAGCGGGGAAATCCCTATTGCACTTCATCTATGTTCCATGAGAGAGGTAACATCTCTGCACTTAACCCAGGGCCCTGCTAGACTGGGTGCACTTGTTTTCCCCTCCTCCCTCCATTGCACCTCCGTCTGTACCTTTACATGTCCTGAATTTACTAGGCCTAGTAAGCTCTGTCTTGTTCCCCTTTATCTCCCCTCACTAATCTGGTTGAGCCTGTTACACTTCATGCACTTGCACTAGGTGAAATGCCATCAGGCCTAGTATGCTAGTTACTTTTTGTTAGATCATTCGGAAACTTCAAGGCCTAAGAATGACTACTGCATCCCCTTGCTCCCTTCCCGCCTTGAATCGCTTTGAAGCACTTGTATATTTGCTTTGTGGACAGCCATGTGGAAGAATGTGGCAGGGAAAACAGTTTGGAAGCAACTTTAGGGGCTGGTTGTTTGTGAGTGAGTAGTTTCACAATGAATGTAATCTTTTTTTGGCCTGCTTTATGCACTCTTTTGGAGTGGTGCGAGTGATTTTTCAATTTTCTTTTTTGGAGAGCACTGTGTGCTAATCTGGTGTCTGTCTAGTGCTTCTTTTGGCTTCTGAGCCCATTTTCTGTGCCCACCTGCCCACCTCCCCTGATTGGTACGTCCACCTGGTCATAACTGACCTACTCAGGCCAGCCCTCTGCCTGGCAGCCCTCGCGGCTAAGGACCCAAGACAAAGGGCGGCTCCTACATTGGCAGCTCCAAGACGTGTCTGCAGGTGTCAGCAGGGCAAGCCAAACAAGCCATCAGTCAACAGACACCAACAGAAACTGTGAGTGTGGCATGGGTGGGGTGTAGAGCAATTACTCTAATCCAGAAAGCCCCCATCACTCTACCTTACCTTTCCATAACGTAGACTGCCATAGACTCACACATACTTAGAGAAATTTGTGACCACCAGCATAAATCTATTCATGGCTGGACTGTAAATGTTGCATTGCATTACACACTAACTTACTTGCCAATGTTAACTAGTGCCACACCTAGAGAGAACTGTGAAGGTTGCCCTGCATCGCATCTAGATAGAAATGTGAATGTTAGCATGTGCCACCCTTGGATGGAATTCTTAACTTTAACCTGCATCGCATCTAAATAGGATTGTGAAGGTTAGCATACGCCACACTTAGATGGAATTCTTAACTTTAACCTGCATTGCATCTAGATAGGATTGTGAATGTTAGCATGCGCCACACTTAGATGGAATTCTTAACTTTAACCTGCATCGCATCTAGACAGAAATGTGAATGTTAGCATATGCCACCAACACAGCAATCCGCACAAACTTCACTAGACTACAACAACAAAACAAACCACACATAGACTCGCACAACAGCACACAACGACTACCAACCGTAAAAAACCCTAAGCCCAGTCAACGGACCCACCGGGCTGAGGCTGGCAACAGCACATCACTGCTCTCTTGCACTTTTCCAGCTTATTCCCACTAACTCACCCCCCTTCCCTTTTTCAGAGCCGCCAGAGCGCCAGGGGACCACTCCGGTGGTGATAGTGCGCGGTACAAATATCCTTTAACATTAACATTGTGTATATGCGTTGTACAAATAAACAATTACATTACGTTTACATTACATAAACTATTACATTTGCAATTTAATAACATACAATAATTTAAAATGAGAGGGCTGACAGAGACTGTTCTTGATCAAACACCCGACGCACTGTACATTTTATAATCACCTTTGTTAAGCACATACACATTGCATAGACTCACCCTAGATAATGCTGGTGAGCCACTTATCTAGGGTTATGGGATAGAAAATAGACTTGCCCTATACCTATCTGGGCACAAGCAATGCTATTTTTGATCACATGTAAAAAGCACAACCTGTGGCAATTTGCCCAAGTATGTGCATCAAGCCTGTCAGGTGAAGTAAACTTAATTATTCTTTTTCCCTGCTTAGGCTACTAAAATAATATTTAAAAATGGAAACATCCCATTAATATCTGAATTCTGTTTAGTAATGTCGCAAATAATTAAATGTAGGGTGAAACATTACCCAAGCAACATATCTCTCTCGCACAGCTGTTGTACTATTCACTGGTGACAACCTCTGGAAAGCACAAATTGTCCTTTGTTTTTAAGAGGTCTAAAACCGGCCTACCGGTTTCAGTGGTGTGATAGATATACCACTTTCTTCAGGGCCACAGCACTCATGTGGTGTTGTCACAAAAAGACAAATTGAGAGTGTTCACTGTACACCGTTCCTGTACGTGGAACGAGCGGGGCAGGGAAGGGTGGGGGATTGTTAGGAAAGATTTCTTAATTGTGGGTAATTTTCCTTCCATGTGGCAACCCCTAAACTTTTTTCTGTTGTTTTCACCAGGATCTAGACTTCGCCAGAGAAGTGCAGCCTTCTGCCGCACTCCTCTGGGCTTTCGCTCCATTCTTACGGGGAAACTGACATGCCCTTAAAACAGTCAGTACCGGGAAACGTTGTTTTCCGTAGTTCTTTTATCATGTTGCAGCTTTCGCGCAACATGACACAAGAGGGCACTGTAAGCTAAGTTACTGCTCTCTTGGGTCTCTAGTCTACTACAGGCCCTAGATACTCACTTGGGATTGTTAACGAACGGTGCAAGTGAATCACGGACGGGACTGGTGGCAGCGATCGGTTTTTTGTGTTTTTGAGCTCCTTTTGGCGTTTAAGCGCGTTTCTCGCGATTAGCCCAAAATGGTGGCCTGGCTCCCAAAATGGCCAGACCACGAGGCTCGTTGTCCTGTCCGCTGACCGTCTTGCCTCCTTCACCTTCCCCAGGTCGAGCCGAGCCGGGGCCTTCCTTATTTGGGCATGTACTTTCCCGCGAAACACAGATGCTTTTGCGGGCTTCTACAGGCCTTGTGTGTGCCTCCAGGATGTGGGCTGGGATGTCTGGTCCCAATACACATCCTGGGTGCCAGAGAGTCTAGGGTGGTGTGAATGTCTGGGACCTCCGTGGTCCGTGATAGGTCCACATATGGTGTGAGTGTTTTGTGAGCAGATCTCCCATTGGGTCCCCTCTGTTTTGGCGCGAAGGGAACAGTGGATAAGAGGGGGCTGGAAACACCACTACCATGTCGATCTCCTGAGTTCTCACGAACAAAGGAATACAGGAGCCAAGTATCCTGCAACCACGAGGCTGAACCGAGGAATCGCTGGTGACCCGCTGAAGGACTGCTCCTCTGCACTGCTGTCACTTGGTCAAACCCTTTCTACCTCTGATCGAACGAGAAGGCCTGTACTGGTACTTCAACCCTTGGAATAGTGGGAACAACTATTCTCGGCATCTTCACCATCTCCTGCACGTAAGCCTTTGGAAGTGTCTCTGGGCCATCCAGCAGACTGACCAGCCTACGCAGGAGTCTTGCTCTGTAACCGCTGTCAGGTTGTGTTGTATTACGAGTCCTTGTCACTCTCACATGATTCGTACACTTGGCATTCCCAGGTCTGAAGTGAGTAGTGTACATTTGGCTGAAATACACATGGCCGCTCTGTTGCCCTGCTGTGGTAACAAACTGTGCGGGTTCACTGCGTTTGGGACATCCTCAACTCAACTTCTGCTGCTGCGGAATCTACACGACGCCCAGACATCCCCTGCTCGTATCTGAACCTGCCAGCACTGAAACTGACGCAGAGAAGCCTGGGTCTGCTTGCATCGGGGACCGGTAAGTAGCATCGCTAGGAACTGGTCGCCCTTCTGCAGGAGCCCATAGCTTTTCCCCGCTGTATCTAACAGCACGCCTTTCCGTACTCGTGCTCTGCTTCTGCCCACAGTGGAGGCTGCGCTTGAGTCGCGGAGCTCTGTTCATCTTCATTTGTTCACTGAACTAAACTGCCTGATTCCCTCGAAGAGACTCCCCTGTTTGCCCGTTGGCACCAGCGTGTGCAGGTACTCTTGAGCACAAGGCTCCACTCTTCGTAGGGCTTGGACTTCCTTTTAGTTAGGTGCCTCTGAAGGCGGACTGGGTCTAATTATTATTCGCACTGCCTGTTTTTCTCCCCATCTAGGTTGTCTACACATTTTGTGCGTCTAACTCGTTAGACTCGTTTGTATTTGTATATATATTGTATTGGTTTGGTATGTGTTGGTTTACTTGAGTTTTATTGTGATTTCTCGCTATGGTCAATATTACAAAGGCCTTGTAATAAATGTGTATATATTTTTAATATAACACCTGCTTGGAGTAATTTGTAAGTGTCCTTGTTTTGTGTGCTCATTGCGGGCTTTCAGTCACCCTCACCCCTCTTGAGACCTAGTCTTGACCGCCGCGATCGCTACCCTGATTGGTCTGGCTTGTCCAGAGGTTACTCTGTTCCAAGAAACTAGGCTGTCCTTCTGAACCTCTGCGCCTCCAGGACAGAGTTCAGAAATCCTTCTTAACAGGGATGAATGAGAGGGAGACAGGAAAACAGTGTTTGTGCAGGATCTCGGATCCTGTGTATCTGCTTGTGAATGTGTTTACACATTGCCCCTTGGTGATTCAAGTCCACTTCTTACCCTCCTTGGGTGTCCAGCCAAACAGAGAAGGACCAAAAAGTATTTATTTTTTCTCAAAACGGACGACATAATCTTAACGCATCTAGAGTCCGAGAATATAGAATCCTTTATATATCTAAGAATGCAACGGGGGACTCACCTAGGTGGCGTCCTATTGCCAGCATCCTTCTGTCATCGAAATAATATCAAACATGATGAATTTTACTCAAGGTATACATTATAGGAATACATGTGATTTCAACGTTGCAATCGATTGCACATAGAGAAAAACCAGAATGGCAAAATGCTAAAGTCAGGAAATTATTGGTCTACTCTTCCTATTCGCAAATGTCAGTCATTAAGTTGTTTGATTAAGTCTCAATGTTAAGGACATGAAATAAGTCTGGGTATGGAAGGGGACCATTTAATTGTTTCTTAACTCTCCATGTTATATATATAAAGTCACCAGTGTTACAATCACAGGTATTCGCCCCTTCTCCCTAAGGGGGAGACTCCCCCCTGTGAGGCTCAGGAGGTGAGCCCGCTCGGCCAGCTCCTTCCTAGGGGTCAAGGTAAGTGGGACCTCACCGGGAGAGACTGCCCCTTTGGGGACAATGACTCCTGTTCCTGTGAGGAACTCCCTAAACCACCTACTATAGCCACATACATGGCACTCCCGATTACAACAAATACTGCGACATCTATTCATTTGGCTGAAGACAATGCAAAGAGAAACCCATGTGGAAAAGAAAAGGAAGATGTCTCTTTACCCAGAGATGTATATTTAACTGGGATGAGTGCAATGAGAAGAGGAGAGCCGTGTACGCAGGGGGATATCATCACGCCTTGTAGAGGTGAAGGGAAGGCGAGTCGCGGAGCCCGTGACTTTCAACGAGGCAGAGAACGCCAGTACGAACTTCCACAAGTTCAGTGTGTGCAGTTGCAAGGAAAGCATTGCAAGAAGGAAAGATTGAACGAGCTATTCGGTGGTGGCAAACCCACAAGTGTGGTGGGCAGGACGCCCGAACAAGAACACCAATATCACCACTGTGGGAAGTGTCATTAGCTTACGGTCATTTGAGCCAGTGTACGCAGGTACCTGATGAGAAAAAAATCAAGAACAAGAAGCTGATGACCAAGAAGAGCAAGAAAACATACCCGAGCGAGAGCCAAGCCCTGCCACCTTTCCCTGCTTACAGGTAGGTATGGGAAACAGGAGATACGGGAGGACACCAGGGCACCAATATCAATCTGAAGAAGTTCGTCCCAGTTCTAAAGCCGAAAAGGTTAAGATAAGACGCTGTAATTGGAATTGTAAAAAGCATCGAAAATAAGTAACGAATAACCCAGTTGGGGAAGAGGGTTATTGTAAGAAGAGAGAAACTCATCCCAGTCCTAAGGACGAGAAATTAAATGGGAAACCAGTGAACAAGAGAAGTGAAGAGAGTATAGAAAAAGGGTTTACCCAGCCCTGGTTAGAACAAGAAGAGACTGGAAACACATCCCCTGGGAGGAAGGGAAGATGCACTATAAACAGGAAAAAAGAGGAGAGAGTTTAAGACAGAGAATGAATTACAAGAAAAGCCTTAAAAAAGGGTCAAGATGAACCCAACTCAGGAAAGCCTGAAGTTAAAGACTCAGAGGACTCAACATGGGATGACAAGAGTGTGAGGAATCACACCAGAGAAAACATTATAAATATAGGACTACAGAATGTACGAAAACCAAGAGTGCCTTTGAAGAACTACAAGAACTGAGCTCAGAGACTATACAAGGAGACTATGTTAAGCAATATCCATACCACAGAGAAAAGTTGTAAATAAAGAGACTATGAGTAGAGAAGACCATGCAAATAGAAGACACTTTCCCGGTCTATTTCATTTAGTTCGATATAGAGGGATGGTCAGATAGAGTTTGATTGGACAGAGGACATATTTACTTTGGACTTCCTGACAACTGACAAGCGCCTTTAGTTCCATTAGATAGGTAGGATATTCACTCTAGTAATAGGGAAAGTCAGGCCTTTTATTTATAATTTCATTTCAAATATTGAATAATGTGCTCATCGTGTTTGACTCCTTCTTCCGACCTGCCACACCAGCCGGCATACCAGGTTGGTTGTAAGAGCAGGCCCAGAATACGTATGATGACCTTGCATTCCAACGTTCTTTGTTTACATAATAACCAATTCTAAAGCACAGAAAATATCAGCAGGCTGGTCAAAAATACACGATGACACTACAAACCCAGGATTGGCTGGTAGGAGACTCAATGGTCTTTGTAAGCCCAGAGTGGCCATGATGTATTTTTGGTAGATCAGCTCCTAACTATCCTCTGGTATGTGAAGAAACACTGTGCGACGGTGTAATGAAAGTCTGGCCAAAGAGCAAACCACTACTTCTCCTGGTATTTCTCCTAGTCAAGATACATGGATCCACATATGCACTGCTTGATGGAAGGGGGGAACGAGCAGGGAGATTTCAACAGTTCAACCTGTATTTTTAATCTATGAATTCAGACAATGTGTGTGTCACTGCTCTTAGAAGCCATGTGCCTCTGATAGAATGTTTGAGCCAATTGCTTTTAATACATTTACAGTGACTGTGATAACATTACCTAGCTACTGGCGGAACAATTATTCGTTTTACCGTGCCAGATTTGATGTGGCTATAGACATTGTTTATCAGCTGTGGCTTTAGATTTCTAGAAGTGAATATGACTATATTCAGTTAAGGTCATGCTAATATTTGGAACTGCTTATTGTTTGACTACTCTATTTCATTACTCATATATTACCTCGACACCAGAATGCATATGCACACATGCTAAATTAAACAGTATTGTGTAAAGAAGTAACGATGGTGTCTGATGTTAATCATTTACACAATGGTAATAAGAATTGGTTTCTAGATGTTCTGAGAGGTGGACCCACGGCAATATTGCTGTCCAGTAGGAAACCTGTCTGCTGCTCAAGGGACATGGTTTCTCTTGTGCTAAGCATAGGGACCCAACCCTCTTTAGAGCCTTCCCTTGGATATACTACTATTCTCCGTCGCAAAACCTGGCACAGACTCAGGGGGGGCCTTTTGGCTGCCTATGGAGGGAAGGTTTGGCTCTGGCAACTGGGATATAACAAAAAACATGACATTTCTCATCTAACGAAGAAAACCATTATGGGATGTATTAATTATGGTCATCCTCACTCGTTGAGAGATCTCTGATGTCTTATGAATATTGATGCACTGCTAAAGTGCTTACCACATTTCATACACAAATAGAGCTTCTCTCCAGTATGAATCATTTGATGCCGGCATAGATGCGACATCAGAATGAAGCTTTCCTCACACTCCGAACACTGGTATGGTCTCTCCCCAGAATGGCATTGTTGATGGATAATCAGGCTTGATTTTTGCCCAAAGTGCTTACCACAGTCCAGGCACTCATAGGGCTTCCCTCCAGTATGAATCCTCTGATGCCGACGTAAGGTCTGTGCCTGAGCAAATCTTTTATTACACGCCAGGCACTCGTAGAGCCTCTCCCCAGTATGAGTTATCTCATGATGTACAGTTGCTATCAGAATGAAGGTTTTCTCACATTCCATACACTGGTATGGTCTCTCTCTTTTATGGTATTTTTGATGCTGGTGCAAATTCCAGATGTTAGTGAAGCTTTTCTCACAGTCAGTACATTAATATAGTTTCCCTCCAGTATGGATCCTTTGATGATGGCACAATGCTGGCTGTTGAGTGCAACGTTTCTTCTACTCCGAACACTGGTATGGTTCCCCCCCTGTGTGGGAGCGTTGATGTTTAATTAGGTATGCATTCGCACTGAAATGCTTACCACAATCTGTACAATGGTATGGCTTCTCTCCAGTATGGATCCTTTGATGCTGGCTCAGGTCTGAGCTTTGATTGAAGCTTTTTGTGCACTCTGTACACTGGTATGGTCTCTCCCCTGTGTGGGAGCTTTGATGTTTAATCAGGTATGCCTTCAGCCTGAAGTGCTTACCACACTCTGTACAGTGGTATGGCTTCTCTCCAGTATGGATCCTTTGATGCTGGCTCAGGTCTGAGCTTTGATTGAAGCTTTTTGTGCACTCTGTACACTGGTATGGTCTCTCCCCTGTGTGGGAGCTTTGATGTTTAATCAGGTATGCCTTCAGCCTGAAGTGCTTACCACACTCTGTACAGTGGTATGGCTTCTCTCCAGTATGGATCCTTTGATGCTGGCTCAGGTCTGAGCTTTGATTGAAGCTTTTTGTGCACTCTGTACACTGGTATGGTCTCTCCCCTGTGTGGGAGCTTTGATGTTTAATCAGGTATGCCTTCAGCCTGAAGTGCTTACCACACTCTGTACAGTGGTATGGCTTCTCTCCAGTATGGATCCTTTGATGCTGGCTCAGGTCTGAGCTTTGATTGAAGCTTTTTGTGCACTCTGTACTCTGGTATGGTCTCTCCCCTGTGTGGGAGCTTTGATGTTTAATCAGGTATGCCTTCAGCCTGAAGTGCTTACCACACTCTGTACAGTGGTATGGCTTCTCTCCTGTATGAATCCTTTGATGTTGGCTCAGGTCTGAGCTTTGATTGAAGCTTTTTGTGCACTCTGTACACTGGTATGGTCTCTCCCCTGTGTGGGAGCTTTGATGTTTAATCAGGTATGCCTTCAGCCTGAAGTGCTTACCACACTCTGTACAGTGGTATGGCTTCTCTCCAGTATGGATCCTTTGATGCTGGCTCAGGTCTGAGCTTTGATTGAAGCTTTTTGTGCACTCTGTACACTGGTATGGTCTCTCCCCTGTGTGGGAGCTTTGATGTTTAATCAGGTATGCCTTCAGCCTGAAGTGCTTACCACACTCTGTACAGTGGTATGGCTTCTCTTCTGTATGAATCCTTTGATGTTGGCTCAGGTCTGAGCTTTGATTGAAGCTTTTTGTGCACTCTGTACACTGGTATGGTTTTTCCCCGGTGTGGGATCGTTGATGTATAATCAGGTGGGACTTTGCCCTGAATTGTTTACCACACTCTGTACACTGGTATGGCTTCTCCCCAGTATGGATCCTTTCATGCTTGCAAAGGCCTGAGCTCTGAGTGAAGCTTTGTGTGCACTCTGAACACTGGTATGCTCTCTCCCCTGTGTGAGATCGTTGATGGGTAATCAGGTGTGACTTTGCCCTGAATTGCTTACCACACTCTGAACACGGGTATGGCCTCTCTCCTGTGTGGGTTCGATAGTGTCTCCTCAGAAGTGATTTATACCTGAAGCGCTTGCCACATTCTGTACACTGGTATGATTTTACCCCAGCATGCATCTGCCGATGCTCACGCAGCTGAGGGCTTTCAGTGAAGCTGCTCTCACACTCTGTGCACTTATAGCATTGCCCATGACCACGCCATCTCTCATGGAACATTAGTCCGGCACTATTGGTGAAGGACTTCCCACATATGCTGCAGGCAAACGTTTTCTCTTTAGTGTGGATCCTCACATGCTGAAGGAGTTGGGCGCGCTGGATGAAGCTTGTGTGCCAATGTGTGCATCTATGAAGTCTATTTTCACAACACTTGTGACTTACAGACCCAGGTGGGTCTTTAAAGCATTCCCCACTTTCTGTACATGTGTAGGGAGTTTGGCCCAGGTGTGAGCGTGCCACTGTCCTTGTCCATCTTCAGTAACAATGTCCTTCTTCCTCTGGATGTTCCAGTTTTGGGAATTTATTTTCAGGGTCCCTCTTTTAGTAATGATTTCATTTTCTGTTGAAAGAAATAGAAGTTGGAGTTATTAATAGATGCCACAATATATGGCGTGTACAGATGCAAATTCTAGTCCCATTACCTAAACCATACTAGACAGGATCTTAAAAAAACATGATGCTACAGCCTGCTTTTTACCATCCGGGTCATTGGGCCTCATTAGGACCCTGGCGGAGGGGGGTTTACGCCGGCGTAGAGCATGGCGTACCCCTCCGCCCTACTACGAGATCCCTTACCGCCATGGAGATTTTAACGCCTGCTTTTTGCAGGCGGTAAAATCCATGGCGGTAAGGGACCTTGATGTTAATTACGCCACCGTAATTTACGGTGGCGTAATTAACGCCTCCCCCACTCCCATTATACCCTATGGGGCAAGAATGGGAATGGGGAAGGGTAAAATGGGGATTGGAGATTTACTGCCCCGCCTGGGTCGGAATGGGGCGGTAAATCCGCCAACCACCATGGCGGAGTTGGCAGCTTAGCGCCATGGACCATGGTGCAAATTGCACCATGGTCCTCCGCCAGGGTCGTAATGAGGCCCATTGTCCTGAATTAGAGCAAGTGCATCAGGACTAGTGTACGGAGACTGCGCTGCGCCTCTGTCTGGGGATAACAAAGAGAATGGCAGCCTCCCTCGGTGCTTTATAGGTAAGGGCGTTCCCGCTAGCAATGCTGCGCTTGGGAGCATGATGGTGCACATGGGATGCAATAGGGAATTCAAGATGGCATCCAGCGAGAAAGTGTTTCTAATCGGTGCACTTGCTTCAATTCAAAATGTCCTCTCCCGCCAAATATAATAATCGCAAATAGCACCAAAGAAATAGTGGAAGTCAGTGTAAACAGTGGTGCTTTAGGCCTTTGGAAGACTACAAGCCCTAGTTAGTGCAATACGCTCCACAATCAGAGTGGATCCATATCGGGTTCTGTGCACTTTCGATTACTCTATACACAGTACAGACAACATATCCAATTCCCAACCTCCCTGTTCATTCACCAAACAAGAACCATCCCCAAAATAAATAAAGTCTGCATTCTGGAAAGGCAGTGGGGCAGCTGTCAAGGTCATGCAGTCACGTGCTTCTTCTTCTGCCGGACTCGTAGACGGGCAGCTGGATTCGGGACTGGACACTGCATCAATGTCACATTAACACATTTCAAGAGATTTAGCTCACATTTTATCACATAAGAAGCTGACACATGTTGTGTATTTATTTTCAATGACAAGGCGATCACTACACAGGGTACAGTTATAACCAAGGGTAAAGGACAACATTTTCAGAGGTCCAGCAGCTGCAACAGATCAAAAGCAAGTCCAGTGTGCTGCAATAAACTACATCACAGTGTTTGTCATTGTGTTTCTATGACTGCACTGCTTGGGCAAACCCATTCCTCTTGTGTCAGAATAAAGTGAAATGTTTCTTGTAATCTGGAAGAACAGGAGCCCTCAACTGCACCACTTGTTGGAGCCTTCTTGATAGTTCTAGAACAACAGGGGGAGACCTATTTGGAAGAGAACTTCATAGAGCGGACAACTCAAGTGACCTCGCCAGATGTGATAGGAGAGAAGGAGGAGAGAGTAGATGGGGGGTGGGAAGAGGGGTGGGTCAAGGAAACGAAACAAGAGAAGCCAGGATGTCCTAAGTTTTTGCAGTGAAGTGGGTGGCCCGTGCGGTGCAGAGGGTCTGGAAAGGAAGAGGCGAGGTAGAGACTGCAGATGGATTTGCTAGTTCATTGCAGATTATGAAGGGTTCAGGCAAGTTGTTAGAAATGCGGGCCTGGATGTGAGCCCTCTACTTGGAGTGAATGGCGAGACAATAATGCCTTTGGAGTAGGCGACAGGCCAGTTTTATCAGAGGACGAGCTTTAGGTCTGCCACTTCCGTTCGACAGCTCTGCACTTGTGTTTCAGGGCTGCCAGATCAGAATTGTACCAATCTGTTCGGAACACTACTGGTGTACTAGAGGTGTGGGGAGCCCTTCTGGTGTACTAGAGGTGTGGGGATCCCTACTGGCGTACTAGAGGTGTGGGGATCCCTACTGGTGTACTAGAGGTGTGGGGATCCCTTCTGGTGTACTAGAGGTGTGGGGATCCCTACTGGTGTACTAGATGTGTGGGGAGCCCTTCTGTTGTACTAGAGGTGTGGGGAGCCCTACTGGTGTACTAGAGGTGTGGGATCCCTACTGGTGTATTAGAGGTGTGGGGATCCTTACAGGTGTACTAGAGATGTGGGGAGCCCTACTGGTGTACTAGAGGTGTGGGGAGCCCTTATGGTGTACTAGAGGTGTGGGGATCACTACTGGTGTACTAGAGGTGTGGGGATCCCTACTGGTGTACTAGAGGTGTTGGGAGCCCTTCTTTTGTACTAGAGGTGTGGGGGATCCCTACTGCTGTACTAGAGGTGTGGGGAGCCCTACTGGTGTACTAGAGGTGTGGGGAGCCCTTGTGGTGTACTAGAGGTGTGGGGAGCCCTTGTGGTATACTAGAGGTGTGGGGCTAATTAATGGTTTAGAAACCGATATTCAAACCTGAATTTATAACATTTGCCTCCGTCATAGCCTTTTTGCTTGGGGTTGGCTTGGTGTTGTCATGTTCCTGGACTTTCATTACTGGATACTTTTGGATCATCATATCATTTCTTCTTGTTGGTTTCTCTATCTCTTTTTCTACTCTTCTTGTATCTTGCTGTTATATTGTTATCAAACCATCTTTACTTAATTTTTACCAATCATTAATTTTGTAATAGGGATAGGCACAAATAATAACCCTTGGGTCCATCAACCCCTAGTCACTAGAGTCACTATACTGATAGACCCCTATTATCTAAGAAGCTGCCTGCCTGCTTGCGATGGCTTAAAGGCAAATGCCTTCTCTTTCTAATTCACTCTGGGCACAATCCAGGTGTTCCCTGACCTAAGAACCCCCAGAAACTTCTCAGTTCCACTCCAACCCCTTTTATGCACACTCACACCAAAGTGCCACTTTCTCACACCTACCAATAACTTACCTTGTACTCCGTCATCAATCCTCCATCACCCTTCCTGCACTCGGCCTGTTGGTCCTCTTTTTCTTCCCTTAACCTTACCTAAATAATCCATACCTTCCTCTTTCCTGTGCCCTCTCTCCCCCTCCATTAGCTCCCTTCCTCACTTGATTCCCCTGGGCCAGCTGCTGTCTTTCATTTTCCCTTGGGAAGATTTACAGTAGAGCAAAAGCATAACAGGGGTCTTAATCGTCACCCCTTTCTTGTATGTGGATCTGCTATCTCTATTCAATGGTGGCCAGCTGCAGTGAGAACCAATGTTGATGTCCCAGGTCATTTGAGGACTTGTTGGCTTGTGTGAGATTCTGGTTTAACAGTGCGATCGCTCTACAGCCTGTTGCATGCAGGTGTATTGCCTTGTGGGTGAGCGCCTTGCTGAAAAGCAGCATGGAGCGCTCTGTGGTCTTGCAGTGGATTACACCATTGCTTGAGTCCGGATGACGAGGCGCACTGGGACTTATGCATTCGTGTATGAAATTCTCTTGCTGTCTCTCACTCCATCGGGCTGTTTGCTCCTTCACCACCAAATCTTCTAGGAAGTGTGGTTTTGCAGAGGAAACAGAAACAGGCTGGCCAGCAGTTTGCACAACAGGCATGGGGCCGGAAATACTGGAACTCATTTACAAAATGCAGGCACATTTATAAGGGACAGGGACCCACCCAATTCTCACACAATGCCTCTGGGGCAGGCCTCCCACTCCCGGCTGGGAGGGGTCCTAATCTCCTCTCAGCATGGTCAAGTCCATGACCATCACACACCTTCACCCTCATCTTCCAAATCCCCCTCATCCTTTATTCCTCTGGCTGGTAGAGGATACCATGAGAGGAAATCTACATGGTCTTGTTTAGAGCTGGGCCACTGTTCTACCACGAGAGAACATGGTTAGAGGCCAGGAGCTATCTTGAAATGCAGGGCTGGTGTCTTTGTCATGGGCCAGCCAAACCAAGGGAGCAATGTCAGTCATTAGCCTGAACGTTCAACCTGCTGGGTAGTATCATCGGCACTGTTTGGCCCACTTGATGGCTAGACATTCCAGTTCCGCCACAGAACAGTTATTTTTCCTTAGAAAGAGTTTGCGGCTGATGAATAGAAAAGGTTGGCCCTTCCCTCATCTGAGAAATGACTGCTCCCATTCCCACTGAGGAAACATCCATCTGTAACAGGAACATAAAGGGAAAGTCTGCATGGTCAAGACTGTGATTTTACATAGGGTGGTTTTCAGTTTCTCGAAGGCCAGTTGATCTCCGTGATCCCACTGCACTGGGTTTGGATGAGCCTTGGTCAGCTTGTCTGTGAAGGGGACTTCTAACGTTAGGGATAAGTCTCCAGTAATACCACTGCAAGGCCCGGAATGCTTGGATGCCATTTTCAGTGATGGGCCAATGACACTCTGGACGGCCACTACTTTAATGTTTTGGGACACGACCTGCCCATTTGCCACTTGGAAGCCAAGGTACTTGATCTAGGACTGAACTCAGTGACATTTCGATGGATTAGCCATGAGCCAGCCTTCCTGAGTTGGTCACAGACTGCAGTCAGATGATTTACGTGATCTTACTAGGAGTTACCATATATAACTATGAGGTTGGAACGATTAGTGATGTCAGAAGACTGTGCATTAAACGTCGAAAAGTGGAAGGTGCCCCATGAAGGCCAAATAGAGAGATGGAGAATTTAAAGAGCCCTTCAAGGAAAGCCACAGTTGGCTTTTGTTCACCTCTTCATCAAGGGGCACCTCTCAGTACTCTTTTGTAAGGTACAACATGGAAATCTATTATTCTCTGGCAATCTAAAACTTGAGGAGAACCATCTCCAGTTCCGGAAGAACCTCAAGACCTTCCTCTTTGGTTCTGCCTTCGCTCCCCCTTTCCCCTGCTGATCTGCTCTCTCTTGGCACTGTGCACCCGGCCACCCTCTGTCCCCTGGGCCCAGGTACCTGCTCACCCTGCCACCCTCGTGCACTGCCTCCTGGCGACCCCTTGCATTGGGGACTGTATCTGTACCCTTACAGCCCTCCATTTTTCTTCTTTTTCTGCACTTGTCAGACTTACCCAGTCTGCTGCCTTAAACACAGCACTTGCCACTTGCCGGCTGCACTACCACTGTTTATTGTCCCCATTTTCTATTTATTTCTATTTATTATTATTTATCTGCTCTCCTCTGTGCCGCACTTTCCACTCTCCCCCTTCCATGCACTTTTTCCCTTTTCCCATTCCCATGCACTTTTGTGTTCTCAATGTCACTGGGCCATAGTAAGATTGTTGTTGTTGTTGTGTTGTGTTCTCCCCTGTTCCCCTCCCTTGCCTAGTCACCCTCTGAAACACTTGTGTACGAGCGCGATACAAATAAAATATCATATCATATCATATCATAAATTCTGTTTTTTTGGGGGTTTTTTGTATTTGGTTTAATCAAACCTTTAGAAATTCACTTTTCAATCACATTTAAATCACATTTAAATTACATTGGGCCTCATTACGACCCTCGCGGAAAGGGGTTTACGCTAGCGCTAACAGCGCCGACCCCTTCCGCCTTACTACGAGTTCCCTTAGCGCCATGGGGATTTTAACGCCTGCTTTTTGCAGGCGTTAAAATCCATGGCGCTAAGGGACCATGTTGTTAATTACGCCACCGTAATTTACGGTGGCGTAATTAACACCTTCCCCACTCCCATTATGCCCTATGGGGCAAGAATGGGAATGGGGAAGGGTAAAATGGGGATTGGGGATTTACCGCCCCGCCTGGGTCGGAATGGGGCGGTAAATCCGCCAACCACCATGGCGGAGTTGGCAGCTTAGCGCCATGGACCATGGTGCTTATTGCGCCATGGTCCTCCGCCATGGTCGTAATGAGGCCCTTTAATAAAAAAACAATACAAAAATATCAAAACAGAACAGCATAGTAGAGTATTTCCCATTCTATGTACTTTGTTAAAATACAGAAAACCAATATAAAATACAAAGGGCCTCATTACACGGTAAGTGGTAAGGGTTTACTGGTACCGATATTTTACCGGTACCGGTAAATCCTTACCGCCTTACTACGAGGTCCCTTTGCGGGTTGGGGAATTTAACGCCTGCTTTTTGCAGGCGTTAAAAACCAACCCGCAAAGGGACCCATGGAGCTAATTACGGTACCGCAATTTGCGGTGCCGTAATTAGCGCCTTCCCCATTCCCATTATGCCCTATGGGGCAAAAATGGGAATGGGGAAGGGCAATGGGGGAAGGGGGAATTACCGCCCCACCAACCTTGGAATAGGGCGGTAATTCCCCTTTCCTCCAAGGCGGTACCGGTAAATTACCGGTATGAACCATGGCGCTAATAGCGCCATGGTTTACCGCCTACCGTGTAATGAGGCCCAAAGCCTGTAGTGCACATTTATTGATGACAGCACCAGATGTGAATGATGAATGCCTAAAGTCATGGGCCACGTATACGAAATTACTGACATGGGTCGAAAACGAAGCAGGACCAGTATCTATACTACCAATGAAGAATACAACACTGTGTTTTAGGAACAGATGACAGGTCCTAGTTGGAGAGAATAAAGGATGTAAGCAGATAATTTATGTACCAGGATGGAGTACCTAAGTAATGAATGGAGGAACTACCAAGCTGAAGGATCATTACTGGGATTGTGGATCTAAAGCCTACATGCAGTTGCCTAAAATTGGAGAGGAGCATGGTCTCTGGTGATTATACATCTTCCTGCATTGGTGAATTCCCAAAGTGATCTCCATATCGACAGCTTTCAGAAAATGGATGCACACCAGAGGAAGAATATATTGCTTATCCTCACACGTCAAAAGAGACAGAATTATTTTTGGGCAAAGTCAATCGATCCCTATTATGACATTCTGGATAAGCATAAATTACTCAGCAGAACGGGCAGTGATATTTAAAGCTATATTCTTGCCAGGACCTCAGGCTGCAGTGAATGCCAAGTGGGGACAAATAACCAGATGGGGTCTGTTACAAAACGACAATAAAAGGATTTAATGAGATCAGAGAAGAACTGAGGATCATCCGACTCATGACCCTCCAGAACAGGTATGTCTTGGATTTACAGCAATGGAAGGAGGAGTTTGCGCCAAGATTAGGCCTTCTTGCTGTTCATTTATACCTGCCCACGATGGAGAAAATGGGACCCTGACAGAAGCAATAACAATGCTGTCAACCCTGCAAATGAAGATGGTGCATGAAGTAGATGAGACAGAGGATGAAGATTGGTTTTCATCTCTGTTCTCATGGGTTCCAACCTGGTTGGCTAATGCCTTCAAACTACAAAATGTATAGGACTATGCAAGAAAAACGTAAAGAAAGCTATTTGGATGAAGATAATGATTGATGTGAATGCTGTGATGGACGAGCACACACACAGACCGAAAACAACACCCATGAGCACCGGAAAGAAAGTCCCCTGGTGTCCCCAGGAATGAAGTTTTATTGCCCCAAGGATCACAAGAACTATGTGGGTGCATTGGGTGTTCTGTCAACCGACTGGGGAGTCCTGCCATATTACCTGGAACGTGGATGAACACATCAAGAATGCAGGTGACCTGAGTAGGGTGACTAAGATATTGTCAGAACCCACTGCCAAGAATTAATTACTTGGAAGGAGGACACATTCCAGAAGTCCTGTGCAGTAGCTGAGGAATTATTCCTACTGTTGTAACTCTTTGCTGTTATAAACAAAACAGACAAAGAGATCTAGCAGTTGAAAGAGGAGACACACGCCTACGACTCACCATCTGTGGAAAACAAAATAGAACAATATAAGTATCACCAAACTGGACCCTGAACCCCCTCCGCCTCCTAAAGATCGTAAACAACCATAATGGGGTACAATGAGACGGACCAGTAAATCTAGGGGGAGGTTGTAGTGTCCCCAGGATACCAGTACTGGAGTCTAGGACAATAAACAGAGACGATGAGCAGGTAAGCAAACTTGAACACGAAATGTAACCAAACAATATATATGGGCAAACAATCTTACCATGAAACCAGTCCCATATAAGATCTGGTGTAGCTGTTGTTACAGGGGGCTTGGCAGAGATGGAAGGTCTGCGTAGTCTGAACTGTTCCAGAAAACCTACCCTGACGGCACGAGGACGCCTAGGAGGTCCCAAGTCCATGTTCCCAAAAACGACCCCGACGGCACGAGGACGCCTATAATCACTAGCCGCAAGCGTCTCTAGTCTTTGTGCTTTATATGTCCTGGACGTAATAACAGTGTTGTAGGAGGTGCAGCAGTTCCAGTATATTAAGGTTGATTACCAATTCCAGTCGGTAAGAGAGGTGCAATCCAAGGCCAGCCGTGAGACAGAGGCAATCCGTTAGGCAAGCTGGGTCTAGTAACGAGCGGGCAGCGACAAAGACAAATCACATACCAGAAAACAATCCGTGGAACAAAACGGGTCTGGTAATGCATGGGCAAAGTAATAAACAGTTCGAGAGACAATGGGGAATGGGAGTTCACTATCCGGTTCGGCACGCACCCAGACGGAGTCAGGAGTCAGAAGAGTGGTCCGAAACAATCAGAGAAAACAGTCTGCGTCGGCAACCAGAAGGTCAATCCAGCAGGGGAACAAAGCGGGTGCAGGGTGGAAAGCAACACTACATTCTTGTAGAACGGGCAACAAGGAACAGGGCAAGAACAGACAAGGGCCGCTAAATAAACAAAAGCAAAAAACGCAGAATCTAAGGTACATAGCAGGAGCAACAGGTCCTGAACATCAATCAGAAGCACCCGACGTTCGTAATGGGCGTGTCTAAATAGGACAGCGTGCGCATCCTTAGGCAACGCAGGACTCAACTGTAGTCTTGATTCCAGCTAGTGACGTGAATAAGCCTGCTTCCTGAGTCGCCATGGTAACCCGTAGTGAAACAGGAATAGAGACTTTCTCTGAAGCAAAGAATGTTTATAGCTTTCAACAAGGGTACTTGTACGTTTTAATGCTGGATTACGCACATTGCTGTCAAGAACAGCGTCCCTCGGGCGATGTTTGATCCGGTTCCTGACAGATATGGATCCCAAAGAAATCATGTGCTAGAAAAATGAAGACCATTTAGGAGGAGGGGTTGGTCGAGGACTCCAGCAGAAGGGGGAATGTAGAGAAGCAGACATATACATCATTGATGGAACCAGCCCCCCTCACCTCTGATATACTGGATGAAGAACCAGAACACTCTGTGCATGACACCGGGTATAATCCCAATATGGCATCGAGTGAATCAGAGACATTATGCACTCAGACAACCACATCAAATGTACCCTCAGACACTGCTGAATATCCAAGAGCTGTAAACAAAATCTGACAGGTGCAAAGTGATATCATAAGGAGAAGAGACGATGACGTACCGAAACGATGTAAGAATACTTAAGGAATGCTCGGTGAAAAAAAGATGAAATGCATCGCTATGTTGTACAGGGCAGATGTCATTGCAATTGGTCAAATTAAACACATGTGTGTACCTTTCCTTTAATTCTCCCTTCTCACATTTTATGGAATGTATGGAAGATTTTCTATTTTATTTTTCTAATTTATTTAGTCACATCTTCATTTATTTTTTGGGACATGATGCTAGTTTTGTTATATTAGCTGGCTGGGTAGTGTGTTATAGAAAGAAGTATGGGGTGGGAGGCACTAATGAGAGTTCATGGAATCTATATAAATGTAAGTAATGACTCCAGTGGATTCAAAGTGTTGGATAGATAAGGTTTCAGGTGCAACAGGGCGGGTCTCGAGGCCACTCGAGATCAGAACACAGAGAGAGAAAAACATACACCGGGTGTTGCCAACCGATAGCCCTGTGTTGCACTCTTAGTGGGATAGAATCCCTTTAAAATTAGAATTGCAGATTGTGAGTCGGAATCTCCTAGAAAATGGGAGACACCCCCTCCATAGTATACAAAAAGCTCTTTAGGAGCGAGATAGTTTAATACTAGTATATGTTCATAACCAGACTCGGTTATGTGATTAAGTAAGAAGGGTTTGCACCTGGTAAAGTCAGTTCAAGAACCACCGAGAACCTTCAGAATACAGGTGCATAACATGTTTTTTTATATAAGCATATGTAAAGAAAGTCATTACAAAAAATGAAATGAAAATGAAATGTAAATAAACAGTCAATCAGTTCAAACACAAGTCTAAACATACAATTTGTATAAGGGTCGAACTCAGTATTGACAAATAGCAAATAACTGATAACGTCAAAGAAAACTTCCTTTGATGTAAACGTACAATACAAATGGTAATTTGGATTCCAAGTTAACATACAGTGTATCTAAACACAAGAATGTGGATGGGTTGTAGCATAACATCCAATGATACACCTTCACAATAATTCACATTCGAAAATAATGATGATAGTGTGTTTTATCCTAAACACTCCTGAGTGTAATCAAGTGCCAACGCGTTTCGGATTCAGTTGAATCCATCTTCAGGGCAGGAAATGTGTAGTTCCTTCTTGCATAAGTGGGTGTTCCTATAGAGATGTAAGGAAACTGATTAGCTCATGGGGAATTCGAAAATGTATAGGTTCTATGTAACATCCGAAGATAGGCACTAACCTTAATGGAGAGAGTTCTAAACCACGTGATGTGAGCTGTATAGGAAACAAGAAGTATAGTATCGACTTGTAAATTACTAGGTTTACCCTAGAATTCGAAACTCTTAAGAGGGAAGAAGGAATAAAAAGTATGACTCACCACATCCAGAGGCAAGTCTAACGCTCCCCGGGTGTGAGTGGATAGCTTGACAGTCGCTCGCACAGTGCGTGTGTTGTAAAGAATCAAAAAATGCAAGTTTTACTTTTCGGTCGAATTCCGTGACGAGGGCGAATGCATCTCGAAGCCGTGTGAGATTCAGAGTCACTGTATTAGCTAAGTGAATAGTGTAAAGAAACTTACTATAAGTAACATTGGGACTGAGCAAGCAGCTCCAGTGGGTCCATTCTTACCTGCATTTGCTATGCGGACGCAGTGTATGCGAGATCCGCCAGGTAGGCTGTCGGTTCCCGACTGCGAGTTGTTAAAAAGGTCGTCATAGCAGCCGCGCTCATGCGCGGTCCTGCGTTGGACGCCATATTGGAAGGGGCATATGGCGAACAAAAGGAGCGGGGTAAACTGGTTTACAGAAAGGGTTCTAAGCGTACCTCAACTCAAGACTGCTAATTTATACAGTGTAGCGCTTCAAGGTGTAAGCTGAAGCCATTTATGACACTATTCACCCCCGATTCATGTGAGACTCGCAACTGCTTAGCCCCAAGGGGCATGAATTGCGAATTTGATCTGATGTGTTTTGTTTAATATTACACAATTATCTGCATTTATCTGCTGGACAACCTGCGTTCTTTGAGTTGTCTTTTTAAATGTAAAATTATTTTCATGTCATGAGTAACCTTTATGTGCAATTCCATTGTTTTCTCTCCTTGCATTTTCCATGTGTCTTTTTTTGCACTATTTTATAACTGTTGCTGCACTTACACTTGCTTTTACGGCTGAGGGTCAATTATAGGTATTAATGACTCATCACTATACTCAGTAAACCAGTTGACTGACAGGCCGGCGCTTTCGGGCGCTGCACCTCTGTCTGGTTTAGCATTGTGAACCATGTGTGTGAGGGGGGCACCACGCAGTTTTCTAACTGCGGTGGTGCCCCCCCCACACACCCTATACATTTACATTTCATTCCAACATGCATTTACCCCTTTCTCTCCAGTCAGGCTCTTTGTCTTGGGCTGACATTCCTCCTCGATACAGGCCATTTGCACCGATGCTCCTTCGTAGGAGCAGTCGATCCCTTCTACAGATACCCATCAATGCAATGCTTGACTGGGTTTTACTTACTCTAGTCGATCCCTCTCTTCGTGCCATGACCGATCGAAATTAGACGCTGCATTCTGCAGCGCCGTACATGTTGACGATTATCACCATGACAACCTACTCGAGTTGCGAGTCTCACATGAATCGGGGGTGAATAGTGTCATAAATGGCTTCAGCTTACACCTTGAAGCGCTACACTGTATAAATTAGCAGTCTTGAGTTGAGGTACGCTTAGAACCCTTTCTGTAAACCAGTTTACCCCGCTCCTTTTGTTCGCCATATGCCCCTTCCAATATGGCGTCCAACGCAGGACCGCGCATGAGCGCGGCTGCTATGACGACCTTTTTAACAACTCGCAGTCGGGAACCGACAGCCTACCTGGCGGATCTCGCATACACTGCGTCCGCATAGCAAATGCAGGTAAGAATGGACCCACTGGAGCTGCTTGCTCAGTCCCAATGTTACTTATAGTAAGTTTCTTTACACTATTCACTTAGCTAATACAGTGACTCTGAATCTCACACGGCTTCGAGATGCATTCGCCCTCGTCACGGAATTCGACCGAAAAGTAAAACTTGCATTTTTTGATTCTTTACAACACACGCACTGTGCGAGCGACTGTCAAGCTATCCACTCACACCCGGGGAGCGTTAGACTTGCCTCTGGATGTGGTGAGTCATACTTTTTATTCCTTCTTCCCTCTTAAGAGTTTCGAATTCTAGGGTAAACCTAGTAATTTACAAGTCGATACTATACTTCTTGTTTCCTATACAGCTCACATCACGTGGTTTAGAACTCTCTCCATTAAGGTTAGTGCCTATCTTCGGATGTTACATAGAACCTATACATTTTCGAATTCCCCATGAGCTAATCAGTTTCCTTACATCTCTATAGGAACACCCACTTATGCACGAAGGAACTACACATTTCCTGCCCTGAAGATGGATTCAACTGAATCCGAAACGCGTTGGCACTTGATTACACTCAGGAGTGTTTAGGATAAAACACACTATCATCATTATTTTTGAATGTGAATTATTGTGAAGGTGTATCATTGGATGTTATGCTACAACCCATCCACATTCTTGTGTTTAGATACACTGTATGTTAACTTGGAATCCAAATTACCATTTGTATTGTACGTTTACATCAAAGGAAGTTTTCTTTGACGTTATCAGTTATTTGCTATTTGTCAATACTGAGTTCGACCCTTATACAAATTGTATGTTTAGACTTGTGTTTGAACTGATTGACTGTTTATTTACATTTCATTTTCATTTCATTTTTTGTAATGACTTTCTTTACATATGCTTATATAAAAAAACATGTTATGCACCTGTATTCTGAAGGTTCTCGGTGGTTCTTGAACTGACTTTACCAGGTGCAAACCCTTCTTACTTAATCACATAACCGAGTCTGGTTATGAACATATACTAGTATTAAACTATCTCGCTCCTAAAGAGCTTTTTGTATACTATGGAGGGGGTGTCTCCCATTTTCTAGGAGATTCCGACTCACAATCTGCAATTCTAATTTTAAAGGGATTCTATCCCACTAAGAGTGCAACACAGGGCTATCGGTTGGCAACACCCGGTGTATGTTTTTCTCTCTCTGGGTAGTGTGTTATGTCAGGTTATATTATGTCATGTTTCTTTATGTCGTATAACATCCATGTCAAGTGTAAAGCACATTGAAGCAGCCCAAAAGGTGTCAGGTAGCACAAAACCCCAAATACATATATTCCTGCGAGCGGGACTCAATTCAGAAAATGGGCCTGAATATCCAAAGTAGACATAAAAATAAAAGCTGGCAAGCAAACTACAATTTTGTTGGAGTGAAGAACTCCTTGCTGACCTCTATTTATAGGACAAGATAACTGCTCGCCAGGTTGAGAAGGTCAGAGGAGCCTGGATCATGGAGATTAACTTGCAGAATAGTCTGGCTCCAACCCAAGAGGAATCCTGCCTCCTACAGCACAATATAAATCCCAATAAACATCTTAGCAGGTTTCAAGAACTCCCAAGAAGCCCGGTCCAGGACTACTCCCAGAGGAGCCACCTTTATTATGCTGACGTTCTCGCCCCTGAGAGACGGCCCTTTCTGTACTCTACCCTTCTGTTAACCTCACTACAGAAGTCTGGAATATTGCTATTCAGGGCATTTGCTTCTTACCTGCAGAGTTCCCTCCTTCCCAGGCATCCTCGGCAATAGTCGCAGATGGCTCCTCCACCTTACAGTCACAAGTCAAACAGTCCTGAGTTTCCCAGGCAGATGCTTTCCTCACTTCCATCTTTTGCTCCTGGTTGCCAGGCTCCTGGTAATCCCAGGCACACATGGCCTCACCTTCTTCAAGATTCACAAGGTGGCACATACCACCATGAGCCCTGGTAGAAGGCTGCTTGCCCAGTTTCATTTCTACCCCTTCCTTGGACTGCTGGTGATCTTCGGTAGATGGTTCCTCCTCTTCTTTAATCTTAAACTGTTCCATAGAGGCCTGATCACCGGAAGAGCGCTCTTTCGCTACGTCAGCCTCCAGCCAGCCCTTGGAGTTGCAATGATCATTGACAGATGGTTCCTTTTCTTCAAACTTTACCCAGTCTATGCAGTCCTGATGGCCCTTGGCAGATGGGTCATTTGCTTCAAACTTTACCCAGTCTATGCAGTCCTGATGGCCCTTGGCAGATGGGTCCTTTTCTTCAATCTTTGCCCAAACTATGCAGTCCTGATGGCCCTTGGCACATGGTTCTTCTTCTTCAGTCTCCAGCCTGTCATTGGGGCTGCAATTATCAATGACAGATGGTTCCTTTTCTTCAAACTTTACCCAGTCTATGCAGTCCTGATGGCCCTTGGCACATGGGTCCTTTTCTTCAATCTTTGCCCAATCTATGCAGTCCTGATGGCCCTTGGCACATGGTTCTTCTTCTTCAGTCTCCAGCCTGTCATTGGGGCTGCAATTATCAATGGCAGATGGGTCCTTTTGTTCAATCTTTACCCAGTCTATGCAGTCCTGATGGCCCTTGGCAGATGGGTCCTTTTCTTCAATCTTTGCCCAATCTATGCAGTCCTGATGGCCCTTGGCAGATGGGCCCTTTTCTTCAAACTTTACCCAGTCTATGCAGTCCTGATGGCTCTTGGCAGATGGGTGCTTTTCTTCAATCTTTACCCAGTCTATGCAGTCCTGATGGCCCTTGGCAGATGGGTCCTTTTCTTCAATCTTTACCCAGTCTATGCAGTCCTGATGGCCCTTGGCAGATGAGTCCTTTTCTTCAATCTTTACCCAGTCTATGCAGTCCTGATGGCCCTTGGCAGATGAGTCCTTTTCTTCAATCTTTACCCAGTCTATGCAGTCCTGATGGCCCTTGGCAGATGGGTCCTTTTCTTCAATCTTTACCCAGTCTATGCAGTCCTGATGGCCCTTGGCAGATGGGTCCTTTTCTTCAATCTTTGACCAATCTATGCAGTCCTGATGGCCCTTGGCAGATGGGTCCTTTTCTTCAAACTGTACCCAGTCTATGCACCTTCTAAAATGCCCACTATGTTGAATCATGCGTTCTGTCAGCGCTAAACGCCCTGCGCGGCTGCGCCCCCTGCTCTGTGATCCGTTATTCTTTAAGCAGGGCATGAGCACGCATTAGATTTTCTTTCTCACCTCACCGTCTTCATCACCACCACTCAGAGTACATGATTGTCTCTCATGACACTCACCTGAAATATGAGGTTGTACACCAACCCTTCGTGACACTCACCTGAAACATTAGGCAGTGTGCATCAATAGTAAAGCTAAAATGCCTCTTGTGAATTTCTAGAGAAGGTAAGGTTCGATTGTGTACTTTCTTTACATTCAAGGAAAAGTTATTTTCAACTGCGTTTATTGGAACCTTAGTATTATTACCATGCCCAACACTTAAAGACTTCACCTTTCACTGATAATCACCGTAACTCCCTGAAAACAAGTATTCTTACAGCATTCATGATCAATAGGTGTCACAGATTGGAACCAGGAAGTACGGCATGAGAAATGTTACTTAGAGGCTGTATACAGGGGTGGGCCAACTTAAATATAAACAGACATTCCCCAAGGGAAAATCAACATATAGAATGGTCTTCTTCTACAAATGTCTCTTACACCATCTTTCCCATTTCCAGGGTGAGTGGTCAGGCTTTCGAGTCTCCGCCCTCACTGTTCCCAAATCTGAGAGGATTCATCTCACTCCTCTCTAATGATACAAGCTCCTTCTACTCCTCTCAACATAAGTGCAGGTTCTACAGGTTCCTGTAACCCAAGAAGGAGCCAGCCCTTGATGTTCTGCTGGACCCTCGATGGAATCCCTTACATCATCAAATAATAACTTTATTCAGCTGCAAGGACATCAAAGTACATCCTAACGCAATAAAACAGTTACTATAATTAAACAATACATCAGATCAAGAAAATCTACTTGGAGGTGCCATCTCCGCTACCCCCACACCATCCTGTATACAATCACAACTTTCACTCATTCATTCAAAGAGCACCATCCTAGAAGGCACCATCTCCGCTACCTACACTATCATGTATACAGTCACAACATTCCCTCATTCACTCAAAGAACACCATCCTAGAAGGCACCATCTCCGCTACCTACACTATCATGTATACAGTCACAACATTCCCTCATTCACTCAAAGAACACCATCCTAGAAGGCACCATCTCCGCTACCTACACTATCATGTATACAGTCACAACATTCCCTCATTCACTCAAAGAACACCATCCTAGAAGGCACCATCTCCGCTACCCCCACACCATCCTGTATACAATAACCACTTTCACTCATTCATTCAAAGAGCACCATCCTAGAAGGCACCATCTCCGCTACCTACACTATCATGTATACAGTCACAACATTCCCTCATTCACTCAAAGAACACCATCCTGAAGGCACCATCTCCGCTACCTACACTATCATGTATACAGTCACAACATTCCCTCATTCACTCAAAGAACACCATCCTAGAAGGCACCATCTCCGCTACCCCCATACCATCCTGTATACAATAACCACTTTCACTCATTCATTCAAAGAGCACCATCCTAGAAGGCACCATCTCCGCTACCTACACTATCATGTATACAGTCACAACATTCCCTCATTCACTCAAAGAACACCATCCTAGAAGGCACCATCTCCGCTACCTACACTATCATGTATACAGTCACAACATTCCCTCATTCACTCAAAGAACACCATCCTAGAAGGCACCATCTCCGCTACCCCCACACCATCCTGTATACAATAACCACTTTCACTCATTCATTCAAAGAGCACCATCCTAGAAGGCACCATCTCCGCTACCTACACTATCATGTATACAGTCACAACATTCCCTCATTCACTCAAAGAACACCATCCTAGAAGGCACCATCTCCGCTACCTACACTATCATGTATACAGTCACAACATTCCCTCATTCACTCAAAGAACACCATCCTAGAAGGCACCATCTCCGCTACCTACACCATCATGTATACAGTCACAACATTCCCTCATTCACTCAAAGAACACCATCCTAGAAGGCACCATCTCCGCTACCCCCACACCATCCTGTATACAATAACCACTTTCACTCATTCATTCAAAGAGCACCATCCTAGAAGGCACCATCTCCGCTACCTACACTATCATGTATACAGTCACAACATTCCCTCATTCACTCAAAGAACACCATCCTAGAAGGCACCATCTCCGCTACCTACACTATCATGTATACAGTCACAACATTCCCTCATTCACTCAAAGAACACCATCCTAGAAGGCACCATCTCCGCTACCCCCACACCATCCTGTATACAATAACCACTTTCACTCATTCATTCAAAGAGCACCATCCTAGAAGGCACCATCTCCGCTACCTACACTATCATGTATACAGTCACAACATTCCCTCATTCACTCAAAGAACACCATCCTAGAAGGCACCATCTCCGCTACCTACACTATCATGTATACAGTCACAACATTCCCTCATTCACTCAAAGAACACCATCCTAGAAGGCACCATCTCCGCTACCCCCACACCATCCTGTATACAATAACCACTTTCACTCATTCATTCAAAGAGCACCATCCTAGAAGGCACCATCTCCGCTACCTACACTATCATGTATACAGTCACAACATTCCCTCATTCACTCAAAGAACACCATCCTAGAAGGCACCATCTCCGCTACCTACACTATCATGTATACAGTCACAACATTCCCTCATTCACTCAAAGAACACCATCCTTGGAGGCACCGTCTCTGCTACTGTCATGCGGCCGACCCCATGGAGGATGTGGCAGCGGTTCCGATGGAGTGGCCATTAGAATGTCTGCACGCTTCCTTACTCTTGCATCGCTGGTAGCCAGAAAGTATTACTTCCGAGACTCCCCGGCTATCGGCGCGTTGCAATGTCTAAGCCACCGCTTTCGCTTACCTTGTTGCTATACGCTGTTGTATTTCTTTCTTTCGGGTCTAGTACCTCTCTCCCTCTCGCCCTCTCGGGGGCTTTCTTTTCTTCTCCTGATCTGCATTACTCCTATTTCGCTGTGTGGGTCCCCCTCGCTTTTCTCTTGTGGACATCCACAGTAACTACTGCCCTCCCTCCTATCCCACACACTGCGCTCCCTGCTACCCACCCCACACACTGCCCTCCCTCCTATCCCACACACTGCCCACCCTGCTATCCCCCACACTGCTCACTCTGCTATCCCCCACACTGCCCACCCTGCTATCCCACACACTGCCCACTCTGCTATCCCCCACACTGCCCACCCTGCTATCCCACACACTGCCCACCCTGCTATCCCACACACTGCCCACCCTGCTATCCCACACACTGCACTCCCTCCTATCCCACACACTGCCCACCCTGCTATCCCACACACTGCCCACCCTGCTATCCCACACACTGCCCACTCTGCTATCCCCCACACTGCCCACCCTGCTATCCCACACACTGCCCACCCTGCTACCCTTCACACTGCCCACCCTGCTACCCCTCACACAGTCCGCAGTTCGCTAGCACACTCGGTTCTTGGTGCTCTCCCCCACACCGCCTCTCTGCCCCAGTGCTGGTAGCCTGAAGCTGGGGCAGCTGCCTGGCACTGCCTATGCCTATGCCTCCTGCACCCCCGCCTCTGGGGCCAGGGTGAAGGGGTACCGCTGTAGCGCCCCTCCCTCCTTCCCCACTGCTGCTCACCTGCGGCTGCAGGTGCCTGGCACTGCCCGTTCCTGCTGCCCTCTTCCTCCTGCCTCCCCTGGGGCTGGATGCTGGTGCTGGCTCTGCCTGCGCTGCCCCGGAAGTGAACAATGACCACATTGAGCCCCTTCCTGTTGCCTTCAGTCACTTTACTTTCCTTAAATCCATACACTTTGAACCTCGCAAAAGACACGTGCATCATGTTCTTTGCCTTAGATATTATAGTTCTAAGTTTCATAATAAAGCTTTGAGATGGTGTTTTTCTTTAAGTGCTTTTTTATTACTTTGTCTTTTGGTAAATCAGTCCTTTTATTTGGCCAATGGTTTATTTATTGACTGAACGAAGTAGGAAGCGCTGAGAAATATGAGTGTCCATCTCCGCTTCTACATGCCATCGCCTGGGTTATTTTATATACACAGCAGGCATCAATGCTCTTTAGACCATAAAAGAACTTACACTAGATACGCAATCGGCAGCGAGCTTCTTACAATGAGGTGACTTTGAGGGACATTCTGACCAGATTGTGGAGGGGAGTAAAGGGAACAGTCACTGGGGACAATACATGTGTGGACCTACATAGATTAAGGACAATCCAAATGGTACGGCCAGCTGTGTCAGGGATGTGGCCATGATGGGAGAAGAGCTAGAATGGAGGCAGAGGACGTGAAGGACAGAGCCGGGTTAGAGGCGAGGGACATTTTTTAGCTAGCAGGCAGAGGAGAGGTAGGTTAAGAGTGTAACTCAGCTGCGAGGAGGAAGGCATGAATTTAGTTTCAAACAAATCCGTGTGGACTGTTTCTCGGATGTCAAGGGGGACAGACTTCCATGCAAGTGGAGCAAGAAGAGAGAAAGAGCGTAAGCGAGAGGAAGCATAGCTAGGAGAAGGAGCTACACGGCTAGTCGAGGAGGCAAAGCAGAGATTATGAGAAAGCTTGTTGACTTGCATAGAGGAGAACACATACAGTGGTGCCTTTCCGTGGATAGATTTGTGAACCAGAAGAATACATTTAAATGTAGCCCAGTTTTGCATCATCAGCAATCCAGCCTAGGGACAGTAGGAGTAAGTAGGAGTGAAGTGAGGGAGTACAAAGAGAATCCTGGTAGTGAAGTTAATGATCTTGTCAAGAGGAAATAAAGCATAGTTGGGGAGACCAAAGAGGATGCGGACGCAGTGTTCTAGTTTAGAAAAGACGAGTGGTTAAGAGATGCTTGGCAGTGTTGGGAGGAAGGAAGTGCCTAATTTTACTAACATTTAGCAGGTGGAAGCGAGCTGCTGTTCCAGTTTAGAGATGAAAGTAGAGAAGGTGTGAAAAGGGTCATAGATGACGCTGAGGTTTCTTACTGAAGAAGAGCAGGGGAGAGTGTCAGCTTTTAGCAGGGAAGAAGAACACCTCACCTGGAAGAGTTTAACATCGTAGAGTGCAAAGCCATCCAATATTTACTGCCAGACAGACAGTTGGACACATTAATAGAGAGATCAGAGGAGAATTCTGGAAAAGTGAAGAAGATCTGGGTGTTGTCCACGAAGAGTTGGTATGAGTACCCAAAAGTGGAGATTGGTGCCCCATGAGCAGACGTGTAGAGGATAAAGAGGAGTGGACCCAAGACGGAGCCTTGTGAAATACCAACAGTTAGAGGAGTGAGTTGACAGGTGTTGTTGCTTCAGGAGACAGAGAATTGGCGAGGTGCAAGAGAGGATTCGATCCAGGCAAGGAAGAAATCCCAAGAAGAAAGAGAGTACTTAGGGGGTGTCAGGTTTATTACTGAGCTCCCCTTCACTCTCACCTAAGGAAGAGGTAAAGTCGGATTGTCTGGAATCTCCCGTAGTCTTGTCCTTGGAGCTTCTCTGCACGGGTCCTCTTCTTCTTAAGGAGATAGGGTCTGTTCCGGGAGGTTGCCACAATTTCCTAGGAATGGAATCCGCTGGAAAGAACCTCTGGAATCAGCCCATATTTGGGGAAAAAGCCTTTTGGTGCGAAAAAAAAGAAAAGATGTAGATGACTCTCAGCGGTCTTGCGAACGATGGTGTTGGGTAAGGAAGATAATCAACGGCTAAGCGTGAGTGCGATTTCCAGGCAAGACAGAAAGAATCCGTGGAGTGCGGGAGAGACCAGGGAGGGACTAGGCAACAAGAGTAAGAATCCAGTAGGAGCGAAGAGAACAGAAAGTGGAGAAAGACCGGGTAAACGGCCAACAGCAGAAGAAATTCAGCGAAGGAGGGATGAACACAGCGGAAACCAGCCGGGAGACTGGCAGGCTGAGGGAGGCAAGCAAGAGAGATACAAAGAAGCAGTGCGTAAGAATAAACTTACAACGTTGGAACCAAAGCAGGTACAAAGTTGCAACGTGAGGAGGGTGCTTAGCCTATTTGGTTTTATGTGCTGTAGCATGTTGCAAAAAGAAAACACTAGATCAGGGAGCGTGCACGCTTAAGACATGAGGGAAAGTTCAATAGCGACTTCTCCATTCATCCCAGAGCTTCCAGGAGTGCCGATACATGACAGGGGGTCAGTGTAAACAACAGTGTCAAAGGCAGTGGACAGGACAAGGAGAATTAGTATAGATGAAAGGTTGCAGCGCTTAGCAGAGGCAATGAAGTTGGACACACTCATGAGAGCAGTTTATGTGGCGTACCAGAGTAGTGCGGAAGGAGAGACACAGGGTGAAAGTTAGCCGGTAGGTTTTGGGACAGTGCCCTGCTTTTTTGGGAGAGGGGTGACGGTGGCTGTTTTGAAAACACAGTAGAAGCAAGCAGAGTCAAAGGACAGGTTGAAGAGTTCAGTAAGGTGAAAGCCACAAATGGGGCAATAGGCTTGACTAGCCGAGGAGCAAGAGGGTCTGATGGGGCACACAAGTGGTTAGCCTTCATCAGTAGAGATATCACTTTGCCATTATTAGTGTGACTAAAGTGGGGGATAGAGGCAGAGAATGATGGTAGAGGAGGCAGAGTGTAAAATAAAGGAGGAGGGCGTGTGAGGAAGGTCAGGAGAGAGTGTCTTATTTTGGAAATGTTTGCAGCAGAGTATTGAGCTAGTTCATTAGCTGTTAGAGTGGAGTTGATAGTCATAGACTCAAGAGGAGTAGGTTTAGGGTGCCCTGTAGCCGGCAAGGATGGTTGGAGTGAGAGTCAATGAGGGTTAGGTAGAATTCCCTTTTCACTCTTTCAAGAGTGGACTTGAGAGACTTCAGGACAGAGAGGTAAAGGTGCAGGTCCTCCCGTGAGTGGGTATGCCTCCATTTGTACAGCAGACCAAACATAACAGCTACCACGGGTTGTATTAAGGATATTGTGTACAGGATAGTCCATAAATATTCAAAAGGTTGGACAAATGCAACGCTAAAACTCTCAATGTGGGATAGTCCAATTTAACAATCCAAGGGGTGAAAGAAAGCAACACAAAGTCGCTTAGTGCAGAATAATTTGTATAGTTCTTTATATAGCACAAAACAAGCTAAGAAGCAACTGAGCACTTTGCATGTCGTGAGGGCAACATATGAGGTAAGGCACACGTTTACCATATGCAACACAGATGTTCTGGCGATTGGATAGAAACATAAGTGGCCTAGGTGGCATCTAGTTATTAACTGGAGATTAAGGTCTTGAGTTCCTTCCCAAACTGCAGCAGCATTGGCACCGGCCGGATTGCTACTGAGATGGTGCTCCAGTAGGCAGGGACATAGCAAGAGACGGCCTGTTTCCTGTTTTCTTTCTTGTGTTCCAGCTGGATCTCAAGCCTAGAGATGGTCTTGCTCTTGCAGGTGGGTGACTCACATGAGCTGCAGGGCTTTGCATGTAGGTAGGTAGGTGTGTGAGCTGTGGCTGCCTTATAGGGGGTACATGCAGTCTTGAAGAGTATCCTGGATGGGTTGAAAAGCCTGTGCAGCTCCCTTAGGATGGGGAAATGTGGTGGAATTATTTGTTTCTCATTAGGAGTAATTCTGTGCCATGTTGGATGGTCCTAAGAGGGGCTAGCTGCGTTGCCAGAATGTGGATGTGGAGGGTGTTTTCCACATTGATGTGGGAGATTACCTAGGCCTAGACTGTGGTTCTCATCTCCTTGGGGCTGTGGGGGGGAGGGGTCACTTTCACCAATAGGATTAGCCAGGAAGGAAGGAGAGAGTGCTGTTTACGATGCACCTGAGTAATTTGGCAGTCGGGACCCGGTGAGGTGTGAAGCCGTCAACGTGCATGTCATTAGCCATCCTTGAATGGTATCTTGCTTAGCTAGTTGAGCGGGTAGAAGAGATTCCATCCTTGTGGGATAGAGCTTCGGGTAGGTGCTTGTCATCCAAGTTTGGATGGGGCTGACACTGACATTTCCTGATATTTGATAAACTGAGTAGAACTAACTTTTAGGTATAGCTAGCTATTATTAGCCACTATTGGTGGAGTGAGGTATCAGTGTCATTGAGATTTAATCCCAATAGCTCCAAATATAGATAATAAATCCCCAGGGCGAGTATTGAGCCTTGCAAGACTCAGTGGGTGGGATTCAGACTGAGTAGAAGAGCAACCGTCTGAGACAGGGTCAGCTGCCAATGCCACCAAGATACAAGTGACATTCCATTCCCGAAACGGCAGTAACTCCAGCTGCAATAATATGAATAAATCCACATAATTCAGTGAATTCAGAGCTCCAGAAGCCCAAAACACAGTCTCTGAACGCGTGACTCGGCAGCTTGAATGATGAATCGAAACTGACATTGGGAAAGAGGAACAGTCTCATGCCTGCAGACAGAAGCTTGCAACAAAGTTGTTACAGCGAGAGACAAGGTTTCATGTCAACAGGCACTTGCATAGACTTTGGTGGTGCACACATGTTACAATGCAGACACATAGTTGTCTGTACCTCTCCTTAGGGGATTCTGCCAAGACATCTCCTGCAAGGCCTCTGGGGAGTACGCGTTTTTGGGACTGGTCGCTGTAGGTGAGCGCAGGCCTTTCGGAGAGGTTGCCTGGATATCTCTACAGGTACGGGGTGATGGGATCATGTTGACGGGGTCACCAAATGAAGGAAAGTCCCTGTTACGCTCACACCAGAAGAAATGCAACCCTCTAGGGAAAAAAGGCCAAGCGATTGCTTGCAAGGATAACAAGGTTTAATTGTACAAAGTAAAGGTGCCCGCAGTGGGCCCTAATGCTTGAGAACGTTCTGACTCAAAACTGATTGTTAGCACATAATGAATGGCCACAGCATCACTAAGGACCTCACATATAGGGTCTAAAGCCGCACAGCTGATTGGTAAGACAGTATACATGGTCCTGCTCCATAGGGGATGCCAGGCTATGATTGGTTCTCACCTCCGCCTTCTGCTGTCTCCACGTGGGTCAGCTGGGCTCATCTCTTCAGGGACTGATGGTCAGGCGCTTCACATGTTGCTGTTCTAAGGCTACTCTTGTGAGCTACATCATTATGGCATGCACCTGGGAGGCTCATGGACTGGCCCCAGGGGGCAGGGAAAAAATACAATCATGCTGAACCACACATTCTACGCTCTATCTCCATTAGACTCCGCCCACCCAAAGCTTCCACCTTCGTATTCCTCTCTGTACCTCGTTCCACCAAGGTTGTATTTGTGAGAAGAGGTGACATGGTCATGCATGTTCAGGTTTTATACAACCATTTGTTTTATTGCAGGCGGGCTGTGGTCACTCACTTATCGGGAATGCAGGGGCTCTTGGACAGGGTCAGTGAGGGGTGCTGTCCATCCTGGTGGCCTGGGTAGGGGTTAGAGGTCTGATGCCAGCCTAGTTGTGATGAATGGGCAGGGCGAGGAATCTGGTGCTGTCTCACAGCCTTGCAGGGCTCATTCCTCATTGGGATACTAAATAATTGCAACAGTCAGGGCACAACAGGACGTTTCTGTGCAAATTAGCAGTGCAGGCTCATGTGTCCTCAGCGTTTGGGTCGGTTCATGTTTCTCTGCCGGGCCTACGTTTACTGTGTAGCCATGTAGGGCTGCATTCATCTTCCATAACTGTAAAATGGCGTCTCTTAATATGCGCACACTTCGTCTATGAATCTATAATGCCAGTGATATTGCATCTGCGCTGAGTTTCTCTAACACGGCCCTTTCCCCCCTAGCACATCGTGCCATTACAACAGGAGTGGGATCTGATTCAGTTGATAACAATTGAAAATCCATGCTGATAATTGTTGTACCACTAGAAGGGGAAATAAAATTGTTGAACTCCTTGGGCCTCATTACAAGTCAGGCGGTAAGGGGTTAACGGCGCCGGTAAAGGTGCCGGCGCCGTCAACTCCGTACCGCCTGATTACGAGGTCCCCTTGCGGGACCCGGTCTGCACGTCTGGTTCACCAGACGTGCAAAGCGGATCCTGTGAGGGGAAGAGGGAGCAAACAACGGGCCACTCGTAATCGGCCCGTTTTTTGCTCCCTCTCCCATTCCCATTCCGCCCTATGGGGGCTGAAATGGGAATGGGGAAGGCCTGGGTCCGGGATCCCAGAGGGAGGAATTATCGGGCCCTCCAAACTCAGAATGGCCCGGTAATTCCTCATTCTGGGAACCCAGACCCGATTTTGGCTAACGCCAAAATCGTAATGAGGTCCCTTGACTCTGACCGTATATCTACTCTTAAGGAGGTTTTGCTCTCTCAGCTGCGCATCCCAACTGGTCACACTCCCACTCTCTCATTATAAAATCCAACAGTGGGATCGAATAATATTAAAAACACAGCCAGCCCATACCTCTATTAGACCTAGTGCCCTAAATCCCACTTCTCCCGAACCTCTTTTTTTTGGTACCAAGTTACCGCCAGTCCCGGGTCCATGAGGGTTGGAGACCTATCTATTTAAGTTATTCCAGTCGGCAGAATCAGATTCAGAAGGGTCAGACGACTTTGAAACCTTATACGAATGAGTCGAGACCTGCTTCTTTTCCGATTCATTTAAAAACACAGAAGGAAGCCTTACCCCACCAGAAGAAATGTCCAACCTAGCAGCTGTTATGGCCTAGTTGGCAACCCATTAAATGCAGGCTGAAACTAGGCTCCAAGGAAACTTAACAAAATTGGTTGAGTTGCAAGGGAGACCCCTACTACCAGAGGGGAAACTTCAAGCATACCTAGAAGGCAAAGATCTAGGGAACTTCTTTCTGAATTTCAAACGATTAAGCGAGCAGTTGGGGTGGGAAAAAAATCTAAAAAGATGTTACTTAGGGCCCCTGTTGAAAGTTGAACTACTGACCGCCTACCAACTACTTAATCTTGCCCAGGGAGAGGGGGGTGCGGTTGCGCGGCTTGCAAAATGACTGCAGCCTGAGATGCTCCGGTAACAGCCTCATTATCCTGTTACATATCCTCCATCCTGGGAACCAGTTCACCCTTCGAAATCCTCATCTACATCCAAGGAAATCTGGGGCATCTTGGGCCTCATTACAAGTCAGGCGGTAAGGGGTTAACGGCGCCGGTAAAGGTGCCGGCGCCGTCAACTCCGCACCGCCTGATTACGAGGTCCCCTTGCGGGACCCGGTCTGCACGTCTGGTTCACCAGACGTGCAGAGCGGATCCCGTTAGGGGAAGAGGGAGCAAACAACGGGCCACTCATAATCGGCCCTTTTGTTGCTCCCTCTCCCATTCCCATTCCGCCCTATGGGGGCTGAAATGGGAATGGGGAAGGCCTGGGTCCGGGATCCCAGAGGGAGGAATTATCGGGCCCTCCAAACTCAGAATGGCCCGGTAATTCCTCATTCTGGGAACCCAGACCCGATTTTGGCTAACGCCAAAATCGTAATGAGGTCCCTTGACTCTGACCATATATCTACTCTTAAGGAGGTTTTGCTCTCTCAGCTGCGCATCCCAACTGGTCACACTCCCACTCTCTCATTATAAAATCCAACAGTGGGATCGAATAATATTAAAAACACAGCCAGCCCATACCTCTATTAGACCTAGTGCCCTAAATCCCACTTCTCCCGAACCTCTTTTTTTTGGTACCAGGTTACCGCCAGTCCCGGGTCCATGAGGGTTGGAGACCTATCTATTTAAGTTATTCCAGTCGGCAGAATCAGATTCAGAAGGGTCAGACGACTTTGAAACCTTATACGAATGAGTCGAGACCTGCTTCTTTTCCGATTCATTTAAAAACACAGAAGGAAGCCTTACCCCACCAGAAGAAATGTCCAACCTAGCAGCTGTTATGGCCTAGTTGGCAACCCATTAAATGCAGGCTGAAACAAGGCTCCAAGGAAACTTAACAAAATTGGTTGAGTTGCAAGTGAGACCCCTACTACCAGAGGGGAAACTTCAACCATACCTAGAAGGCAAAGATCTAGGGAACTTCTTTCTGAATTTCAAACGATTAAGCGAGCAGTTGGGGTGGGAAAAAAATCTAAAAAGATGTTACTTAGGGCCCCTGTTGAAAGTTGAACTACAGACCGCCTACCAACTACTTAATCTTGCCCAGGGAGAGGGGGGTGCTGTTGCGCGGCTTGCAAAATGACTGCAGCCTGAGATGCTCCGGTAACAGCCTCATTATCCTGTTACATATCCTCCATCCTGGGAACCAGTTCACCCTTTGAAATCCTCATCTACATCCAAGGAAATCTGGGGCATCTTTTGAGCCTAACTCCGTCTGCAACCGAGTGCTGGAAGGTTTGGTGTGAGAATCCAGATGGCTGCGGGCCTGCCGAAACCGTTGGAGGCGAGGAGGGGGATGGGCGCTCATATTGCATCTAGAAGCAAGCAGATCTCGGTGGCTGTACCCCACACCACCACCCGCCGGGACTACAGTGACGGGCACGCCTGGCTCCATGGGGAGTGGGGTGAGGACTCGAGGCCCGACACCTTCCGTTTCGCCTCCACCCAGCTCTTGTACGGAGATGTTGGCTGCCCCGTACTGTAGACACCCCTTATCCCACCCGCGGCGTTACTGACTGGATGCTCGCCCGCAGCACGGCCCGCACACCTGAGGGGATCCGGTCATAGGGCGCCTGCTTGACTTGACTGCCTGACACCTCAAGGATACAACTTTCCCATACATGGCGGCCCTGTGACTGCGAACTTACCTTGTACTTGGCTCGTGGAAGCCGCCACGCCAATCCTATCCGGGCACTGTGCCCCATTGCTGTGCTTTGGGTCGGGCAGCCCCCTGTGTTGACCCAGATCCTTGTGGAGGCCCCGCAAAGACAAACCGCAGTGGGAAGCTGAGCCAGGAGACTACGCACAGACCCCAGGATTCCAGCGAGCCGGGGAACGGATTTGCATCCATCGAATGTTGGGGCGCCTACACCTGCCCCGTTCTTGGCTGGGGGGGAGCCCTCAGTGGTTGGCCATCGGGGCGGAGATCACTGGGTGTTATTTCGACTGTTATTTCAATACCGCTTCCCGTAATAATTAACAAAGTGTGAATAATCTCACCTTGACAGATCGAGGAGACTGCCAGAGAACAACCAAGTGCAGCAGTGAAATCCACCCTAGGACGGCCCTGTCCTCTCCGACCCGGAGTAGGAATAACCAGGGGAAGGAACAGGGTCGCCAGGGAAACCCTCGATGGGGAAGAAAACCCTGGTAGAATCTGGAAGTGTGGTGGATCCGGATAGCTGATGAATGTCTTCTATTAGTGGCAGTGGAAGGCAGGCAGGAAGGCTTCGTCTGGATGAACAAAGGAAAATGGTCAGAGTAAGTTTGTAAAGAATGGAATGGGAGTGGTAATTAAACGACACAGTAAAGGTGTCTCACCAGCAGAGGCTGGAGTGAAGGATAGGATGATGGATCTAGGGCCTCGAGGGAGAAGTGAATGGGAGACGAGAGCTCTACAAGAAATAATAATAGGGTCAGAATCCGTATCGGGAGAGAAGGAAAAGAATTGTGATAGAAGGGCACTTACGGCTATCGGGTATCTCAGAAGAGACGAGATCAGGGTTGGCGTAATTGTAACGCCGATGGATATCTGGGCTCGGCGAGAAATCCTGAGAGAAGGGAGGACCGGAATGGAAGGGAGAGTCCGGAGACGAGAGCTTGAGAGACAAAAGATTACAGCGTTAGTCGGAGAAGTCAGTTTGAAGAGGCAGAGCATTGAAATCCCTAGAAGCGAACTCACGGAGCATCTGTTGAAACAGAAGCGATGCGAGGAGTTGTCGTCTTCCGTGTTTGATAAAGGATCACCTGAGCAGGCAAGAGCGTCTCGGAGAGACGTGAAAAGACTAGACCGCTACTTTCAGCATGGAAGTCATCTTGAGAAGGATTCTCTGGAGTCGCGTAGTGAAGAGTACCACACAACCGGTTGCGAGCCCACAGAGACCACCTCCCACAATGTGTAACAGTATACCCCCTCCTCCTTGGGGGAGAACCCGGTTTACCTGGGTGAAAAAGAAAGAACAGTCGAATCAATTTAGGAGCATGAACTCCAGAAGCTGGTTCCCAGGATCGTTCAGCAGGTGAATAGCCTTTCCAATCTACCAAAAACTGCAGTTTACCCCTCCTGTAACGAGAGTCACAAATATTGGCCACTTCATATTCAGATCCAGTAGCAGTGAAGACCGGAGGCGGAGGAGGGGTTCCTGATCTCCGGAAACGGTCCGGAACGACCAACTTGATTTGAGATAAGTGAAACACTGGATGAATCCGAGACCAGGAAGTCAGTAGGGCGAGTCTGACTGCAGCAGACCCAACCCAGGATAAGACTTTAAAGGGTCCAAAATACCTGGGAGATAATTTAGAAGGGACAAGATGCCAGGGAAGGAATCGGGAATCCAGCCAAACAGAATCTCCCGGGAGGATATTAGGGGCTGCCCGACGATGCTTGTCTGCGTTCCTCTTAGCCCGATCTTGGGCCTCTTGAAGTGATAGTCTGGCTAGCTTCTGACCCTCTTGTATATCCGAGATAAGACTGTCAACCCCAGGGCAACAGGAAGCAGGAATAGAAACGGTAGGTACAAATGAAGGGTGATAACCATAGGAACAATGAAAAGGACTGGTATGAAGTGCAGAATGTTTGGCGTTATTGTAGGCGAACTCTGCAAATGGGAGCAATTCAACCCAATTATCCTGGGCTGCTGAGATGAAACATCTCAAATATCCTTCCAAAGTTTGGTTTAAACATTCCGTCTGCCCATTAGTCTGGGGATGGTATCCAGAACTTAAGGCTCTCTTGATTCCCATAATGTGACATACCTTCTGCCAGAAAAGGGAGGTATATTGGGGGCCTCGATCCGATACAATGGTATCTGGGAGTCCATGTCGAGAAAAGATTTCGGAAAGAAAGATCTTTGCCATAGTCACTGCTCCAGGAAGTTTCACTAATGGGGTGAAATGCGCCAGTTTGGTAAAGTAATCGATGGTGACCATGATAGTGGTTTTATTCTCAGAAGAAGGTAGGTCTGAAACAAAATCGGTGGAAATTATCTGCCAAGGTCGGTCAGGAATGGGCATCCTTGAAAGTAAGCCCAGAGGGGACATCCGAGGAGATTTAGTCTGAGAGCAAATAGTGCAGGCTGCAACATAATCACGGACATCTGCCTTTACTTCTGGCCACCAAAAATGTCATTGAACGAGCTCCAAGGTTGAGGGCTATCCTCGATGGCCAGCTGCTCGGGAGTCGTGACACTTTTGTAGAACTTCTTGTTGGAAGGAAGGAGTGGGAATCAGAACTTGAGCTCCTCGAAAATAATGGCCCTCTCTTCCGTGAGCTGATGGTTAGCGGCAATTTCTTCACATAGGAATTTGTTCTGATTAGTGGCTGACAGTACTTCTTGAAGAAGATCAGTTAGCACAGCGACAAACCGTGCTGTGGGGAACATCTTTTCAGTACAGAAATTAGAAGTTGGAGAATCTTTTCGAGAAAGAGCGTCGGCCCTTAAGTTATGTTTTCCAGGAAGGAAGGTGAATTCGATCCGAAAGGGGAGAAAGAAATAGGCCCAGCGAGCTTGTCTACTGTTGGTGGTCTGGGCATTCTGGAGTACTCTGAGATTTTGGTGATCGGTGCGAACCTTGACAGGAAAAGAAGATCCCAGCAGTAGATGTCTCCACTCTTCGAAGGCCCGCTTAATTGCTAGAAGTTCTTTCTCAAGGACTGAATAATTCAGTTCTGCTGCGTTGAATGTCCTAGACAAATACGCGACTGGTCTTTCTTCCCCCTGATCAGAGAGTTGTAACAGCACAGCTCCCAATGCGTATTGAGAGGCGTCAGTCTCCACAATAAATGGCTTGGTCTGATCAGGGGTGATCAAAATAGAAGCAGAAGTGAACATTTCTTTCAAAGTTTGAAAGGCACTTTGGGCTGCTTCGTTCCAGAAGAATGTGATGTTCTTCTTTAGTAAGTGTGTAATGGGCAGAATGATTTCAAAAAAACAGGGGATAAATTTCTGTTAGGCAGAAACCTGTGCAGTTCCCTTGGGGAACACTGCAAAAGATTTAAGACTACAGGTATAGCAGTAAACCCACTTGGTAGCAGTCTGCACCACCCAGATTTACTTGGTAGCTGTGGCTGAGCAGTCAGACTTCCCTCAAGAAGAGTTAGGCAGTATGTAAAGTATACACCTTAGGTACTCAAATACAATAGCACAAGCAAACACTGACCAGAGCTTGGTTTCAAAAGTATATAGTTATTTATTTATTAAACACACATAAGTTGAAATCACTCTAGCAAAAATATAGTAAAAACTCTTCAAACACAGTTATAATGAAAGCAGTTTCAACCCTTACTCCTATCTAGACAACTCTAGGTTAACACCACATAATTCGAACAGAGGTGAGTGCTTAACGTTAGATGACACTCTAGTAGGTTCAAGAAAGGGATAAAAGAAACAGAAATAGGTTAAACACACCACTCTAAGGTCCAGAACACTTGCAATAGGCTCAAAGAAGTACAAAGTCACAGGTGAGCAAAAGTCACTAGGCAGGGCCCACTCTTAGAGTAGCCGGAGCGAAAATGTGCCCAAGATCACACTGTTAGTAGGGATTCAAAGTCTTGCAAAGAGTTAGAAAGAGTTTAGAGTGGCTTAGAAAGTTTAGCCAGGGTGTCCCAGGCACTCCCAGGTTCGAAAGCCGGGGGCTAAAACTACCCCGTACAGTCGGTGGCAAGGGAAGCCAGGCGGAACACGGTACCTTAAGCGGAAAGGATCCTCCGGCTGTGGCAGTTGTTCCAGGCAGTGGCAGCAAGGCTCGACGTCGGTCAGGGGAGAAGAAGTTCTCGCTGAAGAGCAGAAGAAGAAGGTCGTTGCACTGCCCGGGAAGAAACCAGCCACGGAGTCCTCCGGTTAAAGGGTTGTACCGACTTTCGCGGTTAGGGGTAAAAGTTTGGTATTCCGGTTGCCGGGGTGCTTGGCACGGGCAAGGCGGCCACGAGATACCTCGAGAAGCGGAAAGAAGGTGAAAACTGGTTGTCCCCACCAGTCAAGGGAAGGAGCCACTCCGTTAAGAGTTCTCCTCGGTCGTCGGGAAAGGTGGTGAGACGGTTCCGCAGGGCTCCACCGGGTGGTGTCGTCGAAGCAGGTCGGCTCAGCTCTTCCCTCGTCGGATTCTTGGTCCTGTGGCGACTTCTGAAGTTCCAGTCCCCAAAGCCCTGCTTTTATGCAGCAAACCCCCATTCACCCAGCCTAGCTGTCACTCAAACATGCTAAGTGGTGAGCCGGCCGGCTCACCACTTGGGCCAATCAGGACGGAGTGCGACTTGAGTTACCAAGGTAACTCAGTCCAGGGTGCCTAAATCCCCCTCCACCCCTCCTAAGTACCCCAGACAGAGTGGCACCACTTTGGAGGGCTTCTGTGGAGAAGCCCGCCAAAAGTGGAACAAAGGGCTCCACTTTGGGTCAGAGTTACAGAGGCGAACGCCAACGCCATTTTAGAATCAAGTTTTGGCAAAAAGTCCCAACCGGAGTTATAATAATAAATATATAAACCGGCGGTATGTTTAAGGCTACCGTAAATAAATAATTAAATGTGTTAGCCTAAAACAATGGGAAATCCCATAGGGAAATATTCGCGGTCGAATATAAAAAGTAGTTTCCACTGCCACCAGCCAAAACTCGATCAGGGGGGACGGAGACGTGCCCCCTCGACTAACAGACCCTGGGGCAATCAAATTGCCCCAGCCAGTACGTCCACAATATGATGGTTTGTACTGGTTCTGTTCAGGATTCAAGACTAGCAAAGTCTTTGGTGACTTTACATGCCCTAGGAGACAGTAGTCAGTCCCAGGGTATGGAGTCTATGTTGGGGAGTCCCTAGGACACCCCTGGGTCACGGCACAGAGGGTGCTGTGTAACCCACATCACAAAAATACATGAGGCCCTATGGAGTAAAAGACCCCATAGCCCATTCAACACAAGGTTTAACCAAGAAAACACACTTCAACAGGTCCAAGAGTGAGGGTAAAAGAGTCTCACTCTTGGCAGGAGAAAAAAAGAAACCCCAGAAATCCAGCAAAGCTGCTGGGGGACTCACTAGGTAGGGAAATTCAGTCCAAACAGAGAATTCTCCCTAACACTCGCCCCCCCCCAGACTAAGGGACAGGAGGATTTAATCCACTCCTGGATGAACCTCATACCTCTAGTCGATGATATACATCCTAGAGAGTCCATCAGCATTTTGATGGTGACACCCTGACCTGTGCTCAATGGTGAAATCAAACCCTTGCAGGCAGATAAACCATCTCAATAGTTTTGGATTTTCCCCTTTCATTTGCATTAACCATCTCAAGGGTTGGTGGTCAGTCTGAATAACAAAAGTAGAACCATACAAGTATGGCCTAAACTTCTTCAGTGCCCACACAATAGCAAAGCATTCTCTTTCGATAGTTGCCCACCTTGTCTCAGGATCCTTCAGTTTTCTACTGATGAAGCAAATGGGGTGCTCCCTACCCTTCTCATCCAGTTGGCTTAGAACTGCACCTATACCTACATTGGAAGCATCAGTTTGTACAATGAAAGGTTGGTGGTAGTCAGGAGCTCTCAAGACTGGAGCTTGGCAAAGAGCTCTCTTCAGTTTTTCAAAGGCCTGATTGCACTCCTCATTCCATTTTACCTTTTTAGGGAATTTGGGAGAGGAGATTACATTCAGTGGAGAAGCTATGGTCCCATAGTTCTCAATGAAATTCCTGTAATATCCAGTGAGGCCTAGAAAAGCTCTCACTTGGGTTTGAGTAGTTGGTGTTGTCCAATTTTGCACAGCTTCAATCTTGCTGGGCAAAGGCCTTATTTCTCCACCTCCTACCTCATGTCCAAGGTAGACCACTTTACTTTGACCAATCTGGCACTTACTGGCTTTGATTGTCAAATGGGCCTGTTTCAGAGCCTGCAACACATGTCCTAGGTGGTTCACATGTTCTTCCCAGGAGTGGCTGAAGACTGCAATGTCATCCAAGTATGCCATGCAGAAATCTTCCATTCCAGCCAGAACTTGGTTCACCATCCTTTGGAATGTGGCAGGTGCATTTTTTAGTCCAAAAGGCATGACCTTAAACTGGTACAAGCCAACTGGGGTTGAAAATGCAGTTTTCTCCTTGGCATGGTCTGTCAGGGCTATTTGCCAATAGCCTGACGTCAGGTCAAATGTGCTGAGGTACTTGGCTGCACCAAGTTTATCCACCAACTCATCTGTCCTGGGCAAAGGGTGGGCATCAGTCTTGGTGACTGCATTTAGAGCTCTATAGTCCACACAGAATCTCAAGTCTTTGGATCCTGCCTTTGGTACTAACACAACTGGGCTAGACCATGGACTGGTAGAGGGCTCTATTACCCCGAGATCAAGCATCTTCTTGACCTCTCCTTTGATGTGGGTTCTGATATGTTCTGACATTCTGTACCCCCTGCTTTTGACTGGCAGACAGTCACCAGTGAGTATCTCATGCTGGCCCCAAGGGGTCAAGCCTGGTGACAGTGAGAACAGGGAGGCAAACTGATTTAACATAGATTTGCACTCCTCTTGTTGCTCAGGTGTCAGGTCTGAAGAGAGATTGACTCCTTCAACTTTTTCATCTAAGGGCACACCTCTGAGGAGATCAGGGAGAGATTCACTCTCTTCTTCCTCTGCAGCTGAAGCTAGAAGCAAGGCTCCTACATCAGGCCTGGAGATGTATGCTTTTAGTCGGTTGGTGTGGAAGACTCTAGGAGCTTCCCTGGGTCTGCCCAGATCCACCAGATAGTTGACCTCTCCAAGTTTTCCCACAATCTTGAAGGGTCCCATCCATTTGTCTTGCAAGGCCCTCTGCCTTGTTGGGAGCATAACTAGAACTAGCTGGTCTTGAGTAAACTCAACCATGTTAGCCTTCTGGTCATGCCAATGTTTGACCAGAGCTTGACCAGCTTTCAAGTTGTCACTTGCTTCTGCCATCATGTGTGACATTCTCCTCCGGAGACCTATCACATAGTCAGTCACTCTGACTGGCTTGAGGGGCGGAGCACCTTCCAATCCCTCCTTAATCAGGGCCAATGGACCTCTGACTGGATGGCCATAGAGAAGCTCAAAGGGAGAATAGCCTACTCCCTCCTGAGGGACTTCTCTATAAGCAAAGAGAAGGCATGGCAGTAGAAGGTCCCACTTTTTCTTAAGGGGTTCCTCTAAAGCACCTATCATGCTCTTCATGGTTCTGTTAAATCTTTCAACCAACCCGTTTGTCTGAGGGTGGTATGCTGTTGAGAACTTGTAAGTAACTCCACAGGTTTTCCACATGGCTTTCATGTAGTGGGACATAAAGTTTGATCCCCTGTCAGAGATTACTTCCTTAGGAAACCCAACCCTGGTGAAAATACCAAGGAGGGCCTTAGCCACAGCCGGAGCTGTAACAGTCCTCATAGGAATTGCCTCAGGGTACCTAGTAGCATGGTCTACTACAACAAGTATAAACCTGTTGCCTGAGGAGGTTGGAGGATCAAGGGGACCAACAATGTCAATCCCTACCCTCTCAAATGGGACTCCCACAACTGGGAGAGGCACTAAAGGTGCCACATTCTTGGAACCAACCTTACCAGAAGTCTGGCAGGTATGGCAGCTCTTACAATATCTATCTACTTCAGCCCCCATCTTTGGCCAATAAAAGTAGAGTGAGAGCCTTTCCTTGGTCTTCTTGAAACTCAAGTGACCAGCCAAAGGTATCTCATGGGCTAGTTGTAAGAACTGTTGTCTGTTCTCTTGTGGGACTACAAGGCGTTTGTAGTCTCCAGGTTCAGACTCAGTCGGTTCACTGTAGAAGAGGCCATCTTCCCAGTGTAACCTATACTTCCCAGGCTCTTGCCCATCAGCTTGAGAAGCTGCCTGGTGGCGGAGACCTTCCAGAGTTGGACATTCTCTTTGCCCCTTACGAAAAGCTGCCCTGCTAGGCCCACCTTCTGCCAGTAAAGACTGCAGCTCAGGATGGTCCTCAGGGTCCAAATCTCCAATAAGGTTGGGGCCTCCTTCTAGCTCTTCCTCAGAGTCTAGCTCAACCACACAGGGTTGTACCTCCCTCTCAGCCTCAGCTGGAGGTGGAGTTACAGGTGTAACTTTGGACAACCTAGGGGAAGTCCTTGTTGGAAGCACTGGAGTGCTTGCTGCTGGCTTTTTCCTAGGAGTCTTGGGTTGCCCCTTTGCTCCTGATCTGGTTGATACTGCAGTAAGTTGCTCCAGTGGGAGAGGAGTGATTTCTGTCATCATCTCCTGAGATAACCCTCTCAGGGTTTTCTCTCTTGCAGGTTTTGTGAGCTCCTGTAACCTTTTGCTAGGGGGTCTGGGGGTATGTGACACAACTCCAAGAGCTTTGAGGTCATTACCCAACAGAACCCTACCTGGCACTTCACATTGTACACTGACAGGTATTTTTACAGCCATATCATTACATTGGATGAGAACTGGTAACTGGGGACACATCTGCACAGGCCCACCAGCTAACTTGGTGAGGCATTTGGGTGCCTTAGCAACATCCTCTGCCTTGAAAAATGATTCATCCACCACAGTTATGCTGGCTCCAGTGTCCCTAATGGCAGGAGTCTCCTGACCATTCACCTGGACACTGTCCTTATAATACTCTTTAGTATTATCTGGGATAGAGTTATAGACATCTAAATTCTGTTGTTCCCACAACCCCAGAGAGACTAAAGAAACACTAGCTGAGACTCCAGTGGGTTCATCAGCTAGTAATAGAAAGTTTCCACTTGCCATATGTACTTCCTCCTCTGGAGCGAAGGCTAAGGAGGCAAGCTGGACCCCTGAAGGTTTACCCTTACATCTGGGATCTCCTTTCACATGGTCAGTAGCCTTACAAACAAAGCATGAGCCAAAGGCTCGCTGGAATGGAGGCTTGTTCTGACCTCCTTCTGGTCTGGGACCAGGAGGTACACTAGCCTGATTTGGTTTCCCTTGTGGCTTACCCTTATAGTTTGGTTTGGGGCCCTCTTTGGAATTTGTAGTATTAGAATTCTCTTTGGAGTCCTTTTTGGGCTGTTTCTCCCCATCCTTCTTCTGAGTGACCCCAGAATCCTTGTGAGTGGCCCTGTTGGCAACCCACAAGTCAGCAGCCTTAGCTAGTTTCCGGGAATCTAATTCCCTGGAATCAGCCAAGTGTTGTCTGAGCTCAGGAGAGCAGGCATCATAAATAGTCTCCAACATAAACAAATTCTTCATACCTTCATAAGTGTTCACCTTGTAACCCTTAATCCATCCCTCTAAGTTTTTCAAACATTCACTCACCCAGGTAGCCCAAGGGGTACCATCATGCTTTTTGAGGCTCCTAAACCTCTTAAGATACTGGGAAGGGGTCTTCCCAAACCTAGCTATCAAAGCTAGTTTTACACATTCATAGTCCTTCCTATCCTCCTCCCCCATCTCCATCACCACATCAGTTGCAACAGGGGGAAGCCTAGAGAACAACCAGGTGAGTAAGTCATTTCCTGTGATGTTCTGGAGCCCATGATTATATTCAAACAGAGACAACCAATCCAACACATCCAACTTAGGCTCATACATACCAATCAATTCTTTAGGCATCCGGGGTCTTTTAGGACTGGAACTTCTAGAGGAGCCAGAGAGAGAAACATTCTCAACAGATAATTTCTTCATTTCTAAGTCATACTTGAGCTCCATTTCCCTTAGCCTTAGTTCTTTGTCAGTTTGAGCATTAAGTTTCTTATACTCCAATTCTAGTTTCATTTTCTCTAGTTCAAAGTACTGAGGACTAAAGGTGGGACCTGGTAAAGGTCCAGTAGGTACAGCAGGTAGAGCAGGCAGAGGCCTAGGGGGGACAGTCACAACAGCCTCACCCTCCTCTTCTGACTCTTCCTCAGAATCATCAACATTTTGCTCCATGTTAACTTCAATACTGTCATCTACAGTTGCTGGAGTGGTAGGTTCCTCTGAACCATCACCCAGACTTTGGTTAGCTAACAATCTTTCAATCAGCTCCATTTTCTTGCCCTTAGTCAGGAGATCCTTATGTTTACAGAGCACTCTTAAACAATCAGCAGTTTTGGCTGCAAGGGACTCTTGACTATAGCTTTCTATAACTGACATGTTAGAGGTTTACTTTTATAGTGCTAAGCTTTGTGGTTAGTTGCACTAAGATATTCAAAGCACAATAAAATGTATACTCAATACAAATCCCACCGCTGCCACCAGTGTTAGGCAGAAACCTGTGCAGTTCCCTTGGGGAACACTGCAAAAGATTTAAGACTACAGGTATAGCAGTAAACCCACTTGGTAGCAGTCTGAACCACCCAGATTTACTTGGTAGCTGTGGCTGAGCAGTCAGACTTCCCTCAAGCAGAGTTAGGCAGTATGTAAAGTATACACCTTAGGTACTCAAATACAATAGCACAAGCAAACACTGACCAGAGCTTGGTTTCAAAAGTATATAGTTATTTATTTATTAAACACACATAAGTTGAAATCACTCTAGCAAAAATATAGTAAAAACTCTTCAAACACAGTTATAATGAAAGCAGTTTCAACCCTTACTCCTATCTAGACAACTCTAGGTTAACACCACATAATTCGAACAGAGGTGAGTGCTTAACGTTAGATGACACTCTAGTAGGTTCAAGAAAGGGATAAAAGAAACAGAAATAGGTTAAACACACCACTCTAAGGTCCAGAACACTTGCAATAGGCTCAAAGAAGTACAAAGTCACAGGTGAGCAAAAGTCACTAGGCAGGGCCCACTCTTAGAGTAGCCGGAGCGAAAATGTGCCCAAGATCACACTGTTAGTAGGGATTCAAAGTCTTGCAAAGAGTTAGAAAGAGTTTAGAGTGGCTTAGAAAGTTTAGCCAGGGTGTCCCAGGCACTCCCAGGTTCGAAAGCCGGGGGCTAAAACTACCCCGTACAGTCGGTGGCAAGGGAAGCCAGGCGGAACACGGTACCTTAAGCGGAAAGGATCCTCCGGCTGTGGCAGTTGTTCCAGGCAGTGGCAGCAAGGCTCGACGTCGGTCAGGGGAGAAGAAGTTCTCGCTGAAGAGCAGAAGAAAAAGGTCGTTGCACTGCCCGGGAAGAAACCAGCCGCGGAGTCCTCCGGTTAAAGGGTTGTACCGACTTTCGCGGTTAGGGGTAAAAGTGTGGTATTCCGGTTGCCGGGGTGCTTGGCACGGGCAAGGCGGCCACGAGATACCTCGAGAAGCGGAAAGAAGGTGAAAACTGGTTGTCCCCACCAGTCAAGGGAAGGAGCCACTCCGTTAAGAGTTCTCCTCGGTCGTCGGGAAAGGTGGTGAGACGGTTCCGCAGGGCTCCACCGGGTGGTGTCGTCGAAGCAGGTCGGCTCAGCTCTTCCCTCGTCGGATTCTTGGTCCTGTGGCGACTTCTGAAGTTCCAGTCCCCAAAGCCCTGCTTTTATGCAGCAAACCCCCATTCACCCAGCCTAGCTGTCACTCAAACATGCTAAGTGGTGAGCCGGCCGGCTCACCACTTGGGCCAATCAGGACGGAGTGCGACTTGAGTTACCAAGGTAACTCAGTCCAGGGTGCCTAAATCCCCCTCCACCCCTCCTAAGTACCCCAGACAGAGTGGCACCACTTTGGAGGGCTTCTGTGGAGAAGCCCGCCAAAAGTGGAACAAAGGGCTCCACTTTGGGTCAGAGTTACAGAGGCGAACGCCAACGCCATTTTAGAATCAAGTTTTGGCAAAAAGTCCCAACCGGAGTTATAATAATAAATATATAAACCGGCGGTATGTTTACGGCTACCGTAAATAAATAATTAAATGTGTTAGCCTAAAACAATGGGAAATCCCATAGGGAAATATTCGCGGTCGAATATAAAAAGTAGTTTCCACTGCCACCAGCCAAAACTCGATCAGGGGGGACGGAGACGTGCCCCCTCGACTAACAGACCCTGGGGCAATCGAATTGCCCCAGCCAGTACGTCCACAATATGATGGTTTGTACTGGTTCTGTTCAGGATTCAAGACTAGCAAAGTCTTTGGTGACTTTACATGCCCTAGGAGACAGTAGTCAGTCCCAGGGTATGGAGTCTATGTTGGGGAGTCCCTAGGACACCCCTGGGCCACGGCACAGAGGGTGCTGTGTAACCCACATCACAAAAATACATGAGGCCCTATGGAGTAAAAGACCCCATAGCCCATTCAACACAAGGTTTAACCAAGAAAACACACTTCAACAGGTCCAAGAGTGAGGGTAAAAGAGTCTCACTCTTGGCAGGAGAAAAAAAGAAACCCCAGAAATCCAGCAAAGCTGCTGGGGGACTCACTAGGTAGGGAAATTCAGCCCAAACAGAGAATTCTCCCTAACAATTTCCTGTAGAAATTCGCAAAGCCTAAAAATCGCTGAATGTCTTTAACACAGGAGGGAGTGGGCCAATCTAAGACTGCGGACACCTTCTTTGGATCCATAGATATGCCCTGGCTAGATAACACGAAACCTAGGTATGTAACTTGCTCCTGATGGAATACACACTTTGAGGCTTTGCAGTAGAGATGGTTTGATTGGAAACGACCGAGAACTATGTTAACATGATTGATATGGTCTTTCGGGTTGGAGGAATAAACAAGAATATCGTCCAAGTATATGATTACGAAATGGAACAAGATGTCAGCAAACAAGTGATCCATGAATCGCTGAAACACTGCTGGTGCATTCACTAGACCAAATGGCATCACATGATATTCAAAGTGTCCGAACGGGGTGCGAAAAGCTGTTTTCCATTCGTCCCCAGGAGCTATTCTGATGAGATGATAAGCTCCTCTGAGATCGAGTTTTGTGTAAACAGAAGTCCCCCGGACTGCCTCTATGATGTCAGATATTAAAGGCATGGGGTACTTATCAGGAGTAGTGATTTTGTTGAGACCTTGGTAGTCGATACAGGGACAGAGTTCATCAGAATCCTTTTTCGGAATGAAAAAAAGAGAAGCGCCCGCTGGGGAGACTGACTCAGTGTAAAGACCGGTGGGGGGGTCTGTACTTCCGCTCTCTATATGGTAGAGGAGAGGCACAGAGGACCCCAGCCAAGATTCTCTATTACGGTAGCGATGGACGAGCAATCAAGGCCTAGCTTCTCAGGAGGTGATGCAGGCTGGTTCTTAAGTACAGTGTATCCCCAAGCCCCCACAAAGGAATGTCCACACACTGTATTACTGAAAACACAGTCTTTATATAATTAATATTCAAGGGTTATGTACACTTATCACAATAACGCACTTTGTGCTCAGGAAAATCAATAATGGTAAATATCTACAATTCTAAAGTGGTACCACTAATATTAGACCTCATTAAAGTGCATTCACAATACTGTTAAAATGGCACACAGATCAATAAGAAGGAAACCAGCAATAGAGAGAGGAGAGATAACAGATGGTTGAAACCATAGGCAGAATACTGGCCCTAGCTACTGGACACAGTTCTGTGTGGAGATCCCCCCACCTGGGCAACCTGTAAAATAAAGAGATAACACAAGCCCAGTCCATATATTGTTCAATAGTCTTATTCTCTCCTACAATGTTTTTACCCCCCCAATGTACCTGGTGGAGTCAAGTTCTTCGAAGAGGCGTCGACAGATCCTTCTTGAATGACCCCCTTTAAAGCAGGAGTCACGGATCGTCGAGAGGCGTCGAGAAGCGTCGAGGAACTCAGTGTTCGGTGTCGGGGAATCGACGGCCCTTCTTGAATGCCTTCCCTTTCAAGCGGGAGACACGGGGCGTCGAACGTCCGACAACAAACAGGGTAGAACGGCGTCGATGAGGCGGCAGGCTTCGATCCGAGCGGTGCTCGTCGGCGTCGAGACGTCGGCGTCCTGCGAGGAAGAGGCGTGCGGGGCACCTCGGCGACACTAGTTCTGGACCGCAAAGATTGTGAATGACGGTAGCCCAACAAGGGCGTCGAGTCGCTCGAGTCTTTGGGGTCGTGAGGTGGCGGGAAACCCACCGGCGGATTCTCCTCGGCGCGTTGGTCGTCCTTGACTTTCTCCGGCAAGATAAAGCGGTCGACGGTGCGGTTGAGGAAGTCCTTCAATTCAAATGTTCTTAGGCAAGGAGCGGACGGCTCCGGTCGTCGGCAGCACGGCGTCAAGTGGTTCCCACGGCTGGGCAACACAACTTCGACGGGCCTCCAGCGGTTACACAGACCTGCGAACCCTGGTCGACGGCAATGGACTTCGACAGCGTCGAGGTCCGGGTGCTTCACTTCGATCTCCTCGGCGGTCCCGTCTCGGGTCGGCAGCCTTTCGAGGGTCTGACTTCCAGGGCGCTTCGGCGAAGATTCAGCGGTGCTCGATGGTCCCTCGGAGCACGGGAAGAGGGCGCCTAGCCAGGTCCTCTCTCGGGTCAGTCCTTGACGAACACGGCAGCCTTCGGATCGGTCGAAGCAAAAGCAACAGCAAGTCTTCTTCTTCCAGCTGGGCGTCGAGGGTCAGCAAATCCAGTTACTCTTGAGTGGAGACTCAGCTTCTGAACGCTTCTGAACAATTTCTAGTGGTGAGAGGTCCCCAGATATACTATTCTGTCTCTCATCCACACTGCTGGCACACACACAGCAGCCAATCATACAGAAGGGCATTCATGCAGTCAGTCAGCCAATCAGGCACACAGTGCATTCAGGCCACACTCCTCCCTTTCAGACACTCACAACAAGGAATGTGGATTGGGACAAGTACCCAGCCATTCAACACTACACACTGCATTCAGGCCAGTTTCGGGCAGGGCTGTCTCAGTCTTTGTCTCACATGCCAGAAACCAGACAACCACAACAAGGAGTGTATATTGGTCACACACTCCATTCACCCAGGTCCCACCCACAGGAGGTACCCACAACATACAGTCACTGGGAAGGCTCCAGTCAGTCTAGCTGGGCCTTCACAACAACACCATATATGGAACTTCCACCCAACAGCCAGTCAGGGGGAAGGGACAGAGTCAGGGCTTCCCAGGACTTTGGGAAAAACAAGATAACAGGCAATAGAAAGCAAGAGGCCACAGGGGCCATCTTGTTTTCTATCAGAATCAACTGATCCCAATGGCAGGGCCTGGGTATCCCAAAATGGAGGACACCCAGAGCACCTGTCAAATTCAGCATGGAGCTGCCACCAGCCCATACCCTGCTCGGTGGGCCACCCACAGGTGCCCAAAAACATACACTAGGGGCACAGGGTTGTACCCCTACCCATGGGTGCCATAAGGGTATCCCATGGGTCTGTTCACCAAACCAAAAGAGAGAGCTGCACTGCCAGGAGTCCCAAATGGACTCCTGGGCAGAAAACATGACAGAACACACAATAAAAGGCAGTAAAGGACAAGGATTCAGAGGCCCTGTCCCTCTGATGCATTTCCAGCATCACAGTCGCCCCCCCCAGACTGAGGTGGAGGGTGTCTAATCTCCCACGGGATAGACACCCTCATCCAGACGGTCAACATACCTTCTGGAAAGGCCATCTGCATTATCGTGACTCTTCCCTGGTCTGTGCTCTATGGTGAAGTCTAGCCCTTGCAGGCTAATGGACCACCTGAGCAATTTCGGATTCTCACCCTTCATCTGCATAAGCCACTTCAGGGGCTTTTGATCTGTTTGGACCTTGAAGGTGGGCCCCGTAAGGTAGGGCCTGAAACGCCTAAGGCTCCAAACTATACTAAAACACTCCTTTTCAACAGTAGCCCACCTAAGTTCTCTACCCTTGAGTTGTCTACTGATGAATATGATAGGATGTTCTCTCCCTTTGTCATCTAACTGGGACAAGACAGCTCCAATTCCGGTGTCGCAGGCATCCGTCTGGACGATAAAGGGTCGGCTGTAGTCAGGCGCACACAACACAGGTGCCCTACACAGACTTTCTTTCAAGCCATCAAAGGCCCTCTGACAGTCTTCGGTCCAATTAACCTTCCTAGGCTGTTTGGGTGAAGTTAGAGCTGTCAGGGGTGCAGCTATGGTTCCATAGTCTGCCATGAAATTGCGATAGTACCCAGTGAGGCCCAAAAAGGCTCTCACCTGGGTTTGAGTAGTGGGAGTCTCCCAGTTCTGTACGTCCTGTACCTTACTGGAAAGAGGCTGGATTTGACCCCCTCCTACCTCATGCCCAAGATAGGTAACTTTCCCCTGAGCTATCTGGCACTTGGTGGCCTTGATAGTGAGGTTAGCCCTTTTCAAGGCCTGCAACACCTTATCCAGATGCGTCAAATGCTCTTCCCAGGTGGAACTGTAGACGGCAATGTCGTCTAAGTAAGCCACACAAAAGGCTTCCAGCCCACTGAGCGCATGGTTGACCAATCTCTGGAAGGTGGCAGGGGCATTCTTCAACCCAAAAGGCATGACCCTAAACTGGTAGAGTCCCTCAGGTGTTGAGAAGGCCGTCTTTTCCTTGGCATGGTCCGTCAGAGCTATTTGCCAATAGCCTGAGGTGAGGTCAAAGGTACTCACAAATTTGGCAGCACCTATGGTGTCCATGAGCTCATCAGCCCTGGGCAATGGGTGCGCGTCAGTTTTGGTGACGGCATTGACTCCTCGATAGTCCACACAGAACCTCCAATCCTTGGTACCCGCCTGGGAACTTGCCTTAGGGACAAGGACCACTGGACTGGACCAGGGACTGGTTGAGGGTTCAATAACACCCAGATCCAACATCTTGGCGACCTCAGCCTGGATGTGGTTCTTGACGGTATCTGACATACGGTAGCACCTGCTTTTGACAGGCACACTGTCACCAGTGTCAATTTCGTGCTTCCACCACGGTGTAAGGCCCGGTGTCAGTGAAAACAGAGAGGCATACTGCTGGAGCAAAGCCCTGCAGGCCCTCTGCTGCTCTGTTGTCAAATCTGGAGAGAGACGTACTCCCTCCACTGAGCCATCCTGAGGGTTGCTATGCAGTAAATCAGGAAGGGGCTCACTCTCATCCTCTTCTTGCCCTGAAGCTAGCAAGAGACATGAGACCTCTGCTCGCCTGTGGAAAGGCTTGAGCCTGTTGACATGGAATACCTGAGGGGCTACCCCAGAGGCACCCATGTCAACCAGATAATTGACTTCGCCCATCTTGGAGATTATCCTGAAGGGTCCAGTCCATTTGTCGGCCAAAGCTCTAGGCTTTGTAGGCTCCATCACAAGGATTTCCTGTCCCGGAGTCCAATCCACTTGCGAAGCTTTAAGGTCATGCCAGTACTTATTCAATTTCTGGCTGGCCTTGAGATTTGCTGTTGCCTGACCCATCATCTGTGTCATCCTCCGTCTGAGGCCGAACACATAGTCCCCCACTTGCTTGGCGGGACCGGGAGGGGTGGCTTCCAAGCCTTCTCTGATCAAGGCGAGGGGCCCCCTCACGGGATGTCCAAAGAGTAACTCAAAGGGGCTGAAACCAACACCCTCTTGAGGTACCTCTCTGTAAGCAAACAGCAGGCATGGCAGGAGGAGATCCCATTTCCTCCTTAGGGGCTCTTCCAAAGCACCTAGCATGCCCTTGAGAGTTTTGTTAAATCTCTCAACCAGACCATTGGTCTGGGGGTGGTAAGAGGTGGAGAACTTGTAGGTTACCCCGCACTCTTTCCACATGGTTTTCATGTAACTAGACATGAAGTTGGATCCTCTGTCAGAGACAACCTCCTTGGGGAATCCAACACGGGTAAAAATGCCCAGGAGAGCCCTGGCAACCACCTTGGCAGTAATAGTCCGAAGGGGTATTGCCTCAGGGTACCTGGTGGCATGATCTACCAAGACCAGGATGAACCGATGTCCACCGGAAGTGGGAGGGTCCAGGGGACCGACAATGTCGATGCCCACCCTCTCGAACGGTGTGCCAACCACTGGCAATGGCTGCAGTGGGGCAATGACCCTGCCTCCAGTCTTGCCAGACAACTGACAAGTTGGGCAGGTCCTGCAGTGGGACTCCACTTCTACTCCCATCCGGGGCCAGTAGAAGTGGGCAGAGAGCCTCTGCTTAGTCTTCTTGGTACCAAGATGACCAGCCAAGGGCACCTCATGCGCCAACTGCAGCAGGAAGGGCCTGTAAACCTGGGGTACCACCAACCTCTTGAGGGCACCAGGTTCAGGCTTAGTGGGCTCACTAACAAGGAGCTCACCCTCCCAATAAATCTTGAATGTCCTAGGCACTTCACCTTGTGCCTGGGACAGGGCCTGTTTCCTCAGACCCTCGAGAGAGTGGCACTCTCTCTGTCCTTTACAGAAGTCTGCCCGGGAGGGTCCCCCTTCAGCTAACAAGCATTGAAGGTCGGGATGATCCTCCGGGTTGAGAACCTCTCCCACAGGAGAGTCTTCTGTCTCTTCTCCCTCAGGAGTTGAGTTTGGGTTTTTCACTGGACCCAGCCCGTCCGGAGCATGGATCCCAATGGGTGCTGTCGGAACAGCAGGAAGAGAAGGTGTTCCCTCCACGGAGGTGGCCTTCTTGGTCTTCCTTCTTCTTGCCTTAGGCTTCGCCTTTGGCTCGGGTACCTGACTCACAGCCAGACCCGGTGTCACCTGTGACCTAGTGACCGCAGCCGCAGTCATGGGAAGACCATCCGAGATCAACCCCAACTCTACTAGATCATTTCCTAACAGAATGTTAGCAGGGACATTGTCCTGAACCAGGACAGGAAGCTTTGATGTCTTGTCTCCAATCATGAGTGTGACTAAGGCTACAGGCGATAATTTGGGAGGCCCACCAGCTAACCTGGTGGTTCTCAGAGGAGCACCGACATAGTCCTCTGGCTTGAGCAGGGTCCTGTCCACCACTGTCATGCTTGCCCCAGTGTCTCTCAAGCCAGTAGAAGGCTGGCCATTCAAGAGGACACTTCTCAAAAACCTCCGGGTGTTCTGCGGGATAGTCGCCAGTACTTCTGCGTACTGGTCCCAGGCCCCAAGGGACACTAAGGAAATCTCTACCGGAGCACCAAATGTGATCCCGGTAGAGGAGGGGAGGACAGTGGCCTCCACCTCAGACACGGGGTAAGGGTAGGTCAGGCTGACAGCCTGTACTCCAAGTGCCTTACCTTTACACTTGGAGTCACCCCTCTTGTGATCCAGAGCCCCACAGTCCCAACAAGTGCCGGCAGTGCGGGGTACGGTACTGGAACCACTGGGAGCCTGCTTTGCAGCAGGTGGACCACTACTCTTATTCCCACCCCCAGATGACTTATCCACACTAGATTTTTGGGTCTTGGGAGAGGAAGGTTTAGGTTTACCCGACTGTGACTGCTTGGGGGACTCCTCAGCTTTCTGAGAGGCCCCCTTTTCTTTGTCCTTGTCCTTCCCACTGGAGTCCTTAGGGGACACCCGGTGGGAGACCCACTTGTCAGCCAACCTAGCCAGCTTAAAGGGGTCCAAAATGTTCTGGTCAGCAACATACTGACGCAGCTCTGGTGAACAGGCTTCAGAAAAATGCTCAAAAAATAACAGGTGGGATAATTCAACAAAAGTCTTAACCTTGTATCCATCAATCCACCCCATCATGTTCATGTGCGCAGCACTCACCCAGTCAACCCAAGACATATTCTCTCTTTTCTTAAAATCCCTGAACCTTTTAAGGTATTGGGTAGGTGTCTTGCCAAACTTGGCAATTAAAGCAGACTTCATACACTCATACTGACCCCTTTCTTCCACACTCAGCTTCAGAATACAGTCATATCCAGTTTGAGGCACTCTGCTTAACAAACACTTAGCCCAATCTCTTTTATCCACATCATGAATTGCACAAGCCATTTCAAACGCTTCAATCCATTGGAGGATATCTGAACCCTCCACAAACACACCAACCAAATCTTTCATAAACTTGGTGGCTGGGGACCTGCCACTCTCAATTGGTTTAGCTGAAGTCTCCACTCGAGCTTTCTCTAACTGGATTCTCTGACATTCAGTGTCCTTTTCTTTGAGCGCAAGATCCCTATTCTTGAGTTCCACTTGCTGTGCCAGCTCCTCTTTCTTAAGCTCAGCTTCTATTTCCAACTTGCGGTATTCAAAGGCTAACTTCATCCTTAATAACTCAAGTTCCATGGAATTGCTGGGGTTCGGAACAGAGGCAGCAGGAATGGCGGCATTCCCAGAAACAGATTCAGCGACAACCCCAGGGGCAGAGTCCTCACTGGTTGCATCCCCCCCTTCATCAAGAGTTTCACCATCAGTCTGGTAGTCCACCAGGGCAGCTATCAGCTCAGCCCTAGACTTATCCACAAAGTCTAACTCCCTGGCTTCACAAGCACTCTGGAGAGCCTCTAAGCTCATCCTAGTCAATTTACCATTTGCAATGGACTCCATTGCTTGTAATGCAGTTATTTGGAACACACCCGAACCTTAATCTAATAAAGTGCGGATATTTTGTAAGTGGCACGGTTATACACTGAGTCTTAAAACCATAAGCATCCCACCGCTGCCACCAGCGTGTCAAGACCGGTGGGGGGGTCTGTACTTCCGCTCTCTATATGGTAGAGGAGAGGCACAGAGGACCCCAGCCAAGATTCTCTAATACGGTAGCGATGGACGAGCAATCAAGGCCTAGCTTCTCAGGAGGTGATGCAGGCTGGTTCTTAAGTACAGTGTATCCCCAAGCCCCCACAAAGGAATGTCCACACACTGTATTACTGAAAACAGTCTTTATATAATTAATATTCAAGGGTTATGTACACTTATCACAATAACGCACTTTGTGCTCAGGAAAATCAATAATGGTAAATATCTACAATTCTAAAGTGGTACCACTAATATTAGACCTCATTAAAGTGCATTCACAATACTGTTAAAATGGCACACAGATCAATAAGAAGGAAACCAGCAATAGAGAGAGGAGAGATAACAGATGGTTGAAACCATAGGCAGAATACTGGCCCTAGCTACTGGACACAGTTCTGTGTGGAGATCCCCCCACCTGGGCAACCTGTAAAATAAAGAGATATAACACAAGCCCAGTCCATATATTGTTCAATAGTCTTATTCTCTCCTACAATGTTTTTACCCCCCCAATGTACCTGGTGGAGTCGAGTTCTTCGAAGAGGCGTCGACAGATCCTTCTTGAATGACCCCCTTTAAAGCAGGAGTCACGGATCGTCGAGAGGCGTCGAGAAGCGTCGAGGAACTCGGTGTTCGGTGTCGGGGAATCGACGGCCCTTCTTGAATGCCTTCCCTTTCAAGCGGGAGACACGGGGCGTCGAACGTCCGACAACAAACAGGGTAGAACGGCGTCGATGAGGCGGCAGGCTTCGATCCGAGCGGTGCTCGTCGGCGTCGAGACGTCGGCGTCCTGCGAGGAAGAGGCGTGCGGGGCACCTCGGCGACACTAGTTCTGGACCGCAAAGATTGTGAATGACGGTAGCCCAACAAGGGCGTCGAGTCGCTCGAGTCTTTGGGGTCGTGAGGTGGCGGGAAACCCACCGGCGGATTCTCCTCGGCGCGTTGGTCGTCCTCGACTTTCTCCGGCAGGATAAAGCGGTCGACGGTGCGGTCGAGGAAGTCCTTCAATTCAAATGTTCTTAGGCAAGGAGCGGACGGCTCCGGTCGTCGGCGGCACGGCGTCAAGTGGTTCCCACGGCTGGGCAACACAACTTCGACGGGCCTCCAGCGGTTACACAGACCTGCGAAACCTGGTCGACAGCAATGGACTTCGACAGCGTCGAGGTCCGGGTGCTTCACTTCGATCTCCTCGGCGGTCCCGTCTCGGGTCGGCAGCCTTTCGAGGGTCTGACTTCCAGGGCGCTTCGGCGAAGATTCAGCGGTGCTCGATGGTCCCTCGGAGCACGGGAAGAGGGCGCCTAGCCAGGTCCTCTCTCGGGTCAGTCCTCGACGAACACGGCAGCCTTCGGATCGGTCGAAGCAAAAGCAACAGCAAGTCTTCTTCTTCCAGCTGGGCGTCGAGGGTCAGCAAATCCAGTTACTCTTGAGTGGAGACTCAGCTTCTGAACGCTTCTGAACAATTTCTAGTGGTGAGAGGTCCCCAGATATACTATTCTGTCTCTCATCCACACTGCTGGCACACACACAGCAGCCAATCATACAGAAGGGCATTCATGCAGTCAGTCAGCCAATCAGGCACACAGTGCATTCAGGCCACACTCCTCCCTTTCAGACACTCACAACAAGGAATGTGGATTGGGACAAGTACCCAGCCATTCAACACTACACACTGCATTCAGGCCAGTTTCGGGCAGGGCTGTCTCAGTCTTTGTCTCACATGCCAGAAACCAGACAACCACAACAAGGAGTGTATATTGGTCACACACTCCATTCACCCAGGTCCCACCCACAGGAGGTACCCACAACATACAGTCACTGGGAAGGCTCCAGTCAGTCTAGCTGGGCCTTCACAACAACACCATATATGGAACTTCCACCCAACAGCCAGTCAGGGGGAAGGGACAGAGTCAGGGCTTCCCAGGACTTTGGGAAAAACAAGATAACAGGCAATAGAAAGCAAGAGGCCACAGGGGCCATCTTGTTTTCTATCAGGAATCAACTGATCCCAATGGCAGGGCCTGGGTATCCCAAAATGGAGGACACCCAGAGCACCTGTCAAATTCAGCATGGAGCTGCCACCAGCCCATACCCTGCTCGGTGGGCCACCCACAGGTGCCCAAAAACATACACTAGGGGCACAGGGTTGTACCCCTACCCATGGGTGCCATAAGGGTATCCCATGGGTCTGTTCACCAAACCAAAAGAGAGAGCTGCACTGCCAGGAGTCCCAAATGGACTCCTGGGCAGAAAACATGACAGAACACACGATAAAAGGCAGTAAAGGACAAGGATTCAGAGGCCCTGTCCCTCTGATGCATTTCCAGCATCACACTCAGAGATTAGACCATTACGTAAATTGGCCTGGAGATAGTCCTTTAGAACTGCCTTTTCTTTTTGGGACAAAACATACATTCTGCCAAAGGGAATGGGTTGTTCTGGCAGAAGGTTAATATGACAATCGTCCCTCCTATGAGGAGGTAAAGTGGGAAATATGGGATTCTCAAAAACTGACTGAAACTTTCGATGACACAGAGGGACGATCTCTAGTTGGTTTATGGCGGGTCCTGTTGGAAGGTTGGACACTTCAGTGGGAATATGAACACCCACAGACTCCTGGGACAAACAATGATTTACACAGAACTCAGACCCTAGGAATAGAGTACCAGCTGACCAATTTATATATGGGTTATGGAGTCGTAACTATGGGAGACCTAAAATGACAGGGAAGTGAGCGGCTTTAATAAGGTCAAAAACCAAAGTCTCTTTATGGTTGGCAACCATACAAGTAATCGGTTCGGTCTGTTCCTTGATCGGGCCGGAGCTCAATGGGTTCCCATCCACTCCTTGGATGGGAGTAATGATGGATTTGGATACAAGTTGTATCTATTGTTTCGTGGCCCAATCATTGTCCAGAAAATTGCCTGCGGCTCCACAGTCAATCAAGGCTAGTATGCCTGTTAAAACTCGTCCTGACAGAATCATGGATAAAGATACCACCACCATGGTTTGGCAAGTCGCTGTGTCAAGCGACATTTCCATTCGATATGGGGAAATAGGATTTGGAGCCACTAACGTTCTTCCCCTTGAGGTAGGGCTTTGAAGTTTCCCGACTTAGGATTTGGGGTACGTCGTGGAGGAACCAAGTGACAATCCTTCAAGACGTGTAGAGAGGAACCACAATACATGCAGAGTCCACAAGTCTTTCTTCTTTCTCTTTCAGAAGCAGATCGTGGTCCCCTCACAGCTCCGATCTGCATGGGCTCTTCATTTTGGACGGGTGGTTTATTTCCTGTCGGATAATATTCACTAAAGGATCGGGTACCCTTGCTCTTTTTACGTTCATAGGATCGTTCTTGTAAGTGGTACTCAATTTGCATGGTTAGAGTTATCATGTCTGCCAGGTTGGCTGGGCGAGGAACTTTAGAAATCTCGTCTTTCAGCTCGTCTGTTAATCCCCTACGAAAAAGAGTAAGAAGACCCTCATCCGGCCATCCTAATTCGGAAGATAACTGCTTAAATTGGGTGATATACCCTAATAGGTCCTTTCCGCTCTGTTTTAGGTCAAGGAGTCTTTCCTGGGAGGATACAGTGATTTCTTTCCTCCCAAACATGGATTTTAGGCTATTAGTGAAAGCGGTATAAGAATCAAGGATTACATTGTTTGAGGTAACCAAGGGCGTGGCCCATGCCAATGCGGGCCCAGATAAGTGAGAAATCACAAACCCCACCTTATCTTTGTCCGTTGGGTAAAAACGAGGTTTAAGTGTAAACTGGACCGTACAGCTATCGAGAAATTCTTTGAGCTTGTAAGGGTCGCCATCGTACATTATCGGGTGTAATGTAGACGGGGAGTGTCAGAAAATGCTCTAGCAACTTGTTGTCGTAATTGTACATTGGGCTGCTTAAGTGACTGAACCTCTAAAGACACGGCCTGCAGAGCGGCCATTAATTGCTGCATTTCTTGTTCCATAATGGTCTTCGTCTGTCAATATTATATTTTTTGGGCGTCGCTTACTGTTATTTCGACTGTTATTTCAATACCGCTTCCCATAATAATGAACAAAGTGTGAATAATCTCACCTTGACAGATCGAGGAGACCGCCAGAGAACAACCAAGTGCAGCAGTGAAATCCACCCTAGGACGGCCCTGTCCTCTCCGACCCGGAGTAGGAATAACCAGGGGAAGGAACAGGGTCGCCAGGGAAACCCTCGATGGGGAAGAAAACCTTGGTAGAATCTGGAAGTGTCGTGGATCCGGATAGCTGATGAATGTCTTCTATTAGTGGCAGTGGAAGGTAGCCAGGAAGGCTTCGTCTGGATGAACAAAGGAAAATGGTCAGAGTAAGTTTGTAAAGAATGGAATGGGAGTGGTAATTAAACGACACAGTAAAGGTGTCTCACCAGCAGAGGCAGGAGTGAAGGATAGGATGATGGATCTAGGGCCTCGAGGGAGAAGTGAATGGGAGACGAGAGCTCTACAAGAAATAATAATAGGGTCAGAATCCGAATCGGGAGAGAAGGAAAGGAATTCTGATAGCACTTACGGCTATCGGGTATCTCAGAAGAGACGAGATCAGGGTTGGCGTAATTGTAACCCCGATGGATATCTGGGCTCGGCGAGAAATCCCGAGAGAAGGGAGGACCGGAATGGAAGGGAGAGTCCGGTGACGAGAGCTTGAGAGACAAAAGATTACAGCGTTAGTCGGAGAAGTCAGTTTGAAGAGGCAGAGATATTGAAATCCCTAGAAGCGAACTCACGGAGTGTCTGTTGAAACAGAAGCAACGCGAGGAGTTGTCTTCTTCCATGTTTGATAAAGGATCACGTGAGCAGGCAAGAGCGTCTCGGAGAGACGTGAAAAGACTAGACCCCTACTTTCAGCATGGAAGTCATCTTGAGAAGGATTCTCGGGAGTTGCGTAGTGAAGAGTACCACACAACCGGTTGCGAGCCCACAGAGACCACCTCCCACAATGTGTAACACTGGGTGCAGATTTTGGACTTTGTACAGTGGAACCTCGCCCCCACCCGATCTTCAGGCTCTGCTCCTAACCACAACGAAGAACGCCACTGAGAGAAGAGAGGCAAACCATAAGTGAGACCAGCTCCTCAGCCTTGCCCCGTGCGGCATTGCATCCACCAGCAACCATATCGGACCTGCCACATGCTACAGTCCTTTCATACAGAACGACACCAAGAACCATGCAGGTGCGATGGTCAGCGTGATACGCCTGTAGCAGCAGACCAGTTGGTAAGTGGCTAACCCTAGCGGCCTGCTATCGCAGGTCTCTCCCTTCGCTCTGCACCCTGTCTTTGGGGCCCATACATTGCGCACCGCTCCCTAGCCCACCGTGTCTTGTCTCCCTGCAACTGCGGATTGAGCCCGGACCCCAACAGGCCGCGTGGCATAGACTGGCAAACTGCTGGGTAGGCGGGTGCACAGGATTTGAAATCTCAAGAGACTCCAGGCCTCTAGCTGCATCCATCGCAGCTGGGACATTGACACAGGCCTTTGCACAGCCACACATTACCTGCTGGTGTCTCTTCTGGCCCCAGCGGACCGCATTGCCCTTGGCCTGCTGCCCCCCAATACGTGTTAGAAGAAGAGCCCAAGATATACCACGCGGCGGGGTGGCCACTACAGGCCTGTATTTAAGAACGATTGTCACTGCGCGCCATGGGTGGCAGGTGAGGCACGTAAGGGACATTTCCAACTGAGGGACGCCGGCGGTAGCCCTACACTCCCCTACTTGGGATCTGTCACTGGGCCCAGGACCTCCGCAACAGCTGCAGCCTCCTTGTTAACTCCTCAGGGCTTGGGATCATCATCCAGGGTCGGGGCACAACCATGGGGGAGTCGAGGGCCTTAATTGTGTATCGTCTGCCTACAAGGCGGGCCGGATCTCCCTGGACAGCTCAGTGGGCCCCCTCGAGTTCTTGCTATGCCCCAGGCCATAAGGGGATGATATAATATGTGCAGAATCCCACACAGTCCCACAGCGACCTAACTGGACTACTAAACCCCGGCCAGTCATTGGTGTCTGAAGGTTGGGAACATAGGCATTGCTCCTACAGAACACATCAACAAGCAACATTGCGCAGTAGCGGTGGAGGTGACAAGAGTGACAGCAGTTGTAATGCGCATTGCCCAATGCAGTATGCCCTAGACCTGCCTGATTCCCGCCTATATGACTATGACCCACTAAACCTGGCAGACACCGACTGGTAATCATCAGGCTTACAACCAGATTCTGTTACCTTTAAAGTCTACAACCTTGGCGTCAATGAACCTCGGACATCCTTGTAGTGCCGTGTGACCATCAGACATTTAGCGCTGATCAGGGTGGAACCCCTCAGGACTTTGCATATGCCATAATTCTCGGCATCCCACTGCACTACAGACGCTGTCCCATACACCCCTCTGAATTCAGACAGCGCTACCATCACAACTAATTATCCTGTGGTTGGCACTACTATGGTGAACCCTAAGAGACATGCAAGGATGGATCAGTTTGCTCGCCTTGACCAATCCAGTTCGCCGCCAACAATCTCCCCAAGCCAACCCCCATCACAGCTAGACATGGCCAGTTTGAACCAAACATTATTAGCCCTAAAGAGCAGCACGGACATCAAGGGGGCAAAAATAGACACCCTAACATGCAAAGTCGACGTCTCCGCTATACAATTAGATAAACTATGCAGGCGCATGACCGAAGCCAAACAGCGTATAGGGGACGACGAAGACAAAGTAGCCACTCTACGGTGAGAAATGGCAGAACTGCAACAAGCGGTGAAGAAAGTGATGGCCAAAAATGAGGATTTGGAGGGTCGATCCAGATGAAATAATGTACGGATACTTGGCATACCTGAGTCGACTGCTATCGACAATATGGAGAAATTCATAGAAAAGCTGCTGATAGAGGTCCTCTGCAACCCTCCCCACTGCGATGTTCATGGTCAAGAGGGCCCATCGATCACTGGCTGCACACACGTCCCCCGGGTGCCCCTGGATGTCCTATCATAGCCAAAATCTTCAGCTGTAGAGATTGTGACATTATCCTTGTACTGTCAGGGAGAGGGGGGAGCTGCGCTGGGGCTCTTCCACAATCCGGTTATTCACCGATTTCGGCCCAGCTGTACAGGACCAGCGTATGCAGAAAAGGTATTAAATACGCAATGCTGTTCCCCGCCAAACTTTGAGTACAGCATAATGGGTCCACCGTCTTTTTGACCTCTCCTGAAGCTGCCGAACACTTTGCATCGAACCTGCCTGATCCTGGAGGATCTCCTGGATGATCTCCGCACCACCCCTGAAGGATCACAATACCAAGGTGACAACAGCAAATTTAGGGAAAACTATGAGCAGTTGTATACATCCCGCCCTACCCCCGGACATGACGAGCTGACACGGTATCTAGACGAGATAGTCCTGGGATGGCTAGATCAGATCCAGGGGAGTGCACTTAACGAACCCATTACTGAAGCGGAGGTTCGCAAATCGATAAAATCTCTGCCTAGTGGGAAGGCCCCCAGAATGGACGGCATAACCACAGAACTCTATAAGGCCTATGCATACTTAGTGATTCCTCACTTGATGGGTATGTATGATAGCGCAATGGCCTGCGGCACTTTACCGGAATCCACCAGATCTGCTCTGGTGACCGTGCTTCTTAAACCTGGTAAAAATCCCAGATTATTATCATCCTACAGACCTTTATCGCTAATCAACACGGATAACAAAACACTAGCGAAGACACTAACAGACTGCATACTCCCTCACACGCTAGCCTTGGTCCTGCCCGACCAAGCCAGATTCATTCCCGGTAGGTCCACTCAAAATAACCTAAGAGGCCTGTTCACCCTCCTGCACATTGTGAATCCTGAGGCCCAGTTGGCGATTGCAACCCTGGATGCCGAAAAGGACTTCGATTCGGTTGAGTGGCCTTTTCTCTTTGAGGTGCTTCGCCGGTCAGGGTTTGGGCTCACCTATATCCGCTGGGTTAAACTCCTATACATGGCCACCAGGGCTATTATATACACTAATGGGATGACCTCGACATATATCTACCCCACACACGGCACCCGCCAGGGCTGCCCTTTTCCCTGGTCCTATTCGCCCTTGCGATTGAGCCGTTGGCCTGTCATGTCCGGAAACTACATGCACACTGCGGGATTCGCATTAACACACACCTATCCACCGTATCCTTATATTCTTATGACATCCTTCTATACATCAAACACCCAAGACAAAACTTAACCCCGATGACACAGGAAGTGGTCAGATTCTGAGAATTCTCGGGGCTCAGGATCAATTGGGACAAGTCTGAAATCCTCCCCCTGACCCCAGAGGTGCAGCAGACAGACGTGGGCGACAGGTTTCGCAGGTGTCCCCAGGCGATACGATACTTGGGCATCACAGTCTCCACCACGCAGAACAGCTTATACAGTGATAATTATGTCACACCATTGGAGATTTTAGAACAAAAAGTAGAAACCTGGATACTGCTCCCCATCACAAAAGGCGGCCTGCATAGCCCTAGCTAAGATGGCAATACTTCCCAAACTTCTGTACCACTTTAACAACATACCAATATGGCCTCCCCTCAGCTACTAGAATCGTATACGAAGCCTGATGACCAGACTGGTATGGGCAGGGAAACAGCCAAGGATTGCTTATGACACTCTAGCCCGGCCATATGAGCTTGGCCGTCTGGAATACCACATATGGATGTATACTACTTGGCAGCTCAGGTGCAATAAATAGCCGGTTGGAACCCTCCTGGCCCTGACTCCTCACACTCACAGTTGGCAAGAGCGGTCACTACCCCGAAGCACATATGGGTCTGCTCTGGGGCAACAGGAACACAGTATCGAGTGGGGAGGTTCAGCCCCTAGATGTTACGTGTAAAGTCTGCGAACGGATGAATCAGCTGTTAGGGACTACCCCCTTCTATTTGCCCGAACTCTCAGAATACAATACATCCGGAATCCCCCTCACACACAAAAGATCATTTAGAGTACATATTCATGCAATTCTGGGAGTACAGACACTGGGCGATTCATACTCTGGGAGAATCTTCATGCTAGAGGTGCACACAACACAGTGGGCCTCATTACACGGAAGGCGGTGATCCAGGGTGCTATTAGCACCCTGGACCATGCCGGTAAATTACCGGCACCGCCTTGGCGGAAAGGGGATTTACCGCCCCATTCCAAGGTTGGTGGGGCGGTAAATCCCCCTTCCGCCATTGCCCTTCCCCATTCCCATTTCTGCCCCATAGGGCTCGATGGGAATGGGGAAGGCGCTAATTACGGCACCGCAATTTTGCGGTGCCGTAATTAGCTCCGAGGTCCCTTAGCGGGTTGGTTTTTAACGCCTGCAAAAAGCAGGCGTTAAAGCACCTACCCGCTAAGGGACCTCGTAGTAAGGCGGTAATGGTTAACGGTCACCGTTACCATTAACGGTGGCCGTTAGCCATTACCGCCTTCCGTGTAATGAGGCCCAGTGACATTGCTCCACCACTACAGACTACGAGGCATTTTGAGGAACAAATGGCCCGACTTTCCACAAGTCCCCACCCCCCAGCCAGCACAATGCTATGTTATCAAATCCGTATCCACTGGGAAACTGGAATCCACCATCTACAGGCTGATCAGGGCTGGGAGAGGGGAGAAGAATCACACATATAAAACCACATGGGAGGCATCTCTGGGTGAACCACTGAGTGAGGACGAATGGAAACTCATTTGTGTGCATACCCGCTATATATCCTTGAATTGTCGATACAGACTGATCCATTATAAATGTGTCCATCGGTATCCAGTTAATATGTCGAAATGAAAATGTCGAATGACAAAAATGTCAGAAAAAAAATACCGAAAAAAAATCGAATTTATGATTTTTTTAAATAACATGGTTTAAGTTACAAGGGTTTAATAAAAAAAGGGGGTGGGGGGGTTGGGCAGGAAAACCCCAATTTCAAACAAAAAATAACAAAAAAATAGACATTCGACATTTTTTTTCTGTATTATTTTTTCGACATTTTTGCATTCGAAATTATGAATTTCGAAATATTAACTATAAACCGTGTCCATCAGGTATATTACTCCCTGCTCACCCTGAGCAGATTCTTCCCGGAGAGAACCCCCGCTTGTAAGAGATGCGGAACAGAACCAGCAGACTTTTACCATGTCGCATGGAACTGTCCCTGCATTAGACCCTTATGGGTCACCATAGAAGAAGCAATGACTGAAATGCTTCCCACAACGAGGGACTACTGGCGGGAGCTCTGGCTACTGGCCTTGATCGAAGGAGGATCCTGCACTGATAAAAATCTGCTGGGCATGGCCTCGGCAGTGGCCAGGTATCTGGTGGCAAGAACATGGGGTAGACCTAACCCCCTGGCATTCCCAAGGTGCTTGGAAAACATATGTTTGTGCGAACAGAGGGAGACCAGGTACACTTCAACACTTCCTGCTTCCTGCCGCCCATTTGATTATTGGCCTCCCTTCAGACAATATCAATCGGACACTGCCTAGGTCACACAGTCCCCAGAGTCCACCGCAGGTCGCTGGCATACGTGGCGATCTGAGCTCATGGTGATGGACACAGTGTGGCCCCATAGCAGTCACCCTTTATATGTCCTATGCGATATCTACAAATGCAAAAGAATTATGTACAACTCATTGGGCCTCATTCCGAGTACGGCGCTAACCAATGGTGCTATTAACGCCTTGGTTGACGCCGTACCCGGACCGGCAGCGCCTTGGTGGATGGCGGAATCACCGCCCCATTCCAAGGTTGTCGGAGCGGTGATTCCCCATTCACCAAGGCTCTTCCCCATTCCCAAATGAGCCCCCATAGGGCTCAATGGGAATGGGGAAGATGCAAATAACGGTGACCGTTCATTACGGTCACCGTTATTGGCTTGGAGGCCCCTTTGCGCCCTCGACTTTAACACCTGCTCAAAGCAGGCGTTAAGGGCGAGGGCGCAAAGGGAACTCGGAGTATGGCGGTAAGGGATCACCGCCATCGGTCTCGTTACCGGTGGCCGCTATCCCTTACCGCCATACTCGGAATGAGGCCCATTATCTTCTTGCTGTAACCTGGTGTGAGCTGAAGGGGGAGGGAGAGGGCGGGGGGACAAGTTTGGGCAGTATGGGTTTGTTAACCACTTGTTAATGGTAAAACAATAAAGAAAGTTCTAAAAAAAATGCCCAGGGAGCCACTTTTATATCCATAAATGTGGGGCTATTGAAAAGAGTAGGCCAAACCTGTAACTTCTATCGGCAAAAATTGAGGGCCATTAGATTAAATCCTGGAGAAGCCCCCTTTGAAATGGGTAAATGTATTAAAAATACCATCGCTCTTTGGATTAATAACATAATAATGGAAGAATTGGTAGCAATGATTACTTTAGAACAATTCACCAATTATTTACCCCCTTTTCTGAAAAAAGCAGCATTACAATTAAATCGACCTACCCTAGCCATGGCCATTAGGACTGCCCAAAACCACTCCGATGCAGCCAAGCACTTCCATTCGGTACATCGAGGTGAGGAACAGAAAATGTACAAACCTACCCACCGTCCTCAACCCCAGATAGTAGACAAGGGAGGAGGGTCATATAAAATCAAGGCATGCGGCCTCATTACGACCCAGGCGCTAATGGGTTAACGGCGCTGTAAAAGGCTGCGGTGCCGTTAACCTATTAGTGCCTAATTACGAGGTCCCTTTGCGGGACCCGACCTTAACGGCTGGTTTTACCAGCCGTTAAAGTGGGGACCCACAAAGGGACCTTGGTGCTAAGTACGGTGCCACAATTTGCGGCACCGTACTTAGCGCCTTCCCCATTCCCATTGAGCCCTATGGGGCAAAAATGGGAATGGAGAAGGGCCATGGCGGCATGGGGAATTACTGCCCCGCCAACCTCGGAATGGGGTGGTAATTCCCCATTCCACCATGGCGGACTCCGGCATGGACCATGGTGCTAATAGCACCATGGTCTTCCGCCAGGATCGTAATGAGGCCCATGGACACAGAAGAAAAGAATGGAAACTAAAAGACCTGACTCTGGAGTAGAGAAGAAAGTAAAAGGGAGGGACCTAAAGGAAGCAGACCACCCCTCTCCTCCCCCCATCTGCTTTTCATGTAGAGAAACTGGTCATTTGACCAGACACTGGCCCTCATTACGACCCTGGCGGATTTTTTCCGCCATCGACGGACTTTCCGGCCATGGCGTAAAGTCCGTTTACGCCATGGCGGATGGTGGACTTACCGCCCCATTCCGAGGTCGGCGGGGCGGTAAGTCCCCATTGACCCATTTACCCTTCCCCATTCCCATTTCGGCCCCATAGGGTATAATGGGAGTGGGGAAGGAGTTAATTACGCCAACGTAAATTACGGTGGCGTAATTAACACCAAGGTCCCATAGCGCCATGGATTTCTCCGCCCGCAAAAAGCGGGCGGAAAAATGACCATGGCGCTTTGGGAACTCGTAGTTGGCGGTAAGGGGTCGGCGCAGCTAACGCTGGCGCAAACCCCTTACCGCCAGGGTCCTAATGAGGCCCACTGTCTGAAAAATGTAAAAGAAGAACCTATGGAAATAGGCTGTTTAAAAGGAGAAGACTGGCAAGTACCTGAAGAAGATCTGGAGACCTTCATCATATGTTTCTGTCAGTCTTCTGCTGACTTCACATATGAAAAAGCTTGGGTGAATGGGAAGCAAGTGAAGACATTAATTGGCTCAAGTAGCAAGCAGACTGCCATAAGAGCTGACTTGGTTACAACAACGGACCTTGTGATCGCTATCCTAGTTTTAGTTATCTGTGTACACAGGATTAACAAAAGATACCCCAAGATACCTGTGTACATTAAGATCAGGGGCGAGTCATGTCTGATATCTTCAGCCATCATTCCTGGGCTCCCCGAAGAAGTCATTGTGGGATGCAATTTCCCTACATTTTCCACTCTTTTGCAGGAACCCCACCTTTCTATAGAGACTTTTCACCCCAGGATTGCTGGTCCTCTAATTATTATTCACAAATCTCTCCAATATGGGACTGGAAAAGGAGACAGAACCCCATGAAACTCCCACAAGACATAAGGAACCCATAAAACCAGAGTCAACCCCTAGAGACCAGTTTGTTGGTTATTTTTGAGCGACAAATAAAAACACCTCGCCGCTTCCTGCACAGATGAAAAGAAACCTGTGGAGTATGCGAGAGTCCTTGGATACACCTCATCCCTGTTCTTTCCCAGGTCTTAAAAGTGAAGAACCTGGACAAGGACCAGTCATATCCACCTCGCATAGGGGAAGGGTATGTGAGAAACCTGAGGGTGTCTCACCCGCTAGTCCCGGGGATCTGTCATCCAGGTAGCCAGGACACGACCATCGCTTTTAGACCCAGTTCCTGTGCGTGGACCAGTGCGGGAGGATCACCTGGATGAGGGGTCTTCAAGGAGTGAAGTGGGACACCGGATGGCGAGACGCGGTATCCCCTTCCCTGTAACACCTTTACTCCATCCTACCATGTACGATACTTAGGAACTCAACCCCCACCCCCATTTTCCAACGCAAACACTGTCTCACAGACAGCTCACTGTGAGAGAAAACGGACTAACACTCGAGCCGTATACCAGACGTGTCCCAATACAATGGTCAGGCAGGGTCAGGCAATTACTGATCATTATACACACCTGACTTAAATCAGTTCAAACATACCATCCCGCGCAACTGTCTCCGTGATCACCAATCAGTCCCTGGCTTGGCTGACCTCTTTCCTCTCTGATCGACCCTCCTAGGTCCAACTCGGGTCCTTCCTCTCCTCTATCTCTACCTGTGGTGTTCCCCAGGGGTCTAACCTCTCTCCCTGGCTGTTCAACCAATGCATGGCACTTCTTGCCAACCCCATTGCTGCTCTCTGCCCCAACCTTCACTGCTATGAAGGCTCCCTTCCGCCATCTCTTCTCGTTCTCTCATCTCTGACTGTCTGTCTGCCATGCAGTAGTGGTGTGCTACCAATGATCTCTGCTTTAATGCCCGTAAGACCAAGATTCTCCTCATCGGCACAACTACTCCCTCCTTTCCTGTCCCTCTCTGGCCGGCCTCTCTTGGCTCTCTTCCTGCTCCCACCTCTGAGGCTAAAAACCTCGAGGTCATCTTCGACACCGCACTTTCCTTCTCTCCTCACATCTCTGATGTCTCTAAGAAGTCACACTACCAGCTGCACCTCCTCAGAGGTATTCTTCCTTTCCTCTCCTTCCCCCTGAAGCTCACTTACTCCAGAGCTCTGGTTCTCTCTAGGTTGGACGATTTGCACAGCCCCTTTCTAGATCTACCTGCTTCTACTCTCCTCCCTCTGCAACTCATCCAAAACAGGACTGCAAGACTTGTCCTTGGCCTCAAGCTCAGGGACCATATTTCCCCAGGACTGAAATCTCTGCACTGACTCCCGGTGGCGGTGATAATTAAGTTCAAGACACTCTGCATTGTCCACAAGGCCTTCTTGGGCCTGCAACCTAAATACCTTCAACTCTCTCTTTCTAAATATCTTCCTTCTCAAGCTCTTTACTCATCCGACTCCAACTCCCTCATGGTCAGTCGCTTCCCCAAGCAGCGAGTTAGTGGTAGATCTCTTTCCTCTGCTGGGGCCTTCCTTTTGGAACCATGCCTCCATGCATCTCTGAAACTTGAGAAGAACCATCTTCGGTTCCGGATGGACCTTAAGACCTTCATCTTTGCTTCTGCTTTCTCTCGTCTCCCCTGCTGATCTCCTGGCTGATTTTGAAACTGGACTGGTTATCCGGCTACCCTCTGCTCTCGGGCCCTGTCCCCTCCCTGCCATTTGCACACCTGCACTGCCCTCCTGGAAACCCTTGCATTCTGGGACTGTTTCTGTATCTCTACAGCCCCTACTAGCCTGATGTCTGCACTTACCCTTGCACTTGCCACCAGCTGGCCGCACTTCTTATTTATTGGCCCTCATTACAACACCTGCGCTAAACCATGGCGCTATTAGCACCATGGTTGGTGCCGGTGTTGTAACGGGTCTGCCATGGTTCAATGGGGAATTACCACCCCATTCCAAGGTTGGCGGGGTGGTAATTCCCCATTGAACCATGGCCCTTCCCCATTCCCATTTTCGCCCCATAGGTCTCTATGGGAATGGGGACGGTGCTAAGGACGGTACCGCAAATTGCGGTACCGTACTTAGCACCAAGGTCCCTTTGCGGGTCCCTACTTTAACGGCTAGTGTAGACCAGCCGTTAAGGTCGGGTCCCACAAAGGGACCTCGTAATCAGATGCTAATGGGTTAACGGCGCCGCAGCCTTTTACGGCGCCGTTAACCCTTTAACGCCAGAGTCGTAATGAGGCCCATTGTCTTTATTTATTCAATGTTATCCTATGTACTGCACTGACCCATCCCCTTTCCTCCGCACTTTCCCCCTTCCCCCTCCCCAGCACTTGCATGATCTCAATGTCACCTGGCCTAGTAGGATCATTGCCTCTGTCTTCCCTCTGTTTCCCCTCCTTTGCCTCGTCATGCCTTGAAACACTTGCAAGGAGGGAAGTGCCCTTGAACTTTTCACCGAAAGACCGTAACTTTCATGGGCCTTCGAGAATAGGAAATCTGGACCTGGAATCAAAGCTGAAGAATCCTGCATTTTATGTCTGAGGTACTCGGGGCTCTCTGAGGAAATAAGGGCTCCAGGCAGCAGTGATGAAGAAACAGTAATCTATTTCATTACAGCGATAGCGGCCTATGAGAGCCGAGTGCCAACATGGCTCTCTCCCTGCAGTCTCTGTCTCTCATCCACATTCTTAGAATAACATTCTTATAACTTAATGACCTCATAGTGCAGCTCAATGTTCAACTAGGATCTGGTAATACATTTTTATGAACTTGTTTTCACTTACATCATAACACATCTCATCCCTTATGTGCATACAGCTGTTTACTCCACATAATAATCCTTAAATCAGCTGGGTTTGTTCTTGACTCTATTTGAATGTGTCTCTGCTGCAGACCTTGAATTGTTGTCATCCTTGGAACACTTATCTATGACACTAGAGTCTCTGATACTGTTATTAGCAATTTCACCATTGTCATGTTCACCATTGTCATGTTTATCATGTGCATTGTCCTTCATGCATTCTGGACATTTCACAATTCTGGACATTGACCAACACTCCATGCCTTCTACAATTACTACATTGTTTCTTACTGCAGATATTTTCTTGGGACCAATGTATTTGCTTTCTACACATTTGGGAGTGAATCTAGGGTTCTTTATGAGAATACAATCTCCCACTTTCCAGGTATTACTTTTGACACCCTTGTCCTCATCAAATCTTTCTTTGTACACCTCCTGTGCTTCTTTGATGAGAGTCATAATTCTCTCGCGATCAATGTTGGAACTCTTGGCTAAGTCCATCCACCCTGGACATAGTTTTGTTCCAGGTTGTCTCCCTTTCAATGACATGAACGGAGATACATTTGTAACTGAGTGTGGTGTGGTACAGTAGTTCCATATCATTTCTCTTACTACACCAAACCATCTTAGATTAGAAGCCATGGCCAATTTCAAACCACCCTTTATGAACCTATTGGCTCTCTCAACGAGGCCGTTGGCCCTTGGATGATATAAAGCAGTTCTAGTGTGTTTGATGCAAAATTTCTTCAAGAAAGTTAACATCCTTTCAGAACAGAATTGTACTCCGTTATCAGTGATTAATTCTGTCGGGAAACCCTCCCTGTAAAACACTTCCACGAAGAATAACACCATCTCTGCAGTGCTTGCCTCACGCAAAGCCTTCCATTCAATCCATTTGGAATGGTAGTCTACTAACACAACAATGTATTTATACCCATTGTCAAGGTTTTGCAATGGTCCCATCAAATCAACTGCAACTTTTTGCCATGGTTCACTCGGTACTTTGACAGGATTTATTGGTACTTCTCTAACCATCTTGGTCTTGTCACTCTTACCACACTCTCTACAACCCCTAACACACTTCTCTGCATCGCTGTCAATCCCGGGCCACCAGAAATATTGCCGCAAATATCTCTTTGTTCCTCCCATGCCCAGGTGACCTTGATGTGCTATATTTACTAAATGAGATCCGACTCCACTGGGGGGTATTATCCTATTTCCTTTTCTAAGTTTACATCCGTCCTCAGACATACTTAACTCGTCCTTCACACCAAAATATCTGTCAAACTCTTTTCCCACAATATTCTTGTGAGGCCATCCTTCTCTGGTCCAAATCATGACTTGATTCAATATTAAATCCTCCTCACCAGCTCTTATCCACATCTCTTTATCAATGGCATAATGCTCCATTTCTGCAATGCTCACATCTTGACATTCAGGTGCTCCCTCCAATTCACCATCACACACAGGTAATCTGGATAAACAATCTGGTACCACATTCTCCCTAGCGGGAATGTAACACACCTTGAAATTATAACCCAAGAGTTCTACCATCCACCTCGAAACTCTTGGAGACCCTTTGGCCCACTCAGAACCGTTCATCAATTGAACCAAAGGCTTGTGATCTGATCTGACAATAAAAGGTCAACCCCATAGAAAGAACTTGAAGTGCGTGACTGCCCAAAATACTGCTAGTGCCTCTCTTTCAATGACCGAGTAATTTTTTTCTGCTCCTCTAAGTGGCCTGGATGCAAATGCAATTGTGTATTCAGTTTTACCTGAGTCAAACTGAGTCAAAACTGCTCCTAAACCAAGGGTACTAGCATCAACTGAAAGCAACGTTTTCCTGCCAAACATGAATCCACTTAAGGACAGGGCCTTGACTATACAATCTTTGATTTGCAAGAATGCTTCCTGGCACTCTTTGGACCATGTGTACTTCACGTTCTTTTTTAGTAACTCCCTCAATGGAGATGAGATGGATGCAAAGCCATTCACAAATGTATGGTAATATTCCGCTAGTCCCATGAAAGAACGTAGTTGGTCCCATGAAAGAACGTAGTTGGTCCTTGTCTTGGGGCTGGGGAGTATTACTAATGCTTTCTATGAGTGACTTTTTGGGAGAAATACCTTCTTTCGAAACTTAGTGTCCCAGATACTCCACTTGCTCAACACTTATTTTACATTTGCTTCTTTGGACCGTTAACCCAGCCTCTTTCAGTCCGCATAGTACTGCCCTAAGTACTCTGTCATGCTCATGCTCATTACTTGCAAAAATCAGAATGTCATCTTGAAACACCTTAACATTTTCCAACCCTTTTAACACTTCCTCCATCACCTTTTGGAAAACAGATGCAGCCGATGCCAACCCAAATGGCATGTGATTGTATTTATAAGTGCCTTCAGGTGTGATAAAGGCAGTGAGATGTTGTGATTCTCGGGAAAGGGGAACTTGGTGATAGGCAGCAGAGAGATCAATGACAGAGAACAATTTGGGTTCGCCAAGAGTGGAGAGTGTCTCGGAAATGTTGGGTAGGGGTTGTCTCTCCACCAGAATATTGTGATTAAGACTGCACAAATCTACATACAGTCTTAATTTACCATTATTTTTGGCCACTAAAACAATGGGGGACAACCACTCTGTGGCCTCAACAGGTTCAATGACACCCTTATCTACTAAGATATCGAGGTGCGTAGTTGCGCTCTCATGTTTAACAGCACATGTCTCACTTTATGAACAATAGGCTGACATTCTTTCTTTAGTCTAATATAGTGTTCGAAGTTCTTGAGTCTGCCCAGACCTTCGGTGAAGACCTCTGGGAACTCTCTTGACCACATATCATCAATCTCGGCAATGGTGACAGGCTCAGTGGCACTAGCTTGCATCCTGACTCTCATTTTCCTTTGTTCCTCCCAACCTAAAAGGGAGGCTCCCTTTCTTGCAACCAAAATGTCAGCTATGCATTCTCCACCTCTGTATTGCACACTTGCAGTAAACTGTCCCAGCATCACAATAGGGGATTCCGCATAGCCGCAGGGCCGAATTCTTGGTGGATCCAGCAATGATTCATCCTTTTTTAGAACATCTTTAAATGTCTCTTTAGAAATGATGGTCAATGGGGAACATGTGTCAACTTTCATGAGTATTTCTTGACCATCAATTACAAAAACATCTGTTGGACCTTTGCTGTCTCTTCCTCCAATGCTCGAAATCTCGAAGACATGTCTGGGGTTGTCTTGCGAGGAGTATACCTCCTGTATGTTGTAAGCTGAGTGAGCACCTTCTTCTTGGTTGTCTCTGGTTTCTAAGAGATTTATTGATGACCTCTTGCATACATTAGCGAAATGTCCTCTGGTCCTACACTTGAAACATTCAGCATTCCTTGCTGGGCACGAAGGGTAATTCGGACCATGCTTGACACTGCCACATCTGGTACACTTCCTACCCCATGTTCCTTTCCTGCTTGTATTGACATTAAGTCTCTTCCTGTGATCAACTGCGCACACAGCTTGGGTACTCTGTTTGTCAGACTTCAGTTCTTTGACATATTGTGAGGTTTGTTCTATGCTTCTGGTTAGGTGCACTGCTTCATCCAACTTCATGTCTTTTGCCAACAATTTCTCCTGTATCCTAATATTATTTGTGCACCTCACTAACTGATCTCTAATTAACGAGTCAGATAGATGTTCGAATTCACAGGAGTGGCTTAATGTTCTTAATGAGGCTATGTACGATTCCACAGATTCTGAGGACTCCTGCGTACGCTGAAAGAACTTGTGCCTCTCGAATGTAACATTTGTTTTAGGCTCAAAATGATCCTTGAGTTGTTTAATCGCAAGGGCATATTCATCTGTGTCCTCCGCTTCACCAGCTTGTGCACTGCCTAACCCATCAAACACTGCACGGCCTTCCACACCAAGATTGTGAAGTAATAATGCCTTTTTGCGAGTTGAGCTGAATCTCTCTCCTCCCATTGCCACCAGGTAGTTTTCAAACATGTCTTTCCACCTGTCCCACCTAACTTGGGGGCGTCCAGGTTCATTCAAAAATGACATTGGCGGAGGTATTGAAGCTGCCATGTCTTAAGCGGTAAAAAGGTGGTAAAGAGTGGGCTTGCTAGATGCAACCAATAGACTCTGGATCAGTTCAGGTATGCCCAGTGGATGCACAGACTGAGCAGTGACAGTGCTGTGCTATGCAGACAAAGGGATCAGTCTTGTATGAGTACAATCCCTTGTGTATGATGTCACAATCCTCCTTACATCAGTCTGAATTGGAGCGTGATGGCTGCTCATCCACAGAATGGATACATGTCATAATGGCTGGCTCCTGAAACTTGCCAGAACTGCATGGGCAGGTTTCTCAGCAACGATAATGTCAATGCTCGGGATCCTTGAAAGTAAACACTGTTGCTTTGAGAAAGAGTCAATACAGTAATGGGGAAGGCAAGATTACACCCCCAGGGGACGCGCCTGCTGACCTGTTCCGCTCCTCCTGACCTTCCTGCAGCGTCCGCTGTCGCACGGGAGTGTGGAATAATGCAGGCCGCGCTATGACGAGACTTCAAAGGAGTACGGAGACACTGCTGAGAGCCATCCTCGTCGCCAATGAGGAAATAAGGGCTCCAGGCAGCAGTGATGAAGAAACAGTAATTTATTTCATTACAGCGACAGCGGCCTATGAGAGCCGAGTGCCAACATGGCTCTCTCCCTGCAGTCTCTGCTGTAACTCATCAACATTCTTAGAATAACATTCTTAGAACTTAATGAGCTCATAGTGCAGCTCAATGTTTAACTAGGATCTGGTAATACATTTTTATGAACTTGTTTTAACTTACACTTACATCATAACACTCTCCCACGTCGATAGTTAAGGCGGGGGGAATCGTTTGCCGCCATGGTACTGTCCTTGGCTCCTACAACAAAGCAGCACCAGTGAAGTCAGCACAGCCGGTGAGTTGGGGAGACTGATAACAGACCAGTCTGTGTGGAGGCAAAGGTTGCAATCGGCAACTTTATGTAGAGAAAACCTAAGAGAACAGTGTATGAAGTGTGTGTGGCAAGTAACACGAATGTAATTAAAACAGCAGATGAGTGAATGAACTTTGAAGCAAAAATACAATACCATAGACAGAGTGGTCCGGCACCACCTGGGTGCTCATTCAAAAGTCCCTGTTAGATATCCAACTGAAAGGTCACAAATGCTAAAAGGAAAGGAATTGTGAAATTGAAGTGGTCTTGCAACGGATCAAGCCAAACACATTCAAAAGTCTTCGATACTTGATGTTAATTGAAATTGGTCCAAGCCCGGCCGTGGGAGACTAATTGTGTTTAAAAGGGATCTGAGCAAGGCTGAGGGGCATCCGGGGTGAACCGTCAGTCACCCAAAAAATATTATCCTATGAATATTGTGTTAAAAGGATCTGAGCCCGGCTGAGGGGGATCCAAGGTGACGAACATTATGCTAAAGGGGTCTGAGCCCGGCTGAGGGGCATCCAGGGTGAATAGTGAATCACCTAAATTGAATACTTGTGAATATCTGAAGGCGGAAAATAACTTATTGTTTATTTGGTTGCATCAGACCTTCTGAATGAAGAGACTTTGATAAGCAAAGAGACTTGGGCACGGAAGGCCTTGATGCTAATTCTTAATTGCACCCTCTTGCCAGGGAAGCCAGAGACTGTGCTAAGCTCGAGTGCACTGCCTTGTCCCGTGCTGAAAACATGGGGAAGGGAGGCCAATGGCCTGAACATCCTGACATATCATTTTGTGAACACTTTTCTTTCTTTTTTGTAACACTATTTCCCACACTATTAGTATTTAGAGGCAAGGATTGGCAATAGGTTTATTAGTATAGGCCCTTTTATTTTGACAAGACACCACTAGGACTGCGTTATTATTTGATGGTTGTAGCTTGCTCCCATCTTTAGATTTAAGATTGGATAGGTGTTTATCAAACCCTTTTTGAAGTTCAATAAAAACCCTTGAACTGTGGTCACTTGTGTCTGTCTTACTGTTGATATCATGCCTTCCTTACACCACCCCTTGTCTTATGCTTTTCCTGTGGTGAAAACTGACACCTGGCTAGGTATTGCTCGAAGAACATGAGGGAAGAACCGATGGAAACCGGTTGGATGTCGGGACATTCTTGGAATGACATACAGACAAAAGAAGAATACAAAACCGACGACATCACAAATTGTCTCTCCTTACCTACCTCGGTGAAAACACACGAAAAGGCCACAGTGAATGTCATCCAGTAATCATGATGGTGGATTCTGGTAGCCGGCAAACCATCAGATTTCCAGGGACTGACCCAGTTCAAATCACCTGCGTCCACGGAGTTAAAGAGGTGTATCATCGAACCCCTGTGGTAATCAAAATATATGACCACGAGGCAACAACGAATGCGGGCGTAATGCTAGGACTTCCAGAGGAAACAATAGTAGGGACCGACTTCCCACATTTCAATAAGATTTTTCAAGATCTTAATCCCGCACAAACCACCTATTCACCATTTGATAAATGGGATAAAGAACATTTGCTGGAAGATATAACCGCCTGGTTCAGGGAGGGGAAAACATGGGCGAGACCACTCAGAGAGAATCCAACCCCAGTTTTAGATGGGGAAGCCTCAGTTATGTGGAGGAGAGTATGTGACGAATCGGGTGATTTGCTCCCAGAATTAATAAGAAGGAAGGGAATTCCCACGCCTAGACCCAGAAAATGTAAGCAGAATCCCACCACATTTTACCAATCAGATTCAAATATACCATATGGGTATATGTTTTACTGCAAAACAAAAACCCAGCATCCGGAGGGAAAAGGAGTGGAAGCTAACATACAGAACCTTAGTCCATTTTTTTTATCTTGTTGGACAAGGCCAATAAGAAAAGGAAAGAAGGACTGTGGTTGTGGTTGAGAAGAGGAAAGAAGAAGTTGTAGGAGTGAGAGTGGTAGTGACAGTTATATAGGGAGGCGAAGTGCACCCCCAGAACAAACCAATGGGTGAGCGTGCGAAAGAGAAGGAAGAGAAGGACGTGGCCACTTGAGAACCAACCACCCATTCGAAGGCAGCGGGTGTCGGAAGCACCCATACTCCGCATGGCAGGGGGAGCCCGGGTATCCATTCGACGGCAACGTTACCCAGCGGGGAGAGTAGCCACCCTGTAATTGTAATTGTTTATTTGTAAAGTGCTTATGCACAAGTGAAGTGCTTCAAAGCGCTTAGGAGGGAACAGCAGTTCCTTCCACAGAAGGGAACAGCAGTCCTCAAATGCAGTGAACGCACCACGGGGAGTGAAGCCACAGACAACACTACTAAAATGGACCCCGGTATAAAAAGGGGAGGAGCGGAAACGGACGAACAGCGCTGCAAGAAGACTTCAAAGCCTGGTATGATGTGCGTGGAGTCACAGGAGGTGAGCAGCACACATAACCGACGCAGGGAGCAACTATCTTAGGGAACCCAACGACGGCTCATGGAAGCCAGGCCTGGCTGATGTGAGGAACTCATGGTGGCAATAGTAAAGACATACACAAGTGATCACAGTTCAAGGGTGTTTATCGAAAAATGTTTGCAGGGTGGAAAAACACCTAAACTAAACCGAAATCTAAGATGGGAGCAATCGTCGACCATCAAATGAGAATAAGGCAGTCCTAATGGCGTTGTGTCAAAATAAAAGGGCCTATACTAGGAAACCTATTGCCAAAACCTCACAGCTGATACAAAAAGGGGTGCAGTATATATATCAAGAAAAGAAAGAAGTGTTCTCAAATAACATGTCAGTATGCGGCAGCATGGGGCATTTTTTGAGCATGGGGCAAGATGGTAGCTTGGAGCACAGTACAGTCTCGGGCATCTCCAGCACGAGATGACAGTTCCATTCCAGCTAACAGGGTCGTCGATGGTCAAGTCTAATTTCACTTCCAAATCTCTTGCCTTGGAGGTCCTGACGTATTCAAATAACAAAACAAATAAACAGTCTCTTTTCCATGGGCTTTGGGTGCCGATTTTCACACTGAGATTCCCTTCTTCTGGGTGCAAATCCCTAGAAGGTTCCTTAATGATATCAAGACCCCGGATAGCTAAGCTCTCTTGCTTTCGAGGGCCTCTCTGTTCCAAAATAAAGTTCCTTTAACAAATGAAAGTTTGTTTCCAATGTTTGCTGGGTGATGGATTCACCCCTGGGTCCCCTTCTTCTGGACGCTAACCCTTCTCAATTGTTTACCACAGTTTCACGTAGGGTGATGGCTTCAGCCCTGGGTCCCCCTCTTCTGGACGCTGACACTTCTCAGCCGGATCTCCCTCAGTCAGGCTCAGACCCTTCTCTTCTCTTTAGTGGGTTTCACTTCCTGTCAAGTTTGTCACCAAAATCGGATAAGGTCCCAAGCTCCTCACCTGTTTCTTCCTGACTTGATGATGAGGATCCCTTCTTCCTTCCTTTCTTCTCCTTCTTCTTCTTTATTGTCTTTCTTTCCTTGAAGAGGTAAGGCCTGTCTCAGAAGGAAGCCACTATGTCTGCCTGAGAAACTGGTGGACTAGCGGCCCTTCCCCGAGACAGCAGGGTAGGGGAAAAGCCTATACAGGCAGAAAAACCCCTGGAAGGTTGTAGTGTGGTGTGGATCCAATAAGGAGCTTGTGGTAAGGACTTGGAGCAACAAGGTGTTCGGAGTGTCAGAAAAGAAGTCCTTGTTGAGTTGGAATCAGATGGCTGTATTCCCAGTCACGGAATAGAGTACTGGGTGAGCGGGATTTCTGAGAACCAGCGCACTTGGAGGGAGGCACAGAAAGGCAAGTAAGCAGTTGCCTTGGGGACCCTGCGTACAAGAGGGAAGCACAAGAGTCAGGTAAGCGAGAGTTCCGGAGAGCCAGTGTACAGGAGTTAAACACAGAGAGAGAGGCAGCGAACCACCCGGAAACAAATGGAAACCCAGCGAGAGGAAAGCAAGCACTCCGAGGGACAGAAAGGCTGCAAAGCGAAAGAAGGCAGAAGGTACAGGAAGGAGTGCTCCGTGGAAAACCTACAATAGGTCTTGCCCATAAGGAAACCTGAAGGGTTGCAACGCATTCTGTCCGGGATTCCGAATTAAGTTATTCATTCAGGCATCGGCCATGATGGAAACCACTAGTGCATTACAGCACGTTTCAGGATAACGTGATGTGCCAATCAATGGCGGGTGGTCCATCTGTTCCATAGGCACTACGGGGAAACAGGTGTGACAGTATGCCCCGTTAAATGCCTGGTGGTAGCAGGTTTTCCTGGGCGAAGTCTGTGAAATCTTTGAAGCAGTAGAGGAGCTTGAACAGGCTCCCATGAATTCTCAGAAGGCAGGTAGCCCTTCCACTGCACCACATATTCAAGCCTTCCTATGCGATATCCTGAGTCAAAAATTTGTGACACTTCGTATTCCTTGGGTTTAGACATGGCTTGTACTCGATGCCTAGTCTGGCGTCGCTCAAAGGGGTCTGGTACCCAGGGACGAAGAAGGGAAGCGTGAAACGCTGGTTGTAAGCGACTGAGGGACCTTGGCAGCTTGAGTTTGAAGGCCACGGGGTTGATTTTAGCTGAGATTTCAAAAGGTCCTAAGTAACGAGGTGAAAGCTTAGACATGCGTACCCATCTCAGCAGATATCTGGTGGACAATCAGACTTTGGACCCTACATCCCAAGCAGGTACCTCTCTGCGATGTAAGTCAGATTGTAGTTTGCTTCTCTTCTTGCTCTCTTCCGGGCTCTGGTAGGCGATCTTGTGGGCGTCAGCGATCTCAGACAGCATCGAGTCAATTGATGGAATCTTTGAAGAGGGAAAAACCGATGGAGGTAGACTGCAGGGATATAAGCTATAGGTGTTGTAAAAGGGGCTGAGTTTGGTAGCAGAGTGTATGGTATTGTAGGAGAATTCGGCTGTTGGCAATAAATCCACCCAATTGTCTTGTGGAGAGTTTATAAAGCACTGTAAGTATTGTTCCAAAGTGCTGTTCAGTCGTTGCATTTGCCCATTGGTCTGTAGATGGTAGCCAGATGACAATGCTCTCTGGATACCCAGAATCCTGCATAGGGTGCACCAAAATACCAAAGTGTACTGGGAGCCTCGATCAGAGACAATGCATTCTGGTAGACCGTGAAGGTGGAACATTTTCTTGAGAAATACCTTGGCCATCCCAGAGGCTGTGGTAATCCTGGGAGTGGAGTGAAGTGAGCCATCTTAGAGAAAGAGTCGACAGTTACCATGATGGTTGTACATCCGTGGGAGAGCAGAAGGTGGACCACGAAATATATGAAGAGATGGCTCTACGGCCTTGTGGGGACTGGGCTCTGTTCCAATAGTCCAAGAGGTCTTTGTGTGCAGTACTTACTTTGGGTGCATATTGAACAGGCTTGAATCTAAGTCTTAACGTCAGAACGAAGGGCCGGCCACCAGAGGTTTTGTCAGATAAGGTCCACTGTGTTAGAGAAACCTCTGTGACCAGCCACCTTGCCCTCATGACACCAAGACAAGACTAGCCTACATAAGGAAGCATCTGGTACATACAATCTGTTGTTAACAAAGATCAAACCCTCCTTTCTTACGATGTTGTGCTTGATGTTTTGGTTGAGTTATGGAGGCAAGGTGACCGAGGCTTCCTTAACCTTTTGGAGGAAATAAGACACCAAGATGACAAATCTGTTCCTTCAAAAGAAGTATTTTTAAGGTTGAAAGGAAGGAAGGATTGTAGTGTAACAATGAGACAGGGCATCTGAAAGGATGTTTTGGCTTCCTGGTATTTAAGATATAGTAAAGTAATATTGGGCGAAGAAGTGTGCTCACTGAGCTTGACGAGTGTTCAGGCATTCCATCTGTTGCAGGATTCTTAAATTCCGATGATCGGGTCGGATGACAAATGGATGTGAGCCTCTTTGCAATAGGTGATGCCATTCTTCACATGCCAATTTCACAATTTCATAGCCAGAAGCTCCTTCTCAATCACAGGGTAGTTTATCTCACTCAGAGTTAGGTCTGCTGCTGAAGTGTCAGATTCAATAATGAAGGGGAGTGTCTGGTCCGGTTGGCGCAAGACTGGAGCTGAACAAAACTGCGATTTGAGGCGTTTGAAGGCGGCATCTGCCAGTTCATTCCACTGGAAGATGGCATCCTTTTTCAGGCGGGACGTGATGGGAGTAACAACCCCCGAGAATTCATGGATGTATTTACGGTAAAGGTTAGTGAGTTCTAAGAACCGCTGAATGTCTTTTCTCGAAGCAGGATTGGGCCCTCTGAGTATGGCAGCTACCGTGGTGTGATCCATCTCAACTCCTTGACCCGACAATACGTATCCTAGATAGGGTATGGTAGTGACTTTCAATTGGCATTTTTCTGGTTTCACTAGTAGTTGGTTGTTCCGGAGTCGTAATAAGACTTCTCAGAGGTGCTTCTCGTGTTCATGGGGAGAGGAAGAAAAGACGAGGATGTCATTGAGGTAAACAATGACTAAGTGGAACAGCAGATCAGAAAAGAGCCTGTCCATAAATCATTTAAAGACAGCCAGGGTGTTGACTAGCCTGAAAGGCATCACTCTGTACTCATAATGCCCGAATGGGGTCCGGAAGGCAGTCTTCCATTCACCACCTATTCTAATACGAAGGAGATGGTAGGCTCTGCGTAAGTACAGTTTGGAGAACACCACTGCTCCCTGCACAGCTTCCGGGATGTCCCTAATGAGTGGCATGGGCTAGCAGTCACAAACCGTGACCCTGTTGAGCCCCCTGTAATCAATACAGGGTCTGAGCTACGGAATGTCCCTTTTGGGTATAAAGGACAATGAGGCTCCTGCAGGCAAATGGGACGGTTGAATCAGTCCATTCTGCAAGTTGGAGTCCAAGTACTCCTTAAGAGCTCTCTTTTCTGGAAGAGAGAGAGGGTACATATGTCCGAACGGTACCAAGGCCTCCAGGGTGAGTTCTATTGCACAATCTTCCAACGGTGAGGCGGGAGATCTTGTGGAACCTTGTCAAGGAAAACATCAGCGAATTCAGTAAGATCAGGTGGTATGCAACGACTACTGACTGTATTGGCCGGCAAGGAGGGATGAGCTTCCACTGGTTTGTTAGAGGCATACTGTAGACAGTGTTGGATACAAAAGGCAGAATTGCACTCCAGGAGGTTCTTGGCCCAGTATTTGGTTGGATTATGCTTCCTTAACCAGGAGATTCCCAATATGATCGGGAAGTGGGATGCTCTGATGATATCCAACTTATGTGTCTCATGCTGTTGGAAGACAGATACCTGAAGCTCTTCGGTGGTATGTGTCATGAGACCCGAACTGAGAGGTTTCCCATCCACACCTTCGACCTTTTGGTCCTCCTTACTCTCAATTCTAGGGATTCTTTCTTTATTAGCCCAAATGGTATCAATGAAATTTCCTACGGCACCACAGTCAATCAGAGCCAGGGCGTCTATTTTTCTCTGGTTGATCGTTATCTGAATGGAGACCACCATTAGTCGGTTGTCGTCCGCTGGAGAGGTTGCTGAATGGGTCGTAAAGAGACTGGGAAAATTACCTCAGTAACCCGTCCCTTTTGGGGCCAAGGTTGGTAATTTTCCACGGGACGAGGAGGTACCTCAGAACAATCCCGTAACAGATGAGTGTCAGATCTGCAGTACATACACAACCCCTTCTCCCTTCTCCGCTTTCCTTCTTCTGGAGTCAGAGGTCCTCGAGCGGCTCTGATCTGAATTGCTTCGTCCCTAGGAGCTCTGGCAAGAGGGGTGTATAAGACGTGTATTCCGCAGCTAGCGGAAAAGGACTTCTTCTCTTCCTTCTTTCAGCTTGTCTCTCAGTCAAACAGTAGTCTATTTGCAGGGCTGTAGAAAGCAGGTCGACAAATGAGTTGGATCGAGGAGTTCGGGCCAGTTCGTCTTTGATCTCGTCTCTAAAGCCCCTTCGGAAGATGGTGTACTGAGGAGATTCTGGCCAACCAGCATCGGCAGCTATGCGTTTGAAGGTAGTGATGTACGAGAGGAGATCGGTGGACCCCTTTCTGATGTCCAATAAGTCCAAGCAAGCAGAAGAGACCATTCTGGTCTTTCTGGTTGCTTCAGCAGTTTCAGAAAGGCACTGTAGTCTTGTAATACAGGATTGGTGGAGGTAACTAAAGGAGTGGCCCAAGCCAGTGCATTACCCACCATGTTAGACACCATAAACCCCACCCGAGCATGGTCAGAGGCGTAGGTGCCTGCTGTAAAGACTGGTAGGGGGTGTCTGTACTTCTGCTCTCTATATGGTAGAGGAGAGGCACAGGAGACCCCAGCCAAGATTCTCTATAAGGTAGCAATGGACAAGCAATCAAGGCCTAGCTTCTCAGGAGGTGATGCAGGCTGGTTCTTAAGTACAGTGTAGTCCCCGAATCCCCACAAAGGAATGTCCATACACTGTATTACTGAAAACACAGTCTTTATATAATTAATATTCAAAGGTATGTACACGATCACAGTAACGCACTTTGTACTCGGAAGTCAATAATGATAAATATATACAATTCTAAAGTGGTACCACCAGTGTTATCAAACCTCATTAAAGTGCATCAACTGTACGGTTAAAATGTCACACAGATTAATAACGGGTAAACCAGCAATAGAGATCGGAAGGAACGCAAGATGGTTGAAACAATAGGCAGAATACTGACCCCTACCACTAGGCACAGTTCTGTGTGGAGATCCCCCTACCTGGGCAACCTGTAAAATAAAAGATATATAGCACAAGCCCAGTCCATATGTTCAATAGTCTCACTTCTTCCTATTAAGGTTTTACCCCCCAAAGGTACCTGGTGGAGTAGAGTTCTCCGACGATGCGTCGACTGATCCTTCTTGAGTGCCTCCCTTTTAGGCGGGAGCCACGGATCGTCGAGAGGTGTCGGGAAACTTGGCGTTCGGTGTCGGGGAATCGACAGCCCTTCTTGAGTGCCCTACCATTAAGGCAGGAGTCACGGGTCGTCGAACGTCCGACGGTGAACAGGGTGAACTACAGCAGGGAAGTGGCAGCTTCGTTCCTAGCAGTGCTCGTCGACAACAGAGCGTTGGCGTCCTGCAAGAAAAGGCGTGCGGGGCACCTCGGTGACGATAGTTCTGGACCTCAAAGAGATGATGAAGAACTGTGGCCCAGCAAGGGCGTTGAGTCGTCGGCTTCTCTGTGGTCCTTAGGTGGCGGGAAACCCACCGGTGGATGCTCCTCGGCACGCCGACGGTCAGGCCTTCTCCAGCGGGAGACAAGCGGGTGACGATGTAGACGAGAGCGTCCGATGATCAATGGAAGTTCTTAGGCAAACGGGAGCACAGCGGCTCCGGTCGGCGATGGCGGTCATCGACAGTGGCGGACAACAGTCCGAGTGCTTCTCCTTGGAGTTCCGCAGCAGTCCCCGTATCGGGTCGGCAGCTTGTCGAAGGTCTGTCTACCAGGGAGCGTTGGCAAAGATCAGCTTTGCACGATGGTCCCTCGTAGCTCGGGAAGAGGGCGCCTTACCAGGTCCTCTCTGGGTCAGTCCTTGGAAACACAGCAGCTTTCAGATTGCGAAGGAGAGCAACAGCAATTCTTCTCGTCCAGCAGGGTTCCAAGGTCAAGCGTCAGTTACTCCAGTTACTCGTCGTAGTGGACTTCAGCTTCTGAACACCATTCCTAGCAGTGATAGGTCCCCAGATATACTGTTGATCTCCCATTCATTCTGCTGGGTCACACTCAAGCATCCAATCATGACTACGGGCATTCATGCAGGCAGGCAGCCAATCAGGCACACGAGGTATTCAGGCAATTCACTTCTCTCCAGACACTCACAACAAGTTATGTGTATTGGGACAAGTACCGAGCCATTCAACACTCCAAGCTGCATTCATACTGGTTTCGGGCAGGGTTGTCTCAGTCATTGTGTCAACCACCAGATACTAGACACCCACAACACAGAATGCATATTCGTCAACCACTCTATTCACCCAGGTCCCACCCACAGGAGATACCCACAACATACATCACCGGGAAGGCTCCAGCTAGTCTGGCCGGGGCTTCACAATAACACCATATATGGCATTTCCACCCAACAGCCAGTCAGGGGGAAGGGACAGAGTCAGGGCTTCCCAGGACTTTGGGAAAACAAGGTAATGGCTAATAGAAAGCAAGTGGCCATCTTGTTTTCCATCAGGAATCAACTGATCCCAATGGCAGGGCCGGGGTATCCCAAAATGGAAGACACTCCGCGCACCTGTCAAATTCAGCATGGAGCTGCCACCAGCCCATACCCTGCTCTGCGGGCCACCCACAGGTGCCCAAAAGCATACACTAGGGGCACAGGGTTGTACCCCCACTCATGGGTGCCATAAGGGTATCCCATGGGTCCGTTCACCAAACCAAAAGAAAGAGAGCTGCACCACCAGGAGTCCCACATGAACTCCTGCGTGGAAAACACGACAGAACACACGATAAAAAGCACTAAAGGACAAGGATACGGAGACCCTGTCCCTCCGATGCATTTCCAGCATTACAGTCGCCCCCCAGACTGAGGTGGAGGGTGCCTAATCTCCCACTGGATAGACACCCTCATCCAGACGGTCAACATGCCTTCTGGAAAGGCCATCTGCATTATCGTGACTCTTCCCGGGTCTGTGCTCTATGGTGAAGTCTAGCCCTTGCAGGCTAATGGACCACCTGAGCAGTTTCACCCTTCATCTGCATAAGCCACTTCAGGGGCTTATGATCTGTTTGGACCTTGAAGGTAGACCCCGTAAGGTAGGGCCTAAAACGTCTAAGGATCCAAACTATACTAAAACATTCCTTTTCAACAGTAGCCCACCTAAGTTCTCTACCCTTGAGTTGTCTACTGATGAATATGATAGGATGTTCTCTCCCTTTGTCATCTAACTGGGACAAGACAGCTCCAATTCCAGTGTCGCAGGCATCCATCTGGACGATAAAGGGCCGGCTTTAGTCAGGCGCACACAACACGGGTGCCCTACACAGACTTTCTTTCAAGCCATTTAAGGCCCTCTGACAGTCTTCTGTCCAATTAACCTTCCTAGGCTGCTTGGGTGAAGTCAGAGCTGTCAGTGGTGCAGTTATGGTTCCATAGACCTCCATGAAATTGCGATAGTACCCGGTGAGGCCCAAAAAGGCTCTCACCTGGGTTTGAGTAGTGGGAGTCTCCCAGTCCTGTACATCCTGTACCTTACTGGGGAGAGGTTGGATTTGACCCCCTCCTACCTCATGACCAAGACACAAGACTTTCCCCTGAGCTATCTGGCACTTGGTGGCCTTGATAGTGAGGTTAGCCCTTTTTAAGGCCTGCAACACACTACCCAGATGTGTCAAGTGCTCTTCCCAAGTGGAACTTTAGACGGCAATGTCGTCTAAATAAGCCACACAAAAGGCTTCCAGCCCACTGAGAGCATGATTGACCAATCTCTGGAAGGTGGCAGGGGCCTTCATTAACCCAAAAGGCATGACCCTAAACTGGTAGAGTCCCTCTGGTGTGGAGAACGCCGTCTTTTCCTTGGCATGGTCTGTCAGAGCTATTTGCCAGTAGCCTGAGGTGAGGTCAAAGGTGCTCACAAATTTGGCAGCACCTATGGTGTCCACGACTCATCAGTCCTGGGCAAAGGGTGCGCGTTAGTTTTGTTGACGGCATTGACTCCTCGGTAGTCCACACAGAACCTCCAATACTTGGTACCGGCCTGGGAACTTGCCTTGGGGACAAGGACCACTAGACTGGACCAGGGACTGGTTGAGGGTTCAATAACACTCAGATCCAACATCTTGGCGACCTCCACCTGGATGTGGTTCTTAACCGTGTCTGACATTCGGTAGCTCCTGCTCTTGACAGGCACGCTGTCACCAGTGTCAATCTCGTGCTTACACCACGGTGTAAGGCCTGGCGTCAGCGAAAACAAAGAGGCATACTGCTGGAGCAAAGTCCGGCAGGCCCTCTGCTGCTTGGTTGTCAAATCTGGAAAGAGATGCACTCCCTCCACTGAGCCATCCTGAGGGTTGCTATGCAGCATATCAGGAAGGGGCTCACTCTCATCCTCTTCTCGATCTGAAGCCAGCAAGAGACATGAGACTTCTGCTCGTCTGTGGAAAGGCTTGAGCCTATTAACATGGAATACCTGAGGGGCTACCCCTGGGATTCCCATGTCAACCAGATAATTGACCTCGCCCATCTTGGAGATTATCCGGAAGGGTCCAGTCCATTTATCTGCAATGCCCGAGGCTTGGTAGGCTCCATCACGAGGACCTCCTGTCCCGGAGTCCAATCCATTTGCGATGCTTTAAGGTCATGCCAGTATTTGTTCAATTCCTGGCTGGCCTTGAGATTCGCCGTTGCTTGACCCATCATCTGTGTCATCCTCCGTCTGAGGCCTAACACATAGTCCCCCACTTGCTTGGCGGGCCTGGGAGGGGTGGCTTCCAAACCTTCTCTGATCAAGGCGAGGGGCCCCCTCACGGGATGTCCAAAGAGAACTCAAAGGGGCTGAAACCAACACCCTCTTGAGGTACCTCTCTGTAAGCAAACAGCAGGCATGGCAGGAGGAGATCCCATTTCCTCCTTAGGGGCACTTCCAAAGCACCTAGCATGCCCTTGAGAGTTTTATTAAATCTCTCAACCAGACCATTGGTCTGAGGGTGGTAAGAAGTGGAGAACTTGTAGGTTACCCCGCACTCTTTCCACATGGTTTTCATGTAACTAGACATGAAGTTGGATCCTCGGTCAGAGACAACCTCCTTGGGGAATCCAACACGGGTGAAAATGCACAGGAGGGCCCGGGCAACCACCTTGGCAGTAACAGTCCGAAGGGGTATAGCCTCAGGGTACCTGGTGGCATGATCTACCAAAACCAGGATGAACTGATGTCCACCTGACGTGGGAGGGTCAAGGGGACCGACGATGTCGATGCCCACCCTCTCAAACGGTGTGCCAACCACTGGCAATGGCTGCAGTGGGACAATGACACTGCCTCCAGTCTTGCCAGACAACTGACAAGTTGGGCAGGTCCTGCAGTGGGACTCCACTTCTACTCCCATTCGTGGCCAGTAGAAATGGGCAGAGAGCCTTTGCTTAGTCTTCTTGGTACCAAGATGACCAGCCAAGGGCACCTCGTGCGCCAACTGCAGTAGGAAGGGCCTGTAAACCTGGGGTACCACCAACCTCTTGAGGGCACCAGCTTCAGGCTTAGTGGGCTCACTAACAAGGAGCTCACCCTCCCAATAAATCCGGATAGTCCTAGGCACTTCTCCTTGTGCCTGGGACAGGGCCTGTTTCCTCAGACCCTCGAGAGAGGGACACTCTCTCTGTCCTTTACAGAAGTCTGCCCGGGAGGGTCACCCTTCAGCTAACAAGCATTGAAGATCGGGATGATCCTCCGGGTGGAGAACCTCTCCCACAGGAGAGTCTTCTGGCTCTTCTCCCACAGGAGTTGAGACAGGGTTTACCACTGGAGCCAGCCCGTCCGGAGCATGGATCCCAATGGGTGCTGTAGGAACAGCAGGAAGAGAAGGGGCTCCCTCCACAGAGGTGGCCCTCTTGCTCTTCATTCGTCGTGCCTTAGGCCGCACCTTCGGCTTGGGTACCTGACTCACAGCCAGACCCGGTGTCACCTGTGACCTAGTGACCGCAGCAGCAGTCATGGGACGACCATCCGCGATCAATCCCAACTCCACTAGATCGTTACCTAACAGAATGTTAGCAGGGACGTTGTCCTGAACCAGGACAGGAAGCTTTGCTGTCTTGTCTCCAATTACGAGTGTGACTCGGGCTACAGGCGATAATTTGGGAGGCCCACCAGCTAACCTGGTGGTTCTCAGAGGAGCATCGACATAGTCCTCTGGCTTGAGCAGGGTCCTGTCCACCACTGTCATGCTTGCCCCAGTGTCTCTCAAACCAGTAGAAGGCTGGCCATTCAGGAGGACACTTCTCAAAAATCTACGGGTGTTCTGTGGGATAGTCGCCAGTACTTCTGCGTACTGGTCCCAGGCCCCAAGGGACACTAAGGAAATCTCTACCGGAGCACCAAAAGTGATTCCGGTAGAGGAGGGGAGGTCAGTGGCCTCCACCTCACACATGGGGTAAGGGTAGGTCAGGCTGACAGCCTGTACTCCGAGTGCCTTACCTTTACACTTGGAGTCACCCCTTTTGTGATCCAGAGCCCCACAGTCCCAACAAGTGCCGGGAGTGCGGGGTACGGTACTGGAACCACCGGGAGCCTGCTTTGCAGCAGGTGGAACACTACTCTTATTCCCACCCACAGATGATTTATCCCCACTAGATTTCTGGGTCTTAGGACAGGAGGGTTTAGGTTTATTCGACTGTGACTGCTTTTGGGACTCCTCAGCTTTCTGAGAGGCCCCCTTTTCTTTGTCCTTGTCCTTCTCACTGGAGTCCTTAGGGGACACCGGTGGGAGACCCACTTGTCAGCCAACCTAGCCAGCTTAAAGGGGTCCTAAATGTTCTGGTCAGCAACATACAGACGCAGCTCTGGTGAACAGGCTTCAGAAAAATGCTCAAAAAACAACAGGTGGGACAATTCAACAAAAGTTTTCACCTTGTAACCATCAATCCACCCCAGCATATTCATGTGCGCAGTACTCACCCAGTCAACCCAAGACACATTCTCTCTTTTCTTAAAATCTCTGAACCTTTTAAGGTATTGGGTAGGCAGTCATATCCAGTTTGAGGCACTCTGCTTAGCAAACACTTAGCCCAATTTCTTTTGTCAACATCATGAATTGCACAAGCCATTTCAAACGATTCAATCCATTGGAGGATATCAGAACCCTCTGAAAACACACCAACCAAATCCTTCATAAATTTAGTTGCTGGGGACCTGACACTCTCACTGGGTTTCGCTGAAGTCTCCACTCGAGCTTTCGCTAGCTGGATTCTCTGACATTCAGTGTCCTTGTCTTTGAGTTCAAGATCCCTATTCTTGAGTTCCACTTGTTGCGCCAGCTCCTCTTTCCTAAACTCAGCATCTATTTCCAACTTGCAATATTCAAAGGCCAAGTTCATCCTCAATAACTCAAGTTCCAAGGAATTGCTGTGGTTCGGAACAGAGGCAGCAGGAATGGGGGCATTCCCAGAAACAGATTCAGTAGAAACCCCAGGGGCAAAGTCCTCATTGGTTGCATTCCCCCCCTCATCAAGAGTTTCACCATCGGTCTGGTAGTCCACCAGGGCAGCAATCTGCTCAGCCCTAGACTTATCCACAAAGTCTAACTCCCTGGCTTCACAAGCACTCTGCAGAGCCTCTAAGCTCATCCGAGTCAATTTACCATTCACAATAGACTCCATTGCTTGCAATGCAGTTATTTTGTACACACCCAAACCTTAATCGAATAAAGTGCAGATATTTTGTAAGTGGCACGGTTATACACTGATTCTTAAAACCATAAGCATCCCACCGCTGCCACCAGTGTAAAGACTGGTAGGGGGTGTCTGTACTTCCGCTCTCTATATGGTAGAGGAGAGGCACAGGAGACCCCAGCCAAGATTCTCTATAAGGTAGTAATGGACGAGCAATCAAGGCCTAGCTTCTCAGGAGGTGATGCAGGCTGGTTCTTAAGTACAGTGTAGTCCCCGAACCCCTCCACACACTGTATTACTGAAAACACAGTCTTTATATAATTAATATTCAAATGTATGTACATGATCACAATAACACACTTTGTACTCGGAAGTCATTAATGATAAACATATACAATTCTAAAATGGTACCACCAGTATTATCAAACTTCATTAAAGTGCATCAACTGTACGGTTAAAATGTCACACAGATTAATAACGGGTAAACCAGCAATAGAGATAGGAAGGAACGCAAGATGGTTGAAACAATAGGTAGAATACTGACCCCTACCACTAGGCACAGTTCTGTGTGGAGATCCCCCCACCTGGGCAACCTGTAAAATAAAAGATATATAGCACAAGCCCAATCCATATGTTCAATAGTCTCACTTCTTCCTATTAAGGTTTTACCCCCCCCCCCCATGGTACCTGGTGGAGTAGAGTTCTCCGACGATGCGTCAACCGATCCTTCTTGAGTGCCTCCCTTTCAGGCGGGAGCCATGGATCGTCGAGAGATGTCGGGGAACTTGGCGTTCAGTGTCGGCGAATCGACGGCCCTTCTTGAGTGCCCTCCCGTTAAGGCAGGAGTCACGGGTCGTCAAACGTCCGACGGTGAACAGGCTGAACTACGGCAGGGAAGTGGCAGCTTCATTCCTAGCGGTGCTCGTCGATGACAGAGCGTTGGTGTCCTGCAAGGAAGAGGCGTGCGGGGCACCTCAGTGACGATAGTTCTGGACCACAAAGAGATGATGAAGAACTGTGGCCCAGCAAGGGCGTCGAGTCGTCGGCGTCGTCTCTGTGGTCCTTAGGTGGCGGGAAACCCACTGGTGGATGCTCCTCGGCGCGTCGACGGTCGGGCCTTCTCCAGCGGGAGACAAGCGTGTGACGATGCAGACGAGAGCGTCCGATGATCAATGGAAGTCCTTAGGCAAACGGGAGCATGGCGGCTCCGGTCGGCAACGGCGGTCGTCGACAGTGGCGGACAACAGTCCGAGTGCTTCTCCTTGGAGTTCTGCAGCAGTCCTCGTATCGGGTCGGCAGCCTGTCGAAGGTCTGTCTACCAGGGAGCGTTGGCAAAGATCAGCTGTGCACGATGGTCCCTCGTAGCGCGGGAAGAGGGCGCCTTACCAAGTCCTCTCTGGGTCAGTCCTTGGAAACACAGCAGCTTTCAGATTGCGAAGGAGAGCAACAGCAATTCTTCTCGTCCAGCAGGGTTTCAAGGTCAAGCGTCAGTTACTCCAGTTACTCGTCGTAGTGGACTTCAGCTTCTGAACACGATTCCTAGCAGTGAGGTCCCCAGATATACTGTTGATCTCCCATTCATTCCGCTGGGTCACACTCAAGCATCCAATCACGACTACGGGCATTCATGCAGGCAGGCAGCCAATCAGGCACACAAGGTATTCAGGCTATTCACTTCTCTCCAGACACTCACAACAAGTTATGTGTATTGGGACAAGTACCGAGCCATTCAACGTTCCTAGCTGCATTCATACCGGTTTCGGGCAGGGTTGTCTCAGTCATTGTGTCAACCACCAGATACTAGACACCCACAACACAGAATGCATATTCGTTACACACTCTACTCACCCAGGTCCCACCCACAGGAGGTACCCACAACATACATCACCGGGAAGGCTCCAGCTAGTCTGGCCGGGCCTTCACAACAACACCATATATGGCATTTCCACCCAACAGCCAGTCAGGGGGAAGGGACAGAGTCAGGGCTTCCCAGGACTTTGGGAAGACAAGGTAATGGGTAATAGAAAGCAAGAGGCCACCAGGGCCATCTTGTTTTCTATCAGGAATCAACTGATCCCAATGGCAGGGCCGGGGTATCCCAAAATGGAGGATACTCCGCGCACCTGTCAAATTCAGCATGGAGCTGCCACCAGCCCATACCCTGCTCTGCGGGCCACCCACAGGTGCCCAAAAACATACACTAGGGGCACCCCCACCCATGGGTGCCGTAAGGTTATCCCACGGGTCCATTCACCAAACCAAAAGAAAGAGAGCTGCACCGCCAGGAGTCCCACATGAACTCCTGCGCGGAAAACACAACAGAACACACGATAAAAAGCAGTAGAGGACAAGGATACGGAGACCCTGTCCCTCCGATGCATTTCCTGCATCACACCTGCACAGAAGATAAAATGGACCACACAAGCCTCAACAAACTCTTTGAGTTTTTTGGGGGATCCGTCGAATGTACCAGAGGCCAATCCCATGGTAGGGAGATCGGAGGGGTGATGCTCTCTGGCGTTTACCAATTGCCATAACACGGCATTCTCGGTCATGAGGTTCTGGACCTCCAGAGTGAGTCTTTGAACCGTAGCAACTAGCTCCTGCACCTGTTCGGCGGTGGCCATGTTCACTTCTGGGCATTGCAAAGTGTCAGGTTTGTCACCAAAATCGGATATGGTCCCAAGCTCCTCACCTGTTTCTTTCTGACTTGAAGATGAGGATCCCTTCTTCCTTCCTTTATTCTCCGTCTTCTTCTTTGTTTTCTTACTTTCCTTGAAGAGGTAAGGCCTGTCTCAGAGGGAAGCCACTATGTCTGCTTGTGAATCTGGCAGACTAGCGGCCCATTCCCTGAGACAGCCGGGTAGGGGAAAAGCCTATATAGGCAGAAAAACCCGTGGAAGGTTGTAGTTTGGTGTGGATCCAGTAATCAGCTCCTGGTAAGGACTTGGAGCAACAAGGTGTTTAGAGAGTCAGGAAAGAATGTCAGAATCCGCCTTGATGTTGTGCACAAAGTATAGAAGACAAATTCGACCTAACAATATAGCCCTGTGTATGGACGGAAATACCAATACCAAGGGATCTATTATTCGGAAGAATGGACCCAACACGACCAGCAGATCACCTAAGAAAACCGGAAAGGAAAGGACTGGTTAGATGAAACCTTACAGAGTTTGCAGGAAAAAACAAAAAATTATGTACTTACACCAACCTTCTGTTAGGCACAGGTAAGTACTGACATGGCAGTGGTTAGAGGATCAGGTAACCCAGAGATTAGAATTAAACTCAGGATAGATCAGGGGAGTCTAAGACAAGGACATAATATACCTCAATACAATAACTATAGAAGACAGGGTACAGTATGCATTAATGACCGAGGGTCTGGACTGTCTTACCGTGTGCTGAGGTGGGAATATCTTGATGCACTGCAGGAGGAGCCCACCGGAGGCAAACCCAAGAAGCACTGTGGGAGCTGGAAACTATTCCTGACAGCACGAGTACGTCTAAGGGCAGGAAGTCCATACAATATCCAACGGCACGAGGACGCTCCTGGTACACCCCAAAAGTATGCAGACGTCTCTAGTCCGTTTGGGGAACATGCAAGGAGAAAGCTTCTAGGTTTACCAAAGTTAACATCTGTTGGCAGTACTGCAAAGAGGATAGCTAGGGGTCCAGGCAATACAGCAAGTGCTTCCAGGGAGCGTTGGTGAAAGGAAAACGATAATGCGGAGTCCAAGAAATCAGGCAGGCAGTCTGTGATGAAGTCCAGGTCGGTAACAAAACCAGTCTGAGGGTAAGCAAAAGCAATCCAATCAGAAGTCCGAGTCGGCAACCAGAAAGACAGTGAATTCGATGACGTAACAGGCAGAGATCAGGCAATAGGAGTCCAGTAACGAGGCAGTAGTCCAAAGACAAAAATGCACTTCAACAAATTCAGAAGCACTGAATTAACGTATGGGAGGAGCGTAAGAGGACAGACACAGATCACGTGATTAGGACGTAGTGTGTAGGTGCATGGAGATGCCATCATGCCTGTCCTAGTCTCCATGGCAACCGCCACCGCCTACTATAGACAGTCTGTAATTTAGCAGCTGGGTGTTTTCCAGAGGGAGAGATACGCTGCAAAAATTGACCTTTAAAGTTTTTTGGCAGGACGAGGATGCGGTTTCTAGGATAGGAAATCGAGGGACCAGCACGGCGGTATGGAACTGAACGATGAACAGAACTTGGTGCACCATCCATATTCCTCACAGTACCTTTCCTCAAAGAATGCCTTCCCCGCCGAGAAGACCAGAAATCACTTAGAAAACCAGGAGAGTGAATGTGAGCGAGAGGCTCCCAAGACTGATCCTCTGGGCCGTATCCCTTCCAATCAATGAGGAACAAACGAATACCCTGAGTAACCTTGGTGTCGAGGATTTGATTGACCTCATACTCATCTGAACCTACCACCGGAAGGGGACGATCTGGAACAGTCAACCTGGTAGCCGCCTGTAGCGGTTTGAGAAGGGAAACATGGAAAATTAGGTGTATCTTCCAGTTGTGAGGAAGATCCAGGCGTACCGCCACCGGGTTAACTACATCAGACACCACAAAAGGACAAGTGAAACGCGGCAACAAGGAAGTATGACCTGGGAGATGCAAGTGTCTGGTAGAAAGCCAGACTCTCATGCCTTTGGTTTATGTAGGAGGCATTCTCCGATGGTTATCCGCGTAATACTTAGTGCGATGCTGGGCCGTTAACAAGTGTTGTCTGATGTCAGCATACAACTTGGCTAAAGACTAGACACAAGCCTGGGCTGCAGGATTGCCGGAGGATGCTGCAAGCATCAGCGGAAGGGTGCAAGGATGATGACCGTACAGAGAAAAAAAGGGTGTGGTACCTGTGGCTGTGTGCAACAAATTGGTATAAGTGAATTCAGCCATCTGCAATACCGAGAACCAAGAACCCTGGTGTTGAATCAACAAACAGCGTTCCAATGTGGCCTTCACCCTCTCCGTCTACCATCAGTTTGAGGATGGTAACCACTGGAATATCTATCCTCAATCCCCAACATATGGGTAACAGCTCTCCAGAAGTGAGACGTAAACTGAGCCCTGCGGTCTATGACAACGATGCTGGGCAAACCAAAAAACCTGAAGACATGTGTAACAAACAGTTCCGCTAACACAGGGGCTGTCAGCAATCCTTGGCAAGGAATGAACAGGGCAAGTTTAGTCAGATAGTCCACGACCACCCAAATGGTATCAAAACCCTGTGTTGGTGGCAGTTCCACAATGAAATCCATGGAAATCATGGTCCACAGTGTTTTAGGAACGGGTAGTGGCGGTAAAAGACTCATAGGTTTTGCATGTGTTGATTTCCCTTGGGCACAGACAGCACAGGTGGCGATGTAATGGGCAATGTCGGAAGACCTATCATGCCACCAACACCATTGGCGTAGTAGTTTGAGCGTCTTGCAAATGCCCGGGTGTGCTGAAAACTTAGTGTCATGACACCACTGCAATGCCATGGTGCGGGTAACCTTGTCAGGTAAGTAAATCCTCCCTTGGAGATAAGGCAGAGATTGGACGATCTCGATCCCCTTCTCTTTGATTGTCTGTGGATTGCCTTCTACCCAGGTAGTCAAGAGAGACCCCATTGAGGAGTTCATGGTACACCCGTAAATGACTCGACATGGCAGCAGAGGAATACCTTGATTAGCACACACAGACCTGTTCCCAGGAATACGGGAGAGTGCATCAGCCTTTGAGCGCCAAGAACCAGGGCGATATGTGATCATGAAATGGAAGATGGAAAAAAATGCATGCCACCGTGCGTGTCTTGCAGTGGTGCATTACACCGATTGCAAAGCTACCAGATTATGGTGGTCCGTATAAACCTGTACTGGAATCGAAGTCCCGAGAAAGTGATGCCTCCAGACCAGAAAAGCGTCTCTAACTGCCAGGAGCTCTTTTTCTGTGATAGTGTAGTTCTGCTCATGGTTATTGAGTTTACGTGAGTGGTATGCAACCGGATGTAGTGCACCGGTATCAGGACAATGCTGTGACAGCACAGCTCCAAGAGCGACATCAGTGGCATCGGCTTTGACCACAAAAGGCAAGGAAGGGTTTGGATGCTGTAACACCAGAGCTGTCGTAAAAGCCTTCTTGAGTGTCTCGAAAGCCTTGTTAGCCGCCAGATTCCATGCAAAGGACTTCTTGGAGCTGGTGAGCGCAGTGAGAGGAGCAGTAATGTCGAAAAAGAACTTTACAAAGTGTCTATAAAAGTTTGCAAAGCCGATAAACAACTGCAAAGACTTGAGGTCCTTGGGGGCCGGCCAATCCAATACTGATTTAACTAGATAGTTCTACGATTCAAGCAATGTCCCCGTTTGCCACTTTCATGACAAAGTGCAGTAGTGTTGTGTTCAAGTTCAGGTACGGTTGGAATACCCCTCAGTATCTCAACTCCCTATGAGTGTCTGTGGTGCAGGGTGCCGCTGCTTCCCAGATGCCCTCCTCTTACAGCTCTTACACAGCTTCCAATGTGCTGGATACTTCCTTGCAGCAAGATGTAAGACTGTGCAGCTGGAGGGCAGACATCACAAGCTTTACCCACTCTCTTTCTCAAAGCATTTAGTGAAGAATCATAGACAGAGTAGGCGCGTCTCGCTTGTGTTGGATGGATGTCATCCTTACGAGGTCCTGTGGGCATCTCTGAAGAGTTCTGAATATTGACACACTGCTAAAGGAATGACCTCACTGCATGCACGCAAGGGACTTCTCCCGCGTATGAATACTTTGATGCTGGCGTAGGCTGGAGATGTAAGAGAAGTATTTCATGCACTCTGTGCACTGGGAGGGTTTCACCCCTGTATGGGTGCGTTGTCAAGTACGATTTCAACCTGAACTGCTTATCACACTCTGTACAATGGTATGGCTTCTCTCCAGTATGGATCCTTCGATGCAAGCGTAGAGTGGTCATCTGAATGAAGCTTTTCTCACACTCTGTACACTGATATCGGCTCTTCCCAAGACACATTCTCTCTTTTCTGCGTGGGATCTCAGGTGAGTTCTGAATATTGACGCACTGCTAAAGGAATGACCTCACTGCATGCACGCAAAGGACTTCTCCCGTGTATGAATACTTTGATGCTGGCGTAGGCTGGAGGTGTGCGAGAAGTATTTCATGCACTCTGTGCACTGGGAGGGTTTCACCCCTGTATGGGTGCGTTGATGTACAATCAAGTACGATTTCAAACTGAACTGCTTATCACACTCTGTACAATGGTATGGCTTCTCTCCAGTATGGATCCTTCGATGCAAGCGTAGAGTGGTCATCTGAGTGAAGCTTTTCTCACACTCTGTACACTGATATCGTCTCTTCCTTGCGTGGGATCTCAGGTGAGTTCTGGATATTGACGCACTGCTAAAGTGCTTACCACATTCCACATACCCATAGGGCCTCTCTGCAGAATGAACTCTCTGATACTGGAGAAGCCTTTCTCACACACCATACACTGGTGCAGTCTCTCCTCTGTGTGGCATTTTGTATGTTTCATCAGGTGTGAGGACTGCCTGAAGTGGTTCCTACACTCTTTACACTGGTATGCCCTCCCCCCTGCCCCCCCCCCCTGAGTTCGATCGTTGATGTGTAAGCGGGTGCGAGATCAGCCGGAAGTGTTTACCGCATTCTAAGCAGTGGTGTGGCTTCTCCCCAGTGTGTACTCTCTGATGATGCTCATGCAAACGCGAGATCTGCGTGAAGCTTCTCTTACACTCTGCACATGCATGGTTTCTCCCCTCTGTGGGATTGCTGATGCTGATGCTGATTGCTGATGCTGATGTCTCCTGAGAAGTGCTGTTACCCAATAGCGCTCACCACATTCCGAGCACTGGTAGGGCTTCCCTCCATTATGGAATGCCTGATGCTGGCGTAGATGGGAGCTCTGCGTGGAGGGTTTCTCCCCAGTATGCACACTCTGATGCTTGTGAAGCTGAAACCTCTCAGTGAAGCTACTCTCACACTCTGAGCACTTGTAGAGCTGCTCGTGCACGTGGGATCTCTCGTGCTTCATGAGACTGGGGCTGCTGGTGAAGGACTCCCCACATATGCTGCAGGAGAAAGCTTCTTCCTTCAGGTGGCACCTCACAGGCGCGGGGCGTCGGGAGCGCTGGATGAAGGTCTCCTTGCATTGTGTGCTTCTGTGGGGTTCATTTTGACACCTCTGGTGCCCCACAGATCCCGATGGGTCTTTGAAGCTTTGCCCACGTTCAGTAACTAAGCAGGGTATTTGGTTCTTTCCTTGATCAGCAGACGGGCCTTGTCCATCTTCTGTAGGAGTTTTCTTTCTCCTCTGGATAGTCCATTTTTGAGATTGCATTTGCAGGTTCTCGGCTTCGGTATTGGTTAGATTTTCTGTTGAAAGAAGCAGAGACCAGGGTTATTCATACACACACCACACGCCTAACGTAACGCTATACATTCTTGTCTATAACATACTTGAATGGAATACAAACAAATTCTTTACTCTACTTACCTCCAAGTCAATATCAAAATGCATCAACTCTACCAAACAATACTACATTCAATGTAGGAATTGGAGGACAACGTTAGTACCCGGAGCTGGGAACAGGCCTGAGCGAGTGCCGCCTTATGCTATGGGGAAATGACTGCAGAAAGATCTATATTTTATAATATGAATGAAGCTGCCAGGATGACCCTTGCAGGCCTAGCCTGTGTAACCACATCACCTCAGCTTCCTTCCTGGCCCTCGCAGGCCTAGCCTGTGTAACCACATCACCTCAGCTTCCTTCCTGGCCCTCGCAGGCCTAGCCTGTGTAACCACATCACCTCAGCTTCCTTCCTGGCCACATCACCTCAGCTTCCTTCGTAGCCCTAGCAGGCCTAGCCTGTGTAACCACATCACCTCAGCTTCCTTCCTGGCCCTCGCAGGCCTAGCCTGTGTAACCACATCACCTCAGCTTCCTTCCTGGCCCTCGCAGGCCTAGCCTGTGTAACCACATCACCTCAGCTTCCTTCCTGGCCCTCGCAGGCCTAGCCTGTGTAACCACATCACCTCAGCTTCCTTCCTGGCCCTCGCAGGCCTAGCCTGTGTAACCACATCACCTCAGCTTCCTTCCTGGCCACATCACCTCAGCTTCCTTCGTAGCCCTAGCAGGCCTAGCCTGTGTAACCACATCACCTCAGCTTCCTTCCTGGCCCTCGCAGGCCTAGCCTGTGTAACCACATCACCTCAGCTTCCTTCCTGGCCACATCACCTCAGCTTCCTTCCTAGCCCTAGCAGGCCTAGCCTGTGTAACCACATCACCTCAGCTTCCTTCCTGGCCCTCGCAGGCCTAGCCTGTGTAACCACATCACCTCAGCTTCCTTCCTGGCCCTCGCAGGCCTAGCCTGTGTAACCACATCACCTCAGCTTCCTTCCTGGCCACATCACCTCAGCTTCCTTCGTAGCCCTAGCAGGCCTAGCCTGTGTAACCACATCACCTCAGCTTCCTTCCTGGCCCTCGCAGGCCTAGCCTGTGTAACCACATCACCTCAGCTTCCTTCCTGGCCCTCGCAGGCCTAGCCTGTGTAACCACATCACCTCAGCTTCCTTCCTGGCCCTCGCAGGCCTAGCCTGTGTAACCACATCACCTCAGCTTCCTTCCTGGCCCTCGCAGGCCTAGCCTGTGTAACCACATCACCTCAGCTTCCTTCCTGGCCACATCACCTCAGCTTCCTTCCTAGCCCTAGCAGGCCTAGCCTGTGTAACCACATCACCTCAGCTTCCTTCCTGGCCCTCACAGGCCTAGCCTGTGTAACCACATCACCTCAGCTTCCTTCCTGGCCCTCGCAGGCCTAGCCTGTGTAACCACATCACCTCAGCTTCCTTCCTGGCCCTCGCAGGCCTAGCCTGTGTAACCACATCACCTCAGCTTCCTTCCTGGCCCTCGCAGGCCTAGCCTGTGTAACCACATCACCTCAGCTTCCTTCTTGGCCCTCGCAGGCCTAGCCTGTGTAACCACATCACCTCAGCTTCCTTCCTGGCCACATCACCTCAGCTTCCTTCCTAGCCCTAGCAGGCCTAGCCTGTGTAACCACATCACCTCAGCGTCCTTCCTGGCCCTCGCAGGCCTAGCCTGTGTAACCACATCACCTCAGCTTCCTTCCTGGCCCTCGCAGGCCTAGCCTGTGTAACCACATCACCTCAGCTTCCTTCCTGGCCCTCGCAGGCCTAGCCTGTGTAACCACATCACCTCAGCTTCCTTCCTGGCCACATCACCTCAGCTTCCTTCCTAGCCCTAGCAGGCCTAGCCTGTGTAACCACATAACCTCAGCTTCCTTCCTGGCCCTCGCAGGCCTAGCCTGTGTAACCACATCACCTCAGCTTCCTTCCTGGCCCTCGCAGGCCTAGCCTGTGTAACCACATCACCTCAGCTTCCTTCCTGGCCACATCACCTCAGCTTCCTTCCTAGCCCTAGCAGGCCTAGCCTGTGTAACCACATCACCTCAGCTTCCTTCCTGGCCCTCGCAGGCCTAGCCTGTGTAACCACATCACCTCAGCTTCCTTCCTGGCCCTCGCAGGCCTAGCCTGTGTAACCACATCACCTCAGCTTCCTTCCTGGCCCTCGCAGGCCTAGCCTGTGTAACCACATCACCTCAGCTTCCTTCCTGGCCCTCGCAGGCCTAGCCTGTGTAACCACATCACCTCAGCTTCCTTCCTGGCCACATCACCTCAGCTTCCTTCCTAGCCCTAGCAGGCCTAGCCTGTGTAACCACATCACCTCAGCTTCCTTCCTGGCCCTCGCAGGCCTAGCCTGTGTAACCACATCACCTCAGCTTCCTTCCTGGCCCTCGCAGGCCTAGCCTGTGTAACCACATCACCTCAGCTTCCTTCCTGGCCACATCACCTCAGCTTCCTTCCTAGCCCTAGCAGGCCTAGCCTGTGTAACCACATCACCTCAGCTTCCTTCCTGGCCCTCGCAGGCCTAGCCTGTGTAACCACATCACCTCAGCTTCCTTCCTGGCCCTCGCAGGCCTAGCCTGTGTAACCACATCACCTCAGCTTCCTTCCTGGCCACATCACCTCAGCTTCCTTCCTAGCCCTAGCAGGCCTAGCCTGTGTAACCACATCACCTCAGCTTCCTTCCTGGCCCTCGCAGGCCTAGCCTGTGTAACCACATCACCTCAGCTTCCTTCCTGGCCCTCGCAGGCCTAGCCTGTGTAACCACATCACCTCAGCTTCCTTCCTGGCCACATCACCTCAGCTTCCTTCCTAGCCCTAGCAGGCCTAGCCTGTGTAACCACATCACCTCAGCTTCCTTCCTGGCCCTCGCAGGCCTAGCCTGTGTAACCACATCACCTCAGCTTCCTTCCTGGCCCTCGCAGGCCTAGCCTGTGTAACCACATCACCTCAGCTTCCTTCCTGGCCCTCGCAGGCCTAGCCTGTGTAACCACATCACCTCAGCTTCCTTCCTGGCCCTCGCAGGCCTAGCCTGTGTAACCACATCACCTCAGCTTCCTTCCTGGCCACATCACCTCAGCTTCCTTCCTAGCCCTAGCAGGCCTAGCCTGTGTAACCACATCACCTCAGCTTCCTTCCTGGCCCTCGCAGGCCTAGCCTGTGTAACCACATCACCTCAGCTTCCTTCCTGGCCCTCGCAGGCCTAGCCTGTGTAACCACATCACCTCAGCTTCCTTCCTGGCCACATCACCTCAGCTTCCTTCCTGGCCCTCGCAGGCCTAGCCTGTGTAACCACATCACCTCAGCTTCCTTCCTGGCCCTCGCAGGCCTAGCCTGTGTAACCACATCACCTCAGCTTCCTTCCTGGCCCTCGCAGGCCTAGCCTGTGTAACCACATCACCTCAGCTTCCTTCCTGGCCCTCGCAGGCCTAGCCTGTGTAACCACATCACCTCAGCTTCCTTCCTGGCCACATCACCTCAGCTTCCTTCCTAGCCCTAGCAGGCCTAGCCTGTGTAACCACATCACCTCAGCTTCCTTCCTGGCCCTCGCAGGCCTAGCCTGTGTAACCACATCACCTCAGCTTCCTTCCTGGCCCTCGCAGGCCTAGCCTGTGTAACCACATCACCTCAGCTTCCTTCCTGGCCACATCACCTCAGCTTCCTTCCTGGCCCTCGCAGGCCTAGCCTGTGTAACCACATCACCTCAGCTTCCTTCCTGGCCCTCGCAGGCCTAGCCTGTGTAACCACATCACCTCAGCTTCCTTCCTGGCCCTCGCAGGCCTAGCCTGTGTAACCACATCACCTCAGCTTCCTTCCTGGCCCTCGCAGGCCTAGCCTGTGTAACCACATCACCTCAGCTTCCTTCCTGGCCACATCACCTCAGCTTCCTTCCTAGCCCTAGCAGGCCTAGCCTGTGTAACCACATCACCTCAGCTTCCTTCCTGGCCCTCGCAGGCCTAGCCTGTGTAACCACATCACCTCAGCTTCCTTCCTGGCCCTCGCAGGCCTAGCCTGTGTAACCACATCACCTCAGCTTCCTTCCTGGCCCTCGCAGGCCTAGCCTGTGTAACCACATCACCTCAGCTTCCTTCCTGGCCACATCACCTCAGCTTCCTTCCTAGCCCTAGCAGGCCTAGCCTGTGTAACCACATCACCTCAGCTTCCTTCCTGGCCCTCGCAGGCCTAGCCTGTGTAACCACATCACCTCAGCTTCCTTCCTGGCCACATCACCTCAGCTTCCTTCCTGGCCCTCGCAGGCCTAGCCTGTGTAACCACATCACCTCAGCTTCCTTCCTGGCCCTCGCAGGCCTAGCCTGTGTAACCACATCACCTCAGCTTCCTTCCTGGCCACATCACCTCAGCTTCCTTCCTGGCCCTCGCAGGCCTAGCCTGTGTAACCACATCACCTCAGCTTCCTTCCTGGCCCTCGCAGGCCTAGCCTGTGTAACCACATCACCTCAGCTTCCTTCCTGGCCCTCGCAGGCCTAGCCTGTGTAACCACATCACCTCAGCTTCCTTCCTGGCCACATCACCTCAGCTTCCTTCCTGGCCCTCGCAGGCCTAGCCTGTGTAACCACATCACCTCAGCTTCCTTCCTGGCCCTCGCAGGCCTAGCCTGTGTAACCACATCACCTCAGCTTCCTTCCTGGCCCTCGCAGGCCTAGCCTGTGTAACCACATCACCTCAGCTTCCTTCCTGGCCACATCACCTCAGCTTCCTTCCTAGCCCTAGCAGGCCTAGCCTGTGTAACCACATCACCTCAGCTTCCTTCCTGGCCCTCGCAGGCCTAGCCTGTGTAACCACATCACCTCAGCTTCCTTCCTGGCCCTCGCAGGCCTAGCCTGTGTAACCACATCACCTCAGCTTCCTTCCTGGCCACATCACCTCAGCTTCCTTCCTAGCCCTAGCAGGCCTAGCCTGTGTAACCACATCACCTCAGCTTCCTTCCTGGCCCTCGCAGGCCTAGCCTGTGTAACCACATCACCTCAGCTTCCTTCCTGGCCCTCGCAGGCCTAGCCTGTGTAACCACATCACCTCAGCTTCCTTCCTGGCCCTCGCAGGCCTAGCCTGTGTAACCACATCACCTCAGCTTCCTTCCTGGCCCTCGCAGGCCTAGCCTGTGTAACCACATCACCTCAGCTTCCTTCCTGGCCACATCACCTCAGCTTCCTTCCTGGCCCTCGCAGGCCTAGCCTGTGTAACCACATCACCTCAGCTTCCTTCCTGGCCCTCGCAGGCCTAGCCTGTGTAACCACATCACCTCAGCTTCCTTCCTGGCCCTCGCAGGCCTAGCCTGTGTAACCACATCACCTCAGCTTCCTTCCTGGCCACATCACCTCAGCTTCCTTCCTGGCCCTCGCAGGCCTAGCCTGTGTAACCACATCGCCTCAGCTTCCTTCCTGGCCCTCGCAGGCCTAGCCTGTGTAACCACATCACCTCAGCTTCCTTCCTGGCCCTCGCAGGCCTAGCCTGTGTAACCACATCACCTCAGCTTCCTTCCTGGCCCTAGCAGGCCTAGCCTGTGTAACCACATCACCTCAGCTTCCTTCCTGGCCCTCGCAGGCCTAGCCTGTGTAACCACATCACCTCAGCTTCCTTCCTGGCCCTCGCAGGCCTAGCCTGTGTAACCACATCACCTCAGCTTCCTTCCTGGCCCTCGCAGGCCTAGCCTGTGTAACCACATCACCTCAGCTTCCTTCCTGGCCCTCGCAGGCCTAGCCTGTGTAACCACATCACCTCAGCTTCCTTCCTGGCCACATCACCTCAGCTTCCTTCCTAGCCCTAGCAGGCCTAGCCTGTGTAACCACATCACCTCAGCTTCCTTCCTGGCCCTCGCAGGCCTAGCCTGTGTAACCACATCACCTCAGCTTCCTTCCTGGCCCTCGTAGGCCTAGCCTGTGTAACCACATCACCTCAGCTTCCTTCCTGGCCACATCACCTCAGCTTCCTTCCTAGCCCTAGCAGGCCTAGCCTGTGTAACCACATCACCTCAGCTTCCTTCCTGGCCCTCGCAGGCCTAGCCTGTGTAACCACATCACCTCAGCTTCCTTCCTGGCCCTCGCAGGCCTAGCCTGTGTAACCACATCACCTCAGCTTCCTTCCTGGCCCTCGCAGGCCTAGCCTGTGTAACCACATCACCTCAGCTTCCTTCCTGGCCCTCGCAGGCCTAGCCTGTGTAACCACATCACCTCAGCATTTACTGTGGCCTCCAGTGGAAGAGTCAAGAAAATAGGGTACAAGCGGCCCAGACATAGAGGGAAAACCTTCGCACTTCAAGGCTCTGCAAAAGATTCAGGGCCCTCTCCTAACTCGGTCTCCACCATCAAGCCTTGCCAACCACTGGACCGTTACAGAGGGCAGAACTATTCGCAGAGGCCATGGGAATGTTTCAGGGGTTTTCATTCGTTTTTTGACACTTTACAGTAGGAAATTATCAGATGTTTCAGTAAAATGGTAGACAGGTATTTCAATGTAATGTCCGGGCTGGAAAGAGGTTTTGGGAGTGCCGCTAGGGCTGACCCTCTCTCTCGTCTCCCTTGGGATGCCAACGCTAGCTCAGGTGTCCTTCACCCCTGGTTTATACTACTGATCGGTTACTGCTACTGTCTAATCTCTGGTCTTATGCGGAGGTAGTGTCCCTGAATGCAGGCTGCCTCTCTCCCTCAGGGACTTCCTAGCTGGCCCTACTCTACTCTACTTCGTGTTCAACAGGGAGTTGGGAGCAGTGCCTGCACTTACTCTGTTGTATCCACCCAAGACCAGCCAGGGTCACTCCAACCTTGCCCTTCTACTCTACCTGCCTTCACACTACTGCCACTACTCTCCTCCCACAACGACTAGTCTCCTTCCACTAGTACTCCCCTTCCCCACACCACTACACAAACACCCTCCTTTCACCCGGTATCATTCCACTCACATTCACTCTTTATATTACCTTATATCCAGCTGCCATATAAACACACACACGTTCACTATACTGTACCCTTGCACTAATTAAGTCAATACCTTACCTTTCTCCAATAAATGCTTTGGCATTCTGCTGCTCGTTCCTTCCGTATGCTGGCCGCCTGGTCCACCACCACTGCCGACTTCACCCACACTTCCTGTTTCCTGCTTAAATTGAGGGGCATGTGCAAGTGGAAGCCTTTAAAAGGGGATACGCCCTGCCCAGAAGTCCCTGGATAGGTGGCTAAGCTTCATGTATGATTCCAGCATTTGATTGCGCCTCTCATAGGACCCTCTGCAACCTTCACTTGGGTTATCCTTTTCTGTTGGTATTCACATTTATTACGACTGCTGTGATAATGAACTGAATTTGTATTACCCTTAGTAACACATGCTTGGATAACCTGGCATGCTTGTACTCCTCCTCACTGTGAAGGTTTGTTAGTGCATCTCACCCTATACAATGCTCCAGTCTTCCTGCCAAACAGTCATTCTACTCACCCTTCCACTGTAGCACCATCAAGAACCTTTTTTTCTGTAACTGTAGATTTACAAACCTCCAATATTATTTTTTTTTTTAATTAAGCTCATTACTGGTTGTATACTATTTGATTAGTTGCTGGTCCGAGGCCGGATCGCTCCAGTACCATCTCTTACTCCTTTCCCGTCCATGCTATTATTTGCTACAGCCATCACCCTTCTTCCTTTTTCATTGCAGACTCCACCCTTGTCTCCCACTTTCATTCAACCACACCGCCTTCACTTCTGCTAGACACCCGATCACACTGCCACCTGCCCTTGAGATTCCCCCCCTGCTGACCAGCGTTGTAAGTCAGAATTAGGAGAGGCACAATGTGTCACCCTGGACAAAAAGCCTCCTTTATTTTGAAGCTCTCAAAACCTAAGCTTTCCCTGCTATCTTGGCCCTAATCTAAAGAAAGGGAGTCTAAAGAAGTGCTCCTCGTGATGTCTATTCTGGCCTGTCTGCTGCCCTTACTCCTGGTTGCAAAGAAAAATAAGCTAAAGCACAATGAAAAGGTCATTGCCCAATCAAAATGATTGGTGGCTGGTTTCTGACTCCCAGTGTAATCTCCTTCTCTTACTAATCACCCGGACCTCCTTGCCCCGTTACACAGTTCTAGCTAGAATAGCAGGTTTCTCTTACAGATCTCTTCTTTGGGGTGGAGTCTCTTGTAATTTGCAGACACTCTGTCTCAGTCTTCGGTGTGTATTCAGCCTTTGAGTGCTTCCTGGCATATATGTCCTCACCAGGTATTTTCATGGAGATCTCTACTCCGGTATCTTGCTGTACTCTCTCCAATTAGCTGTCTCCTAGTTTGTATCCCAACATGGGGTCTCAGGTTCCATACCCCACCTTGGGGTCTGTTTTCCATCCCACCTTGAGGTCTTTCCTGCCCCTCATCTTGGAGTCTGTTTCTTACCTAGCCTTGGGGTCGGTTTCTCATCCTGCACTGGTAGCAGCTCCTCGCATCACCTTGAGATCGGTCCCTAGTACTGCCTTGGGTTTGAGAAGGCTGTCTTTTCCTTGGCATGGTCCGTCAGAGCTATTTGCCAATAGCCTGAGGTAAGGTCAAAGGTGCTCACAAATTTGGCAGCACCTATGGTGTCCACGAGCTCATCAGCCCTGGGCAATGGGTGCACGTCAGTTTTGGTGACGGCATTGACTCCTCGGTAGTCCACACAGAACCTCCAATCCTTGGTACCTGCCTGGGAACTTGCCTTGGGGACAAGGACCACTGGACTGGACCAGGGACTGGTTGAGGGTTCAATAACACCCAGATCCAACATCTTGGCGACCTCAGCCTGGATGTGGTTCTTGACGGTATCTGACATACGGTAGCACCTGCTTTTGACAGGCACACTGTCACCAGTGTCAATTTCATGCCTACACCACGGTGTAAGGCCTGGCGTCAGTGAAAACAGAGAGGCATACTGTTGGAGCAAAGCCCTGCAGGCCCTCTGTTGCTCTGTTGTCAAATCCGGAGAGAGATGTACTCCCTCCACTGAGCCATCCTGAGGGTTGCTATGCAGCAAATCAGGAAGGGGCTCACTCTCATCCTCTTCTTGCCCTGAAGCTAGCAAGAGACATGAGACTTCTGCTCGCCGGTGGAAAGGCTTGAGCCTGTTGACATGGAATACCTGAGGGTCTACCCCAGAGGCTCCCATGTCAACCAGGTAATTGACTTCGCCCATCTTGGAGATGATCCTGAAGGGTCCAGTCCACTTGTCTGCCAAAGCTCTAGGCTTGGTAGGCTCCATCACAAGGATTCCCTGTCCCGGAGTCCAATCCACTTGCGAGGCTTTAAGGTCATGCCAGTACTTATTCAATTCCTGGCTGGCCTTGAGATTTGCTGTTGCCTGACCCATCATCTGTGTCATCCTCCGTCTGAGGCCTAACACATAGTCCCCCACTTGCTTGGCGGGACCTGGAAGGGTGGCTTCCAAGCCTTCTCTGATCAAGGCGAGGGGCCCCCTCACGGGATGTCCAAAGAGTAACTCAAAGGGGCTGAAACCAACACCCTCTTGAGGTACCTCTCTGTAAGCAAACAGCAGGCATGGCAGGAGGAGATCCCATTTCCTCCTTAGGGGTTCTTCCAAAGCCCCTAGCATGCCCTTGAGAGTTTTATTAAATCACTCAACCAGACCATTGGTCTGGGGGTGGTAAGAGGTGGAGAACTTGTAGGTTACCCCGCACTCTTTCCACACGGTTTTCATGTAACTAGACATGAAGTTGGATCCTCTGTCAGAAACAACCTCCTTGGGGAATCCAACACGGGTGAAAATGCCCAGGAGAGCCCTGGCAACCACCTTGGCAGTAACAGTCCGAAGGGGTATTGCCTCAGGGTACCTGGTGGCATGATCTACCAAGACCAGGATGAACCGATGTCCACCTGAAGTGGGAGGGTCAAGGGGACCGACGATGTCGATGCCCACCCTCTCAAATGGTGTGCCAACCACTGGCAATGGCTGCAGTGGGGCAATGACACTGCCTCCAGTCTTGCCAGACAACTGACAAGTTGGGCAGGTCCTGCAGTGGGACTCCACCTCTACTCCCATCCGTGGCCAGTAGAAATGGCCAGAGAGCCTCTGCTTAGTCTTCTTGGTCCCAAGATGACCAGCCAAGGGCACCTCATGCGCCAACTGCAGTAGGAAGGGCCTGTAAACCTGGGGTACCACCAACCTCTTGAGGGCACCAGGTTCAGGCTTAGTGGGCTCACTAACAAGGAGCTCACCCTCCCAATAAATCCGGAATGTCCTAGGCACTTCTCCTTGTGCCTGGGACAGGGCCTGTTTTCTCAGTCCCTCGAGAGAGTGGCACTCTCTCTGTCCCTTACAGAAGTCTGCCCGGGAGGGTCCCCCTTCAGCTAACAAGCATTGAAGGTCGGGATGATCCTCCGGGTTGAGAACCTCTCCCACAGGAGAGTCTTCTGTCTCTTCTCCCACAGGAGTTGAGTTTGGGTTTTCCACTGGACCCAGCCCGTCCAGAGCATGGATCCCAATGGGTGCTGTCGGAACAGCAGGAAGAGAAGGTGTTCCCTCCACAGAGGTGGCCTTCTTGGTCTTCCTTCTTCTTGCCTTAGGCCTCGCCTTTGGCTCGGGTACCTGACTCACAGCCAGACCCGGTGTCACCTGTGACCTAGTGACTGCAGCAGCAGTCATGGGAAGACCATCCGAGATCAACCCCAACTCTACTAGATCATTTCCTAACAGAATGTTAGCAGGGACATTGTCCTGAACCAGGACAGGAAGCTTTGCTGTCTTGTCTCCAATCATGAGTGTGACTAAGGCTACAGGCGATAATTTGGGAGGCCCACCAGCTAACCTGGTGGTTCTCAGAGGAGCACCTACATAGTCCTCTGGCTTGAGCAGGGTCCTGTCCACCACTGTCATGCTTGCCCCAGTGTCTTTCAAACCAGTAGAAGGCTGGCCATTCAAGAGGACACTTCTTAAAAACCTACGGGTGTTCTGTGGGATAGTCGCCAGTACTTCTGCATACTGGTCCCAGGCCCCAAGGGACACTAAGGAAATCTCTACCGGAGCACCAAATGTGATCCCGGTAGAGGAGGGGAGGACAGTGGCCTCCACCTCAGACACGGGGTAAGGGTAGGTCAGGCTGACAGCCTGTACTCCAAGTGCCTTACCTTTACACTTGGAGTCACCCCTTCTGTGATCCAGAGCCCCACAGTCCCAACAAGTGCCAGGAGTGCGGGGTACGGTACTGGAACCACTGGGAGCCTGCTTTGCAGCAGGTGGACCACTACTCTTATTCCCACCCACAGATGACTTATCCCCACTAGATTTTTGGGTCTTGGGAGAGGAAGGTTTAGGTTTACCCGACTGTGACTGCTTGTGGGACTCCTCGGCTTTCTGAGAGGCCCCCTTTTCTTTGTCCTTGTCCTTCCCACTGGAGTCCTTAGGGGACACCCGGTGGGAGACCCACTTGTCAGCCAACCTAGCCAGCTTAAAGGGGTCCAAAATGTTCTGGTCAGCCACATACTGACGCAGCTCTGGTGAACAGGCTTCAAAAAAATGCTCAAAAAACAAGAGGTGGGACAATTCAACAAAAGTCTTAACCTTGTATCCATCAATCCACCCCATCATGTTCATGTGCGCAACACTCACCCAGTCAACCCAAGACACATTCTCTCTTTTCTTAAAATCCCTGAACCTTTTAAGGTATTGGGTAGGCGTCTTGCCAAACTTGGCAATCAAAGCAGACTTCATACACTCATACTGACCCCTTTCTTCCACACTCAGCTTCAGAATACAGTCATATCCAGTTTGAGGCACTCTGCTTAACAAACACTTAGCCCAATCTCTTTTATCAACATCATGAATTGCACAAGCCATTTCAAACGCTTCAATCCATTGGAGGATATCTGAACCCTCCACAAATACACCCACCAAATCTTTCATAAACTTGGTGGCTGGGGACCTGACACTCTCACTGGTTTTAGCTGAAGTCTCCACTCTAGCTTTCTCTAGCTGGATTCTCTGACATTCAGTGTCCTGGCTCTTGAGTTCAAGATCCCTATTCTTGAGCTCCACTTGTTGAGCCAACTCCTCTTTCTTAAGTTCAGCATCTATTTCCAACTTGCGGTATTCAAAGGCCAATTTCATCCTTAATAACTCAAGCTCCAAGGAATTGCTGGGGTTTGGAACAGAGGCAGCAGGAATGGCGGCATTCCCAGAAACAGATTCAGCAGAAACCCCAGGGACAGAGTCCTCATTGGTTGCATTCCCCCCCTCATCAAGAGTTTCACCATCAGTCTGGTAGTCCACCAGGGCAGCTATCAGCTCAGCCCTAGACTTATCCACAAAGTCTAACTCCCTGGCTTCACAAGCACTCTGGAGAGCCTCCAAGCTCATCCGAGTCAATTTGCCATTTGCAATAGACTCCATTGTTTGTAATGCAGTTATCTTGTACACAACTAAACCTTAATTTAATAAAGTGCAGATATTTTGTAAGTGGCACGGTTATACACTGATTCTTAAAACCATAAGCATCCCACCGCTGCCACCAGCTGTAAAGGACCGGTAGGGGATGGTCTGTACTTCTGCTCTCTATATGGTAGAGGGGAGGCACAGAGGACCCCAGCCTAGATTCTCTATTTGGTAGCTATGGTCGAGCAATCAAGGCCTAGCTTCTCAGGAGGTGATGCAGGCTGGTTCTTAAGTACAGTGTAGTCCCCAAGCACCCACAAAGGAATGTCCACACACTGTATTGGTTAGAACACAGTCTTTATATAATCAATATTCAAGGTTATGTACACTTATCATAATAACTCACTTTGTACTTAGGAAAATCAACAATGGCAAATATATACAATTCTAAAGTGGTACCACCCTTTGTATTAGATCTCATTAAAGTGCATCAACAATACTGTAACAATGTCACACAGATCAATAGAGTGAAACCAGCAATAGAGAGAGGAGAGAAAATAAGATGGTTGAGCAATAGGCAGAATACTGGCCCCTACCACTAGAGACAGTTCTGTGTGGAGATCCCCCCACCTGGGCAACCTGTAAAATAAAGATATAGCACAAGCCCAGTCCATATATTGTTCTGCAAGTCTTATTCCCTCCTATAATGTTTTTACCCCCCCCCCAATGTACCTGGTGGAGTCGAGTTCTTCGAAGAGGCGTCGACAGATCCTTCTTGAGCGACCCCCTTTCAAGCGGGAGTCACGGATCGTCGAGAGGCGTCGAGAAGCGTCGAGGAACTCGGCGTTCGGCGGCGGGGAATCGACGGCCCTTCTTGAATGCCTTCCCTTTCAAGCGGGAGACACGGGGCGTCGAACGTCCGTCGAGGAACTCGGCGTTCGGCGTCGGGGAATCGACGGCCCTTCTTGAATGCCTTCCCTTTCAAGCGGGAGACACGGGGTGTCGAACGTCCGACAACAAACAGGGTTTAACGGCGTCGATGAGGCGGCAGCTTCGATCCAAGCGGTGCTCGTCGACGACGGAGCGTTGGCGTCCTGCAAGGCAGAGGCGTGCGGGGCACCTCGATGACAATTGTTCTGGACTGCAAAGATTGTGAAGATGGGGGCCCAGCAAGGGCGTCGAGTCGTTCGAGTCTTTGTGGTCTTCGGGTGGCGGGAAACCCACCGGCAGGTTTCTCGTCGGCGCGTTGGTCGTCCTCGACTTTCTCCGGCAGGATAAAGCGGTCGACGGTGCGGACGAGGGAGTCCTTCGATTCAAATGTTCTTAGGCAAGGAGCGGACGGCTCCGGACGTCGGCAGTACTGCCTCAAGTGGTTCCCACGGCTGGGCAACACAACTTCGACAGGCCTCCAGCGGTTACACAGACCTGCGAACCCTGGTCGACGGCAATGGACTTCGACGGCAGCGATGTCCGGGTGCTTCACTTCGATCTCCTCGGCGGTCCCGTCTCTAGTCGGCAGCCTTTCGAGGGTCTGACTTCCAGGGCGCTTCGGCGAAGATGTAGTGGTGCTCGATGATCCCTCGGAGCACGGGAAGAGGGCGCCTTACCAGGTCCTCTCTCGGGTCAGTCCTCGACGAATTCGGCAGCTTTCAGATCGGTCGAAGCAAGTGCAACAGCAAGTCTTCTTCTTCCAGCTAGGCGTCGAGGATCAGCAGTTCCAGTTACTCTTAGAGTGGAGACTCAGCTTCTGAACGCTTCTGAACAATTACCAGTGGTGAGAGGTCCCCAGATATACTATTCTGTCTCTCATCCACACTGCTGGCACACACTCATCAGCCAATCATACAGAAGGGCATTCATGCAGTCAGTCAGCCAATCAGGCACACAGTGCATTCAGGCCACACTCCTCCCTTTCAGACACTCACAACAAGGAATGTGGATTGGGACAAGTACCCAGCCATTCAACACTACACACTGCATTCAGGCCAGTTTCGGGCAGGGCTGTCTCAGTCTTTGTCTCTCATGCCAGAAACCAGACAACCACAACAAGGAGTGTATATTGGTCACACACTCCATTCACCCAGGTCCCACCCACAGGAGGTACCCACAACATACAGTCACTGGGAAGGCTCCAGTCAGTCTAGCTGGGCCTTCACAACAACACCATATATGGAACTTCCACCCAACAGCCAGTCAGGGGGAAGGGACAGAGTCAGGGCTTCCCAGGACTTTGGGAAAACAAGGTAACAGGCAATAGAAAGCAAGAGGCCACAGGGGCCATCTTGTTTCCTATCAGGAATCAACTGATCCCTATGGCAGGGCCTGGGTATCCCAAAATGGAGGACACCCAGAGCACCTGTCAAATTCAGCATGGAGCTGCCACCAGCCCATACCCTGCTCTGTGGGCCACCCACAGGTGCCCAAAAACATACACTAGGGGCACAGGGTTGTACCCCTACCCATGGGTGCCATAAGGGTATCCCATGGGTCTGTTCACCAAACCAAAAGAGAGAGCTGCACTGCCAGGAGTCCCACATGGACTCCTGGGCAGAAAACACGACAGAACACACGATAAAAAGCAGTAAAGGACAAGGATTCAGAGGCCCTGTCCCTCTGATGCATTTCCAGCATCACACTCACCCCGCCTTGGCGGTCCGTTACTCACACCGCCTTGGGGGTCAGTTTCTCCCCCCGCCTTGGCAGTCAGTTCCTCAGCCCGCCTTGGCGGTCCGTTCCTCACCCTACCTTGGCGGTCAGTTCCTCACACCGCCTTAGGGGTCGGTTCCTCACCCCGCCTTGGCATTCCGTTCCTCACCTCCCCTTGGCAGTCCGTTCCTTACACCGCCTTAGCAGTCAGTTTCTCACCCCGCCTTGGCAGTCAGTTCCTCAGCCCGCCTTGTCGGTCAGTTCCTCAGCCCGCCTTGTCGGTCAGTTCCTCAGCCCGCCTTGGCGGTCCGTTCCTCACACCGCCTTGGGGGTCAGTTTCTCACCCAGCCTTGGCAGTCAGTTCCTCAGCCCGCCTTGGCGGTCCGTTCCTCACCCTACCTTGGCGGTCAGTTCCTCACACCGCCTTAGGGGTCGGTTCCTCAGCCCGCCTTGGCAGTCTGTTCCTCACACCGCCTTGGGGTCAGTTTCTCACCCCGCCTTGCGGTCGGTACTTTAACCCGCCTTGGGGTCTCCTGGGATGGCGCCGTCCAGGACCCGGTTCCCTAGGATGACCGCTTCCTTCTATTTCTGAGTGGGGCTCCTCTGGGCAGGCATTCCAGGAAAGCAACATGACTTCTCTTCTGCTCGGGTTCTGCATGGTGCAGATCCTTTTCTTTTTTCCCGCTGTCATTCCCCGTCTGTTCTTTCATTGCGGCATTCCGGACCTGCACTAGCGTCCTCTTCTGCTCCCCGCTCTCAGCAACCGGCCTCTCCAGTTTGTTTCCCGGCAGGGCTGGCATGTGCTCCACAGCTTATCCACGTCCTCATCTGGCAGAACGGGCGGGTGCATCCGGTCTGCTGCCTCACCTCCCAGGAGGAGGTTTTCCTGCCTCTGCTGCTCCTCCTCAGCGGTCTCTCGCCACTTTCCTCCGAGCAGACCAAGCAGATTCGAGCTTTACCTTTCCTGTAACATGGGGTGGGGGTGGGGTGGGGGGAATCAGTTCTCCAGCCTCTCTTTTTACAGACACCACTGGGGACTGAAGGGGACCAGAAGCCACACCAGCCATTTCTGTACACAGTTGTCAGTTATCACATAGGTCAATTACCATAGAACTATTAGTTTATGGAGACAAGGGAGGGTAACATAGATCCTTATCTAGGGATTGCCTGTCCTCTAAGGGGAGGGTCGCCCCAGTGGGATCCTGCTTGACCTGTCCCCTAGGGGATGCAAGGTTATCAGGCACATCTCCTTAGTTCCAAAGGGCCTCACACCCTGGGGAGAGGGGACGAATTCCCTGGATTTGTGACACCAGACAGTCTAGAGATAATTACCACTACACTGTCTGTAGCATTCTCCTATCTTTGCCTCCGCTCTGTCCATCTCTCCCCTTCTCCTTCGTGTGACCTACGGACACCTTGCGTGCTATGCCCTGCTCTACCCCTTTCTGGGGCACCAGACCTAGCTCCCCTACTTTTTTTGCTGAATGCCTCCCACCTTCAGGGAAGGATTTGAAGTCTTCACTATCCTGTTCTACTTGCCGGCTGCCTATACCACCCTCTGTCCTAATTGTCCAGCTTTCGCTAGCCAATCCTGTTCTGTCTTACCCTGGGCTGGGGACCCTCTTACCCCTCACCTGCCCTCTGCATCCCAGTCCTTTGTGGCACAAACACCTCATGTGACCCCTCAACCCCGTCCACCCTCCCTTTCTCCCTTTCTTTGCGTGGTCGTCTGCTATGACTAGGCTCCTATTCGGCAGCCTCTCTCCAACACTGTCTCATGTAGCCTGTTGCAAAGTGGCTGTGTGATCAAGAAGAGATCATACATCACACATATGTTTGATTTTACATCGCAACATCACTTTGTTTCTCTATCCTGAGCAGTATTCCATCCTTCCTCCCTTTTATCCCCCTTCTTGGATCTGACTTGTTAGGATAGTAGGTTATATCTCTTTGGTAATACATGAATCTGCTCCTTTGACGTCCAGGTCTTGCTACTTCCCAATACTCCGGCAGGTCAGTGCTGTAATTGAAACAAGGATGCCCCAAAATCAAATAGAAAAATCTACTAAGTAAAAGTCTCCCCTATTTCCCCATCCCTGGGATTCTTTCAGAGTCGTTGGGCAAGGCAGGGCTGTCTAGATCTTCCTGCTTTGGTGGAGAAGCATGTCACGCGCTTGGGACCAGCGGGCAGCACTTGGGACCAGCGGGCAGCACTTGGAACCAGCGGGCAGGTCTTCTCCCATGGCCTTCTGCCCTCGCTGATAATTGCCCACTCACACAAGCCTGCTGTTCATGTTGGGGCCAGAGCATCGAGCAGGCAGGCACGTTACCCAATGGCGCTCCCTCACTTGGGCTCTACACTGGGCTCTTGCCACCTCTCAGGGCCCTGGATCTCGTGCCCAAGCGCTCACTCTATTCCTAACCACTCTGCACAATGTCCTTATATTCTGGGGGCCTGCACTGGTTCACCTGCATTTCCTGCACCCGGGCCAGGCTCAGGGCTCACCCTTATAGGACTCCTACTTGCCTCTGTGAGGGCCTGACGAGCCGTCCTTAGTAATCTCCCAATTCTCCTTTCTCTTCACCAGCCTTCTGGCACCTCCCACCCCCCTCTCTCCTTCTGATTTCACCTCTGCCCGCTACTGATGTTCACCCTTTTCTTCTCACCTCCATGTTGTTTCTCCTGCCCATTCCTACTGCCCGCTCTCTCCAATCTCCGCTTAATGCTCTCCGTGGCCGCCTTCAATCTTCTCTTCTGCCTCCTCCCACCAACATCTGATATCCTCCTCCTCCTCTGGGTAATTCTCACCTTCACCCTCTTCTCTCTCCTGACTTCTACTCACAGTCCCTCTACTGCTTTGCACCCCACCTGCTTGGTCCTAGCTCGCTCCTGACACCCTATTACACACCTTTCTCTTTCCCCTTTGGATCCTGATGGTCGATGATTGCATTGGTGTTGGGGGTCCAGCGGGGGTGCTAGTGATGTGGATTGGATGAGCAGGAGTGGGCTGATACCTTCCACGAGTATGAGTGGCTCCATGTGGCAGGCTCCTGGACCAAGCAACCAAGTATGGGGTTGGGGGGAGGCGCCATCTTGACTTCTTCCTTTTCTGGTGTTGCTGAGCGGCAGGGTCTGCTGACCACGGTTCCCTCTCTTGCACTGGGGCAGCTCATGGAACAGCTTGCAAGTTAATCCTGCACACTGAAGAATGCTCTCCCTCGTGGGCCGCCTCTTCTGGAGCCAGGCCAGGATTTCATAGCAAGTGCCTGCTTGCAGAACGGAGGCCTTCACTCTTTATGGCCACCATGGCACCCCGACATGGAGAAGTATATTTTCTATGCGAACATTCTCCTGCCCTTTAAGTGGGCAGTGGTCTCTGCCGCTTGTGTGGGCACGGTCGGTGTGACCCAGCCTCATGCAGCGGGTGGCGGCACCATTCTCCCCCATGGTTAGGCAGCAGACATCTTTACAGGCCCAAATTCCTAAGAACTATTTCTGTGTCACAGGCCAATTCATAAGCGTGCCTATTAGCGTGGTGCTTGGGCTAAGGGTGATGTGTGTATTGCAGTCTTTGCCGCAGTCGGCTCTCGCTGCAGGTTTCCTACACTCTGCTGCCTTACTACCTGTGGTACTTCTATGCCCATTATGCCTGGCCTGCTGTGATATTGTGCCTGTGGGCTTCCTCCTCTCAAAGAACAGCACTGGAGACAGACATGGGGGCTCATTACCGAGTAACCATTACCGCCACTTGGTCCCGCAGGTTTACCGAGGGATTACAAGTGGCGGTAGATGAACTCTAATGGTGGTAGGTTGGACTCTATGGGACTTTCAGCAGAATTTACCGCTGGTTGTTATTCTTTGGCAGTAGAGTGCAGGATGTACCTCCAGCACTTTGCTGGAGGTAAATCCTACACTAATGGTGGAATTACTGCCACCTTTTTGCTGTACCACCAAACTCAGAATGAGCCCCATGGTTTTTTTGTCAATGCCCCTCTCTGTGAGGAAATGCCATGTGGCAAGGGAGTAGGAGGCCTGGCTTTTTTATTTTTGGTGAATAATAAAAAGATGCAGGCAATTCCGTCTCCGAAACAGTGGTCAGACTCCATTTCATTAAACTCGATGCCAAAAGCATGCGGCTCTGCAGCTCCTGCTCTGTCCAGTTGCACAGAGCGCAGGTTCAGAGGTCACAGGTGCCCTGTTTGACAGCAAAGTCACTGCAATGCAGAGGCTGCAATTAAATAAGCACATCTGTTCCTGATCATAAAGTAACAACCTGGTGGCAGCAGCATCTGAAAATATTAACCAGACCTAGGGTTTTGTATGTGACTGGTAGTTCACAGAATTATTAAAAGACACATTTGATTTGTATAATACACATGTCAACACTCTGAACCCAGACCAGATATAGAAGAGTTGTGGGTCTTCTAGTCAGACAGGCTGTCCCTGCCAGACAACAGGACAGTAGCGGAAAGACTATCTCTTTGATCCTTTGGGAGGTCAGGTGAAAACTCCCTAGCCGAATAAAATTATCAAATAGATGGCAAGGTGTTCTTTTGGGCAGATTGGTTTCTGGGTGGGGTGCGGTGGGTGGCTGATCTGTTTAAAAATGGTCACTGGATGACTGCGAGGGAATTGCAGCAACAATATGGCATAGAAAACTTTAGAGCATCTGATTTTGTGAAGCTTAAACGTGCGATAGGTCTTGTGGATTTAGAGAAGAAAATTGAATTAAATCTGTTTGCGAGGAACTCAGTTGGATCAGATGGGGGACTGGCCAGTCGCATGTATAAAGTGATTGTATCACATTATCAAGGAAATGACTCTTTAAGGGGGGAGTGGGGCAGGAGGATCGGATTGGATATCACGGAGGATTTGTGGCAACAAATGTGTGTGAATGTGAAATTGTGCTCGTTGGGACTCACGGAGAGGTCGAGACAGATACAAATTCTAAATTGAATGTATTGGACACCAGAGAGAATGTGTAAAAGAGGGATGTTGGAGAGTGCAGAATGTTGGAGATGTTCATGTGAGATCGGTACGCTGGAACATCTGCTATGGGATTGTAGACTGGTGAGACTGTTCTGGGGTGAGATCGGACGGGTATGTGGTGAGGTGATTGTTGGTTACCTGTCTTGGACTTTAGTGTGGTCATATTGGGGCGCGATGAGTCTTTGGATGGTCTCAATCAGAGAGAGAAGAAGTGGTCGTTTCGAGGGGCAATGACTGGTAAGAAGATTATCTTGCGGAACTGGAAGACTGCTTTGACATTGAATATTGAGACATGGTTGTCTGAGATGCATGAGTTGGCAAATGTGAAAAGGGTGCTTTATAGGAGACTTGGTAAATTTGGTTTGTTTGAGAAAATCTGGGGTAGATTTCTACAGTTATTGTAACTTGGCGTTGTACTTGTTGGGTGGGCGGATAATTGAGAGATGTAATTGGTTTATTGGGGGTTTTAATATAATTTGTATCTCGCTCTGTACATAGTTCTGTGTAAAATGCTGTGATTTTCTTGTTATTTGCAATGTTTTGACTGTTTTACGGTGATTGTCTTGTGATTTGTAATAGATGTTTTGTAAATAAAGATTTTAAAAAAAAGAAATTATCAGCAGGAGAGGTCCTGGGAAGCAAGCCTCTAAAGGCAGACCCTAAACAAAAGTACCAGCTTCACACTGATACTACGAGGGTGCATACCAAAAGGCCTTTGACGCTGAGAGATTTGGAAGGGGACAGTTTGTATAAACAGAGGGAGCTGAGCAGAGTTTCAGGAAGGGTTTCATACACCTTACCTCTTTCTTTGATTCCTTTTAGACCTACAAGACGTCTTCTGGACCCTGTTGTGGGAGCAGTCCTTACCAAAGCCCTCGGTGCTCCAAGGCAGAGGCAAGCTTTGATCCTTAAACAGGAATATGTGTTATCCTTTCATGTCGCCGAAAACGGATAGATTTGCTGGTTTTATGGGTGTTAAACTGTATGACTTACCACTTCCTAGACAAATTGCTGGTTTGGTTTCTGACACTTTTCAGGCACGATCTGCAACTCAGAAGAATCAACAGTGCATCGACCCACGGCCAGGTTGTATGGAAGATGAATGGCTACACAGATGTAAAGGAGCCTGCGAAGCTGCAGAGGTGGAGAGGCCTACTTCTAGTAGCGCATGACAAGGAGAAACCAGCACACACCCGCTGTGTCAGATCAAACCACGGCCAAGCCCGCAGAACACTCAGCAACCTTGCGGAGACACCAACCAGAAACGCCTGGTTCACGAGAACCTGAGAGGTGGAGAGTGCCTACGCAGCGAGCAAGCGGCGTAGTGCGGAATGGATGCCAGAGCCCTGCCGGAAGGCAGTGGGATGGAAGCGCCATCTCCATAAGATATGGGAACAACAGCCCAAGGAGAAAAGCTGAATTGGTCTACTGGAAGCCCAGATCAGGAGGAGCACCGCATGGAGTCGCTCAAGGGAACTGGGAGGAGGGCAGGAAGGCTCAGCCGTGCCACAGGGCGGGTTGAGAGACTGGGAAACCTCAGGTAGGGAGAAAGTAAAAAACCTCCAATGAGGGCAGAGAGGCTTGATACCCAAAACGGGGGAAGAGAAACAAAATCCCAAAGCGGGGGGCAGGGGGGGAATGAGAGAGAGAGAGAGAAAGAGAGAAAAAGAAAGAGAAAGAGAGGGAGAGAGAGGGAGAGTGAGAAAGAGGGAGAGAGAGAGAGCGAGAGAGAGAGAAAGAGGGAGAGAGAAAGAGAGGGAGAGAGAAAGAGAGAAAGAGAGAGAGAGAGAGAGGGAGAGGGAGAGGGAGAAAGAGAGAGAAAGAGAGGGAGAGAGAAAGAGAGGGAGAGAGAAAGAGAGGGAGAGAGAGAGAGAGAGAGAGAGAGAGAGAGAGAGAGAGAGAGAGAGAGAGAGAGAGAGAGAGAGAGAGAGAGAGAGAGAGAGAGAAATCCAAAATCAAGAAACCAAGCCCCAAGGTGGACTGAGACACACCAAATCCTAAATCGGGTTGTGAGACCCGAGACCCCAGTGAGAGGTAAGATCCAGGAATCATTTACTGGAGATAGTTCTACAAAGTTCCTTGGTGGGAAAACCAGGAAGAATACCTGGTGTGGACAATGGAACTAGGCGGTTCCCAACGATAGACGAAAACAGGAGACTGAGACAAAGTGCTTGACCAAACCAAGGAAAAAGAGACACTTGTTCTTCTGATTTGAACTGTACCCCGGGTCAAGGAGCCCCTCTGTTTTGATCTAGGACTGACACACAACCCCAAGGAGGGAAAGCTTGAACGGACAGTTGGTCTCCAGACTTCACCTGTGCCACAAGGCAAGGAGCCCCTTTGTTTTTGATAAAAGAATGTCTGGCTGGGGTTGGGAACCAGCCACCATTCTTTCCTTTTGGACAGAGGCCCTTGCTCTATTTTTGTTAAGGTTAGGCTTTTTGTGTTCACAGTGGTAGGGACAGTAATCAGGTAAGAATCGGTTTTCTGGACGGTAGACTTTACTTACTTTGTAGTGCATCCTGACAAGCAGTCCTTAAGACTTCTTTCTTTTCATTAGAACTAGTGCCATGAAACTTAGGGACAGCATAGGTTTTGGGAGTTCTAATACAGAACCTTTTGATGCAAAATTCTATTTTGTACATCTCCTGATTAGTGGTGTCAGACGTGGGATGCAAACAGCTTGATACGAGGTTGGAGACCATGTTGGTAACTCGGCTTACGCAGAGTGCAAAGCTACCTGAGCAAGCAACTTCCTAGTCCATTGGGTTTGATTTATACAGCACCAGTGAAGTAGACATCCCAAGCCAGGAAGGAAGACTGATTTCCACGGTGCGAGGCATCTCCCCACACCCACACAGCAACGTGATGTTCGCTGCTAAATCCGGGCTGACATGCAAATACCCCATATATGTAACCGCTGATGTCATAGATCCAGATTACCTGGGTCAGATTAAAGTCGTAAAATGCAATACGGGAGCCCGGAGTTACGCTGTTAAAACAGGTTACTTTATAGTGCAGGGAATTCTTGAGCAGGCCGTATTCCCCTACATACAGGTAGTGGAGAAACTGACCACAATCCAGAGGAGAAACTTGGTTTTGGACAGGCTGACAAGAACCTAGTCCCAAACAGAACTAGACGATATCACCACTCTACCAGATCAGGCCTTTGCATGGCAAAATGACCAGAATCTGATAGAGGCCTTTGACAAAGCCATCCCAGAGGAACAGGGCAATGAGCAGAGCAGACCGTGGTTCTCTGTAAAGTGAGGTCTCCTTTGCCAAGGATACCTAGAGAGGAATGGTACTGGGAGGTCTCAACCGATTATCCCAAGGAACCATAGAAAAACAGTACTCAAACTTCTTCATTCTCCAATGACAGCAGGACACCAAGACCGAAGACGAGAACTCAAGTTTTACTGGCCCGGTGTTTACGCCAAAGTCAAGTCAAATATGGCCACTTGTGAACCATGCCAGAAAACTTCCAATAATCCAATACACTGAGCCCACTTTGAACCCCTCCACATCATTGACAACCTCTTTTCCAGGATAGCAATCGAAATAGTGGGGCCGCTAGAACTATCTAAACCAGGGAACCAATATATTATTCTAATTGTGCATTTACGCTACCTGCTACCCAGAAGTGCTCCCCTTAGGAACAATACCACCCAATATATCCTGAAGCATTTGATCCCCTTTCTATCCCATGTAGGCATCCATACGGAAATCATAACTAATCAGGGACCTTTATGTCTCACCTTATCCAAGAAGATACTGAAAATAAAAAATCCTCTGAACACCTGTGTATCATTCCCAGATGGATGGCTTGATAGAATGCTTTAACCAAACCTTAAACCTATTACCCAGGAAGTTGGCAGTGCAATGGGAACAATTGGGATCTGATGATACCATGGGCCCTTTTTGCCATATGCAATACGACCCAATTCTCTGTGGGTTATTCACAATGTGAATTATTGTATGGCAGGGAATCAAAGGATGTACTGGATAAGCTAAAAAATACCTGCGAAGAACAAGAGGAAGCCGTGCTAGCCTCCTCCCAGGCCGTGGCAAAACACAATTTGAACAGGAGGGTTGTGAGACAAATTGTTAGCAACCACCACTTCTGAGCCTAAGAACACAAAAGGATAACTATGAAAAGCAGGATGTGGTTAGATCCTTTTAATAGGCAACCAGGTACTGAATAAGATGACCTTGGGGTGGCATTGACCCAACACAGTCTTCGTGCAAAAGGGACCCCTGAATTACCTGATATCCCAACCAGACAGATGCCCAAAAAACAAGTTTACCATGTAAACCTGTTAAAACGGGAGAGGAAAGATCAGGTTGAACAAAACACAGTAACTATGGCCACTCTCCTCATTGAAACGGAGGGCCAGTCTCAAGCAGGACCTTCAGGATCTATCAGTACAGTGCCCCCAGGTTTTTCGGAAGCAGCCTAAAGAGTCAAGAACTTCTTCCATTCTATTAGGACACCCCCTGGGCATCTAATTAACCTAAAGTCATATAGGATTTCTCAGGTTAGGCGTAAGATCATAGCAGAGGAAATCAAAAAATGATAAAAGTGGGTGCCATCGAACCCTCAGAGCCTTGGCCCTCCCCTATCATTCTAGTTGCAAAACCTGCTCCATCGTGGAGCTTTTGTGCCGACTTCAGAAAGTTGAATTCCATCTCTGTTTTTGATAATTACCCCATGCCTAGAATTGACTGAACTGAGAGTACGCCCGGGCAGCAGCAGGTTTATAACCACCCTAGATTTAACAAAAGGGTACTGGCAGGTCCTTGCAAACCAGCTGACAACGGGACAAATGCTTACAGCAACCCCACAAGGCCTCTATCAATGCACTGTCCTTTCGATTGGCCCCCATGGCGCCCCAGCTACATTCCAGAGGCTCATGGATAAGGCTTTGCAGCCCTGTTCATCATTCGCAGCAGCATATCTAGATGACAGTCATCCATAGTAAAATGTGGGAACAACATCTACGGCACCTCTATGAAGTCATCAGGGCCTTACAGTGGGCAGGACTTCAGGCTCCTGTCAAATAAATCACCTGGCCCAGGGGGCTTTAAGATACTTGGGGTATTTTGTAGGTAAGGCCTTGTCAAAAGTGTTTTGGCGCTACTCTCAGCAGGGGGTGGGAGGCCTACCAGCGAGAAATCTAGAGCCATACCCCTGAAGATGATGGAGAGAGGCACGGCCCTCGTGTCCATTGGATTTTCAATAAAAACCTTTGAACCGCCTCTCGGAAATGGAGTGATTCTTGTGGCACCTATGACAGTAATTAAACAGCCTTCCTTTATAATTCCAAACTACATCAGTGCGCAGGTTCGGATGTTGAACACAGGTTAACTACCCCAGGTGGTCAAACTCACTCAGGTGACCACCTACTGGCCAACTCACCATGATCTGTGACTAAGCAACATCACTATGCCCCCCCCCACTGGAAGATACTTTCCTTCTCCGATCTCGCTCTCTACTACTAAACCCATCAAGCTAACAAAAAGACCCTGAAGACTGAAACACAAACACTAGATCAGGGTGCAAAAATGTGCACTCGCCACTAGCCATTGGCTTGTGATAATTGTCTCTTGGCAGGGTATGGTCTGTATGTATTGAGGTGTCTTTTTATGGATGGATAGTAGTTTGCAAGTTGACATTTTGCAACCTACACTATTTACTTGAAAAATAATATCTCAATATTTTCACCATAATGGAGACGTGGCTCATAAATACTTTCACCTCCTTCACCTTCCAGACAGACACGGCCATGATGGAGATGTACCTCCTGGATACCTTCACCACCCTCAATTACGTTCTCCTTCCAGATGGACACAGTCATGATAGAGAAGTGGCTCATGGATACCTTCACCACCTTCACTTCCAGGCGGACACGGCCATGATGGAGATGTACCTCCTGGATACCTTCACTTACGTTCTCCTTCCAGATCGACACAGCCATGATGAAGACGTGGCTCATGGATACCTTCACCACCTTCACTTCCAGGCGGACACGGCCATGATGGAGATGTACCGCCTGGATACCTTCACCACCTTCAATTACGTTCTCCTTCCAGATGGACACAGTCATGATGGAGAAGTGGCTCATGGATACCTTCACCACCTTCACTTCCAGGCGGACACGGCCATGATGGAGATGTACCTTCACCACCTTCAATTACGTTCTCCTTCCAGATGGACACAGTCATGATAGAGAAGTGGCTCATGGATACCTTCACCACCTTCAATTACGTTCTCCTTCCAGATGGACACAGTCATGATGGAGAAGTGGCTCATGGATACCTTCACCACCTTCACTTCCAGGCGGACACGGCCATGATAGAGATGTACCTCCTGGATACCTTCACAACCTTCACTTACGTTCTCCTTCCAGATCGACACAGCCATGATGAAGACGTGGCTCATGGATACCTTCACCACCTTCACTTCCAGGCGGACACGGCCATGATAGAGATGTACCTCCTGGATACCTTCACCACCTTCAATTACGTTCTCCTTCCAGATGGACACAGTCATGATGGAGAAGTGGCTCATGGATACCTTCACCACCTTCACTTCCAGGCGGACACGGCCATGATGGAGATGTACCTTCACCACCTTCAATTACGTTCTCCTTCCAGATGGACACAGTCATGATAGAGAAGTGGCTCATGGATACCTTCACCACCTTCAAATACGTTCTCCTTCCAGATGGACACAGTCATGATGGAGAAGTGGCTCATGGATACCTTCACCACCTTCACTTCCAGGCAGACACGGCCATGATAGAGATGTACCGCCTGGATACCTTCACCACCTTCAATTACGTTCTCCTTCCAGATGGACACAGTCATGATAGAGAAGTGGCTCATGGATACCTTCACCACCTTCAATTACGTTCTCCTTCCAGATGGACACAGTCATGATGGAGAAGTGGCTCATGGATACCTTCACCACCTTCACTTCCAGGCGGACATGGCCATGATGGAGATGTACCTCCTGGATACCTTCACAACCTTCACTTACGTTCTCCTTCCAGATCGACACAGCCATGATGAAGACGTGGCTCATGGATACCTTCACCACCTTCACTTCCAGGCGGACACGGCCATGATAGAGATGTACCTCCTGGATACCTTCACCACCTTCAATTACGTTCTCCTTCCAGATGGACACAGTCATGATGGAGAAGTGGCTCATGGATACCTTCACCACCTTCACTTCCAGGCGGACACGGCCATGATGGAGATGTACCTCCACCACCTTCAATTACGTTCTTCTTCCAGATGGACACAGTCATGATTGAGAAGTGGCTCATGGATACCTTCACCACCTTCACTTCCAGGCGGACACGGCCATGATAGAGATGTACCTCCTGGATACCTTCACCACCTTCAATTACGTTCTCCTTCCAGATGGACACAGTCATGATGGAGGTGGCTCATGGATACCTTCACCACCTTCACTTTCAGGCGGACACGGCCATGATAGAGATGTACCTCCTGGATACCTTCACCACCTTCAATTACGTTCTCCTTCCAGATGGACACAGTCATGATGGAGAAGTGGCTCATGGATACCTTCACAACCTTCACTTCCAGGCGGACACGGCCATGATAGAGATGTACCTCCTGGATACCTTCACCACCTTCAATTACGTTCTCCTTCCAGATGGACACAGTCATGATGGAGTAGTGGCTCATGGATACCTTCACCACCTTTACTTCCAGGCGGACACGGCCATGATGGAGATGTACCTCCTGGATACCTTCACCACCTTCACTTACATTCTCCTTCCAGATATGGACACAGTCATGATGGAGAAGTGGCTCATGGATACCTTCGCCACCTTCACTTCCAGGCAGACACGGCCATGATGGAGATGTACCTCCTGGATACCTCACCACCTTCAATTACGTTCTCCTTCCAGATGGACACAGTCATCATGGAGAAGTGGTTCATGGATACCTTCACCACCTTCACTTCCAGGCGGACACGGCCATGATGGAGATGTAACTCCTGGATACCTTCAATTACGTTCTCCTTCCAGGTGGACACAGTCATGATTGAGAAGTGGCTCATGGATACCTTCACCACCTTCACTTACATTTTCCTTCCAGATGGACACAGTCATGATGGAGAAGTGGCTCATGGATACCTTCACCACCTTCACTTCCAGGCGGACACGGCCATGATAGAGATGTACCTCCTGAATACCTTCACCACCTTCAATTACGTTCTCCTTCCAGATGGACACAGTCATGATGGAGAAGTGGCTCATGGATACCTTCACCACCTTCACGTCCAGGCGGACACGGCCATGATGAAGATGTACCTCCTGGATACCTTCACAACCTTCACTTACGTTCTCCTTCCAGATCGACACAGCCATGATGAAGACGTGGCTCATGGATAACTTCACCACCTTCACTTCCAGGCGGACACGGCCATGATAGAGATGTACCTCCTGGATACCTTCACCACCTTCAATTGCGTTCTCCTTCCAGATGGACACAGTCATGATGGAGAAGTGGCTCATGGATACCTTCACCACCTTCACTTCCAGGCGGACACGGCCATGATGGAGATGTACCTCCTGGATACCTTCATCACCTTCACTTACATTCTCCTTCCAGATATGGACACAGTCATGATGGAGAAGTGGCTCATGGATACCTTCACCACCTTCACTTCCAGGCAGACACGGCCATGATGGAGATGTACCTCCTGGATACCTTCACCACCTTCAATTACGTTCTCCTTCCAGGTGGACACAGTCATGATTGAGAAGTGGCTAATGGATACCTTCACCACCTTCACTTACATTTTCCTTCTAGACGGACACAGTCATGATGGACACATGGATCATGGATATCTTCACAACCTTCACTTACGTTCTCCTTCCAGATCGACACAGCCATGATGAAGACGTGGCTCATGGATACCTTTCACCACCTTCACTTACCTTCTCCTTCCAGACGAACACGGCCATGATGGAGATGTACCTCATAGATACCTTCACCATCGTCACTTAGGTTCTCCTTCCAGACAGACATGGTCATGATGCAGACGTAGCTCATGGATACCTTCTCCACTTTCCCTTACGTTCTCCTTCCAGATGGACACAAAATCCTTGTTAAGAACCAAAATGACCAACAAGGTGGAGGGAGGCATCATTCATCCAGCTTACTTCCATGTTGCCGAGATGTCAGCCATCCCCACAGCCTGCTCTGAGAATCTGCTCTGCAAATATTCCCTATACCCTACAGCACACTAATCACAGCTGTCATTAACAGGCCCCGTGGCTGGGCGGTTAGAGTCACACAATCAATCTGTGAGCAGATTCTGCTCATGGGAGGTCTGAACATTTGGTTGGGCTGCACCTTGAACACCAACAACGCTTCAGTGCTGGACTACTTCACCAACATGGACTTCTCTCTCCTACCACAACACTGGTGGACATCCTCTAGATGGCATTTCTTATCTCTCAGGACAGTGATCATGTTACACTGGATAGACAACCACCTGACCATGCCCAGTCACCCCGAGACCCGATCGTTCCACTACTCGTAGAAGGGGCCGCTTTCCATTGCAACCCATGATGCAGCTGTCCTCCCTACCCCCTCCCGCCTCAAATACTTCACAGAGGTCTACAATACATCACTAGGTAATGAACAACTTCCAGACACTACGGCCCTCATGCCAAGTCTGGAGGTCCAGAAATAAGGTGTGCCGGTGGCAACGTACCGCACCTTTTCCGGACCGCCAGACTAAAACATTGCCCGCAGGGGCCGTTGCTCCTGGCAGCTCTGACCGGCATGGTTTTCACGGAAGCACTGGCACTGTTAGCAACGGTGCATGTGCTTCCATGTCCCCTTTCGCGTAGATCAGATGTGCTCACTTGCCCTAGAGTGTAGACCAAAGGTCCATTTATACAACCTTACTTTTTAATTTGAAAATAAATAATCATAAAGCACACCTTGAAAGAGTAATGCTCAATATACCCCATGAATTGGTCAATGTCACTGATATGCGTCACCTGCCTATTTTGCAGAACTTTAACAATGCCATTCAAATGGCTCCCACACACAGATCCATAAAAAATACATGAATTACTATATGGAATTTATTGAAGCAAATTATCACGGTTAGAGATGACTAGAGAGAGTAAAACCTGGGAAATACATTTTACATCCCGTTCACCTCATAGCACAACTGGTGTGCGAGAGAATCCCCACACCACACAAGCAGGGAAGACAAACCACTAGAGACCACCGAACAAGCAGATGCTGTTTTCATGAAATAACAGAGATATAAGAAGAGGAGCTGCGGTCAGTTCAATAACTTGACCCTCTGTCAGAAGGGAATCTGACCCTTCTCAGCCTGAGTTGGGAGGCCTACCAGGATGGGAGCCAGAGCCATTCCTAGCCCAGGGGCGGATGGTGGCAGTTGAGAGGGCCATAACTCCTGTCCCCTCCCCAGATCAATCCTTATATATGTGCAGTGCAAACGTACTTCACCAAATACCTCTTGAAGGAAATGCTGGCAAGTTTTCTCTGACACATGTGGGGCAGCAGTAGAGTGGAGAGACCACCCGTTGGACTACAATCCATCAGCACCCCAACACGATCTGTCTAAACTGTGGAGAGAGAAAGCCGTCGAAAGAAGAACCGGAGGGCCTACACAGCTGCTCAGGATGCCGCACACCGCTCTCCAGCAACGGCGCATTCTGTAGTTGAACCAGTCCTATTCCACCAAGGACTTGTCATCTTCACTTACCTTGGGGTGTGATAACGTAACATAACAGCTCGTTCACCCCGAAGGGGCATCTTGGCACTAATAACAGATGTTTATTGTTACCTGTGATGTTTGCTCTATTGCCCAGCCTCGGCTGATGAGCGCGGGCGGGCCTGTTCGGTGGCGCTGCGCGGGAAAGGCCGCAGCGCAAGAAAGACATGACTCGCTCGTGCGGTGCCTAAACCCGGACTGGCGTTATCACGCCAGTTCCGGTGATTCCTTTATTGCTTCCGTGTCACGTGACCCTCAGCGTAAGAGCACGTAACACCACATTCCTCCCCAACTTGGAGGTATTTATACGGTAATTAACAACAACTATTGTAAACCATCCCTTGACCCTAACCATCCGACCAACTTTAGACAGATTACTACAGTCCCATTCCTGCTCAAGATCCTTGATCGTGCAGCATATCTGCAGATCCAAGACTACCGCGAATCCAACAAACTCCTGGGGCTGATACAATCAGGCTTCCGCCCCAAACATGGCACTGAAACAGCTCTGATTGATCTGAAAACTCAGATGGAGCCACTAAAGGACAACGGGAAGTTAGCGCTACTCCTTCTCCTTGACCTCTCCGCGGCATTCGATTTGGTCAAATACCAAATACTCTGCCAACATCTTAAATCAGCGGCCTACTTCTCTTACTCTTCTAATGCCTGGATCCACTCCTTCCTTAGCAACAGATCCATGCGGGTCTTCTCAACTACAGTATCGGCAGACCCCTCTCCCATTCACTGTGGCGTCCCTCAAGGCTCTTGCGTATCGCCCACACTGTACAACGTATTTACTAAGCCCCTCTTCGATGTGCTTGATTATCTGGGTGTCTCCTACACCAACTACGCGGACGACACCCAGATACTCATCCCTATCCCGGGTGACTGCACAGCTGACACCAAAGCCTTGAATGATATCTACTTGGTCATTCAGGCCTGGATGGCACATCACGAACTTTGCCTTAACGATGATGAGACCGAGCTCTTACTACTAGGATCAAGCCAGCGTCTTAACAAATTAGACCAAGCCTACAAGTCCTTCATCATGGACGGTAATGTCATCAAGGTCTTTAAAGACACCAAAACCTTAGGCGTCTATCTGGACTCTACCCTCTCCCTGAACAGACAAACAAATGCAGTAAGGTCGGCATCGGCCTATACATGCAAACTCATCATTGCCTGCAGACCCTTTTTGAACCCTCATAACTGCATTACCCTGGCTAGAACACTCATTATGGCCAAAATCGACTACTGCAGTGCCCTCTACTTAGGGACCAGTCAGTCTAACCTCACTAAACTGCAAACTATCCAAAATAATGCCATAAGGGCAGCTCTCAATATCCCCAGACGGTCCCATATCTCCATCGTCAGATCTGATTTACGTTGGCTCCCGGTAAAACAAAGAATTGCCTTGGAAACACTAGCCTTGACTCAAATGCCTGAACAACAATGCCCCACCTTACCTCTCCTCTCGTCTTACACTCCACACCTCCTCCCGACCCACCAGATCAGCCCAAACTCACAGCCTAACCCTGCCCATATTTAAACTCCAAAAAGCGGGTGGTGTGAGCTTCCCTGTCCTAGCTTCCAAACTCTGGAACACTCTGCCGACCTCCATCAGAACTGAACCTTCGTTCCTAACTTTCAAGAACAACGCCAAATCTTGGCTGTTCACTCAGAACTTATGAAGTTCCTCATTCAAGTTTTGCTTCCTACTTGTAATATATCTCATTTGTGTATATACGCTATACTGTACTTGTATTATAACCTGTACATTTGTATTCTGTTTATAACGTGTAAACTGGTATTCTGTGTATACTTTTAATGTAACCTGTATCTAAGATTATGCGCCCGGTTGCCCATGGGCCTGGCTGCACTTTACAAATAAACTAAACTTCAAACTTCTAGGATGACTTTTCTGCGGTGGGTTTTGAGGGTTGAGTGTGATTTCTGCCCTCTACATGTAAGGTTCTGAAGGACTGTGGTGGAACATTTTTTGTGAAATTATTTTTTTAGAATGCTTGCTTGGGATTACATTACCATTTGTATGTGCTCCCTTAGCAGTAGTGTGTGTTGCACTGTATGTAGTGGTTTTCTTTACATTATCACATTTTTCCAGATCACCTACACTGTCTTTACTGGTAGATGCATTTGTTTCCTTAATGACCAAATTACCTCTTCTCCTTCACCTTTTTGTTCACGTTGAGCTTGCAGTGGATGGCTACTTTCTGTGATTGTAGGTTGCGTGGCTCTCTTTCTGCGTTGCTGTCTACGGAATTGCCGTTTGGTAGGTATTGTGTAGTAGCTGTTCCTTACTAGCTCTAGCTAGTACCAAGCCATCCTGTGGATTAACCACCAGGTCCTCATTAAACAGAGCTACAATGGCCATGGCCTCACTCCTTCCTCTAGTTCATTCAGTCACCCCAACACATTTTCTACCGCCCCTTCAACCCACACTCAATCACAGACCATCTAATATAGCACCCCCCAACATAGCAAGCAGAGACCCGCTCAGCCCTCTTGACTGGTTACAGCATCTTCGCAGCACCGCCAAAGCCACTTATCCCACACCAGGAACCAGAGATTAGGCTCTCGCTTCCCAGACTACAAATTCACCTCCAAGTGTAAAATCCTTCGACATGATACTAGCAGCGTCATGGCTCTCCCTCTTGCCCTGAACCACACTCCCACACCCCTCAACCTACCACCCCCCCAGTACGACCACCAAAGAACCTAACTCCACCCCACCATCATCCAATATTAAAGGAGCCCTCATCAATGCTCGCTCCCTTGTTGCCCATGCATCAGAGATTGCCGATCTCATTATCTCAAATAGCCTAGACTTCCTGACTATTACAGAAACCTGGCTACACCAGGCAGCAGCCCCAGCTCCTTTCAGTGAACCTAGCTCTTTCACCCACCCATACAATACTCTTGCATCTTATCTACTGCCCCCCTGACCCCTCTCCCTCCTTTGAGGATGACATCATGAACCTCCTATCCACTCACACCCAACTTGGATCCCAAACTATCCTCTTAGGAGACCTGAACCTTGGCCTACGGGACCCCAATGACCTTCATGCTTTAGCTGTCGATAACCCTATCACTAACCTGGGCTTCATACACAGAATCACAACACCTACCCACTCTAAAGGCAGAATGCTGGACTGGGTGTCTGACCTTAACTGCTCCCTCTACATTCTCCAAAACTAACCTGTAGCCTGGTCAGATCATCACCTCATCCTGTTCTCCATCCCAGGATCATCCCCTGCCAAAGCCTCATTAGGCCCCCCCTCGCCAACTAGAAACTGTCGCAACATCACCATAGACAGCCTCCAGCCCCTCATTAGTGACATCCTCAATGAGACCAAGCTCAGCAACCTCGACCCTCTCAAATTGGTAGACCTCTACAACGATACTCTGAAATCAGCATTAGATATCGCAGCTCCTCCTAAACTTAGGAAAGCCAAACCCATTGCACACCTCAATAAGTGGTTCACCCCTGAACTAAAGCCACAGAATCATCAAAAGATCAGCAGAATCCACCTGGCGTAAATCACCCTCCATCACCAATAAAACTACATTTACATCAGCCTCTGCTATTTACAAGGCGGCTATCCTCTCTGCAAAAAAAAAACCTATAACTCCAGAATCCACAATGCCAAATCCAGCACTAAGGAACTCTTTAGCATCCTAAAAGAGCTCAAATCCCCAGCACCGCCCACAATAGACTGCATCAAAGATGCATAATGGTGCACACAAATCCAGCAAGCCCTCGCAGATAAAATCACTCTACTCCAAAACAAGATCGAAGCTAAAAAGGCAAGCCTCACTAACAGCTCCCAGCCCACCCCTGACCCAGCGAAAACCCCACATTCATGCACACCCTTCACCTTCTCACAAGTAACTTCAAAAGGAAGTTGATGGCATCATAAAAAGTCTAAAACCCTCCCACTGCACAGCTACCTGCCCAGCCACCATCATTAAAGAGGGAGTGAAAGACCTAGCCCCCTTCTTCACCACTCTGATAAATTATTCATTCTCCTCTAATCAGGAACCTAGCAATCTCAAGGAAGCACGGGTTATGCCACTCTTAATAAAAATTCAAAAAAACAACCTTGATCCAAATGTCCCCACAAACTATAGGCCCATCACCACCGTCCCGTTCCTCTTAAAAAAATCTTGGATTGGGTGGCTTACCTGCAAATTCAGAAGCACCTAGAGGAGAATGAACTCCTAGGATTTAGACAATCAGGCTTCAGACCTAGACATGGAACGGAGCCATGGATGAGGCAAGGACAAAGCTAAGCTACCGATCCTCCTACTCCTCAATTTATCTGCTGCCTTTGACCTCATCGACCACCAAATTCTCACCAAGCACCTCAACACAGCGGCAGCATTTTTCACTAACGCCTCGGACTGGGTTAAATCCTTCCCATCACATCGGACCACCAGAGTCTTCTCCCCATCAGCCTCAGCAGATCCCACACCTATACTCTGCTACGTCCCTCAGGGATCTTGTGTATCTCCCACATTATACAATATATTTACAAAGCTACTATTCGACCGTCTGGACAACTTGGGTGATAGGGTTAAACTTGACTACTGTAACACACTATTCCTAGGCTCGTCTGAACACAATCTAAACAGACTGCAGGTACTCCAGAACAATTCTCTCAGAGCAGCAGTTAGTCTTCTCAGATCCTGCCATATCTCCACTCACAGACACAACGCCAACTGGTTGCCCATCTGTGACAGAATCACACTACGCACCTTGGCCATCACGCACAAATGCCTCACAAACTCGGCCCCGAAATACTGGTCTGACAAAATTTGTAAACATCAACCCGCACGTACAACCAGATCATCTCACTCCCACAATCTAGTGGTACCAACATTTAATCTAAAAATGGCCGGAGGAGCCAGCTTCCCCGTCCAAGCTGCCAAACGATGGAACTCTATCCCCATCCTTCTTAGACAGAAACCCTCCTTCCTCACCTTCAAAGCCAGTATAAAAGAATTGGCTGAGCAACAAGCCTCTTCACTAAGTTGGCACCACTATGTCTATACACCGCCTATTTATGCGATTGCTCACTGTCTCCTGATTATTTACACTATTGTATATTATCTTGCTGTCTGACCCCACCTGTAACCAGGGTACAGCTTGTTGTCACACTTGATTGTAATGTGCTCTTCTCTACCATGTATGTAACCTCTAAGTTTTTCAAGCGCCCAGTTACCTCAAGGTTTGGTGCGCAATATAAATAATAAACTAATACAAAATAGACAACATTTTCTTAATATGGAAAGATAACCTTAATTATTTGGAGGCATTTGTAGAAAGATGAATTCTTAATGACTTTACAATCACATTTACTTGCAATAGCAATAAGAATGAAATCGACTTTTTGGATCTGACAATTATGTATCAGGTGCGAATCTTCTAACACGCACATACACAACGGCAACAGAAGTCAATTCGACTCTCTGTGCCACGATCTGCCACCACCGGACAGTAATCAGTAACATATCAATTGGAGACTATATAAGAGTTCGACGCAACTGTGAAGACGTATTTGTTTTTTAAAAGGAATGCAATCTCTTAAAGAACAGGTTTCAGGAAAGAGGATATCCGCTACAATGCTTAATCAAGCCCACATGAAGGTACAGAGTATGCAAAGGAGTAGTACACTGTCAAATAAGACAAGGATGGATACCACAGAGTCACACAAACCAAATGTATCACAAAATACTGCAAGGACAAAATTTGGTCACCAACATTTTAAAAAAGCATTGGTACCTTTTGCATCTGGGAAAGACCTTGCAAGACATTTGGATGCTACACCAAAAAAATTACACAATGGCACCGACGCTTAAGGACAAATGGAGTCCTTCTTTCTTACCAGGCACCGACATGGGGCCAGCGGTCACTTATCTGCAACCTGCAAGAAAGGGTTTCTCCAAATGTGAAACATGCACGATGTGCATGTATGCACCTACCAATACACAGGAATGTACTGATTCTAGAGGAATTAAATGGAGGATCAATGAAAGTATTAACTGCTGATCTAATACGAGAATTGAAAATTAGGATTTGCAAGCATATTGAAAAGATTGCGAGTTAGGATCAATTGGAAGACAAAAAAGACTTGCGGTTTATTGGCCTGAAAAAAATCTCTCTGGTAAAAAGGGGCGGTGATAAATAACTGAAACTAAGACACATGGAATCCAGGACTGTAAAGACTGGAGGGGGTATCTGTACTTCTGCCCCCTACATTGCAGGGTAAAGGCACAGAACAACTCCAGCAAGGCTCTCAATTTGGTAGCTAAGGGAGAGCAGCCAGGTGTAAGCTTTCAGGAGGTGATGCAGGCAGGTTCTTAAGTACAGTGTTTCCCCAAAGCCCCCACAAAGGAATCTCCACAAACTATGTAAGGTGATAACACAGCTTCTTTATATAAAATAAGATTTGCTACTTCTAAAGAGTACATACATATCAATAATAACACTTTGTACATTGAATACTTATTCAGAGAATGGTAGATATAAACACTCTGGGTGGTACCACACATTACTTAAATTCAGTAAGAACTGCACTAATTGCAGATAGTTTTATAAGGCAGGTGAATTCTTAAATAAGGTGTAACCAGCATAGAACAGGAAAGAAGGGCAGGTTAGTTATGAACAGTGGCAGAAGGCTTTCTTTAGACTAGACAAGTAATTCTGAGTGAGGATACACCCCAACTGGGCAATGTAAGGAAGGCAGGGTATCAACAGTAAGACAGACACAAGTGACCACAGTTCAAGGGTGTTTTATTGAACTTTCACAAGGTTGTGATAAACATCCATCTAAACCTAAACCTACTGATGAGAGCAAGCTACGACCATCAAATAATAATGATGCAGTCCTAGTGGAGTCGCATCAAAATAAAAAGGGCCTATGCTAAATAAAAAAAACTATTGCAAATAGTGTAGGTTAATGTTCATGGAAAACAAAGAAGTGTTCACAAAATGATATGTCAAGATGTTCGGGCAGTTGGCTCCCTTCCCAAGTTTTCAGCACGGAGCAAGGTGGTTCACTTAAGCAAAGCACACACTCTGGCTTCTTCTTTGACACGAGTATCCAGTTCAATTTCAAGCAACAGTGCCTTCTGTGCCCAAGTCTCTTTTCTCATCAAAGGTGGTCATTCCGACGCTGGCGGTAGCGGGTTAACGGGGCCGGTAGAGCTGCCAGCCCCGTTAACTCCCTACCGCCGCATTACAAGGTTTGCTCGCAGGACCCGGTAAGGACGCCTGGTTTTACCAGGCATCCTTAGCAGGTCCCGCGAGTAGACCAGCATGCTAATAACAGGCCCATTGTTAGCATGCTGGTCCTTTAGCGGCTCCCATTAAGGGCGCCTGGTAAAACCAGCCGCCCTTAGCACGACCCGCTAAAGGACCTCATAATGCGCCGGTAAGTGGACCTCGTAATGCGCCGGTAAGTGGTTAACGGCCCCGGCACCCTTACCGGCGCCGTTAACCCCTTACGACCCACCTCGGTATGAGGCCCATATTATGTAAAATGCGATCAACAGAATATTGGCTGAGCACCGAACATGGGGGCTTTTCCGATGATAACCGATGATAACCAAGTCGTTGTTATGTATAGTGCAATCCCACCCACAACTTACAATGAAAGGAATGCACTATTTATGCACCTGTATCCAACTCTACACAAGATGTTCATCTGCACGAGCCATCTTGCATTAGTGGAATGCAATCATTTGGATCATAGGGGATCCCCGTGGGAATTGATCTTATTAAAACACAGCCCACGAAGATCATTGGGCCTCATTACGAGGTGGGTTCGGTGCCGGTAATCCCTTACCACCCTACTACGAGTTCCCTTTGCGGGTCCTTCCTCAACGCCTGGTTTTTGCAGGCATTAAGGACAGGACCTGCAAAGGGATACTGGGGTCAATAACGGTACCGCAATTTGCGGTACCGTTATTGCCGCCTTCCCATTGAGCCCTATGGGGGCTCAAATGGGAATGGGGAATGGCCCTGGTGAATGGGGAATTACCAGTCCCTCCGAACTCGGAATGGACCGGTAATTACTCCATTCACACGGCCGGAGTCGGAAGGGTTTTGGAGGCAGCCATTGCGCTAACAGCTAAAAGCGCCATGGCTACCTCCAACCTCGTAATGAGGCCCATTGTGTATGTGGCGGTGAATTTAAGGAGTAGAACAAGGTGGACTTAAATAGTAGTACTTACAATGCTTAGAATGCACCGGTTTGCATCGCTATATAAATGGATTTTAGAGAATGGAGTCATTCTGATATGCTATTTGAGATGCACACTGAACATAGTAGCTTCTGCATATAAGCCCACGGGGAGTCAAGGGTGCGGGGTGTTGGCGTCCTGCATGGGTGCCCAATTGCCTGCCTGGGGCCTTACTGTTGCCGTCACTGATCCTGCTTGCCCCACCCACCGGCCCGCCGAATGCTACATTATCCCGCCAGCAACCCTGCGAGGCTGAAGCCCACGGGGAGTCAAGGGCGTGGGGTGTTGGCATCCCGCAGGGGTGTTTGCGAGCCCACGGATGGTGCGTGCTTCACCCCGAGCACTCTGTATTCTCTTTTTTCCTTGCAGCCTGCTGCACCTAAGGGAGCAGACTGGGCCACTTCCTGGAGTTCCGTTTCTCGTCCAGTTTTCATGACTTTCACCGTGGGACCTGCAAAGACTGGTAAGGCAGCTCTAAAAAAAAAAGAAAAAAAAAAGTTAAGATACAAACTAGCTGCACATCCAATTTGCATATTTTAACTGCAGTACTGGGGCTGGGAGCGCCCTATCCTGAACTCACGCTGAACCCTAGCCTGAACTCAATCTGAACCCTAGCCTGAACTCAATCTGAACCCTAGCCTGAACCCAACTGCCCAACAATCATGCCAGTTCCAACCATCAAGGAATCCGCCCGGGTACCAGACTAGGGATGTCACGATATTGACGGTATGATGAACTTCATTTGAAATGACGGTATACCGCGGTTATTGCAGTATAGCGCGCACGTGTGTATAAGCATTGTCTTAAATATTATTTTGCCAGGAAAAGTCACATTTTCAACAAGCCACAATACACAAACAAGAAAAACATCACCAAGAAGTTGTCTTAGCTCTTCTTACAAACATTTATTTTAGTTTTAACTCAACAGAGCAGGAGGTCCAATTTATCTTTGAAAACCAATACAACCTTTTCAAAATTTAACTAAAGAAGTAGGAGCCGGCCAAGCCATGTATGACCCTAGGGTCTCAAAGTATAACTGGAGGGTTTTTAAATCAATCAACTGTAGGCATGGCTTTGGACAATCACCCAGACCAGACTATCGTTTTTGAACGTCAACCTGCCATAACAGGAGGAAGAACGTCCAATTTGCAAAATCAATATGTTTTGTTTCTTCTGAAGACCGATAGTCAGAGAAGGGGTGCCCATGGGTTATGCCAAACCTTTTGGTTTGCTGAATTATGTTTTAGCAACACTACCCAAGGTAAAACTGGCAAAAGGATCATATCTGCTTACATTCAAAGTCTGAAAAGATTCTAAGTATTAGAATGCAAGTCTGAGTGAGCAGCAAACATTTTTTCTTAGAAAAAAAAAATCACAAATTATGATGCAGAAATACTAGCATGTTTACATGCTCTGTAGATAGTCTGCTCCTAAAAGGTGACAATATGTAGCCACTGCTACTGAAGACACGTCCAGAAGGAACACTAGTTTCTGGGATGCACAGGTATTTTTGGGCTAGATATGACAGAATGGGTAAATGCTTTTGATGTTTCCACTAAATGAGTGAATCCTCATTTCCCGTTAGCATCGGCAGAGCTTTGTAGTCTTCGACTTGAGCAATGATTGCTGCTTCTGGTTCAGAAGTGGACTGTTTCACACTTTTGGTGATTTCCAACAGCAAATCATGTAGGCCTTTTCTGGGAATAACATTAACTGTTTTTTTGCTTGCTAGTACTGGAGTTGGACATGGTGATGGAACGCCAAGGCTTTGCAGCTGCTGCTCACTCTGTTGTTCTTCACTATCTTGGGGGTCCTCTTTCTTGTCATGGTGGCAGCGGTAAAATCTGATTCCTAATCCTCACCTTCTTCCAGGCTATATATTTCTTGTAAAGTGTTTTCTTTTATTGCTTCTGCCGTATCAGTAACATTACTGAGGAAGTGTTCTTTGATCCTTGGATCCAGGAATGAACAGATGTCAAGCAGCAATCGTGTTTCAGGTGGCTCATATTTATTGCTCAGGTCTGCTGCAATAGTTTCTTTAATTTCTCTCGCTAGTGGACGATCAGTGGGAGCACAAACCAGAACGTTATTCAAGAGATGATTTAATATTGGTCTGATTGCTGATGCAGTGACACGTGTGCACAGGCAAGGAAATTTTTTAACATGTGGACGGACCCAAGTACTAATGAAATGTCCTCAAGGTTCGTCATGTCATTTTGTTTCGACATCAAATGCCAGAGATTTCTCTCTGCCGCAAGAATTGCACACACCGCTTGCTGCTACTCAATGAGGCGCTCTATGATGTCATATGTTGAGCCCCAACTTGTGACTACATCATGAATCAGGGAATGTTGAGTTCAGTTTGTTTTAAGGTTAGCTCCCGTCTTTTCTTCCAGCTGTAGCTGAATGGCTCAGCCAGCGGTCTGCAACTTTTCACTGCTGTGTTAACGCACTGAATTTTTAAACAGTTTTGAATTCCTAAATTTACATTGTGGCTGAAGCAGCTTAAGCGTGGTACTTTAAGTACCTGTTGAAATGCTTTCTTCATGTTTGAGGCGTTATCTGTGCCAATACAAGTAAGTCTATTAATGTCTAGCTGCCATTGTTGTAGCATGCCTTCAAATATTTCAGCTCTGTGTTCTGCAGTATGGTCTTCGGGCACATACAGTGTCTCCAAGCAGTGAGCCTGCATGACCCACTCTGGTGAGATGCAGTGGAGTGTCAGGCTAATATATGGCTCCCCTCTTCCACCATTGCTTTTCCAAAGATCAGTAGTTGCTGCAAACCACCTGGCTCTGCCAACAGCTTCCTGCACTTCATTCCTCAAAGCTGAATACAATTCTGGGATTTCTTTTCCAGAAAAAGATGTTCGTGATGGAAGTTCGTATTTAGGATTCAGCTGGTTTACTAAATGCTTGAAACCTGGTCTTTCGACTCCGTAATAGGGAACCATATCTTTTGCAATGAAGAAAGCAACAGCAGCATTCATTTGTTGAGCAGATTTAGAGGTACGGTCGTATTTCTTTTGCTTCTCAAAGATATTTTCCATTGTATATTGAGGGAGGTTTTCTGGGGATTGGCGGCACCACTGCAATGCAAATACAAAAAAATTAACTCAAAAGTAAAGGTAGGCAAGTTAAAATCATCTACAAGTGGACAGCCCCACACACCAGTGCCAAGGCGGCAGCAGCACCTCGCCAGTCCAAGCTGGGCCTGTGCGATGCAGTGCACTGCACTAGTGCGCAATGCACATGTTACGCTCCTAATCATGATGGTTTTATTTGGTAACTAAAAATACCTTTGTACTGGATGATGCTTCTGTGGAGTCTGCTGTATTAGTGAAAGTGGCAGGAGGAGCAAGTCGTTTCCTTTTGATGGACGGCTGCGTTTCTAGAAAAAGGCCTGGATGCTGCTCTCGAAGATGCGTAAACATATTAGATGTGTTTCCGCCCTTAGCTGACATTTGTTTGGTACAGGCACGGCAAATGGGAGAGCCATCTTCTTTTATTTCTCCTCTGATTTTAGCATAGCCAAAGTAGTTCCACACTGCTGAAGTTCTCCGTTTCATGGAAGGGTACAGCTGCATTTCCTCACGTGATGGGCCGGCGGTGTCGGTGGTGTCATGGTCATCTACCTCTTCCATCATTGTTGGATTTGGTTGTTTTCACTACTTCACCCAACAGTTGCTCTAGCTGCACTTGTGTACATTTGACTCACTATTTGACCCTGGAATTGGAAATAAAATGGCCTTATTGACTTTTGACTCAGCCTGTGGCAGTGATAGTGCAGTTACAGTACTAGTCAACATCAACAAGTAACTATAACTCGGCTAGATTCAAGTTATTAGTCTGTGTAACTGTGAGGTCATTCCCCTCTCCTTTTAAGTAGAACCGTGACAGTGCTTTTAGACCGACACACACACACACCTCATGTGTTGTCTGATGATGTGACATTAGATTGTACACGTCACAGAGAGGAAATGGAATACATAAGGGTGAGAGAAAGAAATACATACAGGTGGGTGGGCCCGGGCCGCCGATTGAAGGCTCTTGAATAATCTGTCGCTATAATAAAATGAGCCCCACCCACCCAGCCACCAGCTGTACGTCTTATGTCTGCATCAGAATGTAAAAAAGAGTGGAGATCCTTTTTTTGTTCCATTATAATGTCTACTCTACTCGACAGGTGCGTGCCTCTGACCGCCACAGTGAGTCTAGTGACAAAGAAGGATTGGGCATTGGGATAGGCAAATGTGCATTTAGTGTTTCAGATCCTTGCTGGATATCCATCTTCTGTCTTGAATCAAGACAGTCACAAGAGATGGCCAACCAGCACAGATGTGAAACACTACATGCCCAATTACCCATGGCCTGCGAAATGCCATCGCTAAGAAGTGGATGGGACAGATAATTGTTAAGGCAATGACTGAGGTGATAATACAGGAGGAAAGTGACAGCCGCAGGGATCCAGCAAAGTCTGCAAACACAGCTAGAAGTCGACTCCCAGAATGCAAAATAATGTCGACCTGAAAAATCTATTTAAGCCCACTATACTTTCAGTGATTTTAAGACATGTAATAAAAGAAGTTGTGTAATAAACAAAAATAGATAAGCAGATTCTTTGCAACAAACCTCCACTATTTGGTGCATGTATACGATCATACGAGGTTAGGGTTTTAATTATTAACATATGACCCGTTAGGTAACTCGCTCACAAAGATCTTTTGTAGGACAGACTCATTTGGATGGGTAGTGGCAGAGTAGTGCTGCACCAAACTTGCCTTCTAGCCACGATGTTAAATCATACCGGTTGGTAAGCCTGCAAGGGTCTTGGACCCTCGCAGACGTTAACACAGGGCAACAGGCCCAATCACAGAGTGTGGTTGGGGAATGAGGGGGGCAAATTGAAGGCAGGGGTGGGTTGGACCAAAAGGGGCCCTGGAAATAATTTTCAAAGTGGCCCCATATTACATATTTTCAACAAGTCCAACCTTTTCCCATGAGATAATGTGGAAATAAAATAGGTTATCACACAAAAGAGGCCCATAGTGCTGAGGCCTACCGGAAAATCTCCAGAGTTCTCTATAGGCCAGTCCGCCCCACCCCTCATTGAAGGTACTGGGAAGGAGCTCGGGGTTGGAGTGGGAGTGACTCTGCAAGCGCTAGAAGCGCGTTTGCAACGACAACAAAAAACAAAATGTAGCCGACTTGTCCGGCATTTAGTGGCAATCCAATCAATAGGCCCACGAGGCACCCCCCCCCCCATCCTCCCGCTAGCAGTAGTCAGCTCATCTCTTCCTCTCTGCCCCACACATCTTACCTCAATTGTAACATGAGATGCAGAAGGCGCTCTGCTTTCCTACAGGCTCTCAGCCAATGCACTCTCCCCTTTGATGTACTAATACTACTACAAGAGGAGAATGACATTTGTTCTCCAAGGCTAGAAAAGAAGAAATAGGCAGAATACATTTTAGACCTTGCCCAATGCCCAATGCGTGTGGCCTGGTGCTTAAAACCTTCCCCTCCCAAACATGTTCCCTTCCCTCACTGCAATCTTGACCTGTGGAGGACCCTGGGCCCATCACTATACAGTTACACACGCATATGTGTCAGATGTCATTCTTTTATTGGTGCATAGTACTGGTCTATGCATACATTACTGTAGCTGTAAATCAGTTCATGATATTGGAGTTTAAATTTTCATCATCTACCAGAGGTAAAGTGCATACTTGCACCATTCAGTAATCTGCACGTGCCGGCATGTACTGGTTAATGCTATTCGGGTGTACGCACATGAAAAGGAAATGAGTGCATATGTACATATTGGTTTATTAAAGAGTCACATAAATCGAGTTAAGGACAGAATGTATATATGACTCTGATGCCATTATTAGAGCACGATCACATGTCAGTTAAGGATATTTAAGTATATGCATAATATATACCAACCAATTCATGCTGCATGGGTGTATGCATAAAGCGGTTCATATGCAAGGGTGTGTATGTCCGTTCAAATGACATAGTTGCAACTATTCACACCAGGGTGTATGTATATAGCAATCAAGAATATCCCCTAGTTGAATTGTAGGGTGTTTGCAAATCTCAATTACTAAGATCAGGGGGTTACACATGAGGAGGCAAGTATATAGTCTGTCCTTGCGTCCAGAAGCCTCGCCTGGTGCAAACATGCAGGTTTGGTTCATGTTTTGCTGTGCGCCAACCCCCTGCACGGAACAGTGGTGCACTCATTCACCCCCTGCACGGAACAGTGGTGCACTCATTCACCCCCTGCACGGATCGGTGGTGCACTCATTCACCCCCTGCACGGAACGGTGGTGCACTCATTCGTGCATCGCTGGATTATATGCGGGCCAGGGCGTTTCATCGGAAAGCGCAAGGCCACCTGGTGAATAGCGCGCTCTCATTTACAACTGGCAGATTCTCAGTTTTTGTGCAATTTACATTTTTAAAATGCAGAATATGTACATTTTCTAAGGAAAACAGTTCCTTCGTATTCAGTCCATAATAATGTGTGTGTGTGGTAGTGTGAGCGTTGCCTCCTCTTATTAACAAACGGATGCTCCGAGCGGGTAAATAAAGGATGTGCAGTAGAAGCAGGCTCACTACCACAAACCTACTCGAACAATCTTTCACGTAGTGTCCTGGCAGTGCGATTAGCAGAAAGCTAATTCTGGGCGTTGTGATTAGTGGGATTATTTATTTATTTTTAAATGTTTTTATTGGCATTTGTAATCATACACATAGCAGTAGAGCACGGAGTGTGCTTTATTTTATCGATCATGTGTCGTGTCTGCCAAGAGAACAGCAGATAACAACAAACTAACAAAAATAACAATAATAACAACTTTGACTGTCCACTCCTATGGAATCGTAACATGGTCTTTATTCTGCGTGTTTGGCTCGGGACCGGGGCCACCACTCTTTGTGGCCGTTTCGGGACACAGCGCTTGGAACGTACTCGGGCTCATTGATCTGATCGTAAAGATTTACCTGGGATTTGTGTCCTGTTGGGCTGCTCAGGGGGGTTTGAAGTCTGTCGAGAAGATCATGTCTCTCATGAGGGCTTTCCAGGACTCTAGTGCTGTGCTCACATTGTCCCCACCTCTATTGTTTACCTCCTCCCAGGCTCTGGTTTCGGCCGTGGTCCACCTCTCCATTTCCCTGATCCAGAGTCCATATGTGGGGCCTGCGGGCGACTTCCAGGCCATCGCTATTGTTCTTTTCACAAGAATGGATGCCATAAGCTTCACTAGATGCTTGATTTTACCAAGTCTCGGGTGGGTGCCCAGGAGACACTCCTTAATTGTCCATTCATACCTTTCCAGTCTAGCTCTCCTGCAGGTTTGCTCGGCAGCGAGCCAGAGCTTCTGGGATCTGGGGCAAGCCCAGAGCATGTGGATCAAGTCAGCTTGTTCGGAGGAGCACCATGGGCATGTCGAATGGATTTTGTTGTTGAAGGTGGCTATCCTGTGCGGGGTCATGTAGGTCCTGTAAAGGACGTTCAGCTGGATCATCCTGAACCTGGCGTTCCGTGACACCTCCTTCGGGTATAGCAGGGCTCTTGCCCATTCTTCCTCCGTGATTTCTGTCCCAATGTCGGTCTCCCACCTCTCTTTCAGGCGCGCTCAAATTATACATCTCCTGTACAAGGGGGTGGGTCTCTGGTTCCTCAGGCCATGTGTTCCATTTGGTCTTGGCTACGTGTCTCACCCTCTGGTAAAATAAGAATTGTCCTGAAGAGAGTCCGTCCATTAGTTGCAGCGAATCAAAGTCCCTAAAGGCTCCTTCGTCAAACATGTCTCCCCATGTGTAGAGGCCACAAGTCTCCCAGTTCCTCATGACTGGGAGGTCGATGGGGGTCTTGCATACATCTGTCAACATGGGGATTTCGGGCATGTACGGGTGATGGAGGCCTAGTAGTGTTCTGACCCTGTTCCAGACCCGCCTCCCCAGGATTACTATCATGGGTGGGGTCAGGGGGGGGCCCACCTGCGAGCCCCATATTATCTCCGTAGGGTGCGTAGGCCCGGTCAGCTGGCGAAGGAGGCCAGTCTCAGCAGAGGGTTCATCCGAGAGCCACTTTGTGACATGTGTTAGTTGTGATGCGAGATAGTATCTCTGGAAGTCGGGTAGTTGGATGCCGCCCTCGGTGTGGGGGAGCGTGAGGATGTTCAGGGCAAGCCTATGTCTGGACTGACCCCAAAGAAAGTCCCTGACCAGAGATTCCAGTTTCCTGAAGAAGGGCGGGGGGATATAGTGAGTGATGTTGGTGAAGTAGTAGAGGAATCTTGGGAGTATAATCATTTTGGAGATTGCAGCTCTACCCATCATGGAGAGGGGGAGCTTTGACCTGGACCTTCGAACTCCGCACATTGCTGCTTCGGTGTTGCGCTCGTGGGTGGCGGCTGGCGTGTGCATGATGGTTAGGCCTAGGTAGCAGAAGGCCTCCGGCTGCCACTGGATCCCTATTTCGGGTAGTTCCTCTATGTCTCGTCCTCTGAGTCCCGCACGGGGGAAGGAGCATGATTTCTGTCTACTAAATTTTATCCCTGAGTATTTGGCAAAATTATCGAGGACATCCAATGCTGTAGGTGCGGTTTCTCGGGGGTTCCTGCGGTATAGAAGGACATCGTTAGCATATAGGGAGATGATGTTGTATGTTCCGCCAATGCTGATGCCAGAGTCGAACAGTTGCTTCCGGAATAGATTGCCACTAGTTCCAGGCCCAGGATGTACAACATCGGTGATAGTGGGCACCCTTGCCTGGTTCCTCTTTGGATGGGCCATGCTCCTGATACCACACTGCCAGTCTTCACCCGGGCCACCGGGTTGTTGTAGAGCACCTCGACCCACCGGATGAAGTGTTCCCCTAGGCCAAACTCTCTCAGGGCCAAGATCAGCCACTCCCAAAATATCGAATCGAATGCTTTTACAGCGTCAAGTGAGAGTACCGCTAGGTCCTCCTTGCTCTCCACTGTTTGCGCCATAACATGTTGGAGCCTCCTCAGATTGGCGGTAGTGTTGCGTCCTGGGACGAAGCCGTTCTGGTCTTCATGTATCAAGGACCCTATCACCCTCGAGAGCCTCTTGGCTAATATAGTCGTAAGGATTTTGCAATCGTAATTCAGCATAGCCAAGGGGCGGTACGAGTCTCACTCATCGGGTGGTTTGCCTGGTTTGAGCATTGGTATTATGAGAGTCTCTCTCATGCTACTCGGCAAGGTTCCAGTCTCATATGCCTCCAAATAGACTTCATGTAATATCGGGGTTAGGATCGCCTCGTAAGCCTTATAGAATTCTGGGGTGAGGCCGTCCGTCCCGGGTGTCTTGCTAGTGGAGAGGGACCTGATCGCTTCCGATATATCTTCTAGTGTGATGGCCTCCTCCAGCCCAGCTCGGGGTTCTTGACTCAGCGTGGGTAGTCCGATTTCGTCCAGGGTGTCTCTAATGTCTTCTTCAGGGATTTGCTCGTTGTGGGCGTAAAGCCTGGCGTAAAAGCTTGAGAAGACTTCATTTATTGCTTGTTGTGTCCTTTGTGTTGTGCCTCCCTCGTATTTGATCTCTTTAAGGGCCTGCCTCGGATTCTCCCTCTTGCATAACCAAGCAAGTATCCTGCCTGGCTTGTCCGCTTCTTTGTGTGCCCTCAGGGTCCGTGTGGAGAAGTCGAACTTGGACAGCCTCTCCCAGGCTGTCCTGCATTCCTCCCTGATGTCCTTCAGTTTGGCCTCCCTGGCAGTGGTCGGAGGCGAAGCATCTTCCAGTTGCCTGATCTCATCCTCCTTGTCCTCCAGCTCCTTCCTCAGTAGCCTCCTGATCCCACCGGCTTCAGCTATTATCTCGCCCCTCGTTACCACCTTCATGGCTTCCCAGAATGTGCTCCACTTCTGGACCGATCCCTTATTGATCTCTACGTACTCGTCTAGTTTCTCTCTTAGGGTTTCCTTGAATGCAGGGTCCGTCAAGGTTTCGGTTGGCATATGCTACATCGGGATAGGGGGCCGCGGGCCTCTTAGGTGGAGCTGTATCAGGAGAGGAGAATGATCCAAAATCGATCTTCCCAGGTAGTTTGCCGACTCAACCAGCGGTATCAGTGCGTTGTCAACGAAAAGATGGTCTATCCTGGTGTGTAAATCGTGGGGGGCGGAGTAGAATGAGTAAGCCCTGTCGATGGGGTGCAAGTCTCGCCAGACGTCAACCAGGTGCAAGTCCGCAACCACATTGCGGAGAGTGGGGGAGGCAGGGCCGTTGGGGATGCGCGGCGTTAAAGATCTGTCTGTGTCTTCGTTCATCACGCAGTTGAAGTCTCCCCCCCCCACAAGAAGGCGTCCTCCCTGTGGTGTGCAATTTTGGCGCATACCTGCTTGAGGTGGGAGGGTATGCCATGTTGTGGGAAGTATGAGTTGACTATGCATAGTCGGGAATTTTCCAGCATGCCCCAGACTATCACGTACCTGCCTTCTTCGTCCGTCTCCATCCCCATCTGGTGAAAGGGTGTGTCAGGACTCACCCACGTGTATACGCCGCGTGCGTACTTCGAGCAAGAGGAGCCGCTGCCCTGGCCACCCCAATAGTCTGCCAGTTTGTTTGCGGTGTCGGATGTGAGGTGCGTTTCCTGCAGTAGGGCAAACGATACCTTCTTTCTTTTCAAGTAGGAGTGTATTCGATTTCTCCGCAGGTAGGATCCCATCCCTCTGACGTTCCATGTGATTATTCTGAAGCGTGCTGCCATTGCTTGGCTTTGATCATGGATATGGGAGGCTCCCCGCCCATTTCCTGGGTTGGGCATCCACTGCTAGGTGTCATGCTTCGATTTGCTTGCATGGGGTGGTGGGCTCCAGTTTCCGGCCTTTGATCCTCTGTGGATTGGAGGACAGTCTTCATGAGGAGTGCAGTCATAACAAAAACTGAACGAAAATAACCATAACTGGTGCACCCAGCTACTGCCAAGGGGGGGCAGTGCTCGGGGGCTCTCGTGCCGTCTGTCCCCATCCAGGTTTCTGGCACGAGTAGGTTCGTGCCGGCAGTTAGCCAGCACTGGGCTTCCGTGGGTGCGTGCTGTGTGCTCATGAGCGGGAGGCCGGGTGGGCCCCGTAGTCACTTGATGTTCTCAATGTAGTTTCCTTGGTGGTGATGTACACTCTTGTGATGGTGTACAGTGCTGGTTCATGGGTGGTGGTGTCCAGGTGTCAGTCCGTCGCCCCTTGTGCTTTCGGTTCAGTTCTCATGGGTGGGTTCAGGGGGGACATCCGCCAGGTTATTGTGTTCCAGCCACATGGTGGCTGCGGCTGGGGTTTCCAAAAATATCGCTCGCCCCTTGTGGATCACTTTTAGTCTGGAGGGGTACAGCAGCATGTATTTTAGATTTAGTTTTCTCAATCTAGCTTTGATTGGGACAAAAGAGTTCGTTGCTCTCTGCACTGACTGCGTGTAATCATGGTAGATGGTGACTTTTGAATTGTCCCGCTCTAGCTCTCCGCCCTCTCTCGAGAACTTTAGGATCACTTCGCGGTCCCGGAAATTGAGGACCTTCGCTATGATGGGGCGAGGAGAGGACCCCGGAGGGGGTTTCTTCTGGAGCGATCTGTGAGCCCTTTCTATGGCGAAGCCCTGGGAGAGTTTTTCCGCCCCAATTTCCTGCTGTATTAGGGATTCTATGTAGGCCGTCGGGTCCGTGGTCTCGGCTCCCTCAGGAATATCCAGTATCCTAATATTGTTGCGCCTAGGGCGGCCCTCTGCCTCCTCTGATCTTGCCTCCAAGTAGCTCACCTTTCTCCGAAGGTCCGCCACCTCTGCCTTGAGGTCTTGTGTGTCCTCGGCGATGTCCTTCTGGGTGGTTTCTATGTTGGTGACACGTTCCGTAAGATTGCGGGCATCTTGTCTTATGAGTTGGATGTCAGCCTTCACTTCACCAATTTTCGTGTCAATAAATGTTCTTAGAGCAGCAATCGCCTCGAGTACCTGGTTGTCCTTGTCGCATTCCCCTGGGCTGGTCTGCGCAGCTGTGCTTTTAGACTTGGACTGGGCGCTCAGAAGGGGTTTTGGGGTGACAAAAGGATCCATAGTGGCATTCTTGGCCTTGCCCCTTGAGGTAGACATTGCAGAGTCTCTGGTGCCCTTTGCTTGTTGTAAGTGTCTGGTCGGCCTCATTCAGGGTGTGTGGTCGTATGGCTCTCCACAGCCCGCTCTCCGTTTGGCCCACGGGGGCACCGCACCGTATTGGGGGGGGACGCCTCAGCAGATTAATTCGCCTGTCGGGTCGACCCTGCTTTGTCGTTTGGAGGCGAGGGCCGACCCGTGGCCCTAGTTATGTTCGTCGAGATGAAGCGTCGGGCTGAGCTGGGGGGTGTCTTCGGTGTCTCCGTTGCTAGTTCCGGAGCGCGGTCCCCTGCGTGTTGTTGCGGTGGGCCTCGAGTGCCAGGGGACCCGATATCACAGACCAGGGGGCCCCCACAGCCTCTCCCCGCTTTGATCCGGAGGGGTACCGCCGAGGGCGGCGGGTCCCAGCGGGCAGACCCCGGATTCGGCGGGAGCAGCTCTGTGTGCCGTCCGCCATGAGCGCTCGGGACGCAAGGTAGAGAGTCTTGCCGGGAGGGTCCTGGGCCTCCCAGTGATGTTCTGCTGGGCGGCGCTACACGGTTCGGCTGGTCCCGCTGCTTCGTTGGTTACGCTCGATCAGCAGTGAGCGTGGATGCCTGGCTGGCCCCGGGGAGTGAAGTGTCGCCGGCCCACCTGCGGGGTTCAGGCTCTCCCGGACATCGAAGCCGCCATTTTGTGTGCGCCGCTCGGAGGGGGGGGAGCTGGGCCAAAGCGCCGTATCGGGGCTCCCGAGCTCCGATTTTCGTCAAGAGCAGCTGCAGAGCACGGGTCCTCGCCTCAGCTTCGGTTGGGTTGTCGGATGGGCAGCACAGCAGGCTTGAAACACTGAATTCAGGTTCAGACTACGGGGCTTCGCCGGAGCTCGAAAGTTCCACGTCCTCACTCCATGAGCACCAAGCCACGCCCCGGGATTATAAATGTGTTATTAATCTGACTCCGGATTGATCCATTGATAGTTTCATCCTTTCGGAAAACACGTAATTGGAAGGCTGCTTGCGCCAGCAGGCGGAAGGTGCATTAATTAACCCCCATTTTGATCTGCTTGAGGTCTGATGAAATGCAGTTCAAACGCGTTAGTTCAAATCAGCTGCTCATTGTTCGTGCGATACTTCATCCAACTGCTAGGATCACAGTCAGAAAAGAGCAATATATTTGCAGTGCATTCTCACCCTAGGGGCACATGTAACTTGCAATGTGAACGTGTACAAACAACCTTTGTATGTGTGCAGTGGCCACAATGGAAGCCCTTGGTGTTTACACCGTATTTCAGGGAGCAACAATAAACGCATGACGTGATGACGCTCCAACTCAGCCGTACAAATAGACACATCATTCGTCAGACGTCCCACTTTATACCCCCCAGTGCTTTCCAAATAATACGCCATACCCACTCTCCCAGACACAGGATCGTTCGAACCATCCGTGAACACCTTACATCCTTCCTTCCCTGCCACATACGCCTGACCCAAAGCCTTGATCTCACCCCGCAAACCCCGCTTCTTCAACACCACACTCGCCAACTCTAAACACACCTTTGGAGACCCCATCATCCACATCGGCCATCTAACCAAATCCGTACCCGTCACAGCCAACAACTCGCCTACACCCCACTTCACCCCCCTTCTCCCACATATGAAACCCCAAAGTGCCCCCCTTCCTCCTCTACCGGTCCCTATAATAGTCAAACCTCCAATTATACTTCAAAAATTCACGCACCGGATGAGCCACACTCTTCGCACTACACTTCACCCACCACCTCATATTCAACGCATCCCTCCTCAACCCCAACGGCATCTCCCCCACAAGCACCTGCACCGCATTCACTGGAGAGGACCTCATCACACCCGAACACACCCTCAATGCCCTCGCCTGCACCCTATCCAACCGCAGCTTCTGACTCGCTGTGAAACCCACTGCCACCTGACATCCAAAATCCATCACACTCAAAATCAACCCCTTATACAGCATTCGTAAACACTTCTGCTGCGCACCCCACTCTTTCCCAGACACCACCCGCAACAAATTCAACCTACGTTTACACTTATCCACCACACCTCCACCTGCACATTCCAGTTCAACTTCCTATCCTTGGCGATTGATAGGGTGTGCGAGTTGGGGTATGAGAAGGTAGTGGTGTTCTCGGATTCATTAAGTGGGTTGCAGGCGATTGTGGCAGGGAATGGTGATAGGAAGGATGTGATTTTGGACATCAGGAGGAAGATTGATCGGTGTGTGCATGGGGGAATGGATTTGGAGTTGGCGTGGGTCCCCAGTCACAGTGGCATTTTGGGTAATGAGTTGGTGGAACTGGCCGTGGGTGAAGGTATGAGGAGGGGAACGGTTGGTGTGAGGTTGCCTTTGAGTGTGGATGAGGTGAAGGCTATGGTGGTGAGACGGGTCATGGATGAGTGGCAGGAGAGGTGGGTGAGTGGGGTGAAGGGCAGGTGGATGTTTGGTGTTCGTGGGAAAGTGTCGGTGAAGGTGGATGCAGGGAGTCTGGAATGGAGGAGGGTGGGAGGAGGTGATGCTGAATCGGTTGAGGATAGGGCATGTGGGGCTGAATGACTGTATCGAGTGGGGAAGCGTGAGTCGAGGGAATGTGCAGTGTATGGGGTGCCTGAGACTGTGGGACATTTTTTGCCCAGGTGTGAGAGAGATGTTGTGGAGAGAGAATTGATGAGGGTTCGGTGGACTGCGCTGGGTGTGGCTGAGATGAGTGGGAGGGCTTTGCTGGGAGGTGATGGGGAGAGAGGCAGGAGGAGGAGCAGTGTGATGTTAGATTTTGTGAGGCAGACGGGCGGTGGGAGGAGTTGTGAGTTTATGTGTGCTAGGTATTGATTGGTGGGTCTGGTGCACATCATCCTATTGGATGGGGAAGCGCCTGCGTGGGTCCGCCCACGCATTCAGTAATTAAGAAGAAGTGATGACGCTCCTTTTCCCTATAATGCGTTTAAACTGCCTTTAGTATGAACCGAACACATCATTTGAAGCAGAGAGGAGAAGTCTCCACTATCAGATAGTAGACCCCTGGACCTCCTGGCAGTGGCGTGGGCATAATGTGGCATGAAGGGCAAGGCGCCAGGGGCCAACCTGTTGCTCTAGCTACGCTTTGTTCAGAGCTGGTCCTGACAACTTATCATGACAGCGCACATTCCCTGCTTGATGCACACAAACGGGGTCAATTGTTTCAAAATATAGAGCTTCAAATGTTATGCATAAAAAACACAATGCCAAAAAACAGCTACAAGCATGTGACTTTCTCACACAGTCTCTTCATATCTCCCCCACTTCATTGGGCAGGAAATGAGGTTGTCCCTTCTCAGGAATGAAATAATCGAGCACCCTTAGCTTTTAGGCTCATATCATACTACATTCTTTCCGATTCCCACTCAGCAGTGATTCTGGATGCAGAATACCCATGAGGCACCAGAAGAAAAAACATCTAGCTACGTGTGTCTGTGTGGAGCGTACATAGTAGGAGCCAAGCCAGCACTCAATGGAGCCTCGTCCAACAAAAGAAACTACAGAGAGAACGCTGGGAAGGGCTGGGGAGAGCTGGGATGAGCTGAGGATGGCTGGGAAGAGCTGGGGAGGGCTGGGGATGGCTGGGGAGAGCTGGGGAAGAGCTGGGGAAGAGCTGTGGGAGGGCTGGGAAGGGCTGGGGGAGAGCTGGGGAGGGCTGGGGAGGGCTGGGGATGGCTGGGGAGAGCTGGGGAAGAGCTGTGGGAGGGCTGGGGAGAGCTGGGGAAGAGCTGTGGGAGGGCTGGGGAGAGCTGGGGAAGGGCTGGGGGAGAGCTGGGGGAGAGCTGGGATGAGCTGAGGAGGGCTGGGAAGAGCTGGGGAGGGCTGGGGATGGCTGGGGAAGAGCTGTGGGAGGGCTGGGGAGAGCTGGGGAAGAGCTGGGGAAGGGCTGGGGGAGAGCTGGGATGAGCTGAGGAGGGCTGGGAAGAGCTGGGGAAGAGCTGTGGGAGGGCTGGGGAGAGCTGGGGAAGGGCTGGGGGAGAGCTGGGGAAGGGCTGGGAAGAGCTGGGGAGAGCTGGGGGAGGGCTGGGGGAGAGCTGGGGAGGGCAGCCAGGGCAGGCACGACGGGTTGGCCCGTGCTTCCAGTTTCACATGCAGGATCTTTCTGGAAAGTTAACTGCATGCACACGATTGATTGCTTTGAGGTGTTATAGTGTGCAGGCTGTAAAGACACTACAGAATGAATTGCCTCTGGGAGCAAAATAACAGAAGTCAAACAGCTGATGTGAGGGCGTCTGGGATTGCACCCTGTCAGGGGAGTAGGGATGCCTCCCAACCTGGGGCAGGCGGCTTAGTGGGCCAAAGGCCAAACGCCAGAGCCAGCCCAGTACCAGAGCGGGGTGGGCGGTGAATAATACGTATGGCAGCCAGTGCCCACCTACTGTGTACTTATGTATTGTAATGCATTGGGCGTGACGCACGTATCCAACTGCATGTCATGCCCTGCGCACGTGTCCATGAATGGCACGTGTGCGTGGGATGCAGGGGGTGTGAGGTCTGAGTTGGAGAGTTTGCAGACTCCGCTGTGAGAGTGCAAGTGGCAGAGGCGAGCGAGGCGCCTGCTATGGGGACCTGGGGAGCTTCTAAAAGCACAGGGGCTGGGATGCAGTTCCGATTTCAATAAAGGATGTATTGGGAATGGGTGCTAAGTGGGTATGTGTAAACGCGGGATTCCGTAATAGGTTACAAACACTTTTGTTTCTAGGCGCGTTATAAATGCCATCCCATACATATCATGCGCTCAGTAGCCTTTCACCCTCATCTGCCAACAGGTAGGGTATCACGCACCATGCACATTCATTCAGCCTCACAATAACACACATATAGAGAATAAAAACACATTTAATTCGCAGTAAAACGTACTAAGGGCACATTCATCACATGAGCCTAGATTTCAACAAAGGGGGAGAAGCAGGAAAGAAGGCCATGAAGAGGGAGGGAAGAAAAAGAGGATAGAGGTCCTGGTGTGGGGGCTGCTCACCTTCTTGGAACCTTTGAAATCCAGCACAGCACAGGCACAGCACGTAGCTTTCGGAAGTGTGTGTGACAGCAGGGTTTATAAGGAGCACAAACGGAGCCTCAACTGTCTCTGACAGTGACACGTGCATTGATTCCAGAATGTTCCAGCCTGGGCAAACTCCACCTCCTCCAGGCGCACTGAAGCCAGCCCAGCCTGGGCCCGGGCAAACTCCACCTCCTCCAGGCTCACTGAAGCCAGCCCAGCCTGGGCCCGGGCAAACTCCACCTCCTCCAGGCGCACTGAAGCCAGCCCAGCCTGGGCCCGGGCAAACTCCACCTCCTCCAGGCGCACTGAAGCCAGCCCAGCCTGGGCCCGGGCAAACTCCACCTCCTCCACCCCCAGGCTTGCTGAAGCCAGCCCAGCCCAGCCCAGCCTGGGCCCGGGCAAACTCCACCTCCTCCAGGCTCACTGAAGCCAGCTCAGCCGGGGCCTGGGCAAACTCCACCTCCTCCACCCCCAGGCTTGCTGAAGCCAGCCCAGCCCAGCCTGGGCCCGGGCAAACTCCACCTCCTCCAGGCTCACTGAAGCCAGCCCAGCCTGGGCCTGGGCAAACTCCACCTCCTCCACTCCCAGGCTTGCTGACGCCAGCCCAGTCTGGGCCCGGGCAAACTCCACCTCATCCAGGCTCACTGAAGCCAGCTCAGCCGGGGCCTGGGCAAACACCACCTCCTCCACCCCCAGGCTTGCTGAAGCCAGCCCAGCCCAGCCTGGGCCCGGGCAAACTCCACCTCCTCCAGGCTCACTGAAGCCAGCCCAGCCAGGGCCTGCGCAAACTCCACCTCCTCCAGGCTCACTGAAGCCAGCCCAGCCTGGGCCCAGGCAAACTCCACCTCCTCCAGGTTCACTGAAGCCAGCCCAGCCTGGGCCCAGGCAAACTCCACCTCCTCCACTCCCAGGCTTGCCGAAGCCAGCCCAGTCTGGGCCCGGGCAAACTCCACCTCCTACAGGTTCACTGAAGCCAGCCCAGCCTGGGCCTGGGCAAACTCCACCTCCTCCAGGCTCATAAAACCAGCCCAGCCCAGTCTGGGCCTGGGCAAACTCCACCTCCTCCAGGCTCACTGAAGTCAGCCCAGCCAGGGCCTGGGCAAACTCCACCTCCTCCACCCCCAGGCTTGCTGAAGCCAGCCCAGCCTGGGCCTGTGCAAACTCCACCTCCTCCACCCCCAGGCTTGCTGAAGCCAGCCCAGCCCAGCCTGGGCCCGGGCAAACTCCACCTCATCCAGGCTCACTGAAGCCAGCCCAACCGGGGCCTGGGCAAACTCCACCTCCTCCACCCCCAGGCTTGCTGAAGCCAGCCCAGCCAGCCTGGGCCCGGGCAAACTCCACCTCATCCAGGCTCACTGAAGCCAGCCCAGCCGGGGCCTGGGCAAACTCCACCTACTCCACCCCCAGGCTTGCTGAAGCCAGCCCAGCCCAGCCCAGCCCAGCCTGGGCCCGGGCAAACTCCACCTCCTCCAGGCGTACAGAAGCCACCCAGCCTGGGCCCGGGCAAACTCCACCTCCTCCACTCGCAGGCTTGCTTAAGCCAACCCAGCCTGGGCCCGGGCAAACTCCACCTCCTCCAGGCTCACTGGAGCAAGCCCAGCCTGGGCAAACTCCACCTCCTCCACCCCCAGGCTTGCTGAAGCCAGCCCAGCCTGGGCCCGGGCAAACTCCACCTCATCCAGGCTCACTGAAGCCAGCCCAGCCGGGGCCTGGGCAAACTCCAGCTACTCCAGGTTCACTGAAGCCAGCCCAGCCTGGGCCTGGGCAAACTCCACCTCCTCCAGGCTCATAAAACCAGCCCAGCCCAGCTGGGGCCTGGGCAAACTCCACCTCCTCCACCCCCAGGCTTGCTGAAGCCAGCCCAGCCTGGGCCCGGGCAAACTCCACCTCATCCAGGCTCACTGAAGCCAGCCCAGCCGGGGCCTGGGCAAACTCCACCTCCGCCACCCCCAGGCTTGCTGAAGCCAGCCCAGCCTGGGCCCGGGCAAACTCCACCTCATCCAGGCTCACTGAAGCCAGCCCAGCCGGGGCCTGGGCAAACTCCAGCTACTCCACCCCCAGGCTTGCTGAAGCCAGCCTAGCCCAGCCTGGGCCCGGGCAAACTCCACCTCCTCCAGGCTCACTGAAGCCAGCCCAGCCGGGGCCTTGGCAAACTCCACCTCCTCCAAGCTCACTGAAGCTAGCCCACCCTGGGCAAACTCCACCTCCTCCAGGCTCACTGGAACCAGCCCAGCCCAGCCTGGGCCCGGGCAAACTCCACCTCCTCCAGGCTCACTGAAGCTAGCCCAGCCTAGGCCTGGGCAAACTCCACCTCCTCCAGGCTCACTGGAACCAGCCCAGCTGGGGCCTGGGCAAACTCCACCTCCTCCAGGCACACTGAAGCCAGCCCAGCCGGGGCCTGGGCAAACTCCACCTCCTCCACTCCCAGGCTTGCTGAAGCCAGCCCAGCCTGGGCCCGGGCAAACTCCACCTCCTCCAGACTCACTGGAGCCAGCCCAGCCTGAGCCTGGGTGAACTCCACCTACTCCACCCCCAGGCTTGCTGAAGCCAGCCCAGCCCAGCCCAGCCCAGCCTGGGCCCGGGCAAACTCCACCTCCTCCAGGCGCACTGAAGCCAGCCCAGCCGGGGCCTGGGCAAACTCAACCTCCTCCACTCCCAGACTTGCTGAAGCCAGCCCAGCCTGGGCAAACTCAACCTCCTCCAGGCTCACTGGAACCAGCCCAGCTGGGGCATGGGCAAACTCCAGCTACTCCACCCCCAGGTTTGCTGAAGCCAGCCCAGCCCAGCCTGGGCTCGGGCAAACTCCACCTCCTCCAGGCTCACTGAAGGCAGCCCAGCCTGGGCCCGGGAAAACTCCACCTCCTCCAGGCTCACTGAAGCCAGCCCAGCCTGGGCCCGGGCAAACTCCACCTCCTCCAGGCTCACTGAAGCCAGCCCAGCCGGGGCCTGGGAAAACTCCAGCTACTCCACCCCCAGGCTTGCTGAAGCCAGCCCAGCCGGGGCCTGGGCAAACTCCACCTCCTCCACTCCCAGGCTTGCTGAAGCCAGCCCAGCCCTGGCACTGGACTTGGTCCAGGATTCAGGCCTTAACTGGGGGCAAAACAGTAAATACTGACTCAGAAGAGGACCACGAAAATCCCAAATGTAAATGTAGTCACTCTGGTTCCCCCAGGCACTGTCCACCAAGACACCACAGCTTTATTGGCTCAGTCAGTACTTTTGGAGTGGCCCTCCTGCTGATTAGCAAAAGCCAAGAATTTTTGGGTGTACCTAATGCCCCCGCTGACGTTTCATCTGGTGAAGGGGCCACTGGGGCCACTGCGGCCACCACTGGCACCACTATGGCACTCCAGCCTGAATACAAATCACATTTAATGGGAGGTGGGGACACAATACTACCCACGATGATCTCTGATAAGGCCATGAATCAGCCCACTGCCCACATAACATCAAGCAAAGGAAGGGAGCCTGAATTGAGACTGGCAAGTGCCTTAGGGTCAACGGTCACTGCCCTCTTGGCAACCACACTCGACCTAGCAACTGACGTTCAGAGAATATTTCCTGCCAACCTCGATCATAAAGAGGAGGGCTCTGGGCCCAAGGAGTGCCAATGTAATTGTAGTACAGTCCTATGCAAACTTTTGATAATAAAAAAAACGATGCCCTTGGAAAGAGAGAAGCAGGAAAACATTGAATTAATGAGGTGGGAGAGAAAGGGTTCCAGAACCAAACAAATGATTTAGGATAGACAAATCCCACATCCAAGAGCCCTGTGTCAACCCCCCTCAGATATGCCAGAGTCTTAGAGGAACCTGCAATGGAAATGCAACAAGGTCTGCAAATTGCCAATGCCCACAGGAGTAAAGGGGAATTTTGTAATTCAGAACCATCTGGCCACGACCCCAAACAGCCATTGCACCCTGCCATCCCATTTCCTTCAAAGCGGACTTGGAGCACACAGGCAGATAGATTTCTCAGAACTATCTGCCTGCCCAGCATCTGCAGCCCCTCCACCACAGTGCTACCTGTCGGTGATTGGCCCCTCCACCAACATCAGGAGCCTATCGGGAGCGGGTAGGCGGGAGCTTACTTCCGCGGAAAGCTCCGTGATCCAGCTACTGCAGCCGTACGTCCCAGCCACTCGCACCATTCTGGAACAGGAGCAGGAGCTCTGAACCACTGCAGGAGCAGTTGGTTTCATCTTCATTTGCCCGAGGCCTCCTCCATACAAAGGTATGCTGGCAACTGTTTACTTGGCTATTCTTAGCGCCGTAAGCGCGGTAGCCGTGGAACTATCCACAAAGAATGCAAGCTTTTAATACTAGGCATTCGTTTTGCACCCGAGTTGTGCAGCCTTGCTGTAAATGCCAACAGCACCCTTTGCCACCATTAAAATACACGAGGTGCTCGCATTTTAAAGATGGCCGCCCGTGTCTTCTACACTGCCCAGCATCTGCAGCCCCTCCACCACAGTGCTACCTGTCGGTGATTGGCCCCTCCACCAACATCAGGAGCCTATCGGGAGCCGGCAGGCGTGAGCCGGCCCTTCCTGGAAAGGCCCTGAGGGTAAGGCCAACAACTGTCCAGAGACTGTCCTGAGCTGACCAGTGCCCAGGGCCATACCCCTTGCCTGCCAGTCTCTTATGAGGTTGTGAGCAATCCTCATTTGCACAACCTACTCCACTTGCGCCTTCCACCTTATCCACTCTATCTGCACCCTTTATTACCTTACCGTCATCTGCTATGGATACCAGTCACTGCACTGGACGTTAAGGTTGCTCAAAACTATAACATTTGCAACAATGCACCACTTCCAGTCGGACCTATGTACTATGACCTATTTGGCTATCTCTATTACCTCCCCTCATAGACAAATCACATTTGTGTGCTCGTTACTATGCATTTGCATTGCGCCCCTTTGCATTTTTGCTAAACTGTGTTATTCTGAACTTAGGTGTCACCCTACTGCATTTTTGCTAACTGTGTTATTCTGAACTTAGGTGTCACCCTACTGCATTTTTGGTAAACTGTGTTATTCTGAACTTAGGTGTCACCCTACTGCATTTTTGCTAAACTGTGTTATTCTGAACTTAGATGTCACCCTACTGCACTTTTGCTAAACTGTGTTATTCTGAACTTAGATGTTTCCCTTATTGCACTTTAGCACAATCGTATCATCTTAAACCTAGGCATCACCTATCAGCCCAATCGTATGATTTTGAACTCTTGATCTACTCGGTGCAAAGGGAAGTTAGCCTACTTTGTGTAAAGTGAAATTAGTCTATTCTGAGCAAAGTCCATGCGCCTGCCTACACCTGCCTAGCATTCACCGCACAGCTTCTATCCGCAGAGTGTATTTTCTTATCCAGGCACCAGCCCTAGTGTGTACCAGTCCTGCATTGAGCAGCCGCCCGCCCAGACCATGTTCACCTGTCTCACTCTCACTCTCGCCATGTTCCCTTTCTGCAGCATGCCAGACAATGTACACTGTACCAGCAACATCTTCATAACCGTTAACAACGGTCTAGCCAATCTAGGTTGCCCTAGGCACTACCCGATCCCCTGCCCGACACCCTTCCTACCCTCCCAGCCGCTTTTCCCACCCAACCATCACTCTCCCCCTACTGCCTCCGTAGTCAACAGCTCACCTGCCAAGGCGACCTCTAACAATACTACCAATCACAGCACTTTTTGTGCCCCATGTCTTACAGTACCCCCCACACTGAAATTTCCAGAAACCCTACGTTCCACTAATCCAGAAATCACTGCCCGCAACAACAGATTAGGCACCAGGCTGCCCCCTACATATAGCATCCACCTGCCCAAACTCAACACCAAAACTAAGAAGAAATTAAAGACCCCCAATGAGTCCGACCCACTCCCCCTAAAAGGAGCCTTACTCAATGCCAGATCCCTGGCCGCCCACCCCACCGAAATTGCTGACACCATCCCAACTCATGATCTTGACTTCCTTGCCCTAACGAAAACATGGCTACATGAGGCCTCAGGTCCACATTTATCGCTAGCCATTCCTGCCAACTACTCCATCCTTAGAGCTGACAGACCTAATGGTAAAGGAGGAGGCGTAGCTCTCATTTCCAAATCACCACTAGGCTGCAGACTAGTCTCCACACTAGCACTCAAATCCTGTGTTACTCACAATCAAGTTACAAACTTCCCCCACAAGCATGATTACACTACACCTCATATACAGACCCCCAGGCCCCCCTGGGACCTTCGAGGAAGACATTACAGCACTCATCACTGAAAACTCCAAGCCACTAGCACAAACTATCATCCTCGGCGACTTCAATTTAGGTTACGACGACGCTAAGGACGCACCAGCCGCATCCTTAGCAAACGCCCTAACTGAGCATGGATTCGCTCAACTCAGTCTCTCACCGACTCACCAGAAAGGTAGAATTCTCGACTGGGTAGCAACTCTTAACTGTAACACCACCTGTAAGGACCCCCAACCTCTCACATGGACAGATCATTACCTTATCCCACTTGAAATTCACACCATCCAGACCACGCCTAAGAATCACCCCCTGGCACCAGCCTGCCCAACCAGAAACAAGCGTAACATCACTGCCGAAGCCCTATTACCCCTGGTCCTACCTACCCTTAACGCCCTACCGGACAACGCTGACCTTAACTTTCTAGTTGACACCTTCAACAACTCCATGGCTACCGCCATTGATACCATTGCCCCTTTGAAACTACGTAAAAGCAAACCAATAAACCACCTGAACTCGTGGTACACTCCCGAACTCAAACTACTCAGGAAAAAGAAAAGCGAACTAGAATCAGTATGGAAAACTAACCCTTCACCTGAAAACAAATCCAATCTCAAGAAAATCTCAGCGCTATACAAAAATGAAATAATTTGCACCAAAAAAGATGCCTACAACGTCAGGATTGATCAGGCAGGCTCTTCCACCAAAGAATTATTTAAAATTCTAAAGGAGCTAGAAAACCCCAACCCCCCTCCAGACAACTGCTCAAAAGATAAACCCTGGTGCACCAGCATCCAGAATGCCCTCAACAACAAAATCACAGGGCTCCAGACCAAAATTGTGAATAAACGTCAACAACTCTCCAGCAACAAAACCACTAACCCTGGCTTAAGCCCACCTACATCTAACAAAGCCAACATAGGCTTCACCTTTAAGAAAGTGACCATCTTAGAAGTCCAAAAAATTATCACTTCCCTAAAACCTTCTAATTGCAAAGGGGACAGCTGCCCTGCCCAAATAATAAAAGATGCTGCCAGAGACCTCTCCCCCTTTATCACTAAGCTAATCAACCTTTTGTTTGCCAACAATTCTGTCCCCAACAACCTAAAACAATCTTGGGTGCTCCCTCTCCTAAAAAAACAATCCCTAGACCCAGCCATACCAACAAATTATAGACCCATCACCACTGTCCCGTTTCTGTTAAAAATCGTGGACAGTGTCGCCTACATCCAGATTCAGGAGTACCTGGAATCTAACAAACTGCTGGGTATACGTCAATCTGGCTTCAGACCTCAACACGGAACTGAAACCGCTCTGGTTGACCTCAAAATCCAGAGTGATGAAATCAAAGACAAAGGCAATGCAGCCATCCTACTTCTCTTAGACCTCTCAGCGGCCTTCGATTTAGTCGACCATGAAATCCTATGCAACCACCTCTCCATCGCTGCCCACTTCTCCTCCTCCGCCTCCGCATGGATACAATCCTTCCTAGCGAATAGAACCATGCGAGTCTTCTCCACTACAGCTGCTGCTGACCCGATCCCCATCACCTGCGGAGTCCCACAGGGCTCCTGTGCCTCCGCATGGATACAATCCTTCCTGGCGAATAGAACCATGCGAGTCTTCTCCACAACAGCCGCTGCTGACCCCATCCCCATCACCTGCGGAGTCCCACAGGGCTCCTGTGCCTCCGCATGGATACAATCCTTCCTAGCGAATAGAACCATGCGAGTCTTCTCCACTACAGCTGCTGCTGACCCCATCCCCATCACCTGTGGAGTCCCTCAAGGCTCCTGCGTCTCCCCCACCTTGTACAATATATTTACGAAGCCTCTATTCGACAAATTGGACCATCTGGGTGTCACCTACACTAACTATGCAGATGACACCCAGATTCTCCTCACCATCTCAGGCAACTACAATGCGGACGTCACCCGGATTAACGAAATCTTCTCCATCATTCAGGCATGGATGGCCACCCACGGCCTCTGTCTGAATGATGAGAAGACGGAGCTTCTGCTGGTCGGCTCTCCTAATAACCTGTCTAAACTCAGCCCCAGTTACAAGAACATCATCATAGACGGTAACACCATCCCTATCGCCAAAAGTGTGAAAACCTTAGGTTTCCACCTTGACGCCAACACCAACCTCGCCAAACAAATCAACTCAACCGCCTCGGCCACTGCATATACAGGTAAGCTAACCAGGGCTAGCAGACCCTTCCTATCCCCGGACAGCTGCCTCACTCTGGCCAGAGCACTCATTCAATCCAAACTAAACTATTGCAACAGCCTGTACCTAGGAGCCAACCAATCCATAATTAACAAACTCCAGGTTCTCCAGAACAATGCTCTACGCGCCGCACTCAACATCCCAAGGCGTGAACACATCTCTACAACCAGGAAAGCGTGCAAATGGCTCTCCATACAGCAAAAAATCGACCTCAAAACTATCTGCCTCACTTATAAGGCCTTAAATAATCTAGCCCCACCGTACCTCTCCAACAAATTTACTTTAAAATCTTCATCCAGAACCACCAGATCAACCAACTCCTAAAGCCTACTAGTGCCCAGATTCGCCTTAACAAGAGCAGGAGGCGCTAGCTTCACTGTGCTAGCCACCCAACTTTGGAACACCTTACCACTCAAAATTAAAACCACTGAGTCCTTCCCGATCTTTAGGAAACTGGTTATTGGCTGGCTACTGAACAATGAGTAGCTTTTACCCTCATCTCCAACCACACCTGTATTATATGTAAATTGTCATATTATGTAAATCCTTCTTTGTAAATTTGATGTACCCTGTAAATGTTACTGCATATTTCATGACTGTAACCGTATCCTTATAGCGCCCTTCTACCCACGGGTCCGGAGCGCTCTACAAATAAATTAAACAAACAAATAATGTGCTTCCTAAAACCAGCGTGCTGCTACAGGACTCTTTCAAATCTCCTAGAAATTCTTAATAGGCCTACTGCACCACGGTCAGTTTTCATGCATTGAGTTCCCAAACTGACCTCAAAACAGCATGAACCAAAGGGAGCACTTTGTAATAAGTGCTTACACTGGTGGAAAAATGTGAGGGGATTCCATTTTGTCACTATGGATCAAATTGTTGACTGCTCAAGGATACAGCGAGGGAGGCAGCTTGGACTGTGACATTGTCGAATTAAACCTTTGAGTTCCTAGACTGGTCAGGGACCTATTGAGTATTAACAGGACATTTAACTCCCTGGCAAACACCGCACTTAACTTGGGCCCATATCCCTGGGGCCTAGAGTTGCTGTCTTCTCTGGAGCAAATGATGTCCCTTTGGGAGAAAGGCCTGTAGGGACTTTCTCAGTCGATTTATAACTTAGAGCGAAAACATCTATTGCTTCATGCGATCTTCCTGTGCTACTGATTGTAATGGGAAGGTTTTTATAATGTGCATTTTTTGTTGTTGTGAACACTTTTATGGCTTTCAGCCGAAATAAAGTTAAGAAGAAGATATACATATATCTTTACAGGACCAAGGGAACAATCCCTCTTATTGTCAATGGTACATCTTCACCTCCAGTTGATATTTGAACTAATAGGAAGAGTACGCATGGGGTACTATACTAAACCAGGACTCCACATCAGGCGAGTACCAGGCCTTTTTACGTATGAAAATCTTGTAAATACGCCAGCTTTATTATTTTCCTGGGTACATTTACACACAGGTTTAGAGCAGAGGGCAGTGCAAAGGTTGGGTTACTTGACAGAAACCAGGCAGCTTCTTGTGATTTTTATCTACATGGATGTAATTGCAAGCCACCTCTGAAACTGAATGCATTTCTCTGAAGCCTTTCAAAAAAATAAACTGCACACTGATAAAAGAAATGGTTTCTTGCCAGGTTGATGTGGTCATTTAACTTTCAGCAGATTTTGTTGTTGACTATAGCCAAATAAGGCCTTAGAGCGGCCAAAACATGTGTCAACATATATGGGCATTTTGGATAAAATAAAAATTTCTATCTGAAGTCTCATTGACGATTACAAATTTTGAAGTGTCTGGCGCCCCATTGGGGTACATAAAAATGATTCAAATCAAAGAACAGTCTCTCAAAAATAAAGAAATCAGGTGAAATTTTTTAAATAAACGTTAGGCATGACTAAAAAAACCAAGTTGCAAGCGACTAGCCAGGCATAAAGTGATTCGCCGCTCGCTTATCCACATAAAACCAGCACACCGCTTTGTACGCTCCACAAGTCCGTTATCCAAAGACAAGGGCTGGTGAGGAGAGCACATTTGGATGTCTGGTTACGGTTACTACCTAGAAAAAGTCTTCTAATATTGGGAATGGCAAGGGGAATGTTTAACCCCACCAATTAACTGCAAACCAAACCTTAACTCACGCAAACAAACAACAGGTTGGAAAATAACATTAGCACATGGCAGAAAGCCAGGTTTCACGTTTCTGTCTTTCCTAATGCATTCAGTGAATATACGTGTAGGCACCAGAGTAGTCTGCGATAGATTGATAAATGTCATCCTTACTCTCCCTTGTGGGTTCTCTGGTGTTTTCTGAACACTGTTGCATTACTAAAGTGCTGATCATACTTTGCGCACTTATAGGGCTTCTCCCCCAAGTGTATCCTCTGATGGTGGCGTAGACTTGTCAGCTGAATGAAGCTTTTCTCACAGTCCATGCACCCATAGGGCTTCTCACCAGTATGGATCCGCTGATGCTGACGTAAAGTGGATATCTCCGTGAAACTTTTCTCACACTCCGTACACTGGTATGGTCTCTGACCTGTGTGGCATCGCTGATGTCTTCTGAATATTGATGCATTACTAAAGTGCTTACCACACTCGACACACCCATAGGGCTTCTCTCCAGTATGAATTCTCTGATGTTGCCGTAGAGCGGACATCTGAGTGAAGTATTTCTCACACTCCGTACACTGGTATGGTCTCTCACCTGTGTGGCATCGCTGATGTCTAACCAGGTGTGATGTCTGTCTGAAGTGCTTACCACACTCTTTACATTGGTATGGCTTTTCCCCGGTGTGGGATCGTTGATGTGTAACCAGATGCGAGGTCAGCCTGAAGTGTTTACCGCATTCTAAGCACTTGTGTGGCTTCTCCCCAGTGTGGATACTCTGATGTTCATGCAAACTTGAGATCTGTGTGAAGTTTTTCTCACATTCTGTACATTGGTATGGCTTCTTCCCTGTATGGGATCGTTGATGAACAACCAGGTGTGATTTCACCCTGAAGCACTTAGCACATTGCAGACACTGGTATCGCTTCCCTCCACTATGGATTGTCTGATGTGGGGGCAGCAGATTCAAGTTCTGTGCGATGCTATTCCCACACTGCATGCCCTCATTTGGTTTCTTACTTGTGTGACATTGTTGATGTTTACTCAAGTAGGATTTCAGCCTGAAGCGTTTACCACATTCTGTGCACATGTAGAGCTTCACCTCAACATGGGTTCTCTGATGCTGGCACACACCTGCCATATCTGTGCAGCTGTGATCACACTCTAATATCTTTCCCGCAGTATGTATCCTCCGATGCTTGTGAAGCTGAAACCTCTCAGTGAAGCTACTCTCACACTCTGAGCACTTGTAGAGCTGCTCGTGCACGTGGGATCTCTCGTGCTTCATGAGACTGGGGCTGCTGGTGAAGGACTCCCCACATATACTGCAGGAGAAAGCTTCTTCCTTCGGGTGGCACCTCACATTCCTCAGGAGTTGGGATTGGGTCATGAAGGTCTCTTCACAATGTGTGCATCTGTGGAGACTCTTCTTCTGGCAACTCTGCTGGGTTACAGACCCCGATGGGTCTTTAAAGCATTCCCCACAGTCGGTACAAATGCAGGGCATTTGGCTCTCATCTGACTGGTCTTGTCCATCTTCTGTGGGATTTTTCTTCTTCATCTGGATATTCCATCTTCGAGGAATCATTTGCAGGTTCATGGATGTAGGAGCCGTCCCATGTTCTGTTGAAGGAAGCAAGGGTTCGAGTCATTACTTGATACCATCATACACTACAGGGGTGTAGAGCAAAGCTATACATTGTTGTCCGTTGCACAAGAACAAAGTAAGTGTGTCTCAAAAACAATGTAATATATCCCTATGATCCCAGGTCGCACATTTCCAAGTATCTTTAGATTTAACAGTAATGAACTCGACCCATTAACAGACACATTATTTTTATCAAACGAACTAAAGCTGGGAGCATGTCATTTTGTAAAGTGTGCATCTTTGCAACATGCTTTTGTACGATGAATGCCATTACCAGTGTCATAACGAACACAGCATTACCAAAGTGCATAATGTTATGTTCGGCAACCGAAGCACCACCGCCCACCTCCCCGCCCCCCGCCTCAGCTTCATTTTACTTCGAGGCTCAACAGGCACCCATAAGGCTCCTTCTGTAGGGTTGTGAGGGGAGGAGCTTCAATACAGTGCCCCCTTGTGATCTTGGGCAAACATCTATAATCCTTGTTGTTAGGCAGAAACCTGTGCAGTTCCCTTAGGGACCACTGCAAAAGATTTAAGACTACAGGTGTTTGGCAGTAAACCCACTTGGTAGCAGTCTATACCACACAGATTCACTTGGTAGCTGTGGCTGAGCAGTCAGACCTCTCTCAAGAAGAGTTAGGCAGTATATAGAGTATACACAATAGGTACAGAGATACAGTAGCACAAGCAAACACTGACCAGAGCTTTGGTGTAAAAGTATATAATTATTTATTTAAAGACACACTTGTAAATTACACTAGCAACAAAGAGGTAAGTAAATTCAGCACACAGTCACTATTATATATGTATATACAACCCTAATTACTTATTAGACAAGTCTGAATGAGAAACACCACTTATTTTCAGACAGAGGTGAGCGCTTAACATAAGATGGCACTCTAATAAGTTATTAAAAAGGGAGGGAAAAAGATATGGAAGCTCACAAATTTCAATACTTTTAAAAGAACCACAGTAAGGCAGGATAGGCAGAGTTCTACTGGAGAGCAAGGAAGTGAATTGCAAGGCCCACTCTTGGAGAGAGCAAGCAGAAGGGGTCCAGGTTCACACAGTGGGGTTATGCCCAAAGAGTCTTGTAGATAGTTTGCACACAAAGAATGAAATTAAAGCCAGGAAACGTTAGCTAGGTTGTCCCAGGCCAGCCCAGGTTAGAAAGTCCAGGCTTTATTGTCATTCCAAATGATCTGTCGCAAGGGAAGCCAGGCGGGACACAGTACTTTAAGTGTGAAGGAAGCTCCAGCGGGGGCAGTTGTTCCTGGCAGCGGGTGCAAGTCGGTGTTTCGTCCAGAGGAAGATGAGGTCTTGCCGTGGAGGAAAGATGAAGGTCGTTGCACTGCCACGGAAGAAACCAGCCGCGGAGTTCTTCGGTTGAAAGGTGCTAGCCTTCTCTTCGCGGTAGTGGTAAGCCGTGGTATTCCGGTTGCCGGGGTGCTTGGCACGGGCAAGGTGGCCACGAGATGCTCCAGGAAGGTGAAAAGAATGCAAAACTGGTTATCCCCACCAGTCAAAGGAAGAAGACTCTCCGGGCTGGAGATCTCCTCTGTCGTCGGGGAAAAGTGGTGAGACGGTTCAGCAGGGCTCCACCAGTGGTGTCGTCGTTGCAGGTCGGCTCAGCTTCTCCCTCCTCGGATTCTTAGGTCCTGTGGCGACTTCTGAAGTTCCAGTCCACAAAGCCCTGCTGTTATGCAGCAAACCCCCATCATTCAGCCTAGCTGTCACTCAAACATGCTAAGTGGTGCCAATCACACAAGAGTGCGACTTGAGTTGCCAAGGCATCTCAGTCGAGGGTGCCTAAACCCCCTCCCACACCCCCTGTGGTACCCAGACAGAGTGGCACCACTTTTGGAGGCTTCTGTGGAGAAGCCTGCCAAAAAGTGGAACAAAGGGCTCGACTTGAGTTGGAGTCACAGAAGAGAACACAAACACCATTTTAGAATAGAGTTCTGGCAAAAAATACCAACCAGTGAATTAATATTAAATAAATAAACCAGCGGTATGTTCTAGGCTATAGGAATTAAATAATTAAAGTTGGTAGCCTCGAACAATGGGAAAATCCCATAGAGATATATTCGCAGTCGAATATAAAAAGTAGTATCCACTGTCACCAGCCAGAACTCGATCAGGGGGACGGAGAAGTGCCCCCTCGAACAACAGATCCCGGGGCAATCGAATTGCCCCCACCAGTACGTCCACAATATGATGGTTTGTACTGGTTTCTGTTCATAATTTGGGACTAGTAAAGCCAATGGTGACTTTACATGCCCTGGGAGACAGTAGTCAGTCCCAGGGTATGGAGTCTATGTTGGGGGGGTCGCTACGACACCCCTGGGTTACAGCACGGAGGGTGCTGTGTAACACACATCAAAAACACAAGGAACCCTATGGAGTAAAAGACCCCATAGCCCATAAAACACATTACCAGTCAAAGGAACACCATAAATCATGTCTAAGAGTGGGAGTAAAAGAGTCTCACTCTTAGCAGGAGAAAAAAAATAAACCCCAAAAATCCAGCAGAGCTGCTGGGGGACTCACTAGGTTTGGGAAATTAGCCTTTACAGAGAATTCTCCCTAACACTTGTGTTGAAGTGATGGCATAATGAACACATCATTAGGGCGCTGTGTCAATCATGGGTGTCAGCTGTGTTCCTTCATTATTCCGTCAGGTTGTTGCCCAGGGAGGGACTCTGCATGAGGCTAGAGTCTAGAAAGGCATCCGCTTGCATCAATGGGGTTAGGTCCTGCATCTCTCTGATCCCCCATGCACACTTGGTGACAATGCATGAAGAATGGGAGGAGTGCAGCTGGTAAAATGAGTTTTCAGCACGCCTCTGGTCTCATCCTTTACACCCATTCATGCCTGTTCTCCCAGTTCTCTCTCTAGTCTGGATTCCGTAGATGTTCCTTTCTACTCTGGTATCATTATCTCCTCTACACCCCCTCTCTTTCACAATGCACCTGTCCCTCCTAAGTGAATCCTATCTTGGTCCTTCAATTTGTGTTTGGTCCGTAGAGCCTTTCACTTTGGCCCAAGACGCTGATCAGGGATGCAGCCGTTTTTCCGATACAAGCCTCGTCCAAGGCTCATTCCCCGGCACTCTTGCCAGCCACATTCCATGCCCCTTCCCCCTGCTGCAGGCAGTCACCATGTGGAACCTATTCCTGATGGAGCCATATTGCAGTGGCATCTCCTTCCTCCAGGACCCCATAGCTGACCCACCACTGGGTACCTGCGGCCTGCGGCTTCAATCCAAGCAGCTCCAAGTTCATGCCCTCACCCCTTTCATGTTCTGCATGAACCAGAAAGCCTACAAACATTGCCACTAGGGGCACACAAGTTGCAATGGATCCCCGCAGAAGAGCCCTTAACGCCCTCAGCACTCGCAACACGGATCAACATGAGGTTTTCTCTCATAAAAGAGACCGCTTTGTCCTTCGTTCTTCTATCATCAGGTTACAACAGATCATCCTTTGACTATACAGATTCAGGGGGGCAACGCAACCAATCCAGGGAATGTGTCCCTTCTCCCAAAGGAGGAGCCCCCCCCCCCCCCCCGCCCACCCCTGTGAGGCTAGGGAGGTGATCCCACTCCGCAACACCCTTCCAAATGGAGGAGGTGGCAAGTGGGATCTCACCGGGAGAGACTCCCCTTTGGGGATCATCCATTATGAAGAACTGTATCAAACTCAGACATAAGTAATGATCATAGAGGAGCTTGTCTTTTTAAAGAGATTCCTCTATTCAACTAGGATGAAGAAACTACGAGAGGACAACACGCTGAGCCGTGAAGCTGAGAGAGGTGTACGCACACAGGGCAACACCCGAGAGTGGAAGAGCCGAAGAGACACAGAGCGTGCAACTTTCGAGATTGCTCCGGATGTGACAGCGAGATGCAAGAGGTCCGGCGTCTAAGCAGAACGAGAAGCCGAGGAGACGGGAACTCGAGTTCCGGTGGCGACATGACCACATATTTGCGATGGGCAGTGCGCCCGTATAATAATGCCAAAACCACTCATCTGAGGAATTAGCAAGATAGCCGGTTACACTGAGTGCTACATGACTGCCCAGAAGGAGCCAACAGAAGCCGAGACACCAGGAGCAACAAGAGGCAAGAGAACTATAATGAATAAAGAATACCCGAGTAGGCGCCGCCCGCAAAGATGGTAAGGAAACAGGGAGAACGGGAGAACCGGGAGGCCGCCAGGAAATCATTACAAATCAGGAGGAACTCGTCCAAGTGAAACTGACAAGAAGTGGAATATAAAGTTCACGAAGAGCATCTTCTTTAAGCTTGAAAGAGACTCTGGGAAGATGGGAAAAGATCAGGCACTTTAAAGGCTGAAGAGAGGGAGAAAATACTCCAATAAGAGAAAGAGAATTCTCAGAATTAAAGGGAAGTGTAGCCTATAACGGCAAAGAGACACAAACCAAATCACCCCAGGAGAGGGAGAACATTAACAGTGAAGAAAGCTTATATCCCATAAGAAAGAGTCGGTTAAATCCAAACGGCGGATCAGCCTAGGACAAAGGATAAGACAGAAAGCTACAAGGGATCCCTGGAAGTCAATCCCAGGGGGCAGAAGGAAAACATAAAGACCTTAGGAAAGACTTGCAAGAACTTGTACAGAAGGTGACAAAAGACTATTTCAAAACAGCTTCTAGCAATAACCCCTTAGGCAAAGGAGAACTTTGTGAAGGAGACAATCAGGAGAAGGGAGACATTTTCCTGACCTTATTTTTGGATAGAATAGTGGTAGGGTAAGTTAGTATTCGTTTTTGGACAGCAGTTATTCTATTTTTGGTAACATCCTGATGACTGACGAGTACCTTAGTTCTCCAGCATGGGGTCTTCCATGGATTCACATGCTATGGGAAGGAAGGATAGTGCAACAGGTTTGAATCCCGACCACACGCTTAGCAACCACTCGCTCGTGTTAAGCGAGTTATAAAAGTACAATTATAATTATGAATATTCCCCGTCACCAGGCTGGGAATCTTGGGTAAAAAAGTTTAGCTTTAAGCTAAAAATGCATCAACGCTTGTATAGCCTGTTGCTGTCGCTTTGGGTCATAGTGCCCCAACCAATGACACTCCTTAGATTCACCCCTGGTGGCCAACTTCAGATTTTTACAGCACGTTTTCGCGTTGGGAGTCCTTGAGTTTCACTCCTCGGTTTTCTTGCGGTTTTAGCATTTTTTTGATAGTTCATCCGTTTTTTTTCAAATCCATCACTGTTGTGAATTTTCGGCATCAGGGATTCTTTGCCGGTCTCGATCCCACGGTCCATCAGATTTATACACTGTGTGAGGCAGCAAACTGAGTTTTGGGCTTAGTAAACGAGCCATGTCAGAGGCAGACTAGAAGAGCCTCTTCAAGGCATGTTCCAGATGCGGTCAAAAGAATGTCGAGGACCGTGAGCAAAAGCACATTTACTGCATGGACCCGGGTCACGATGTGGAGGGATGTCCCATTTGCCAGTCTTTCTCCTCTAAGTCAAGGAAGGATCGCCATCAGAGAATGGTCTCATGGCTGGAGGAAGGTAAGGTCTCTGACTCAGTGACCGTGCGCAGTCATGACTCTGATCGTACTCTTTCTGGCAAGAGGTTGAGATCCTTTGAGGACGCTTCCATGCAGAAGGTACCTAAACATGCAAAGTCGAACACTCCGAGTTCCTCATTACGAGCACAGCGACCGCAGTCTCTCAGTCATCTGGATTGGCGATGGACAAATATTGTTCATCGTTGTCGGCAGGGTCATCGCCGACGACCCTCGAAAACTTCCTCGGCGACGACACCAAGAGCGAAATCATTGACAAAGACTGTCTGCCAGGCCGGCGGTACCGGTTTGTAACACGTCTACAGATTTGTCGACAACGGCAGGCACCATCGCGATGTTCACAACAGCTATCTAAAGGGTTGCATTGCCTCCACGGCCTCTGCTAGCATCAACTGGGTCGATTTCATCTGCACTACCATTTCCAGGTATGCCTGTGCTAGGCACCTTGCCGAGAGGTTTTAGCAGAGAGGGAGCAACTTCCAGATCTCTGTTTTCTAGCAAAGACCACAAGGGTCCCTCAGCTGCATACCACCTCACCAGTGAGGCCTCCCAGTGTTGTGTGTCCAAGCCCATGTCACTGCACCTGCCATCCTGTCAGAGAAGGAAGAAATTTTTGAAGACGTTGGAACACACCGTTTGGGGGTGGTGTTGGCCTGCTTCCATAACTGGCCCAGAGGCCTGCACATCCACCTATGCCTGCCTGCCCTACAAGCGCCTTGTCCCATGCGCCAATCTTGATGCCACAGGCTCCAAGATCCCTTGCCAAGAGAGATTTCTTTGGAGATTTTGTCGGCTCTCCACGCTCTGGCCTCACCGATTCAGCAGCGACAATCACCTGTGGCACCTGATCCTCATGTAGTTCCAGGGCCGGTCGCTGTGGCCAGTCTATGAAGACCGTCTCAGCCCCACCTGGCTCCGTCTCCTTCAGTGCCTGTGGTCCAGCAGCCACCTCCTGTTCCATGGCCTTCTGTTGTAGAGGATTTGGCCCTGACAGGAACGGACACTAATATGGACACCAACCCAGATACAGATGGTACCCAGGGTATGGATGAATTTGACGACTACATCCCGGCAGATGGTGAGCCTCCAGATTTGTGGACCTACATCTAGAGACTCTCCCCTCGGATGAGGTGGGACTTTTTTCACGCGATGATCTCTCAGGCTGCCAGGCTTTTCAACCTGGTGCCGGAGGAAAAGAAGGAGGATGGATTCCTTTTCCAGTGCTGTGAATCCTCCAGAAAGACTGTGGTCTCAGTCCTGCTTCTGGATGACATCTGGGAAGACGGGCTGCTGCGCCTACTAAGAAGGAGAGGCTGGAGAAGAAATAAAGGGTCCTGGTTACGGCTCCTAGATGTCTCAGAGGCCAACAGTGGACTCAGTAGTCTCGGCTGCTGCGCGAAAGCGTTTAACTAACACTTAATCCTCTTGCTAAGTTCAGCCTGTCCTGGAGGGAAGGAAGCTGGATGTGGCTGGACAGTGCATAACCACCAATGCCCTAGCAATACTTGCATACTATGACAGAGAACTCTGGTACAAGTTAGGACCCATCCTCTATTCCCTGCCAGAGGACAAGAAAGCAGAAGCCAGGGCCACCTTTTAGGAAGTGGAAATGACATGGTCCATGCATTGCCTGCTTCGGGTTCCGGCAGATGGGCAACAGCGATGTCCCGCGCCGTCAAGGCTTTTGGAAGGCCACAAATATCAGGCAGGACGTCCAAGCCATGGTGGTCGACATGTCTTTTCGACAGTGAGAACCTTTTTGGCAAGGCAGTGGACGAGTCTCTTCTTGCCATCCCGACGGACGTGGAGAAGTCCTGCTCTCTGGGCACATTGCAACAGAGGAGGCAGATCGTTCGCTCCCAGAAAGGGAAGGTCTCCTGAACTTCCAAGTGGCTCATCCCTTCCTCCCATCAGCCCTCCTGTTTCACTACTCAGGAGGTGTATAGAGGCCGTGCCTAGGCCTATAGGGGAGGTACCCATCATCGTCATCTGCAAGCCACGAGGACACAGTCGCAGAAGGAAGCCAGACCAGGCTCAGCACCCGAACCTCCACTTCAGCACCCTAGTAGAAGGCCGGCTATCTCGGTTTGCCAACATGTAGCGCAACATCCCCACAGACAAATGGGTGCTGGATGTCAACGAGCAGGGGCACTCTCTGGAGTTTCAAGACAAATGCCCCTGCATTCCACCGGTGATGAGACAAGACCAGCACAGAGCCCAGCTCGTCAAGGACATTCAGGCCATGCTGCTGAAAGGGGCAATAGAACCAGTCCCCCTGTGCCGCCAGGGCTCCGGAGAACACTCCAGATACTTTCTGGTTCACTAGAAGTCGGGCGGATGGAGGCTCATCCTGGACTTGCGTCGTCTAAACAAATTCCCAAAATCCCAAAAATTCAGTATTGTCACGTTGCAGCACATGCTCAGCGAACTGGAAGAGGGAGATTTCCTGGAGAAGCATATTTCTACATCCCCATTCACCCGAAAAATCGGAAGTTCCTAAGGTTCGTCATTCAAGGAAGACATTACCAATTCAAGGCGTTACCCTTTGGCCTCAAGTCGGCCCCAAGTGTGTTGACCAAATGCCTAATCCCAGTGGTGGCATTCCTTCATTGGAAGGGTGTGCATCTATCCCTACCGGGACGATTGGTTGGTCTGGTCTCGTTCTCACACCCAGGCGGCACAACATACAGCAGAGACGATCCAGACTCTAACCTCTCTGGGATTCTCTATAAACAATCCCAAATCATGCGTGGTGCCGGGCCGAGACCCTTGGTTCCTGGGGGCTCAGCTCAACACAGTATTGTACTGGGCGACCCCATCTGAGGAAGACTATGTGCCTACCTAGGAAAGGTCCAAAGGCTATCCTCCCTCAGAGTGGCGACAGCCCGGACCATGAAATCCCTGTTGGGGATGAGGTCCTTGTGCATCCATCTGGTGCCTCGTTGGAGGCTGCAGATGAGGCCGCTTCAGGAGTTCCTGGGCGCCCGACGGAAGCAGATCCCAGGCTCATGGAATGGAAGTAAAGCCCTCAATCAAGATTTCGACACTGGTGGTCCATTCGCCCTAACATCTTACAAGGAGCTCCCTTTAAGACCCATGTGCACCAGGAGACGGTCAAGCCTGACGTTCATTGGAAAGTTGGAGCGCCCACACGGGCCAACTATATAAAGAAGGCACTGCATAGCAATGCCCTGGAACTATGTGCTGTTTTCTGGGATCTGAAGTCTTTCATGCCTCAGCTCTTGGGAAAGGTGACCAGGGCCTTCAAGACAACACAAACACCAGGTATTTCATCAAGAAGCAGGGCGGGACCTGTGGCACTGGGCCATTGCTTACCGGATGTTTCTAGTCCCATTCAACCTGGCAGGCATTCAAAACACCATTGCAGACTCAGCAGGGAGCCTCTCGAATCTTCAGCGAGTGGGGCCAGCCTCAGATAACTTGTTTGCGACAGCAGCCAATACCAAGTGTCAGTAGTTTGCGAGCAGGTATCCTCAGGCGAGGAGTTGGGGGGTACCTTCTTGTTCCTGTGGGAAGGCTAATTCCTTTACACATTCCCGCCAATTCCACTGCTTCTACGTCTGATCAACACACTTAAACTATCCCTTTGCAAGATGATCCTCATTGCACCGGAGTGGCCCTGAAAGATCTGGTACCCGAACTTCACCCGTCAGTGTCTCCGGCCATCTAGCTGCCTCCTCTTCCGGACCTGCTATCCAGAGAAGGAGGGACAATCCTGCACCAAGACCCAGCATCCCTGAACTCTTTCAGCCTGGCTCCTGCAGCATCAGAATTTGGACATTTCTCACTGCTGTTGGAATGCAAGAAGATTCTAGCTAAGGTCAGGGCTCCGTCGACACTTGCATGCTCCAAACACAGGTGGATGCGCTTCAGAGTGTGGTACTAGTAACCAAACATCTCTCCACAGCGCCGCAACATATGCCTAATCTGCTCTCGCTGGCAAAGGCTGGTGTTGCCCATTCGTCCATCAAAGTGCACTTAGCTGCGATATCCCAGCATATCGGGGCTCCTTGCAGGCTCTACCTGTGGTTGCACAGGCTCGTGAAGGAGTTCCTTAAAGTCCTCTTCAGAACATTCCCTCCAGGGAAGGCTCCTGAACCCAGCGTGGGAGTTGATTGATGGGTGCTCGGTTTGAGCCTATGCATTGGACATCCTTAAAGGTTCTCTCATGGAAGATCGCCTTCCTAGAAGCGATCACCTCGGTTAGGTATGTCAGAGAAATCCAGGCTCTATCCTGTGAGCCTACATATTTATCTTTCAGGCAATCAAGGTGGTTCTACAAACTCATCCATCCTTTATGCCAAAGGTCCCGTTTGACTAATTTAAATTAACCTTTGGTCTTACCAGTTTTCTTTGCCAACCCAATTCTATGTGGCACGCACTAAAGGGTTTCAAAAGACTTCTCAACCTTTTGTCAACTTTGGACCTGTGTCGCATGGGAAGATGGCTTCCATCTCCAGGTGGCTCTCCGGCTGTATCATGCATTGCCATCAATTGGCCAACAGACTATTGGCAGGCCGGTCGAGAGCCCATTCCACCAGAACCATCGATTCGACTACTGTGTTCCTCTCTGGTGTTCCCCTTCTGGATATCTGCAGAGCTACTACGTAGAGGTCTACTCACACCATCACAAGATTTGACTGTGTTGACAGGGATATTAGGGAGGAGCCTTGTGTCGGACAAGCATTGCTTTGCAACAGGTTTTCTTGAGGCAAGTGTGTTCCAGGGGTAAGCCTTATTGCTTCTGTTGCGCCTTGCCACCTCCCGTGGTTGTGAATATGTTGGTTGTGTAATCGTATTCATAGCTTGTGAATCCATAGATCCCATGCTGGAGAAGGAACAAGTTACTAATCATTGAATTTGGGACAATCTATTCATACATATTTAGACACATCTATGCAACACTTAAAGTATAATGGGCAAAGTCGTAAGTTTACATCTTACGTGAAAGTTAGATTTGCGGAACGCTATGTACTAGTTCCTGGTTCCCCAGTGGTAGCTTCCGTCACTGCTTAATGGTAGTTCCCAGTAGCTGCATTTAGCTCCTGCTCATCATCCCTGCAGAGCAATAGGGAAAGATAGACCTTTTAATTAGTGTTTTATAAAACCAGATGAAATGGCATCACAGTGTCCGTGTCCTCCTTCTGACCCGCCACAGCACCCACCAGTCCATCCCCACAAGCAACTAATGCAGCAGTACGCATGCGCTCACCATGGAGCCAGGGTTCTACAATCAGATCTATGACCTCTCTCACAATGTCAGTCACACAGAAAGCACTCTAGATGGGACAATCCCCTTGTGCAAGGTACTTCCATGTGGCACATCACAGTGACCAGACTGATATAGAAGGCCTGGTTGCTCATTTGGTCTCTTCTCTGCAATGTGGTTTGAGCCAGTTACTTTGGCCTCTCCCTGAGGAAAGCTCTTTGGTGAATTCCAAATATAAGTAACAGTCTTTCCGAACTCCCATGTAGGCAGACAATGTACTGTGAACCGGGAGCTCCTTACAGTAATAGAGTCCTTGTCTCCAAGAGTGGAGTCACTGTCAGTGAGGTCCCACCTGCCCAGACCCCTAGCGAGCGACTTGCTTGGCAGGCTCACCTACCTAGCCACGAGCGGGGTGGCTCCCCTCTGGGGAATATGGACGAACAGTCCAGATTTGTCATAGTTGCAATTTGTTGCCGACTCTCGTTTTGCAATAAGATGACAGTGGGCGGTCGGCAGGGGTGTGCGCTCCTGCTTTTCATGTGACTCAACATGCAACCAGTACCCAGCTGATATTTTAGGGGTTCCAAGGCATCAGGTGGCACAAGCAGAGTCACCATTAGTCTCCCTCAACCGGGCTCAGACCAACTGTAGCACACATTCAACTATCGAAGACTTTCAAATATGCACAGGATTTAGCTTGACCCATTGCAGGACCACTTTGATCTCAATTTCACCTTTCAATAGTTGCCAATTAATTGGATACCTGACATTCGAGTGAGCACCGACGTGGCTCCGGACCACTGTCTATGATATCTTATTTGGCCTCCCAGAGTTCAATCACTCCTCTGGCTTTCAATTATATTTGCTTTCGTTCATCAAATACGTTTCACACGCTATTCTCTTTAGATTTCTTCATACAATGTTGCTGCTTGCAACATTTGCTGGTTTGTTATCAGTCTCTCCGACTCACCGGCTGTGCCATCTTTACTGGCACTGTTTTGTTGTAGGAGTCAAGGACAGTACCAAAGCGGCAGCTGCTCCTCCCTGCCTTGGTTATTAACGCGGGAGAATCTCGAGTACCTCCGACACACAATGCAGGTTTGTTCAGCTTTTGTTCCTGGTCTTAGGTTTCTTACTTTCCAAGGTTCGCGAAAGTAACGGTCTGAAAAGGTCAAGGGCACTTCCCTCTTGAAACCCTCTCTGGTCTCGCAGTCTTTTGCCTTGTATTAAACTGCCATCTTGGAACTGCTGTTTTCTTGTGTGTTTTGCTTCGCTCAGTGTGCTGTTGTTCTCCACCTTTTATCCGTGTGGGGAAGTTTGATGGAAATCAGGTGTGTGTAATGATCAGTAATTGCCTGGCATTGCCTGAACATTGTATTGGGACATGTCAGGTATACGGCTCTGTTAGTCGGTTTTCGCTCATGGTGAGCTGTCTGTGAGAAAGTGTTTGTGTCGGGAAAGGGGGTGGGGTTGGATGGGGAATGGGTGTTAGAGGGAATGGGATACCGCGTCTCACCTTCGGGTGTCCCACTGCCACTCCCCGAAGACCCCTCATCCAGGCGATCCTCCCGCACTGGTCCACCCCCAGGAACTGGATCCAAAAGCGATGGCCGTGTCCCGGCCACCTGGATGACAGATCCTCAGGTACTAGCAGGTGAAACACCTTCAGGTTTCTCACAGGTGGTGGAGTAGGAAGATCTTGGAGGGATGTGAACAGAGATAGATATACAAGGAGAAATAGAGGCAGACGGAAAGAGGAAAAAAAAGAGAAAAAAAAGAAAAAAAAGAGAAAAAAAAGGAGAAAAAAAGAGAAGAAAAAAATAATGAAAAAAAGAAAAGAAGAGAGAAAAAGAGAAAAGGAGAGAGCCAGGTTGGGTAGAGACTAGTAGAGAAACCCCAGTGAAATCAGTCTGTTGACACAGCGGAGAGGATCATTTAGAAATTCCCTGCGGGAGCTGGATTGAGATGGCCATGGCCTTTAGGTTTCCCTCCTAGATAGAAAAGACCTAAACAGTAGAGGTTATCATGCTTTAGAATATGTTGGGGACATTCTCGCGGCTACAGATGCCTGGCTAGGAGCATAGAGCCTACAAGGAGGTTGAGAGAGATGTGGGGAGCCTCTTCGTTTCAAAGGTCCCGGGCTTCCCAGACCATTTGTTTAAAAGTATAATTAAACCCTGTAAAACTACTCTCATTGTCTGTGGAATTTTGAGGCCATCTGTGAAAGTGGTGCAAGTATGAGTTATGTTATTATGCATTTGTATAGTGCCTTATATAGAATTGGTATGATCTCAAAGCGCTGTGGGTTGAACGCCATTGCGGACGGGAGTCCAGGTCAGTGGAGAGAATAGGGTAGAAAATAGTGCTTGGGTGCACTCAGTATGTGTGCAGCCAGTGCGGTTTACATGGTGTGTAGTAGTATTCTAATGTTAGGCATGGTGCAGTGGTTGTGTGAGATCAGTAGAATGTGTGAAGCAAGGCCGTAGATCTCAGGCCTAGGCAGTGGTGGAGCTCGTGTATGAGATTATGTGTGAAGCTAGTCCAATTTGTGTGCAGGGTATAACTGCATTCTAAAGACTGTTGAGGTGTTCATGGTGTTGTATAGGTATGTGTGCAGCTATGCCAAAATTGATCGTGGTATTCTATAGTTTGTTGGTGTAGAGGAGAGAGTGAGCATATCGGCATGCGAGTGTCTGTGCGGGTTGGTGGGAGAACCATATTCTGATTACCTTCCAGTGCCGGCTGAGCTGACCGTATATATTCTAGAGGTTTGGAGCATTGGTTCTCCGAGAGAAATTGTCTGACTTATTACCAGACTTGAGGTTGTCTTTCCCTTGACAGCGTCATCAGCGTTGAGGTGCCCCATTCGTATTCTTTCGTGGGTTAAGCGAATTGCAGGTCTATGGTCGTCCCTGCATCTCGTTGAGTTTGCCATTGTTTATTGGATGATAACTCCTCATTGTGCAGTTCTATTCTATTCAGACTTAGGAGTACTAACTAGATTTGATGACTGGCGTTCGGTGGACCCAAAGGTCCAGCATCCACGGCTTTGGTCATCCCGGTGTCTCGTTGAGCCTGCAGTTGCTTATAAGATGAAACCTCAGTGTGCACACGCTTCTGTTCTGTTCTTTTGGACATACAAGTACATCCTAGGCATGAAGACTGGTATTCGGTGAGCCCAAAGGTCCAGCAGCAGATCGGACCATGATGTTGGTGGTGTGTCTGACTGGCATAGTTACATGCAGTGGGGGTTAGAGTGTTCCTGGTCTGGTGTGCGGCTAATGGCAGGCAGCAGCCCCTCGATGTCACTTGCATGAGCTTGCCATGCCAGATTCCTCGCCTGATTCAGAGCGGATTCCCTCGAGGAGGAACAGAATCAATCCATTTCGGAGGCCGGGTTATAAGTGCTAATGGGCCCATTTGTGGGTTCCGGGTAATTGTTTATAGCGAGTGGATGGGTATTTCCTTTGTAGCCTATGGTTTCAATTGTGGAATTATACTGCATCATTGTCCTTTGCGAGATCTAAGAGTGCTAGGGAGCTCATCTGATTGGAGAGCGTAGTGCATATCCGCAAGAGACAAAACAGCAAGTCCAACCAAAGCATAGTTGATACTGCGCCCTGGATGAAGGTTGAGTTCATGGCATCAATTCCCAGGCAGATCAGAGTAACATGACTTGATTAGAGACTACCTTGTATACCCGGTGGATGACTAGATCTTGCCGAGCCATAATGTTTGTAACATAAATGCTATTAGGCTCTGGGATTGAAGTTCTGTGTATTCATTCCCAGATAACTAAAATTAACAGAGGTTGACATCTCCTGGACTGACAAGGCAGTGCATACCTGGAGGAAGACAATGATTAAGCTCAGTCGTGGCGACAAACAGAAGTTCTATTAGGACTCAGGGTTGGAGATAGAGGGAGATGTATGTCTGGTCCAGGACAATGAGCGAGCCCAGTCATAGCTTAAGAGCATACATGTTATGTCTCGGGTTTGGAGTCTATATTTATTGGACATTTGTATAGCGCCTATACACAAGTGCGTCCAAGCGCCAGAAGACAAGACGCGGGCGGGGGTACATGGGATATCATAAGAAAGAAAACAGTAACAGGAAAACAAAGAGGCGGTTATATTGGCCTTGTGACAATCCTACCGTGCAAGCGCTTCAGGAGATAAGTGCAAGGTGGTGCGGGTACAGGGAGAAGTGCAATAGAGGGGGTAGCCCAGAGGTGGGGGAGGGCAAGTGCCGTACAGGTCAAGGTGGCAAGTGCCATTGGAAAGAGGGGGGAGGGAGTCAAAGTGCAGTAGGCAGGTGGACTGGCTAGGGATGGTTCGGGAAAGGGAGCCCAAGGGCAAGTGCTGGGAGGGACTGGTGGGGGGGGGGGGTTGTCTGGTCCCTGTATGACTCAGAAGGGACCAGGCCCAGTCGCAGCAAAAGGTGGAGAGTTTAGCAAAGGAGGGGAAGATGGAAGGCAGCAGAGAAAAGGAAGTTCTTGAGCAGTTTCCGGAACTTAAGAAGATCGGGCTCAAGTCTGATGGGGAGAGGAAGGCTGTTCCAGAGGGAGGCACCAGCCGAGGAGAGGGATCTACCTCCAACTCTCTGCTTGGAGAAACGTTTGACCTGCATAGAACTCGAGCCAGAGGACCGAAGTGTTCTGGCTGAGAGGTATTTATGGATGGAGAGCTGGATGTAGAGCGGTCCCAGGCCCCAGACAACCTTGTGGATGATGCAGAGGGATTTGAATGTGATCCATGTAGTCACCGGGAGCCAGTGTAGAGACTTTAGGGTAGGAACGATGCAGTCCCTGGGCTTGAGGCCAAATATAAGTCTCGCAGCCTATTCTGGATTATTTGGAGGGAGCGAATGGAGGAAAGAGGAAGGTTGAGGCAGAGGCTGTTGCAGTAGTCAAGCTTGGACAGAACCAGGGTGATGGAGATGTTGAGCTTCTGAAGGAAGGTGAGGAAAGCTAGAGAAGGAGAGAGAAGAGTGAAAGATGATCCCAAGTTTTTTTGCCTCACAAGTGGGTAAGAAGAGGGGACCCAAGGAGTCTGTCCAGAGAGTGAGGGGGAAACTGGGAGCAGGCATCCCAATCAGAAGGATCTCAGTCTTGCTGGCATTGAGGCAGAGATCATTGGCAAAGCACCAAGCTTGAATAGCAGTCAGACAATCAGGTATAAGGCAGCAAGAGGGGGAGGAAGCGGTAGGGGAAGGCGGCCGGAAAGAGAGTTATGGGTCATCTGCTTAACACTGGAAGTGAGGGGACTAGGTGGAGATCAGGTGGGCAAAAGGGCCTGGTAGATGTTGAAGAGCTGCGGCGATAGGATAGAGCCCTGAGGGACGCCACAAGTAGAGAGTGAGATGGAGGACAGAAAAGGACCCATTTGAACTTGGCAGGGTCTGTTAGAGAGGAAAGAGGATAGATGGTTGATGGTGTCAAAGGTAGAGATCAAGGAGCATCAGAGATGGAAACTTAGAGTCCAGATTAGAGAGTAGGTCTTTTCAGGTATTCAGGAGAGCGGTTCCAGTGCCTCGTGGGCATTAAGATTGTAGCGTGGTTTGGAGTGGCATGGTCAGCATATTGGCGCATGGCCACTGTTGCCGAGCTAGCAGCTTTCTAACGTTGAGAAAAATTGATCACTAGAGCCAGCTTCGGCGTCCCGATTTTTTTCACCTCCCCGTGTTGATGCAGTTCTAGTCTTTCCTGGCCATTGGTATTAGGATGAGGGGCCCAAAGTGGTCCCTTACATGATTTAGGGAAAGAGCCAGGTCTTGAGTGCTTTACGGAAAGCACTGTAGTCTTGGCTGCGTCGCATTTGGGGGAGGCAATGAATTCCACAATGTTGGCGCCAGGGTTGAGTAGGCGGACCCTCTAGTCCTGCCCGAGTAGGAGGCGGGAACCACTAGAAGGGCCATGCTTGACCTTAGGGTTGGGAGGTAAGGCATAATCTTTTCTTGTAGGTATTTGGGGTCGGCTTTGTGCACTGCTCGTTGAGTAATACACAGGATTTTGTAGGTGGCCATTTACCCAATTGGAAGCCATTTTAGGGTACAGAGAGCAGTCATGATGTGATCCCAATATAAGAAGCAGTCTGGCAGCTGGGATTTGGACTCTTTGGAGGTTTTTTAGTTGGTAATATGATTGGTTATTTATAACGTGCTTAATACCCAGAGGTTTCTAAGCGCGGACCCGGGGATCGAACCTGCGGTGCTCCGTATCGTCTTGTTTCCAAGGCGAGCACGTTGCCCCTGAGCTATTCTCCTGAGACCACCTCCCAGTGGTCTGGTGCACCCAGGTAGAGGGAGTTTGCATATAGTCAAGTCTGGACCTGACAATGGACATAATTGCAGCCAGTCCATTAGGGTAGGAGTGGTGGGCGAAGATGCGCTTCAGAAGCCTAAGGGGGTAGTGACAGGATTTGGATACATTATTGATGTGATGAGGCAGGATTAGGTTTGAGTCCATGGTGCAGCCAAGGTTTTTGACGGTGTTGGAGGTGGGTCAGCGGGGTGGGGAGGGAGGGTGGCCATGGGGAAGGTTGCAGGAATAGAGCTGTATTTCCGCACACCATGATCTCAGTTTTCCATGGGTTCAGAAGGAGATTGTTACGTGTCATCCATTGGTCAATGTCGATGAGACATGCCGCTAAGTCAGGGTGAGGATCGGTGGTCGATTTGTGAATTCTCAGGAAGATTTGTGTGTCATCAGTGTAGTTATAGCAGGTGAGGGTGTGAGAGCGGATGATCCCTGAAGGAGGGAACACGTAAAGGTTGAAGGTGAGAGGCAGGCACCCTGGTGTACACGGGTGTTCAATGGGCGTGCGGTGGAGAGGAAAGTGATTTGCTGTCTGTTATTGAGGAATGGGGCGATCCAGTTAAGTGCCGATTCCCAGAGAGTGTAGTCTGTCAAGGAGGATTGTGTGGTTTACAGTGTCAAACGCTGCCGAGAGATCAAGAAGATGCTGTGCATCCTTCAGACTCTGCATAGACTTTGAGATCAACCCAGATCGTAATCAGTGTGGTGTGTTCCGTGGGGCGAACGGATGTCTGATTGCGCGGGGTCTAGGAGGTTGTTGGATTCCTGTCTAGAATAGTTGAGCTGAGTGTATGCAGAGCGGTCACTGAGCTCTGCCAAGAATCGGGTCTTGGAGATGAGCCTATAATTGATGGTTGGAGAGGGCGAGGGGGGGCCGAGGGATTCTGTCTTTGGAAGAGGTTTGACATTCGTGATTTTGAAGGGTTCTGGGAAGATGCTGGAGGTGAGGGAGTCATCAAGTATGGACCTCGCCAGTTCTCCTGCACAAGTGTAGGTGAAGATTTCTTTGAGGAGTGAGGCAGGACAAGGGTTAATGGGGGAGCCGGAGGGTCAGCTGCTGGATAGTAGTTTCACAAACGAATGAAGGCATTTTGGAGGGGAGGATGGTGGATTCTGGAAGAGCGGGTGGGGAGTGAGGTTGTAACATTTGGCATTAAGGGTGGCCGTCCTGTCTAGGGCTGTATTGTGGAAGTTTTCATGGAGAGAGGGAGTTGCAAAGCGTTTGCGTGGAGGTGGTCAGGGCAGAGGTGCAAGAAGGGTTCAGGAATTCCATGATGATCCTGTGGAGCTCTCTGCTGCAGCAGCTCAGGATTCTTTTGTTGTAATAGACTTTTATGGCCTTTCGGATCTCTGATTTGTATTTTTTAGTGATTTTGGGAGAACACTGACTTGCTTTGAGGGGTTCTGTAAACTCACCATTTGCGCTTGAGGGAGCGATTTTGGGTTTTGAACACATTCATGTGGGGGGTGAACCACTTGGGCGTTGGTCCTTTGTTGGAGAAAGCTGAGCTGGAGAGTTTGGTGGAAGGATCGAGTTGTTTAGCCAGGGGTCAAAGGACTTGATGGGTACAGGTCTATCTGTGGCTGGGATTGAAGGGAGGGTGTGTAGCAGGGCTTCAGTCAGGTCAGGTAATACCTTGACCTTGTTCCAGCATGGTCAGAGATGGCATTGGGACGCAGGGGCGGTGTGCGGTGAGAGAAGGTTATGGCTGAGTGGTCTATCCAGATGAGGCGTTTAGGGGCGAATGCAGAACAAGGTCATGGGAGCTGAAAATGGCATTAAGGGTGTGGCCTGCAATGTGGGAGGGCCGTGTCCGAGCAAAAACAGAGGTGATGGCTGGAAGGTTTAGAATGAATCTTAACCACTGGCATTGCTCTGGGCAACCCTCCAGACCATCGTTCTTCGCCTGGCAAGCCATTACAGAAGGGGAAAGACCATATGCAAATCAGGCTTGACCCCACCCGAAAGGGGCAGTGAAGCCCGAACTGCTAGGTCACATCCCTTCTGCTTGAGACCACAAGTATCCCCAAACATGTTTCAGCCTTGTTGGGCCTCATCAGTGAGGAGTAGCTTGGGTCTCTAGGCCCAGCAGGCACGGGGCCCACGTCTGGGCATACCTGTCCCACTCGGGGTGACAAAGCAAAAACAAGCTACTCCTCACGAGCCCCAACAAGGGTGAAACATGTTTGGTTGGAGATGCTTGTGGTCTCGTGCAGAAGGGATGTGCCCTAGCAGTTCGGGCTGGACTGCTGCTTTTGGGGTGGGGCCGAGCCCGATTTGCATATGGTCTTTCCCCTTCTGTAATGGCTTGGCAGGCGAAGAAGGATGGTCTGGAGGGTTGCCCAGAGCAATGCCAATGGTTTAGATTCAGTCTAAACCTTCCGGCCATCACCTCTTTGTTTTTGCTTCGTCACCCCAAGTGGGACGGGTATGCCCAGACATGGGTCCCGTGCCTGCTGGGCCTAGAGACCCAAGCTACTCTTCACTGATGAGGCCCAACAAGGCGAAACATGTTTGGGGATGCTTGTGGTCTCGTGCAGAAGGGATGTGCCCTAGCAGTTCGGGCTGGACTGCCGCTTTTGGGGTAGGACCAAGCCTGATTTGCATATGGTCTTTCCCCTTCTGTAATGGCTTGGAAGGAGAAGAACGATGGTCTGGAGGGTTGCCCAGAGCAACCTCCTGTTTTTGGAGGGCCGTGTCCCCCAGGGGTTGGGTCATGGAGTTGTTGGAGACGTCAAACCAGATGTTAAAAGTCCCCAAGTAGGGTGAGCGTTGGGTGGTCAACTAGTGCGGTTGCTAGTGAGTCGCAAAGGCTATTGGCAAAATGTCTGTCATATCCAGTTGGCTTGCAGACTAGTAAAACTGTGTGAGAGAGCGGGCAGCAGGGAGCGTCTGATAGAAGGGATTTGTAGTTAGATGTGCAGGGCTGAGTTTCGGTGAGCGTGATGGAATTGTGTGGTTTGCGTAGGATGGCTACTCCGCCTCCTCTGGAAGGTCTTGTGGGAGATGAGCGAGTATTCAGGAGGGAAAGCTTTGTGTACGATTGGTTTGAAATCATTTGACAACCATGTTTCAGTGATGAAAACAAGATCAGGATTGTCAGAAGTTAGGAGATCAGAGATGCTGTGTCTGTTTTTGGCCATCGGTCAGGCATTGAAAAGGAGGCAGGCGACTTGCTTGGAAGTGGCAGGGGCAGTGTTTCCCAGGGTGTCCAGGGCTGGAAGGACTTGCATGGTCAGAGTGGCCGGTGGGCAGATGTAGGACAATGGAGAAGATGGTGTGGTCGGTTGGATTGGGTCAGTCAGTGTGACTGGAGGAATGGCATCTGGCGGGTAAAATGATTCTGTTGGTGCGAGCGGCGAGTGTGGGAGGTGGAGCGGGAAGAGTTAATAGGTGCTTGCAGGCCTTCGGAAGAGGAATGGCGTGTCATTGGAGGCTGGAAGGAGGGTGGCGAGTTGAGCTGGTGCAGTGGGTGGCGTTGTGCTTGGTGCTGTATGGGATTCGTGCACAGGGGAAGGGTGAGGTGTCGATGAAGTGGGGGGATGGTCATGTTCAAAGAGGGAAGTGTGGGGCATGGGTAACAGTGGTCCTGAGAGAGGGGCTAGGAGAGGTGAGTGGACCAATGTAGCGCTGGCGAGGTACGTAGAGTAGAGGATCTCTGTCTCTGAGTTTTGTGTGTTCGGGAGCTAGAGGTGTGTGAGAGAGTGAGGGGTCTGATGGGAAAGTGGTTGAAGCGATGGTTCTGGAAAGAGCAAGATATGCCATCCTGATTGAGGGGGAAGGGGTGGTCAGGTGTTGGAGGTCGGGGTGGAGAGGATAAGAGGAAGGGGCATATTTGTAGGTGGGGGTGTCGATGGGGCAGGTGAAGTTGATTTAGGCTGGTTGGAGAAGTGGTGCGAGTGGGTTATTGATGTCACAGCATCGCTGGGATTTCTTGCAAGAGGGGTTCGGGAGTGGCTGGGATGGGCCAGAAATGCATGGGAAAGAGTAGAAGTACAAGGGGAGGAGGAGGTGAGCGTGGGTTTTTGGTATGGAGTGGAGCTCCCCTCGTGTGAGTGTTGTTCGAGGTGTGATGCAAGAGATCTTTGGGGTTCTGGCTATGGAGGAGAGGGATGGGAGCAGGGAGACTGAAGTAGAGGGAGAGTTCCTGAAAGGCGGTGCGGTTGTGGTGGTGGCGGGGCTGTCATATTGTTTGGAGCGCCAGAGAGCTCCTCTGGTCTGAGAGTTTGACTCTGAGCAGAATGTGTCTGAGGGTGGGTGTGGATCTGCTGGCTGGGTGTGCGATATGGGGAGGGGGGAGTTGGAGAGGGGGAAGAGTAGGTGGAGAGGGAGGGGGGTAGATGGGAGAGTGGCAAGGCTAGGAGGATTGTGGGTGCGCCAGAGAGCTCCTTGGGTCTGAGAGCTCCTCTGGTCTGTGGTGAGAGCGGGTGGATTGGGGTCTGTCTGAGTGTAAGGTTTGAATGGAAAGGTTGGAGATGAAAATGTTTTGTGGCATGTAAGAAGGTTTCATGAAGGAGGGTGTGAGGGTAAAGGAGATAGAGCTGATGGGGTGCTTCTTGGACTGCCAGAGCGTTCCTCTTGTTTGTGGGTTGGAAGATGTATGGTGAGTGGCTGTGTGCAGGAGTGTGACTCTGGGCGAGTGTGGTGCTGATGGACCAGAACTGTGGGAGTGGGGGTGTGGTGGTCCTGGTTGTAGTGGTGTTCAGGTTGTGTAAGGGACACTGCAGCAAGTAGGAAATGCTCAAATCTGCGCCAACCACAGTGGGTAAAAACAGATTTGAGACACCCAACCAGTGGAAGAGAACGCTTAAACCTGAGACACAGCAGCAAGTAGGAAACATTAAAGTCTCAGACAACAGCAGTTGGTAAAACATAAGCTTTGAGATACTGAGTTAGTGGGAGAAATCGCCTACATTTAAGGCACAGCTGCAAGTAAAAACAGTTAGATTTGAGTTACCTGGCTAATAGGAAAACACAGATTTGAGACACAGCGTTGAGTACAAACCGTTAGAGATAACTGGCTAAATATGAGATGCAGTGGTTAAGGAGAGCCTCCTCCAGCTGGCGCACAGCAGTGGTTGGAGGACTTTTTTACTAGGTGGCTAACATGGGTGTGAAATGTTATGTAAGATAATAAGAGTGGTAGTGTTATTAGCGGAGTACAGTAATTGCTCTATTCCCAAGCCAGATCATGCTTACCTTGTCTCTCACTGCTGGTTGACAGCTGCAGGCTTCCCAGGCGAACATGTGCAAAAACGGTCTGGAGCTACTTCTGCCGGTGCTGCCCTTTGCCTTGGACCCTTAGCAGAGAGCTGCCCGGGCAGGAGGCTGCCCAGAAAGACTTTCCTAAGAGGGCAGCAAGCCCAATCACAGAGCGAGGGCACACAGGGTGGTGTGTGGGGTGGCAAAGATCAGGTTGGTCGCATGGAGAGGTGAAGCCGTTTAGACCGTAGTAAGCGCTAGGATTTAAATACAAAATGCAAAATACACTTTCAATGGAAACAATGGGCCAGGCAATGCGCAGCTAACCAGCCACTGGAAGAATTGCTGGACAAAAGCACTCCCCAAGGTGGCGCACTGCGGATGTTGATTATAACCTGGCCGGTCCAATCACAGAGCAGGGGCGGACAGGGAGGCGGGTGGAGGGGAAAGATCTGGAAGCAGGTCAGGTGGAGAGGGAAAGAGGCTTTGAGTGCGGTAAACGCTAGGATTTCAATACAACATGCAAACTGGAAACGAGGGCCCAGGTAATGCTCAGCTATTAACCCACTTGTAAAATTATGCATGTGTGAGCAGATAGTAAGACTTGTAAATTGTTCAGGTCAAACATTACCTACCCCCACCCTGCATGTGCATTGTGCGTGACTGATTGTGGAAGGGACTGTGGTACAGTGTCCGTCAGCCTCTCTACTGGTCAATGTTCACTTTTGCCTTTTTCAGAACAGCAACTCCCAGAATGCACCAGGATGCACCAGGAAATCCCAGACTCGAACAAGTGCAATGAAAGAGACCAGAAATTGAATGGACTGTTAATCTTCCTGTTCAAAACCGATGAGGCACCCAACCCCCAAACCTCATATAGATCCGAGGTGAATGGCGGGGCAACTGGAAATTAATTGAGAGTGGTGAGGGACAACAGAGAAGCAGAGGAGACATAACTCAGTTGGAAACAAAACTCACTAGCAACTGAAGGAGAACAAGCAGACTGAGAACATGGCTGCCACCACACAAGTGGAGACTAGAAAAGGGGTGGGGCTAAACACCTTACTTAATGCCTTGCGAGGGAAGTCCAAATCCCCAGAGGGATAGCTTATCCAGAAATTGGCCAAGGGGATCATGTGACCAGGGAAACCAGTGGGAGCTGGGAGAAAGGTAAGAAGGGGTAGGCTGGGCTAGAAAAGCCCAGCTAGCACAGAGGATATTGGAAGATGTTTGTGTGGGCCGAGCAGTGGTTCACCAAGAGATCAGATGGAGAGCGGAAGATGGGAGTGCAGGTTTGAGAAGACTGTGGCTGTGTTAGAAGCAAGTGCAGGTAGGTTATTGAGAGAGATAGAGAGAGATAGAGAGAGATAGAGACCGAGATAGAGACCTTAGTGACTTCTTGCAGTCTACCAGACCAGAACCATCCCTTAAAATGTAGAAAGGCCACAAGTTTCCCCATCAATTTTAGAAAATACCTAGACAGCAGGGGTGTTACCATGCTTAAGAATATATGTTGGGGATATGGTTGGAGGGAGCTACTGTGAAGGTCAAGAGATCTGTAGGGAACCCCTTAGGTTCAATCATGCCAGCCTTCCCATACCATTTGTCTACAATGTTGATAAAGCACTGTAAATCTACTACCATTGTCTGTAGAGGTCTTAGGACAACTGTAATACTGTTAAATGTGTTTGTTTCTTACCTGCAGCTGAGCCTTGAGTGCCCTCTTCCTCCCCTGGATTTTCGTGATATTCAGCAAATGCCTCCTTCACCTCATGGTCACAGTCCGATGCTTCCTTTACTTCTTTTATTATCACATCCTTCACAAAGTCCTGACAAGCCCTGGCACATAGTGCCTTTCCTTCTTCAATGTTCACATGATGGCATACATGTTGGTGAGCTCTGCTAATGGGCTCTTTCCCTCCTTCCATCATCTTGGCAGATGGTGCCACCTCTTTTTTAATCTTTATCTGGTCCCTGGAGTCCGGGTGAACACTGCTTGGGACCTCCTTCCCTACTTCAATCTTCACCCAGTCCATGAAGTCCTGGTTGTTGTCAGATGCATCCTCATCATCTTCAATCTTAATGTGACACTTGGTGACCTGATGAGATCTGACAGGGGGTTCTTCCTCTTCTTCAATCTTAACCCAGACCTTAGAGATGTGATGATCCCCGACAGATGGTTTCTCCTCGCTTTCAAACTTAACCCTGTCCATGGAGTTTGTCTGAACCATGGCAGATGGATCCTCTGCTACTTCAATCATAGTGTTTATGGGAGGCTTCTCAGCTTCTTCCATCTTTAGCCAGTCTCTGGAGTCATGGCAATCCCCAGTAGAGGGATCATCTTTGTCTCCAACATATATCTGGTCTCTGGAGCACTCAAGCCCAAAAGCCAGATGCTCCTCGTTGGCGTTCTTTACCCTGCCCATGGAGTCTGGACAATCCTTAGCAGATGGTTTGTCTCCATCATCAGTGGTCACCCCGTCCATTCCTTTTTTCTACCCTCAGCAATCTTTATTTTCAAGATAACAGCCCCTTGATCAGAGAAAAGAAAGAGAAATATTAACACATTTGAACGCAATATCAAATATACAAACTTGCATCTCACCAATGAATTTGGCCTTGCACACAAACAAAAACGCTGTTTTCACAGCAGACTGGACCAAACTGTATTCACATGTAATAAGGTCGAACAGACTGCTACATCCAGTAGACCAACAGCTTGTAACATTATGTGTTACTACGGACTTCTGCAAATGTATTCGCTATCCCCTCTTGCTTCTCCCCTCTTTTCGACTGCTTACTCTCTGTTCTCTCCTCGTCTCCCTTTTCCCATCTCCTTCCCTCCTCCCCTTACTTTATTCTATGTGCACTTGCTCTGTCAGAATTGTCCCTGGACCTAGTATGATAGCAACCTCATATGTCTCCTCCCTCCACCCCTTACTTGTGATCTCCCCCCACCCCCAGCACTATCTGAAATGTCGTCAGGCATAGTATGATAGTCGCTTGTTTTGTTCCCCCCCTCCTTTCTGCACCCCTCTCCCTCACCTCTTGTTTTTCTCCATCTCTACCAGAAATTATATCAGGCCTAGTACAATAGTCGCCTGTCTGTTTCCATTTCCCTCCCACTTTCCCTTCCCTTCCTTATCTGTCTTAGCTCTTGCACTATCTGAAATGTCGGCACGGGCAAGTACGATAGTAAATTTCACATCCTTACTTTTCATGGCCTGTAAGAATGTAATTGTATTTTCCTTCGTTTCCTCCCTTTCCTTGAAATGCTTTGAAACACATGGTGTATACGCGCTATATAAATAAACTATCATATCATCAAAGTGGAATCTGACAAAACACAGCAACGTCTGATTTTCTTGCAGCCTTGTGAATTGTACAAATGTTTTTTTTATTTTCAATACACTACATAGTACAGTTTTAATGCCTGCATACGGGCCTATTTCCTTAAAGTGAACCTAAAGCCCACCACAGAATGCTGTCTAATAAACTGCTTCTTTAGAAGAAAAGCTATGCTTTGTATATTTATTTGTTGATAGAAAGAGTGGAAAATGTTGAGGGGGATAGGATTTGTAAGTTCGGCATTATTTGCCATCCGCATAGCAGATATTCAGCGTTTGTGGCAAAGACTGCAGTGGGTCTGAGCATGTTGCGGCCACTGCCAAGTTTGGCGTGGCTCGCACCCCAACTTCCATGCTTACAAGGCTGCATAGGCATTTTTAGTCGCCATTACCACAGGTCTGTGGGATGCAGCAGTGCAGCTATTCGAAGGACAACATAAGCCCTACATCCCAGATGGGTGGTGCATCTTAAGGCTCTGGTTGCTGCTCATGTTCATAGTTGCCAGTTTCCTCTCCTTGCCCATTTCTTGACTTCTACCCGGACCACTTATTTGCCACCTTTCTATTCCATTCTTTTCCGTTTTTCTCTTTGCTTTCCTGCCTGTCGGATTTCAAACTACCCTGTTCTTGAGTCTAGCCTTCCCTCTCTGTTATTAAGAGTCATCGTTGTCCAGCCGCTCCTGCCTGCCTATGGCCTGCCTGGTGGTTTTGCAGTTTGAAATAAGCATCACCACCAAGGCTCCACCTCTTCCAGTGCCACGCAAAATCAGGGGCAGCCATCATGTGGCCTAAGCCCCACCCACCTTCATAGCCCTGCCTCCTTTCTGCTCTTCACTCTTAGATCAAAGGCGTCTTTCGCCCGGGCGGCAATTCCTGTTTGGAACTATCTGGACCAGGAGGACACAGGGCCCAAAACCCTGCTCAAGCAACAGGTAAGCATGCACGGACACGCATTTTCTCCCTCTGTCCTCACAGGCCATCCCCACCATCAACAGGCAATACCAACGCCATTGCCCCTCCTCTAAGGCTTGGACTCCGCAAAGCAGCAACCTCACCCACATCAGCCTCAAGCCCATCAGCACCTTCTCACTGTCCACAACACGGAACTTGGCGCTCACCAGTCTGCTCAACTATCACCCATGCAGCAAACATCGCCAACCTCATAACTACATCTTCATCACCTAAACCTTGCTGATACCCACCTTCAACCACATTGTAGACGTCTTTGTCCCCGAAGGCTACAGCATTCAACACAGAGACGGGTCGAACAAGACAGGCGGGGGCCTCACAGTCATCCACAAGACCTTATGGCCCTGCCCCAGACTTGACGTCGACAACATTGGTCCTTCAAAGTCCTCTCCTGCCACTTCCCACTATCCCAGATTGACACAGTCAACGTACATCTCATCTATAGACCACCCAAACCCAATACCACCTTTTTCAGAGACTTCACTGACCTGGTCACCACCATGTCCGTCACACGCGCCAACATCTTCCTAGGTGACTGCAACCTCTCAGGCAACAAGACCCCCAAAACGATCAAAGGAAGCTCTCCTCGACCTTCTCGCCACCCTCAGCCTCACACTGTACACGAAAAACCCAATGCACGAGAAAAGTAACATCCTTGACCTAAACATCACTGCACTGCCTTCCCTCCACTACAGCTCTCCTCTCCTCTCCTCTCCTCTCCTCTCCCACTTGACTGGTCTGACCACCTGGTCGTGCCTTTCAACATCCTGCACACCACACCCCAGTCAAGCACTCCCAGCAGAAACCCATCAGGTCCTTCAAGAACTTTCAGGTGGAAGTCCTCACTGCCAAACGAACTGCGACTCTTTACTGGAAGCACTCAACCCCACCCTCTCAGCCTCCACCAACTGAAATGCGTCCCTAAAACAACATACCTGCAAACCAAAACCGTCAGCTGTCTGGTACATGCAAGAACTCGACCACAGCAAAAGAGTCATCTGGAAACAAGAGAACGCTACAGGACCGCATCCGACGTGGCGCTCCTCAACGAACTCTGAGCAACCCGCCGATAACTAATCAACACAGCGAAGGCCTCCAACTATCAGAACACCATAGCAGAAGTCGACAACAAAAGCAGAGCCCTCTTCAAAGCGGTCAAGCACTGTGTCACCCGCTACCCAACCCTGCCATATCACATTCCATCGTAAAATCCACCGCCATCAACACCTTCTTCATCAACAAAATCAGCAAGACTCGCCAGCACATAGACACCAGTTCTGCATCCACAGACCCACCTAACGTACCTCCTCATGAAATCTCCACACCCTGGACAACTTTCAAGACACTCTCGACAGAGGACCTGGTAGAAACCCTGGCCGCCCTCAAAGCCACATCATATACAGACAACATCCTCCCAGCATCCATCCTCATGACCCTTCCCGCATAAACTCACCCTTCCATACCTGGAGATCATTAACAGATCCCTAACTCCAGAGCACCTTCCTATCGACCCTAAGGACAGGACAAATCCTCCCTCTACTAAAGAAACCCACTCTGGATTCCGACAACCTAGGTAACTATCGTCCATTTCCCCTTCCTAGCTAAGATCGAGAAAGCAGTATCCGTGGAACTGCAGCAACACATCGACACCAACAATCTCCTTGAAACCTACCAAACCCGGGTTCAGACCCAGATGCAGCACAGAGACGACAACCATACAGGTCGTCGACAACACCCTCAACATCCTTGACGACAGCCACCCCTTCCTCTGGGTTCTACTGGACGTCTAGGCAGCTTTCGACACAGTAGACCTCCAGGCGCCCACGGATACCCTACAACGGCACGTGGGGGTGGGGGGAGATCAGAAACCTTGTCTTACGCTGGTTCAAGTCCTACCTCGCCTACCGCCAGACGTTTGTTCAGATGGACTCCTCTAGATCGCCATGCTCCTTGACACCTGTGGAGTGCTTCAGGGTTACATCTCTGCCAAGTTATTTTCAATCTATACCTGGAGCAGCTGGGAGCCCTCTTAGCCACACACAAAATCCACCAATATGCCGATGACACACGGCTCTATCTCAAAATCATCTCCATCAAGGACATCCACAGGAAAAAAACCTACCTCTCGCTGATCCAGTCTTAAATGTCCAATGCATACTTGAAGCTCAACCCCTCCCAGGACCGAATTCCTACTCCTACTCCTCACCAACACCACCCAACACCCATACATACAGACCTGGCTATCAACCATGAACCCTGTGAGCTTCACACCAGAGCTCACCCTCCTGCGCCAAGTCTCCCAGGTTCCACATCAGCAAACATCTCTCTTCAAGACACTCATAGCTATGAAAACTCAGACCGCTTGGCATCAGCTTTCTCTCCTAGCGAAAGTCAAGCCCATCCTATCCCACCTGTATGGGGGCAATGCCCTCCTCGAAGGCTTCCCGTCGTTCTCCCTTATGCCCCTGAGAAGGGTCGTATACGCAGCTGCATGCCTTATTAAGTGTCTACGCAGTTACAGCCACACTACCCCGGCCTTCGTCGGCCTTTGCTGGCTCCCACTGCACGCACAAAATCACCCTCAAGCCTTGCTGCATCATTTATAAGGCGGTCGCCCTAAAGTCACCCAGCTACCTAGCAGAGAAACTCTGCATCTCCAGCGGAAAGCACACTACCAGAAGCTAACACACATGCAGACTTGAAATACACTGCTGCAAAAAGGAAAGGACCAGAAAACAAGCCTTCTCCGTCTATGGAACCTCCTCCCTGTCAGCATCAGACTCGCCCCCATGCTCCTACAATTCCGAAAAGAACTCAAGACCCACCTCTTCAAGGAGTCTCTCCTCTTCAACACCTTGGCCATCACGTCGCCCCCTGCGCAAACTGACTCGCTAGACTTCATCCGCCCCTCTCCTGTATATATGTTCTGTATTTACCTCTGAAAAGCGCTCCATTGTGCATCTGTATTGTTGTATGCCTCTTTAAAGCGCTGCGTTCATTCTCAAAGCTAGGTCGGTGCTCAATAAATACCATAATAATCATCATCATGGTACAGGGAGTCTGCCTGCTCAGAGCGTCCGCCGCCGTGTTCTGCTCTCAGGCTAGGTGAACTGCTGACAGAGAGATTCCTTCTTGTATTGCCCAGACCTAGAGCTGCAATGCCTCTCTGCACAGAGGTAGTGACCCTACACCACCTCTCTTGTTGAGGTAGTACATGGCCACTGTTGTCCGTCATTATCAGGACATTCTTTCCTCTTAGAGAGGGCAGAAAGGCCTCAGCGCTAGTCTGATTGCCCTCCGCTCCAAAAGGTTGATGTATAGTTTGGACTCCGATGGAGACCAACGACTGCTGATGGTCAGTTTGTTGGTGTGGGCTCCCCACCCCGTGAGTGAGGCATCCGTCACTACCATTATCTCCGGCCATGGTTGCCAAAAAGATTCTCCCTTGAGAATGTTGTCCTCGCAAGGCCACCAAATTAGGTCTTGAGCAACTCTGCTTGGAACTTGCAGTTGTTCTGACATATTCCCTGAAATTTGGGACCACTGAGTTCTGAGATCCCATTGAAGGGATCTCATGCTTAATTGGGCCTCTGGCACCAGGAAAATGCAGGATGCCACGAGACCAAGCAACCTCAAAAAAAATCGAAGGCCGGAAGATATTGGGCATTCTGGAATTTTGCTACCATCTGCTGAATGTGTTGAGCTCTCACCTCAGGAGGCGAGGCTTTCCGCGAGGAAGTATCCAAGACCGCTCTGATGAACTGGAGTTTTTGGAATGTTATCATATGGGACTTCTTGTAATTGAGGGAGAAGCCCAGTCTGTGTAGGGAGCGGCAGGTGATACCGAGATGTTCCCGAGCTCAGGTGAAAGAGCCCTGATCAACGCGTCGTCCAGGTAGGGGTAGAGGTGAATCAGCCCCCTCCTGAGACTTGTTGCCACTACCACCATGAGCTTGGTGAAAACCCTTGGGCAGAGGTCAGCCCGAATGGTACTTCCTATGCTTGAGATAGATTGGCACATGAGAGTAAGCATCCTGAAGGTCCAATGATACCAATCAATCTTGGAGTTGGAGAGCCTGAAGGATCTGAGAAGGATAAGCATCTTGAACTTGTCCTTCATGAGGAACTTGTTCACGTTTCTTAAGTCGAAGATGGGTCTCAGTCCTCCGTCCTTCTTGGGAATCAGAAAATAAGAAGAATACCAACCCTTGTTCCTTTCCGCTACAGGCATTTGTTCTATTGCTCCTTTCTCTAGCAGAGTTAAAATTTCCTGCACAAGGAACGGATCAGGAATTTTGATAAGAGTTGGTTCCCGGTCGATGATCTTGAGGCCGTTTTAGAAAAGGAAGACAGTAACCATGAGCTACTGTTTCCAGTTCCCAAGCATCTGAAGTAATGCCCTGCCATTCGTTCAGATGCTGAGAGATTCTGCCTCCCACTGGGGTCTTCTGGATAAAGGCCTCAGAGTGGCCTAGAGGCGGCTGCAGCATCAGCTGAGGGCAAAGATGCGGCTGATGGGGCCGATTTAGCACCCCTTCCTTGTCCACCACAAGGGAATCTTCTTTGCCCCCTTTGTCCGGCCTGTCCTCTTACTTTACCAACTGAGGAATAGAAACGAAAAGAATGACCCCTCCAGGAAGATGAGCTTGAATAAGGTTGTTGAGGTTGTCGAATGGAGACGCTTAAGGGACTTAGTCACCGCCTTAGATGTCTGCAGCTTCTCTAGAATCTCATCCGCCTTATTGCGGAACAACCTCGAGCCATCGAAGGGCATGTTGAGCAGCATGGCCTGCAAGTCCGGTGCAAACCCTGAATTTCTCAGCCACGCAAACCTGCACAGTACAGTGCTTGCAGCCATGGATCTGCTGATGCTGTCAGCAGTATCTAGTCCTGACTGGAGATACTCTCCCATCGCCTCCTTGCCATCCTTAACTATATTCAGAAAGCCGTCCCTTCCCTGGCCTTCCGGGATGTGATCAGCCGCCATGGCAACACAGTCCCGTAGGGTAGAAGTAAATCTAGCCAAGGTACAGGCAACATTAGGGGACTTCAATGCCATGCTGCCTGAAGTAAAGACCTTGCAAGCCCATGCATCCACTCTTATTGTCTCTATCCGGGGGAATAGAGGGATAGGCAGATTGCTTGGTTGAAGTAACAGCCGGACTACCAAACTCTCAGGCATGGGGTGTTTGCTGAGATAGTCGGGATCACTGCTAGAGGATCTATACTTCCTAGAGAAGTTCCTGTTCACAGCAGTTCCAGATTCTGGAGCTTCCCAATTGGTTACCACCTTCCTCTGAAGGGCCTTATGAAAAGGTAAACTTGGGTCCTTCTGATGACCCTGGTCCAGGATGTCCGTCATGTCATCCTGCTCATATGTTGGTGAAGCCCTACTGCAACCCATGTACTCAGTGACTCTGTTCATAAGGTTTCTATAACCTGAATCAGCATAGTCTGACGGGTCAGGTTTACCAAACTACAGCTCTGGTGAAGTGCCGAACCACTAGCAGATTGGAGGGAGTCACAGAGGTCCTTCATCCTCAACTCTTGAGTCAATGAGCTCTTCAGGTAGCTTTTTCTAGTGCCAAAAATTGCACTCCACTTGGTCATATGTCACTTATCTCTTCATAAATGGAGGACATTGACTTAAAAAAGTATTTTTTCGGCACAGGTGTGAAGAATTTCTCCTTAACCGGTATGTGCTTCGATAGAATCTAAGATTCCGTCGACGGCTTCGAGAAAAGGGTCGATTTATCAGAAACCACCCTCGATTTTGGGGTTGAAGCAATCGGCGCTGATGCCGTCGCCAAACTCGTCAAAGGCCTCGACGATTTTAACTCCGACGGTATTGGAGATGGACTCGACTTGCTAGTCGATACCTTCAATGCCTTTTTGTTGGGTCGGGTATCCCGAGCATCCGACTTACTACTTGCCTTTGCCGAAGTAGATCAAAGGAGCGACCGGGGCATGGCTCTTGCATGATTCTATTGAGGGAGTTGGGCCCGCACTCTCAAAGATCTGCATCATCTCTACCTTAAATGCATTCCATTTACTAGGGAAATCTGACCTAGTTCGGCGCCCAATTGTCTCTGTAGAGGCATCCGATGACGAAGAGGGAGACCTATGAAATCTCTGCTTCGAAGAAGAAGATTGTCTCGATCGACTCCTGGACCGGGACCTCTTCGAACATTTACACAGAGTGGAGTCTTTAGACTCCTCGGACTTCTTATCGTTCTTCGAAGCAGCCTTCGAAGCTTCCCTCCCCACTGCAAATTTACCTCTGTGTAGCCGGAGAGCTTTTTCTATCATGGACTGACAGGATCTGCAGTAATCGGTCCGGTGGCTCAGTTATCGACATTTGTCGACCCACCGTCATAACATTTCTTAAATCCCGACTTTGGGGCCGTAGGGGTTGAAGAAGAAGACATTTTCAACAGAAAAACAATGTCCGCTGTTATTCCGCAAAGAGAACATTTTGGAAAAATGGAACTGAAGCCAATGGGCGTGGCACAAGCTACATATACTACTGATGACGTTGACACGCCACGGTGGCCCCCGAGGGACATCAACGCCACGACATCGTGCACAGCACCCTCTGCCGAGAAATGTATTCCAAAGCCGGCGAGTTACGAATATCAAAGGTGAGGAATATGTAGAAGGACACAATCCATTCAAATAAGAATTCTTTAAAATGCACAATTTGCATCACGTTTTCTCAAAAAACTCCCCCTTGGGAATATTCAAACAGTGTCACAAAAGGAATGAATCGCCACTTCTACATTGATGCCCGAAACAATTTTATGGCCCAGTCTGACCCTGCGTGAAAAGCCCAGAGTTGAGTGACAGTCCTCCATCCAAGATACAAAGGTGAGAGATACAGACATTTCAAATACAGTGTCGAGCGAGGGAGAGCGTTGTACAGTTAGAGACCATAGAACTACCACAAAGGCGTAAAGCTGAGGGATCCACAAACACCTCAATGCCAGATAAGTGTGAATGAGAAGCGAGTAAGGCGAGATGGACAGAGGTGCAGAAGTGTGAAAGAGCAACACAGAGAGAACGCACAAAGTTGAGAAAGTTCAATGATGTGTGTAAATGTGGGGAATCAATATGTACTTCTGGGTTGCATAGAAAAAGGCATGCACAGAGATGACACTTGCAGAAAATATCATGTAACATAGCATGTGTGGTGACAGTCTGTGCATGTGTCGGATGCATTACTGAACACGCACATGCACACACAGAGTTCACAGACATAAAATGCAGATGTAACAGCCATAGGTTTTGGTGATGATGACGATGAGGACGTCCCTCGACAAACTTGGAGGTCAGAAAAGCGGCATGTCAACTACATGTGAACCCCTACCCGAGTTCTTGACAAAATGGGGTAAGGCCAGCCTAGCAGACAGACATGGAACGCGGAAGCAAATACTGAATGGCAGAAATGTGGCCAAGATGCCAGCTCCATGCACATCAATGTGAACACCAAAACACTGGCCTCCAGAGAGAACAAACGTGACACTTAACACATCAGGACAACTTTAGTGGCGGATTTGCATCAAGCGTCAGAGATGAGGCTGGAACATGGTGGATTAATTTCTATCTATGTACAATTTTGATTCACTTTGCAGTGTCTGTTTTACATCAACACACATTTATTTTTCCCTTCTCCCTTTGTTTAGGAACACTTTTTAACCGGGAAAGTAAAATTATTTACATTATAGTTCACACTCTAAAAACGGTCACAAAATGCTCAAATAAACGCTAAACAGTTAAGAAACCCAAGAATAAATCCGAACATATCCAAACCCAGTGCTCACTCAGCACAACAGGAACACAACCAGTAGAGAGAGCCCTCTAGATGTGGTTAGTGGGACTGCACCAGAAGTGAATTAAAGAAAAGAATCACCAACTGGGAGTCTATGAAAGAGTGTGTGCAGAGCGGCTTATTAATGGGTGGAGACTACTGTACCAGGATTAACAACGCACATACATTCAATCAGAGATGTCTGCATGTAAGAAAATGGGGAAATGCAGGGGGGTGGGGGGGGGGGAGACCAGGCCAAGTAGCAGACAACCAGAGGGACTGCAAATGAGTGGGGTAACGTCAAGGGTCAGGAGGATACGGTCATGCATACATTAACTCCACATCACTTCAGCTCTGAAAAGCCTACACTGGCTAATAGTAACAAAATGCATCGCCCACAAAGCCTTACACCGACAAGGAGCCAAATTCTTCCAAGCCAAGATCAGCCACTTCCAGCCAAGAAGGGACTTCATATCAAGCAATGACCTAGAAATGGCGACAAAACAATATGAGAAAAGGAAATTTGCAGGAACAGCGTTCTCACGTCTACTTGCAAACCTTTGGAACACGATGCCCAAAGAACCTAGAACCACAGCAGAAGACGATCATCTTCCGGAAATGACTCAAACCCTTGCTATTTAACAGACAATGATTACTGCAAAGAGACATCGGCAGCAACAACATCCTGGACCAAAAAACAAAAAAAACACACCAAGGAACACGTTCACAGATAACAACGCCAATATCTTAAGAGGACCAGAACACTGCCCCCCACCTTCTGCCTGCACCCACAAACCATGCCCAACAACTAGAGTGATCAACTGTTGGAGATGTATCACCACTGGTCCGACATCACAAGATTGTTTCATTTAAGAAAGAACATAAACACATAGAATGCTGGATATCTTAGCATCCAAGGTAGGGCCTAATATTTAACAATGTCCAAACACATGGTGGTATCTAAACCAAACCCATCACTGATAAAGAACAGGTGTATATTCTAGCAAACATGTCAAAAAAATTTGATTATAAACATATGCTACAGTCGCTAGGTGTCCATGCTTTACTGGGCCGGAAAAACTTACTTCAAGAGAATGGAGTCAGAGGCACCATTCACAACGTCATATAAATGAAAGGTAATGGTCGGCTCGATGCTTGTTGCTTAAATTCCGAGGTCCCTGTAAAGTTTCTATGAGACACAGAAAGGAAAAAGCCAAACGATGATGCATAGGTATAGATGGCATTAGGTCTATACTGGTGATAACTCATGTTCAGTTACAACTTACTACAGAGTTAGAGTCTGTCGTTTTATAGGGTAGGGTTTAGGACTCTGTGCTGTCAGGTAGCTGAATCAGCTAGCGCATGCGAGTAGCCAAACGTTCTTACTGCAAAACACAATGTACAGCGATAACGCTACCGTAATAGCATAGCTTAATTGTATAAATATGCTCAACGAGCAACATCAAGCACTTACTAATGCCGCAGAACAAGGCTGCATCCGCAAAGCCGGGTATGAAATACGTTTACTCCAAGTGGCTGCCGGATGTGAACGAGTTAATGCGGCAGCGGCGAAGTCTGATCTGGGTGACCCCAGAGTCGAATGCCGGCTAGACGCCAGGTCACGACGCGAGCTGTACAGTGGTGAAACAAGACAGAAGCCGCACGTTAGTGCCGACCGTGATATTATGCACGGCAATGCTAAACACGAACAACGGGAAAAGGGCAACCTCACACAGAGAGCACTTACTTGTTACGGATAGTGTACACCTTCTGGTCCCAGCTATGGTGTAAGAGAAAGTCGCGTCCGACTTAAAGTCATGTTTATTTATGGAAGAAGGCGATTGAAAATGATGAGCATCAGAGTAACATGATGCCGTCAAGGAAGCTCGTAATTTAAAGGAGCCGAGTACACGCATTGGTGTGAATGCATCGGAACCACAGAATTACATGGGTTCAACAGCGATGAACACAGCCCGTGATGAAAAGACGGGCCTTTGTAAGATGGCAAAGAGAGCTGATTGTTGAACCATTATGACAGATCCATAGTAGAACAGTTGTGCTCACACAAATGTACTCAAGTTATAGTGAAGACTAGATTGATATATTTGTGGAGGAGAGTAATGATTTTAACAGATACAACAGTGATGGTGGTGAGTGTTAATCAGCAGGCGGGAGGCGTATTTGAGGATGCACCAAATCCTTTTATTCAGAACAAAAAAAAAAAAAAAAAAACTTTAAATGCAGTTTTCAACACAAGCACGATTTTCGTTTTTTCAAGGAAGCACTCCTTTCACTTTCCTGAACAAGGCCTTAAATCAGGGTTGGTGCTGTGACACGGGTTAAGGCCAAATTAATGTAAAGAAAGAAAAAAAAACAGAAGTCTTTTAAATGTCCTTGCCTTTTATTGTGGGCTTCTTTTTCCTCCTAAGGCACTCACTAAGCGTTGCTTCAGACTTCCTATCTGAAGTTCAATAAAAAAAAAAGATGTCCATTCCGGTAACCTTTTCTTTCCTTGGTTCCGTGGGTTAAAGTAAACAGTCCATAAATCAATGCCCGTGTCGTCTAACAGCCAGCATTTATCCCGGCCAAATGGTGCTTTTCAAGTAAGCCCCTGTCAGAGGGACTCTGCGTTTTTCTGCGGCGAGAGTTCGCGCATACGGACTTCTTGCATGCCTGTGGCTCTGGCAATCAGTATGCCCAGTTAAAACCTGCTGCCTCCTCCTTCCATTTCTCATTGCACTCGCCTTCTCCCTGGATAAAGAAAGAACAGACAGCCTCTCTGAATCCACGCATGCGTTAAAAATGCTGTCCTCCCCTCCCCAAGTCCAGGTGTGTTCAATCTTTCCGTGCTCTCATGAATCAACCCCACCCTTTCCTCGCTACTCTCTCTGGGCTCTCCCACCTGACCTCCCTGGTTATTATTGGATTCCACCCGCCCTCCTGATATTCTGTCCGTTCTGAATGCCTTTCTTCTGCTGAGGTAATAAGGTAGGTGAAGATCACTATGCATTTTGGAACTAAGTGATTTGGCAGCTTTTCTTCGTGATTCAGCATAGTGCATTGTGGGAGAAGTAGTTTTCTGACAGGTAGTCTCTGTAGATTTTATTTTGGAATCTCCTGGCAGAGTGGGTTTTTTCATTATGTGCGGCATGTTTTCACCGTCCATGACTGTAGGTACAGGGTGTTCTGTTAACTTTATGTTGGTGAGTGGGCTAGATGTCCCGCCACTGTTCAAATTAGGTGACTCCGGGGGTGTATCCTCACATACCTCCCTCAAGGAATCATGCCGATCGGGCTGATCTAGGGAACGAGACAGATAGTACGCTACCAATTGATATTTTCCTGGTTTGTGCACGGTTACAAATCGGAATGGCTGTAATGTAAGAAACCATCGCAATACCCTGTGATTGGAATCTTTCTGTGTTGCTAGCCACCGTAAAGGAGCATGGTCCGTGAAAATGGTGAACTGTCTACCCAGCAGATAGTAACGTAAAGATTCCACTGCCCATTTTATGGCTAAGCACTCCTTTTCCAGGGTTAAATATGGAAGTTCGTGTGATAACAGTTTTCTGCTTATAAAAACAACTGGGATGAGTTCATCTTCTGTTCCCTGTGATAGTACAGCCCCCAGGCCGCACCCTGAAGCATCAGCTTGTAAAAAGAAAGGCTTGGAAAAATCGGGGCAGTGTAGAACCGGCCTGTTAGCGATCAGTTTGATCAGAGAATAAAAGGACCGGGTTACTTCTGGGGTGATTGTTAGCGTTTTGTTGGTTTTGAGGGCGTCTGTCAATGGGGCAGCTATAGAGGAAAAGTGAGGAATGAACCTTCTGTAGTATCCCACAAATCCTAGAAAAGCTTGTATCCCCTTCCGGGTGCTGGGCACTTGGAGCTGTTGTATGGCTTGTACTTTGTCTAACAGAGGTGTTATCACTCCTCCACCCACTGAGTATCCTAAGTATTTGGTAGTGTTTGCTGCCAGTTTGGTTTTTTTAGGGTTTATGTGCAAGCCGGCTTCTCCCAATGCCATGATTACTTTTTTAAGATGGGATAAGTGTTCCTCCCAGGTGGTACTGAAAATAACTATATCATCCAAGTAGGCAGCTGCATATGGTTCATGTGGTCTTAGGATTTGGTCCATCAGGGCTTGGAAAGTGGCCGGTGCCCCATGCAGACCGAAAGGAAGGACAGTAAACTGGAAGAGGCCTTGAGGGGTTGCAAACGCTGTCTTTTCTTGATCCTCCGGGTGCAGTGGTATTTGCCAATACCCTTTTGTGAGGTCCAGTGTGCTTAGGTATGTTGCTGCTCCTAACCTTTCTAACTCATCAATTCTAGGCACGGGATAAGCTTCATAGCGAGATATGGCATTCAATTGTCTAAAATCCATGCAAAATCTTGTGGACCCATCAGGCTTAGGTACGAGTACCACTGGTGAGCACCAGGCGCTTTTGGATGGTATGATGGTGCCCAGTCTCAGCATTTCCTTTATTTCCTTATTTATGTCTTCCCGTTTGGCCTCGGGTATCCGATAAGGTCTGAGGCGGACTATTTTGCCTGGTTCTGTTTTTATGTGGTGCGACACCAGGTTGGTTCGCCCCGGCAGTCCGGAAAATACTTTTGATACAGGATCAAGGTATCCAAACAACTCTGCTAGTTGATTCTTACTCAGTTGTTGCCCGACCATCACGTCATGTAAACCACTGGGTGCGTTGGGCACCAACTGTTCCGCCACCGATAATTCTGAGAGGGCTGCACACAGTATTTGTGGGGTATCCTCTCTCCACAATTTGAGCAGGTTTACATGATAATTTTTGTTTTTTTCTTTTCTGTCGGGCTGGGCTATTTCATAGTTCACCGGTCCTAAGACTTTTGTGACCTGATAAGGACCCTTCCACTGTGCCAGCATTTTATTGGTAGTTGTTGGTAATAGGACCAGGACTGTCTCCCACTTTAAAGGTGCGTAATCGGGTCCCTCGGTCGTAATATTTTTCTTGTTGTAGTTGGGCTCGACCTAACCTCTCTTGTGCAAATTCCCGGAGGTGCCCCAAATGTTCTTGTAAGTCATTTACATACTCAGACAAAGTTTTCTCTTCTTGATTCTCCCACGTGTTCTTTAACACTTTCAGAATAGATCTTGGTTGCCTTCCAAATAAAAGTTCAAAAGGGGAAAATCCTGTGGAGGATTGGGGCGTGTCGCGCAGTATCATCAGTACCCATGGTAGTGTTCTGTCCCACCCCAATCCTGTGGGACTTGTGGCCCTTCTTAACATTTGTTTTATGGTCTGATTGTATCTTTCCACAAGTCCATCAGTTTGTGGGTGGTACACAGAAGTTTTCAGATTCTTTATTCCTAATGTTTTACACACTTCTTTCATTACAAGGGACATGAAATTGCTTCCTTAGTCTGTCACTATTTCTTGGGGTATTCCCACTCGGGCGTAATATGGGAGCAAGACGTCGCAGACTTGTTTAGCTGAGATACCTCGTAGGGGAAACGCTTCCGGGTATCTTGTGGCATAGTCCACTATCACCAAGAGAAACTTATACCCTCGGCTGCTAGATTCTATGAGGCCGACAATATCCATCCCGATTCGTTGGAAAGGCTCTTTAATAAGGGGCATCCTCTGCAACGGGGCTCGAGGCGGAATACGATTACTGGTCTTTTGGCAGATGGAACATTCCTGACAATACTTAGCCACCTCTGCATATATCCCCGGCCAGTAGAAGTTCAGGAGTAGTCTTTTCAGAGTCATATTTTCTGCCAGGTGCCCCCCTGTGTTGTGGTCATGTGCTAGTTGCACCAAATTCTTGCGATAGGACAGAGGTACCAATAGTTGTTCTTTTTCTGTGTGGTCTACCCCTCTAGTTATCCTGTAGTAAAGACCCTGCTTCTCTCTAAAATATGGGGTGGAGCTGTATTTTGGGTTGGGTCATGAGCTTGTTCTCTTGCCCGTTTTAGTGAGTCATCCGTTTCTATTTCGGTGCGGAATGAGGGTATATGATCCTCTACTTTCCAATTTATCAGGGCTATTTCCTGGGCTTCTGCCCTCCATCCCCACTTATTCTCTCTTTTCTGGGCCCGTGACAACCGTTCCCGAAGTGGGCACCCTTTCAGTTCTGATCCGGAATACGGTGCTTCTTTTAGCCATTTTTCAAATCCGGGTAAGTCGGTACCTATCAGGACTGGGGCGGGTAGTGTAGGTATCACTGCTGCTTTTATTGGAATCTGCTCCCCCTCTATCCCCAAAGTAATGTCTCTGGTAGGATACTCTTTGACATCCCCACGCACATATTTCACAACTACTCCGCTTACCTGGTTATCTTCTTGGTTGCTTACATGGTGCTGGATCGCTGTATGACGACTTCCGCTGTCCATCAGGGCCTGGGCGGGGTGTCCATCCACAGTTACTTCCATCACGTGCGGGAGTCGCCGTCTTCGGATTTCCTGGGACTGAATGGTTCCAATCTCCATCGGTTCTGGTTTTGCTTTTCGGGAGCAGAATCTTGCTATGTGCCCCCATTCACCACACTCAAAGCATTGTGGGCCCCCAGGGGTTCTCGGACCCCCATTACCTGAGGACGCTCTGATCTCTGGCCGAGGTCTGGGCTCTGCCTGGCGATATCGATCTGTAAGGCCCATTGCGCAGGGTGGCCGCGTCTCCACTTTGTTTCACTTGGGGTGTCAGGAAGGGCCTTGGGGTACCGGCTTTTTTGGAAGGCGGTTGCTACGTCTATGGCTTCTGGTAGTGTTAGGTGGTGGTGTTGTCTGACCCACCTCTGTATAGGTCCGGGCATGGCCTCTACTAATTGTTCAAGGATGATTTTGTCTTTGATTTGCCCAATGGTGGAGGTGCTGGGCTGCAACCATTTCTCTGCGAGGTCCTGAATTCTATAAAATAGTTGTCTCGGGCTCTCTACTGGTTTGAGCCTGGTCTCCCGATACTTGATCCTATAGGACTCTTCATCCATTCCCAGTCTTTCTAGGATAGTTTTTTTCAGTTCGACATATGGGGTATCCCCTGTGGGATTTGCTGCTTGCTATTCGTTCAAAATTGACAAAGAAAAAACTTGGGTCATCCCCCGTTTGGTATTTCTGAAGTACTGTGGGTGGAACTGCCTGTTGAGTTCTTGTTGCCGCTAAGGCTTCCCCCAGTATTCGTAGTGCTTCTCTACCTTGATCTTGGGCGGCATTCTGTACCTGGATTGCCTGCTGCAGGGCCTGGCGATCTACTTGTGCTTGGTGTCCCTGCACCTGGATTAGTTGCTGTAACTGTTGCTGACCCTCAGCCAAGGTTTTTATTACCGCTTCCATTGTTTTGTGGTTGGCGAGGCGCTATCTTTATCCCACCGCTGCCACCACTGTTAATCAGCAGGCGGGAGGCGTATTTGAGGATGCACCAAATCCTTTTATTCAGAAAGAAAAAAAAAAAAAAAAAAACTTTAAATGCAGTTTTCAACACAAGCACGATTTTCGTTTTTTCAAGGAAGCACTCCTTTCACTTTCCTGAACAAGGCCTTAAATCAGGGTTGGTGCTGTGACACGGGTTAAGGCCAAATTAATGTAAAGAAAGAAAAAAAAACAGAAGTCTTTTAAATGTCCTTGCCTTTTATTGTGGGCTTCTTTTTCCTCCTAAGGCACTCACTAAGCGTTGCTTCAGACTTCCTATCTGAAGTTCAATAAAAAAAAAAAGATGTCCTTTCCGGTAACCTTTTCTTTCCTTGGTTCCGTGGGTTAAAGTAAACAGTCCATAAATCAATGCCCGTGGCGTCTAACAGCCAGCATTTATCCCGGCCAAATGGTGCTTTTCAAGTAAGCCCCTGTCAGAGGGACTCTGCGTTTTTCTGCGGCGAGAGTTCGCGCATACGGACTTCTTGCATGCCTGTGGCTCTGGCAATCAGTATGCCCAGTTAAAACCTGCTGCCTCCTCCTTCCATTTCTCCTTGCACTCGCCTTCTCCCTGGATAAAGAAAGGACAGACAGCCTCTCTGAATCCACGCATGCGTTAAAAATGCTGTCCTCCCCTCCCCTCCCAAGTCCAGGTGTGTTCAATCTTTCCGTGCTCTCATGAATCAACCCCACCCTTTCCTCGCTTTTCTCTCTGGGCTCTCCCACCTGACCTCCCTGGTTATTATTGGATTCCACCCGCCCTCCTGATATTCTGTCCCTTCTGAATGCCTTTCTTCTGCTTTAGTAATAAGGTAGGTGAAGGTCACTATGCATTTTGGAACTAAGTGATTTGGCAGCTTTTCTTCGTGATTCAGCATAGTGCATTGTGGGAGAAGTAGTTTTCTGACAGTAGTCTCTGTAGATTTTATTTTGGAATCTCCTGGCAGAGTGGGTTTTTTCATTATGTGCGGCATGTTTTCACCGTCCATGACTGTAGGTACAGGGTGTTCTGTTAACTTTATGTTGGTGAGTGGGCTAGAAGTCCCGCCACTGTTCAAATTAGGTGACTCCGGGGGTGTATCCTCACAGTGAGTCATAAGGGTCCTACAAGGACCAGAGGAATAAACTGATATAACGCAAAGAATACACATAGTTCGTATAAAGTCAATAGAAAGCTACAAAGTGCTACAAATCAAGGCAGAAATAAGGCGCAGGGGGAGGTTGAAGTTATCCCAAGAGGCTATTCCATTCCACTGAAGAATTAAGGCCTTGTTTGACCGTATTCAGGGTGTAGATCCATCGTTGTTTGCAACGGCCAAGTCACAAATCCCTATTGCCTCCTCTAGCATTGGGAAAGATTTCTTGGATAACAAACCATTGTATGTCGGTGTATTTGTGGTTCGTTGTTTAATAGTGGGCCACTAAAGGTTTCTTGTCCGTTTTGGGTTTTTGACAAGACCTATGTACGCAAATTTGCTGTTTTACAGGTCTGCTGGTTTTACCTATGTATATTAGGTTGCAAGGACAGCGGATGCCATAGGTAACCCAATCTGAGGCATAATTTGAAAAGTGTCGAAGCTCCCATTTTTTACCATTCAGGTCGACCGATTTCAGATTATTCGTCAGAGAGCACACTGAGCAATGGCCACATTTAAAGTGGCCAGTGACCGGAGGAAGGTGCCATAGGTAGTCTGAGTAGATGGAGCCGAGGTTTGCGGATACATGTGGACTAGAATATCTTTAAAGTGTTTTTGGTGCTTAAAAGCAAACCTAGGTTGCACTGGAGAGAATTCGGAGGTGGACAGCATATGCCAGTGTCTTTTTATACTTTTACGTAGTCCATTACTGATGGGGCTAAAGGTTCTGACGCATGCGATTCTTTCTTCTTGATGTTTGGGTTCTGGATGAAGACATCTATCTCTATTGGCATGTTTAGCCCTTTTATATGCCGAATTGATGGATCTTTTTGGGTACCTGCATATTTTCAGACGCTTCTTAAGGTCTTGTCCTTATTGAATACAGTTTCCTAGATTAGAACAGTTTCTTCTCACTTTTAGAAATTGTCCTATCGGTAGATTTTCACATAGGCCAAGAGGATGGAAGCTATTAAGTTTAAGTAAGGTGTTCTTATCCGTCGGTTTAAGGAACAAGTTAGGCCTGTTTCTGTTTTGTAAATAAGAAGGTCAAGAAAAGGGATTCGTTTTATGTCGTGGGTCATGGTAAAGTTGATATCTTTGTTATGATTGTGCAACCAGACTAAAAAAGAATCTAACTGAGTAGAGTTGCCTTTCCACACCATAAATAAGTCTATGTAACGAAACCATTTACTGATGTTATTCATAAATGGATTGTTAGGATGATATATGGAAGTTGCCTCAAAGTGGTCCATGAAAAGATTAGCTAAATCAGGTGCAAAGGTCGCCCCCCTGCTCGTGCCATGTGTTTGTTTATAAAAATTGACGTCGTATAGAAAAACGTTTTCAGTCAGTGCTATGCGGATGCATTCAAGAATAAAAGATGTAGGGACTTTAGTTAAGGTGTCGGTCCGTTTGTCTAGAAATAATCTCATGACCCTGAGACATTCATCTTGTGGAATGCTCGTGTAGAGTGCAGTTACATCTAACGTGACTAAAAGATCTTCTTGGTCTGTCCGTACTGAATCGAGAATATTGATCATACTGGTGGTATCATTTATGAAAGAGTTCATAGATTTAACAAAAGGTCTCAGGAACCAGTCTGCATACATCGATAAAGGCTCTAAGATGGAATTAAGTTACAATAGCGCTCCTCTCTTCTTTCGTGATGGTGTCTTTGTGATGATTTTTTACACTACGTAAGTTTTTGGTTTCTTCCCTGATTTTATTCTCAAATGCGAGAATGGCTGGGCTGACCATACAGTCCAGTGGAGTGAAGGTCGATGGTGGTTTTAGGCCTGTGGTGCTCGGTTGTTTAGTAGTGGTCGGCGAGTCTTTCAAGAAGTATTTTAAACGGATCAGGCGAAAGAACTTTTGTAATTCAAGTTGGGTGTCAAAAGTCCTTTGGTTTTGTGACTGGAACAAAACTGAGTCCGTTTTTATGAACTTTAGTTTCTGACTCAGTCAGATGGTGAGATGACAAATTGAAAACCAGTATCACCAATTCTGCGGAGTGCCCCCGCCAATTGCAGGTCTGCATCCTCGGAGGCCCTTGTTGCCAGTTGCGTGACCTCCTGCACCTCCCGCGAAAATATTGGGGTTGGTTGTTGGGGTTAGTGCGATTAGATGTACCGGCATTGTCAGAGTCACTGCTGGTGGTGGTATTCGAAGTGTTGGAGAAACTAACATATTTGTTTCTTAGGCGATTTCTGTTTCTATTTTGAGATAGTTTGTTTTGATCATCGTAGAATGATTCCACTAGATATGGATAGGTTTCTTTGTAGTTTTCTGCATTTTTTTTTATATTTTCCTATTTTTTTAATCCTTTTCTTGATCTTCTTAGTTACAAAACAGAAACAGGCCTCTTACAAAATAACTTGTTCCATAAACCGACAGATAAGAACACCTTACTTAAACTTAATAGCTTCCATCCTCTTGGCCTATGTGAAAATCTACCGATAGGACAATTTCTAAGAGTGAGAAGAAACTGTTCTAATCTAGGAAACAATATTTAGGAAGGACAAGACCTTAAGAAGCGTCTGAAAATATGCAGGTACCCAAAAAGATCCATCAATTCGGCATATAAAAGGGCTAAACATGCCAATAGAGATAGATGTCTTCATCCAGAACCCAAACATCAAGAAGAAAGAATCGCATGCGTCAGAACCTTTAGCCCCATCAGTAATGGACTACGTAAAAGTATAAAAAGACACTGGCATATGCTGTCCACCTCCGAATTCTCTCCAGCGCAACCTAGGTTCGCTTTTAAGCACCAAAAAAACTTTCAAGATATTCTAGTCCACACGTATCCGCAAACCTCGGCTCCATCTACTCGGACTACCCTATGGCACCTTCCTCCGGTCACTGGCCACTTTAAATGTGGCCATTGCTCAGTGTGCTCTCTGACGAATAATCTGAAATCGGTCGACCTGAATGGTAAAAAATGGGAGCTTCGCCACTTTTCAAACTGTGCCTCAGATTGGGTTACCTATGGCATCCGCTGTCCTTGCGACCTACTACACATAGGTAAAACCAGCAGACCTCTAAGACAGTGAATTTGCGAACATAGGTCTTGTCTAAAAAACAAAAACAGACAAGAAACCTTTAGTGACCCACTAAGAAACAAAGAACCACAAATACAACGACATACAATGGTTCGTTATCCAAAAAATCTTTCCCAATGCAAGAGGAGGCAATACACCCTGAATACGGTCAAACAAGGCCTTAATTCTTCAGTGGAATGGAATAGCCTCTTGGGATAACTTCAACCTCCCCCCTGCGCCTTATTTCTGCCTTGATTTGTGGCACTTTTTAGCTTTCTATTGCCTTTAAACGAACTGTGTGTATTCTTTGTGATATATCACTTTATTCCTCTGGTCCTTGTAGGACCCTTATGACTCGCCACCATCACTGTTGTATCTGTTAAAATCATTACTCTCCTCCACAAATTTATCATCGATCTAGTCTTCACTATAACTTGAGTCCATTTGTGTGAGCACAACTGTTATACTATGGATCTGTCATAATGGTTCAACAATCAGCTCTCTTTGCCATCTTACAAAGGCCCGTCTTTTCATCACGGGCTGTGTTCATCGCTGTTGAACCCATGTAATTCTGTGGTTCCGATGCATTCACACCAATGCGTGTACTCGGCTCCTTTAAATTACGAGCTTCCTTGACGGCATCATGTTACTCTGATGCTCATCATTTTCAATCGCCTTCTTCCATAAATAAACATGACTTTAAGTCGGACGCGACTTTCTCTTACACCATAGCTGGGACCAGAAGGTGTACACTATCCGTAACAAGTAAGTGCTCTCTGTGTGAGGTTGCCCTTTTCCCGTTGTTCGTGTTTAGCATTGCCGTGCATAATATCACGGTCGGCACTAACGTGCGGCTTCTGTCTTGTTTCACCACTGTACAGCTCGCGTCGTGACCTGGCGTCTAGCCGGCATTCGACTCTGGGGTCACCCAGATCAGACTTCGGCGCTGCCGCATTAACTCGTTCACATCCGGCAGCCACTTGGAGTAAACGTATTTCATACCCGGCTTTGCGGATGCAGCCTTGTTCTGCGGCATTAGTAAGTGCTTGATGTTGCTCGTTGAGCATATTTATACAATTAAGCTATGCTATTACGGTAGCGTTATCGCTGTACATTGTGTTTTGCAGTAAGAACGTTTGGCTACTCGCATGCGCTAGCTGATTCAGCTACCTGACAGCACAGAGTCCTAAACCCTACCCTATAAAACGACAGACTCTAACTCTGTAGTAAGTTGTAACTGAACATGAGTTATCACCAGTATAGACCTAATGCCATCTATACCTATGCATCATCGTTTGGCTTTTTCCTTTCTGTGTCTCATAGAAACTTTACAGGGACCTCGGAATTTAAGCAACAAGCATCGAGCCGACCATTACCTTTCATTTATATGACGTTGTGAATGGTGCCTCTGACTCCATTCTCTTGAAGTAAGTTTTTCCAGCCCAGTAAAGCATGGACACCTAGCGACTGTAGCATATGTTTACAATCAAATTTTTTCGACATGTTTGCTAGAATATACACCTGTTCTTTATCAGTGATGGGTTTGGTTTAGATACCACCATGTGTTTGGACATTGTTAAATATTAGGCCCTACCTTGGATGCTAAGATATCCAGCCTTCTATGTGTTTATGTTCTTTCTTAAATGAAACAATCTTGTGATGTCGGACCAGTGGTGATACACCAACAGTGCACCCCTGGTCCCTTTCTCTTTGTTGTAGATACGCATAGCAGCACATCTGAGCCCAAAATGAACTAAATAAAGATATCTAACATTTAACAATTACATTGTAGGACCAGACGTCCCGTGCCACCTTCACAGGGGTACCCCTAAAGCAATCACAAATATAGAGGCAGCCACGTCAGCCTCTGTTCTGTCTCACCTAGCCTGGAAAAAGAAGTAAGAGATTGGGGTGGTTTTACACTTGTTCTTTTAAACTTTGAACTGTTGCTCCGTTTTTGAATTTGTCATGTTTTCTTCTGAAGTGTTGTTTGTTCGCACATATGTTATTATACACGTATGATACACAACATGCAGATCTCTCTGAATGAAGATCCTCTGTTCCTTAAGTAGCAAATGCCCTTTTCCTCCAACCCTTCACTCTTTGAAAGACAGCCAATTCCTTTGGGGTGTCCTAAACAAAGTGGTATACATACCTGATTTGTCTTAAGCTCATGAATTGGAGGTAACTTTAGAAACACACAAGATCCCGGTTAGCAACTACTTGTTTTTATTATTATAGATCAGTGACGCTGATGCAGCATCACAACACAGGGTTAATCATTTACCTGAAGTCTCTCCAGAAGAAATTCTTAGTCCTGAAGATGGCCGCAATACCAACCTTTGAAAAGACACCAGAGATAGTGTCTAATGTATTTCATGGCCGAAACATGTCGACTATCTCCGTGAAAGACTACTAACCCCAGTAGCCATATGAACTAACCTCATATAGCACATTTCATTTAGTGACCTAAATCCCTGTTTTTCTCTGATTTCTGTAAATTGTGTTCACAGTTCTATGTTTTTGATTTTATTCTAAATGTTTGTACTCGTTTAACCTCATTTGATAACTGTTCCATTTTACATTTTATATGAATACTATTAAAATAGCTCAATTTTGTTATAATACAAGTGTTGTTAATGGTGTTAGTATAAGTGTTTTTCATGTTGAGTATATGTTGAACATGCTGTAAAAACCACTCACTTCTCAAATTACCAGGTCTGTGTAGAGAGGGGAATCATTTCTTTCCTTCCTTTTTTGATCACATGTTCACTCCTCCTTTAGATTTGATCCCCCAATAACAACACACTCTGGGAGTTTACCTTTTGTGATACACATCACTACTGAGGCCACCCAAATCCACATGTCAACAGAGAAGAGATGAACACAGGCGACCACGCCCTTCCACACATCAGTAGGTGGACCAAAGCTTTGTTAAGTACTGAAATAGACTACTCAACAGTACTCATGGTCAGGAAACTTAAAATAATGTATTCAAATCAAGCAAGAACACATATCATACATTTAAATTATAAACTAAACAATCAGTAATGCATCACCAGCCACTGGAGACGGCTGTACTAAAAAGCCTATTTCATGGGCATGAGGGTCAGTGTACATATGCCGTGTCTAGGTGGAGTTAGTAACAGTGTGACAAACGTTTCACTATAAATGTCGACACATTGTGTTTCTGGCTAAAGAGGGAAGACTGTGTGTTGCATCAGTCAAAGGTATAATGCGTCCCTCCAAGCCTTCCTCAGGACACCCAGCTCAAGTCGATATAAAGATATAGTTCCCCAGTTATGGAGAACCACGCCAGATAAACACTTCAAACAAAAGATATAGTAGGATTTAAAAAACTGACCATGGGAGGTTCCATTGCATGTAAACCCTATATACAAAACTGTCCACCCACCTTTCATTGCTTCTGCGTGTCTTGGGACACTCGCTTATAAACACATCATAAATGTTTGTGTATTCAGTGCTTTGTTACTAGGAACAAAGAAAAAGGGAGGGGGGAACGGGTTATCCTCATGTGAACATTAATCACACTCTAGCTTAATGTAGCTACCAAGGAAAAATCTTATGATATTTTAGGCTGGCACTCAATCTAATGGCACTCCAAGTGAGTGAACTTATCACTATCGTCTCATGGCAAAGACCTTTTTTTACGTGAATATCTTCCCTTCTTATCACCCTCCCCTCTCGATTGAAACACTTGTGTATAGGCGCGTTAAATGCCATATCATATCCCTCTCTTGAAGACCGGTGTAACCCCTGTGTGGGGTAAAAATAAAAAGAATTGGCTCCCCGGTACGAGAGACACGCCGGGGATCTGGAAAAGGAAAAGGGGGAAAAAAAAAGAGTGAAATGTCCTTGCGCGTCGTCATGCAAGGATCCATTTACTCTAAGGAGAGAGAAATAAGACAGTTGCCAGCGTGAGAGAGGGTTGACAGGCACTCCGCTCTGCACCAACACCGCTGCTGTGTGAGCCAGGAAAGCGCTCCCGTGAAAGGTAGGGGAGCACTATGAGCACTGCCACCCCACTTAGGTGGCCAGCCATCTATCACCACAGGGCCAGGGCACCTTTAATTACAGCTCCCCATAGTAGGGGAGCACTCAAGTCCTCCTGGGCAAAGTTTAAATGAAGGGGCCACTTCCCCTGGACAGGTGGCCCACTTGGACTCCTTGGGCCTCACCTGACAGACGTGGCCCAAGCTGAGTAGTGTTGTAAGGGGCTTCCCACAGTGCCTCTGGGTGCTGGGCTGCATCTGACAAACGCGGCCCAGCCAATTTAAAGACTTTGGGGCCCCACACACTTTTTATGCTGCTGCTGCCTGTTGTCTGCCACAAGAAGCGTCATCAGCTTTTTGGCCTGATCCGTGTGGTGGGATAAGTGTTGCCTGCTAGAGCCTTACTTAAATGATTCATTTTTTGTTGCGTGTCCTCCTTGGCGCCACTGTGCCTGCGTTTCCCTCTCCCCCTCCCCTTGTTGCTTCCTGTCCATTCCCCCTCCAACCTCCCGCCTGCTGACTCCCATTGGTGAAAGGGCCCTACTCCGCGTGTGTACCTTGACCACAAATGAGCTCTCTTCATTTCAGTCCAATCCTCATGGTGGGGTAAGTGTTGCCTGCTAGAGTCAGTGGGCTCATACTTTGAAAAACAACTCCTGCAATCAGGTTTGCACCACAGCGCTTGTGCAGGGCTCAAGCCTTACTTAAATAACAATGTTTTGCCACGTTCCCTCCTTGGCCCACTGTGCCTGTGTTTGCCTCTCCCCTCCCCTTGTTGCTTCCTGTCCCTTCCCCCCCCTCCTCCTTCCCTCCCGCCCTCCACCTCCCATTGGTGAACTGGGTCCTAATTAGGTAGCCTTCCAGATAGCCCCTGCCTGGCAGCCCCTTGGAAAACGATCCTGAGGCTAAGTACAGTGACAGCAATCGGCTCCAGTGGTGTATGCCGGTCTCCGCCATGGTAGCATGGAGCCTGCAGGCGTCACCCCGTTGCAACCTATGAGGCATGTGGCCAGGCTGTTGCTTTACTCACTGCACCCTTTCTAACTGTCCTACACACCCGTCTCACTCCTGTCATATACATATCCTCACTGAAGTATCTTATCACCGGTTGATTAGCCCTACCTAAACTCTCCCAGGACAGTACCATCGCTGCATTGCTGCTGTGTTGCCAACTAGCCTCTCCCCGCCAGCCCTCTGGGTTGCAACCCCACTCGGGTTCATGTACCACTGTGCTTCACCTGTCTATTCCTCTGTGTGCTTCCTAGTGTCTGACCCTTGAAAGTCCCTTCTGCGCATCCTGTGTCGTGCGTCTTACCCTCCCTCTTCCATCCTCCTCCCCTGCTGTCCTCCTAGCACCCTCTATGGTGTTCTCCATCTCTCCTATCTTTACTAACTGCTACTCTATCTCCTATCCTATCCCTCTCACTAAATCTGGGAGGAAGAAGTTCAAGAGGGACATCTTGGTCTCCAACCCAGGCCTCCCCATCACTGATACCTACACCAGTGCTTCCTCCAGACAGACTCTCACCGACATCCTCTTTGTCGTTCCTTCTCCAGACCTATGGACCCCCATATGGTCTCTGTTCTCTCTCCATTTTCCTCCTCGCCCATTAATGGTGGAACTAGGTGGGAAGTCCTCCTGGCCTCCTTCCACTTTTCCAAGACCATCATTAATGTCTATCTGAATGGCACTGTCTTGGTCCAGGGCCCTCAGCCCAATCTCCTCCTTTTTGATAGGCATTTCTGGCATCTCATCAACTTCCTGCCTTCTCCTACTACTTTTTCGGCCACTGCTCTGGCACACTCCTCTTCCTCCTCTGCCCACCCCACGCCCACCTACCACCTCGACAGGGTATACCTCAAGCCTGTACCCCTCCCAGGAAGTCTTTCAAATGTGGCAACCTGCTCAACTTCGCTACTCTTGAGTCTCGTTCTGCAGTAAAACACTCCTCTGACATCTGTCACTTTCTTGAAGAACTGGACCTGGATGTCCTTGCTCCCACCCAGACATGGTTCATGGCCCGTTCTGTCACAAGTTTGGACACTCTCCTTCCTGAGGGCTACAAGATCCTCTCCGAACCCTGAACCAAACGTCCTGGAGGTGGAGTAACCTTGATCTTTCCGGAGTGGGTGCCTGTCTCTGCCTTACCTACGCAAGCCTACTCCTCCTTTGAATGCCTGGTCAGCAGGCTCCCTTTCTCTCCTGGCCTCTCTCTAACTGTGGCCACCATCTACAGGCCACCTGGCCAGGCTGCCCTCTTCCTCTCTGAATGGGCTGACCCTCCTTGCCACTACCTCTCAACTTCTCCTTCGTGGAGACCCAAACATCCATCTGTATGCTTCCAATCCCTCCTCAGAGTTCTTCCGCAATCTCTGCAACACTCTCTCTTATTCTACCCTCTGGTCCGACACACTCTGCTGGGCACACCTTGGATGTCAGAATCTCCTAGGACATCCAGCTCTCTATCCCTCTCACCACTCATCTCTCTTGGACTGACCACTTCCTGCTCTCCTCCCAACTGATACTCTCTGTCCCCCAAGTGAAGCCTCCGCCAGCACTGCCACCACGCTTCTTGGTCATCTGGCCCATGAAGCGTGTGTCAGTGGAGGCCTTTGCCGCTACTTTCTCTCCTCTTCCTTCGGCTGACTCACTCTGACACAGCCCTTTCCAACCTGCATCTTTCAATCACAAACACTCTCGATGTCCTTACCCGGGTCATGCGAATCCGCCTGAAGCCTACCTCCAAGTGCAACTCTTGGTATGACTCTGACCTCGCCACCCTAAAACGCAAGACATTTGATAGTATTGATCGAAGCATGCTATGGCAGAAATTGGAGTCAAAAGGATCTCCAACTGACCTGCTAAAAGCTATAAAAGAGCTTTATTCAAGAACATCAATTCAAGTAAAACTTGACCAACGAGGGACTATTTCCAACAAAATAGTGACAAAAAAGGGCCTAAAGCAGGGATGCCCTTTGGTAGCCACTGTTTTGTTTCTATATAGAGGACCAACAGTCGATCCCTGAAAATAAAAGCTCCTTTCCACTGAAGATAAATGGAAATGAAGTCAGCAGACTCCTCTATACAGATGATCTAATTTTATTAGACCAAACAAAGATTGCCCTGCAGAGGTCCTTAAATAAATTAGAAAAATAAGTACATAATAAACATCTGAAAATAAATGCCATGAAATCGGATATGATGGTGCTGGGTGATATGAGACGGAACACAAAGAAAAAAGAAATTTGGCATTTAAATGGAAACAAACTAGAACCAGTAAATGAATTAAAATACCTGGGAGTACAGCCAAGCACGTCAAAGAGCGAGAAAGTCTGGTTCAACGCCTCAAGAACGAAAGTAAAACGAATCACTGCACAAGGGAAAGCGATAGATTGGTAGTATGGGAAATTCTCTTTACAGCCAATCATTGGGCCTCATTACGAGGCTGGCGGTAAGGCAACAACAGCGCTGGTATCGCTACCGGCACTGTTGCTACCGTACCGCCATACTAGGAGTTCTGATCGCAGGTGCCCTTGGAGCCACCGGGTCTGACCTGGAGGCCGTACCGGCACACGCAAGCAGAACAGGATGGTAGTATTCTGGCTAATCTTGGAACGACCATAGATGCTTTAGCCACAAATCCCATGAATGTAAAAAAGACACTTTGGGCAGAGGATTGGAGCAAATATCAAGAAGCGAGAACAAATTCTCAGACTCACACCCTTTTGAAATCTAACTGGGGAGTAATGAATGTACTTCCTGGTTACCTGGTAAACTTTCCCAATCTGAAACAAATAGATCTGTTATTAAGACTCAGACTAAATGTACTGCACAACAAAACCACATTGCAAAGATATGGAAGATGCCAAGACGAACTGGGCTGTTGCCTTTGCAACAGTGATGATGAAACTCTTAAATATCTAACCTTATTCTGCCGGGAAACATTAGACCTGAGAGATGCTCATTTGTGAGACCAAATTATAGACTAATACGGTCTAGAACTAAAAAGTGGTAGGAACTTATCTACAAATGCAGAAACCAAAGATTGAAATTTGCCACAGTAACATGTTTTGAGGGAACTCTACAGTCGAGTGGCAACAGGCTGACTGAAATTAAAAATGGAAATGTCAAGGGAAATGTGGCGATAGCCTAACTTGAACTGATAATGGAAACAACAAGTAAATTGTGGAGCAAAGAGATGTGATTAATTATATTTTTAAAGTAAATGTAAAGTAGTGAAAAGTTTGTATCAAACTGAGTACACTAATAAAAAATAATAATTAGTCGCCTGGTGCAAGGGCCCTTAGCAGGGACGTATGATCCCTTAAAGGGGAGCACACCAAAGGGAGGAGTCGTTCTGAGACAAGCATGTGGGGCTTAGGGGGAAGGGGTGCTCATCTTTCCCCCCCGCAGGATCATCACCAGGCAGTGGGTCTTGTGGGGCAGGGGGGAGGGGTGCTTACCTTCCCCCTGGCAGGATCATCCCCATGCATGTGGGTCTTGTGGGGCTGGTGCTTACCTTTCCCCCTCGTAGGATCATCCCCAGGCATGTGGGTCTTGTGGGGCAGGGGGGAGGGGGTGGTGCTTACCTTTCCCCCTCGTAGGATCATCCCCAGGCATGTGGGTCTTGTGGGGCAGGGGTGCTTTCCTTTCCCCCTTGCAGGATCATCCCCAGGCATGTGGGTCTTGTGGGGCAGGGGTGCTTACCTTCCCTCTCACAGGATCAACCCCAGGCATGTGGGTCTTGTGGGGCAGGGGTGATTCCTTTCCCCCCCTCGCAGGATCATCCCCAGGCATGTGGGTCTTGTGGGGCAGGGGTGCTTACCTTCCCTCTCGCAGGATCATCCCCAGGCATGTGGGTCTTGTGAGGCAGGGGTGCTTACCTTTCCCCCTGGCAGGATCATCCCCAGGCATGTGGGTCTTCTGGGGCAGGGGTGATTACTTCCCCGCCCTCGCAGGATCATCCCCAGGCATGTGGGTCTTGTGGGGCAGGGGTGCTTACCTTCCCTCTCGCAGTATCATCCCCAGGCATGTGGGTCTTGTGAGGCAGGGGTGATTACTTTCCCCCCTCGCAGGATCATCCCCAGGCATGTGGGTCTTGTAGGGCAGGGGTGATTACTTCCCCCCGCGCAGGATCATCCCCAGGCATGTGGGTCTTGTGGGGCAGGGGTGATTACTTCCCCGCCCTCGCAGGATCATCCCCAGGCATGTGGGTCTTGTGGGGCAGGGGTGATTACTTTCCCCCCCTCGCAGGATCATCCCCAGGCATGTGGGTCTTGTGGGGCAGGGGTGATTACTTCCCCCCCCTCGCAGGATCATCCCCAGGCATGTGGGTCTTGTGGGGCAGGGGTGATTACTTCCCCCCCTCGCAGGATCATCCCCAGGCATGTGGGTCTTGTGGGGCAGGGGTGATTACTTTCCCCCCTCGCAGGATCATCCCCAGGCATGTGGGTCTTGTGGGGCAGGGGTGCTTACCTTCCCTCTCGCAGGATCATACCCAGGCATGTGGGTCTTGTGAGGCAGGGGTGCTTACCTTTCCCCCTGGCAGGATCATCCCCAGGCATGTGGGTCTTGTGGGGCAGGGGTGATTACTTTCCCCCCCTCGCAGGATCATCCCCAGGCATGTGGGTCTTGTGGGGCAGGGGTGATTACTTTCCCCCCCTCGCAGGATCATCCCCAGGCATGTGGGTCTTCTGGGGCAGGGGTGATTACTTCCCCGCCCTCGCAGGATCATCCCCAGGCATGTGGGTCTTGTAGGGCAGGGGTGATTACTTCCCCCCCCTCGCAGGATCATCCCCAGGCATGTGGGTCTTGTGGGGCAGGGGTGATTACTTCCCCCCTCGCAGGATCATCCCCAGGCATGTGGGTCTTGTGGGGCAGGGGTGATTACTTTCCCCCCCTCGCAGGATCATCCCCAGGCATGTGGGTCTTGTGGGGCAGGGGTGATTACTTCCCCCCCTCGCAGGATCATCCCCAGGCATGTGGGTCTTGTGGGGCAGGGGTGCTTACCTTTCCCCCTGGCAGGATCATCCCCAGGCATGTGGGTCTTGTGGGGCAGGGGTGCTTACCTTTCCCCCTGGCAGGATCATCCCCAGGCATGTGGGTCTTGTGGGGCAGGGGTGCTTACCTTTCCCCCTGGCAGGATCATCCCCAGGCATGTGGGTCTTCTGGGGCAGGGGTGATTACTTCCCCGCCCTCGCAGGATCATCCCCAGGCATGTGGGTCTTGTGGGGCAGGGGTGATTACTTCCCCCCCTCGCAGGATCATCCCCAGGCATGTGGGTCTTGTGGGGCAGGGGTGATTACTTTCCCCCCCTCGCAGGATCATCCCCAGGCATGTGGGTCTTGTGGGGCAGGGGTGCTTACCTTTCCCCCTGGCAGGATCATCCCCAGGCATGTGGGTCTTGTGGGGCAGGGGTGCTTACCTTTCCCCCTGGCAGGATCATCCCCAGGCATGTGGGTTTTGTGGCGAGGGGTGATTACTTCCCCCCCTCGCAGGATCAACCCCAGGCATGTGGGTCTTGTGGGGCAGGGGTGCTTACCTTTCCCCCTGGCAGGATCATCCCCAGGCATGTGGGTCTTCTGGGGCAGGGGTGATTACTTCCCCGCCCTCGCAGGATCATCCCCAGGCATGTGGGTCTTGTGGGGCAGGGGGGATTACTTCCCCCCCTCGCAGGATCATCCCCAGGCATGTGGGTCTTGTGGGGCAGGGGTGATTACTTTCCCCCCCTCGCAGGATCATCCCCAGGCATGTGGGTCTTGTGGGGCAGGGGTGCTTACCTTTCCCCCTGGCAGGATCATCCCCAGGCATGTGGGTCTTGTGGGGCAGGGGTGCTTACCTTTCCCCCTGGCAGGATCATCCCCAGGCATGTGGGTCTTCTGGGGCAGGGGTGATTACTTCCCCGCCCTCGCAGGATCATCCCCAGGCATGTGGGTCTTGTGGGGCAGGGGTGATTACTTCCCCCCCTCGCAGGATCATCCCCAGGCATGTGGGTCTTGTGGGGCAGGGGTGATTACTTTCCCCCCTCGCAGGATCATCCCCAGGCATGTGGGTCTTGTGGGGCAGGGGTGCTTACCTTTCCCCCTGGCAGGATCATCCCCAGGCATGTGGGTCTTGTGGGGCAGGGGTGCTTACCTTTCCCCCTGGCAGGATCATCCCCAGGCATGTGGGTCTTGTGGGGCAGGGGTGCTTACCTTTCCCCCTGGCAGGATCATCCCCAGGCATGTGGGTCTTGTGGGGCAGGGGTGCTTACCTTTCCCCCTGGCAGGATCATCCCCAGGCATGTGGGTCTTCTGGGGCAGGGGTGATTACTTCCCCGCCCTCGCAGGATCATCCCCAGGCATGTGGGTCTTGTAGGGCAGGGGTGATTACTTCCCCCCCCTCGCAGGATCATCCCCAGGCATGTGGGTCTTGTGGGGCAGGGGTGATTACTTCCCCCCCTCGCAGGATCATCCCCAGGCATGTGGGTCTTGTGGGGCAGGGGTGATTACTTCCCCCCCTCGCAGGATCATCCCCAGGCATGTGGGTCTTGTGGGGCAGGGGTGCTTACCTTTCCCCCTGGCAGGATCATCCCCAGGCATGTGGGGCGGGGGATGGGGGATGGGGGAGAGGGGGTTCTTACCTTCCCTCTCAATTGATCATCCCCACTGGGGTGCCCAGTGCGCATGCGCGCGAGCCTCTTCCTGGCGCGTGTAGACACGGCAAGTGGTAGATAAGCGGCTGGGACGCTTCCGGGTACAATCTTCTACTAAGCATGCGCCAGGAGGCGGCGTCTGAGCAGGGAGCGCGCTCCGATGGACACCTAGTGACATGGCTGCAGAGAGATGTTGCGCATGCGTATTCATATAGTGCTTGTCACCCGAGCGTGGCGAGCATGTCTGTTCGCCCACTGCGCGTGCGCCGGAGAGCAGTAAACCTCTCCTGCGCATGCCCAGAGAGTATCACAGAACCCGGAAGTGCGCCGGTGGAGACCCCGGCCCGTGCGGCAGCCCTCCCTGGAACACTGCGTTACTAGCAGGAGCCCTGAGGGTCAGTGTGGGCTGCATATAGCGCGGGGCCCCGTGCCTGCTCCACCTCTGCCCAGCCACGCCCCGGACACCCAACATCACCATGAAAACCAGAAAAGAGCTCTTCCCCGAGGAGCCGGAGGAGGTGGGTGCTGTTGCCAGGGCCTGCTCCAGGGGGTGCTGCTGCCAGGGCCTGCTCCCAGCGGGTGCTGCCAGGGCCTGCCCCAGGGGGTGCTGCCAGGGCACGCAGTGGCTTCACCTGCCTGCCCTCCAGGGGGTACTGCCAGGGCCTGCTCCAGGAGTTGCTGCCAGGGCACGCAGTGGCTTCACCTGCCCGCCCTCCATGGGGTGCTGCCAGGGCCTCCAGGGGGTGCTGCCAGGGAACGCAGCGGCTTCACCTGCCCGCCCTCCAGGGGGTACTGCTAGGGCACGCAGTGGCTTCACCTGCCCGCCCTCCATGGGGTACTGCTAGGGCACGCAGTGGCTTCACCTGCCCGCCCTCCATGGGGTGCTGCCAGGGCCTGGTCCATGGGGTGCTGCCAGGGCCTGCTCCAGAGGGTGCTGCCAGGGCACGCAGTGGCTTCACCTGCCCGCCCTCCAGCGGGTACTGCCAGGGTCTGCTCCAGGGGGTACTGCCAGGGCCTGCTCCAGGGGGTGCTGCCAGGGCATGCAGTGGCTTCACCTGCCTGTCCTCCAGCGGGTACTGCCAGGGCCTGCTCCAGAGGGTGCTGCCAGAGCACGCAGTGGCTTCACCTGCCTGCCCTCCAGCGGGTGCTGCCAGGGCCTGCTTCAGCGGGTGCTGCCAGGGCCTGCTCCAGGGGGTGCTGCCAGGGCATGCAGCGGCTTCACCTGCCCGCCCTCCAGCGCGTACTGCCAGGGTCTGCTCCAGGGGGCGCTGCCAGGGCACGCAGCGGCTTCACCTGCCTGCCCTCCAGCGGGTACTGCTAGGGCCTGCTCCAGGGGGTGCTGCCAGGGCACGCAGTGGCTTCACCTGCCCGCCCTCCATGGGGTGCTGCCAGGGCCTGGTCCATGGGGTGCTGCCAGGGCCTGCTCCAGAGGGTGCTGCCAGGGCACGCAGTGGCTTCACCTGCCCGCCCTCCAGCGGGTACTGCCAGGGTCTGCTCCAGGGGGTACTGCCAGGGCCTGCTCCAGGGGGTGCTGCCAGGGCATGCAGTGGCTTCACCTGCCTGTCCTCCAGCGGGTACTGCCAGGGCCTGCTCCAGAGGGTGCTGCCAGAGCACGCAGTGGCTTCACCTGCCTGCCCTCCAGCGGGTGCTGCCAGGGCCTGCTTCAGCGGGTGCTGCCAGGGCCTGCTCCAGGGGGTGCTGCCAGGGCATGCAGCGGCTTCACCTGCCCGCCCTCCAGCGCGTACTGCCAGGGTCTGCTCCAGGGGGCGCTGCCAGGGCACGCAGTGGCTTCACCTGCCCGCCTCCAGCAGGTACTGCCAGGGCCTGCTCCAGGGGGTGCTGCCAGGGCACGCAGTGGCTTCACCTGCCCACCCTCCAGCGGGTGCTGCCAGGGCCTGCTCCAGAGGGCGCTGCCAGGGCCTGCTCCAGGGGGTGCTGCCAGGGTACGTAGTGGCTTCACCTGCCCGCCCTCCAGCGGGTACTGCCAGGGCCTGCTCCAGGGGGTGCTGCCAGGGCCTGCTCCAGCGGGTACTGCCAGGGCCTGCTCCAGCGGGTACTGCCAGGGCCTGCTCCAGCGGGTGCTGCCAGGGCATGCAGCGGCTTCACCTGCCCGCCCTCCAGGGGGTGCTGCCAGGGCCTGCTCCAGGGGGTGCTGCCAGGGCACGCAGTGGATTCACCTGCCTGCCCTCCAGCGGGTACTGCCAGGGCCTGCTCCAGGGCCTGCTGCCAGGGCACGCAGTGGCTTCACCTGCCCGCCCTCCATGGGGTGCTGCCAGGGCCTGGTCCATGGGGTGCTGCCAGGGCCTGCTCCAGAGGGTGCTGCCAGGGCACGCAGTGGCTTCACCTGCCCGCCCTCCAGCGGGTACTGCCAGGGTCTGCTCCAGGGGGTACTGCCAGGGCCTGCTCCAGGGGGTGCTGCCAGGGCACGCAGTGGCTTCACCTGCCTGTCCTCCAGCGGGTACTGCCAGGGCCTGCTCCAGAGGGTGCTGCCAGAGCACGCAGTGGCTTCACCTGCCTGCCCTCCAGCGGGTGCTGCCAGGGCCTGCTTCAGCGGGTGCTGCCAGGGCCTGCTCCAGGGGGTGCTGCCAGGGCATGCAGCGGCTTCACCTGCCCGCCCTCCAGCGCGTACTGCCAGGGTCTGCTCCAGGGGGCGCTGCCAGGGCACGCAGTGGCTTCACCTGCCCGCCTCCAGCAGGTACTGCCAGGGCCTGCTCCAGGGGGTGCTGCCAGGGCACGCAGTGGCTTCACCTGCCCACCCTCCAGCGGGTGCTGCCAGGGCCTGCTCCAGAGGGCGCTGCCAGGGCCTGCTCCAGGGGGTGCTGCCAGGGTACGTAGTGGCTTCACCTGCCCGCCCTCCAGCGGGTACTGCCAGGGCCTGCTCCAGGGGGTGCTGCCAGGGCCTGCTCCAGCGGGTACTGCCAGGGCCTGCTCCAGCGGGTGCTGCCAGGGCATGCAGCGGCTTCACCTGCCCGCCCTCCAGGGGGTGCTGCCAGGGCCTGCTCCAGGGGGTGCTGCCAGGGCACGCAGTGGCTTCACCTGCCTGCCCTCCAGCGGGTACTGCCAGGGCCTGCTCCAGGGCCTGCTGCCAGGGCACGCAGTGGCTTCACCTGCCCGCCCTCCAGGGCTTACTGCCAGGGCCTGCTCCAGGGGGTGCTGCCAGGGCACGCAGTGGCTTTACCTGCCCGCCCTCCAGTGGGTACTGCCTGGGCCTGCTCCAGGGGGTGCTGCCAGGGCACGCAGTGGCTTCACCTGCCCGCCCTCCAGCGGGTGCTGCCAGGGCCTGCTCCAGAGGGTGCTGCCAGGGCCTCCAGGGGTGCTGCCAGGGCATGCAGTGGCTTCACCTGCCTGTCCTCCAGCGGGTGCTGCCAGGGCCTGCTCCAGAGGGTGCTGCCAGGGCCTCCAGGGGGTGCTGCCAGGGCACGCAGTGGCTTCACCTGCCCGCCCTCCAGCGGGTACTGCCAGGGCCTGCTCCAGGAGGTGCTGCCAGGGCCTGCTCCAGGGGGTGCTGCCAGGGCATGCAGTGGCTTCACCTGCCCGCCCTCCAGCGGGTACTGCCAGGGTCTGCTCCAGGGGGCGCTGCCAGGGCACGCAGTGGCTTCACCTGCCCGCCCTCCAGCGGGTACTGCCAGGGCCTGCTCCATGGGGTGCTTCCAGGGCACGCAGTGGCTTCACCTGCCCGCCCTCCAGAGGGTGCTGCCAGGGCCTGCTCCAGAGGGTGCTGCCAGGGCCTGCTCCAGGGGGTGCTGCCAGGGCACGCAGTGGCTTCACCTGCCCGCCCTCCAGGGGGTGCTGCCAGGGCCTGCTCCAGGGGGTGCTGCCAGGGCACGCAGTGGCTTCACCTGCCCGCCCTCCAGCGGGTACTGCCAGGGTCTGCTCCAGGGGGCGCTGCCAGGGCCTGCTCCAGGGGGTGCTGCCAGGGCACGCAGTGGCTTCACCTGCCCGCCCTCCAGCGGGTGCTGCCAGGGCCTGCCCCAGGGGGTGCTGCCAGGGCACGAGTGGCTTCACCTGCCTGCCCTCCAGGGGGTACTGCCAGGGCCTGCTCCAGGGGGTGCTGCCAGGGTACGCAGTGGCTTCACCTGCCTGCCCTCCAGGGGGTGCTGCCAGGGCCTGCTCCAGGGGGTGCTGCCAGGGCACGCAGTGGCTTCACCTGCCTGCCCTCCAGGGGGTGCTGCCAGGGCCTGCTCCAGGGGGTGCTGCCAGGGCACGCAGTGGCTTCACCTGCCCGCCCTGCAGGGGGTGCTGCCAGGGCCTGCTCCAGGGGGTGCTGCCAGGGCCTGCTCCAGAGGGTGCTGCCAGGGCCTGCTCCAGGGGGTGCTGCCAGGGCACGCAGTGGCTTCACCTGCCCGCCCTCCAGGGGGTGCTGCCAGGGCCTGCTCGAGGGGGTGCTGCCAGGGCCTGCTCGAGGGGGTGCTGCCAGGGCACGCAGCGGCTTCACCTGCCCGCCCTCCAACCTTTCATTATCTCCCCCCCCTTCCTTGCACCCCAGGGTGGAGCTGCTTCTTGCACTGCTCCATGTGACCTCCCCACTAAATGCTTGAAGCCCAAAGCCAAGTGTAACTCCTGGTATGACTCTGAACTAGCCACCCTTAAATCTAAGTGCAGCGTACTTCAGGTTCATGCTCTAACAAACTGGCCGGTTGCCTGCTCCAGTGGCAATACTGACTCTGTCCTCACCAAGAAGAGAGCCCACATCCAAGCCTGGGTCTCTGCAGCATCAAACAACTCGGCCAAACTTTTTAACATCTGCAAGGAGCTGGCCAATCCTGCTGCAGTCTCTACTCCTGTCGCTTCCCAGGCCCTTTGCACAGCCCTTGCCTCTCACTATATCTAAAAACCCCAGGACATCCTGTCCACCCTCCACCCCCTCCTCCACTTTCCCCTTCTCTTTCTGCTAACTCTGGCACTCCTGCAACCACCGCCTCCCGTCCCGCCACACTCTTTCTCTTCTTTTCCTCTGTTCTCCCCTGACAAGGTTTCTATGAAAGTTTCTTCAAAACAGGTTCACCCCTGTTCTTCCAACACCATCAAGGACCACATTGACTCCCTGGCTCCTGCTCTGGCCGCCTTCTGTAACCCCCCCTTCGCCTCTGGAGCCTTCCCTCCCCTCTGAAACACTCTCTTGTGCACCCTCTTCTCAATAAACCCACAGTCGACGACCCCTCTTTTCCGGCTAACTATCGCACAATCTCCATCACTCCTTTTCTCGGCAAACTCCTGGAAAAGCTGGCCATTTCACAGCTTAATCTTCACACCGATTCTGTTGGTTGTCTCCATGACCATCAGCCTGGTTTCAGATCAGCTAGAAGCACGGAAACTGCTCTCCTGAACATCCGTGAAGGCTCTCCAACCTAACTACCTCAGGGTCAGTCAATTCTCCAAGCAACAAGTTGGTGGTAGATCTTTCTTCTGCTGGGGCCTCCCTCTGGAACAGACTCCCTGCCTCTCTGAAACTTGAAGAGCACCATCTCTGGTTCTGGAAGCACCTCAAGACCTTCCTCTTTGCTTCTGCTTTCTCTCTTCCTCTCCCCCGCTGAGCTCCTGACTGAAACTGAAATTGCACTGGTTAATTGGCTACCATCTGATCTCGGGCCCAGGTCCCCTCCCGCCAGCAACCCTTGCACTCGGGGATCTGTTTCTGTCTCCCTACTGTCCCCTACCAGCACTTGACACTGATGTCTGCACTTACCCTTGCAGTTGCCACCAGCTGGCTGCACTTTTATTTATGTGTTTTATTTATTTTTACTGTTGAACCCATGTACTGCACTGCCTCCTCCCCATTTTCCCTCCCCCATCCCCTGCACTTGCACGATCTCAATGTCACCTGGCCTAGTAAGATCATTGTCTCTGTCTTCCCTCTGTTCCCCCTCCGTTGTCTCGTCACACCTTGAAACACTTCTGTATAGGCGCATTATAAATGCCATATCCTATCATAGCATAACATCCCTTCTGTCCTCATCCTACTCGATCTCTCTTCTGCCTTCGACATGGTCAACCATCCCATCCTGCTCAACCGTCTCTGTGATAACCTGGGTATCAATGATTGGGCTCTGGCCTGGCTGACTTCTTTCCTCTCTAATGGACCCTCCCTGGTCCAATTTGGGTCCTTCCTTCCTCACTCTCTACCTGTGGTGTTCCTCAGGGGTCTAACCTCTCTCCCTGGCTGTTCAACCCACACCTGTCAGCTCTTGCCCACTTCATTGCTGCTCTCTGCCCCAATTTTCAGTGCTGATGACACTCCACTCATTTTCAGGCTTCCTTCTGCCACCTCTACTCTCTCTCTCATCTCAGACTGCCTGTCTACTATCCAGGAGTGGTGTGCCGCCAGTGATCGCTGCCTTAACGCCAGTAAGACAAAGATTCTCCTCATCGGCACACCTCCTTTCCTGTCACTCTCAGGCTGGCCTCCCTTGGCTCTTTTGCTGCCCCCACCTGTGAGGCTAAGAACATCGGGGTCATCTTCGACTCTACGCTTTCCTTTTCCGCTCACATCTCTGACTTCTCAAAGAAGTCTAACCTCCTACTGCACCTCTTCAGATGTATTCTTCCTTTCCTCTCCTTCCCCCAGAAGCTTAATGTCCCTAGAGCCTTAGTTCTCTCTAGGCTTGACTACTGCAACAGCCTCTTTCTAAATCTGCCTGCTTCTACTCTCCACCCTTTGAAACTCGTCCAGAACAGGACTGCGAGACTTGTCCTCTGCCTCAAGCCCTGGGATCATATCTCTCCAGCCCTGAAATCTGTTCAATGGCTCCCAGTGGCTGAAATGATTAAATTCCAGACCCTTTGCATTGTCCAGAAGGTATTCTGGGGCCTGGGTCCAAACTACCTTCAACTCTCCCTCCGTAAATAACTTCCCACTCGTGCTCTTCGCTCCTCCACTTCCAACTCCCCCAGGGTCAGTCGCTTCTCCAAGCAACGATTTGGTGGTAGATCTGTCCTCGGCTGGGGCCTCCCTCTGGAACAGCCTTCCTGCCACTCTGAAATTTGAGGAAAAACCATCTCTGGTTCCGGAAGCACCTCAAGACCTTCCTCTTTGCTTCTGCCTTCGCTCCTCCTCTCCCCTGCTGGTTGGTCTGCTTCAGCACCGTTCACCTGGTTACCCTCTGACTTCGGACAGATGGTACATGCCCACCCTGCCATACACCCACAGTGCCTCCTGGCAACCCCATGCACTTGGGTCTGTATCTGTAACCCTACAGTCCCCTTATCTGCACTTATTAGACACCCCCTGTCTGTGCCTTAAACCTAGCACCTGCCACCTTGGTGGCTGCACTAACACTTGTTTATTTTTATCCTTTGCTCAGCACTCCCCCCCCCCCCCCCCGCCCCCTTCCCTCTCCCCTGCACTTGCACGTTCTCAATGTCACTGGGCCTAGTAAGATCGTTATTTTGTCCTCCCTTGCCTCGTCACGCTCTGAAACACTTATGTATGAGCGCAATACAAATAAAATATCATATCATACACAACAACAAAGTAACTCTCAACTTTCCCCTCCGCTGTCTCCACTACACATCACACAGTCAGATCAACATAGCGGGGTAGGGGAGGCCTGTCCCCTGGATGGTAGTGGAATCCTTTTCCTCAGAATGAGGACCGGCAGACTTTCAGAGGCTTGTCCCTCTTAAATCTACTCTTAGAGAAATGGATAAATTGGGATAGCACGCAATATTTTGGGTTAGTGACCCCATGCAATCCTGTTCGTTGATTATTTAGGTGCTCTATTCGAAATGCCACATGTTTTTACCATTACCACTATACTACTGATGAGGCCTGAGTATTGTGTTCGGGTATGAATATATATGAATATATTTAGTTATTTTATTTTTGCATTTATTTCAGTGCACAAAGCCCTGAGGCATCTAGGCGCTAGTTGCAGTAAGTGCATGGGACAGTTCATAAAGTGCGGGAGCGCGCTTGGCAGTTATACAAAGTGATGGGTGGGAAAAACACACATTGACAGGCTTCAGCAGGAGGCTCCATTAGGCACGCAGATAGTATAGAGGACACAGTAGGTGTGTGTACAGCCTGGCAAAGCCTCACCTCATGGTACTAGAAGCTACTTTGGGTATGCAAACGGGCAATAGATGCAAACTAGGTAGGTTTATGTAAGCAGACTGGCAAAGTCTCACATCAAAGAACAGGGGGCTACTACAGGCATATAACAAGCATGGGGTGCAAGTGTGAATGCAGAAATGTACAGCCTTATACGTGGTACATGGAGTAGCATCAGGCGCGTACAGACAAGACATTAGTAAATGTTACGTTATGTAAGCAGGGCAGAAATGAGACGAGATACAAACCGGGAAGACTACACTAGGTATGCTGGGGCATCTTCGGTGGGGCACTGCATGTTGTAATTGTAGTCCTAATGCAGCGTTAGTCCCTGTTGTGGTCTGCGTTGTCCTAGGACCCCCGCATATAGGCCTTGTCCCACTCATCCCTGGAAGGAACTCACAGACACAGATCCTCGCGTATCGGGATCCCGGCGCGCACTGGCGTTTTGTGGAACCACCCCCTTTATTTGTTACACCGTACTAAACATGGTAACATACCAAACTGAGCCCAACGTGGGCAACATCAGGTGACTTGCTTTGCCACAGGTCCTTTCAAACCTAGTCGCCCATTATATAGTCTCAGAATCTTTCATGACGTCTTCTGCTCTCTTAGCAGGGGTGTCTTCCTCCGGTTGGTTCTCCATGGCACCACCTTCTGCCCCACCAGGTGTTGGCACTGCATCCTCCGCACTACCTTGTGGTGTTTGCTCCACACCTGTGGCTCCTGTTGGGGGACCTTCTCCCTCTCGTTTTCTTAGTCCCTCTTTTTAAAAAAAAAAACTGGATTACGAGTCACTTTCCCCCTTCGATCTGCAGCAGTCACCACCACACCTTTGACCTGAACCACCCCAATGGGGGAGGGCTTGTAGGTGAGGGATAACGTCCCTTCCGGGTGACGATTACGCACCAGTATAGTGTCCCCTACCACTATGTCCGAAATGACCTGCTGCTCAGCAGCGTCGGCACACTCTACCTTTTGATGGGCATTCCCCTGCATGCAGAAGGTCATAGCCACATTTTGGGCAGGGCAGCAGTGTTTCAGTTCTCCTTCTGGCCATCTTGGCCATGACGGACCAGCACTTTAAGGGCTTCCTATTGCACATGCGTCCTCCACTTTCAGCTACCGAATCACAGCATTCATCTTAGTTGCGCAGCTCTCCGCTAGCTCATATGATCTGCCCATTTCAAAAATGCAGGCCAACGACAGACCAGGCTCACGCAGGGCTTGTCGGTGCAGCTTCTCTGAAGCGCACCCTTGTATTGGTTTATCAAAATACCGTCCTCATTCTCCCATGCACACGTTCTTGCCAGGTGACAGACCCTGCCATAGAGTTGGTCCAGGGTCTCGCTACAGATGACAAACCTTTCATAGTGCTGGTTGGCTAGTGGCAAGAAGTGTTCTTTGGGGCTGTCTTTTGCTGCCTAGTAGGAGTTGTCGATGGGAGGGAGGGACTTCAAGATTCTGTGGACATGAAGTGTCAAATTCCGCCATCTGGGCCAGTGTCCCTTGTTGGTGTGGTGTCCTCGCTCGAGGGGGGTCTTGCCGCATCCTGACCGGCTCCCTGGAGGTCATCCTCATTGCTCATGGTTGGAAACTGCACAGGCACCCTATTTGCGAAAGAAGGGAGTAATTTGCACACACTGGCGCACTTCTGGGACTTCTGGCGCTGTCGTGTTCACACTCTGCCCCTTCCACAAGACCATGCCCTGATGCAAGGCATGTCCGCCTTTCCAGATAGTGCTTCGGTTTGGCAGACAAATGGTTGATTGCAGACAAAAATTGAAGACATAGCACAAAATGAAAGTCTCTCCTTCCTTTTTCCAGTTTTTTTTGTTTTGTTTTTTAACGGGCCTTGCGGCCCTGCTTATGGGTAGCCTTTGTGGGTTCCTAAAATTGCCCACATGGTGCACAAGCACTCCACGTTGAAGCCGCTGCCATTGGGGCTTCAAAATGGCAGTGATTGCCTTACCGCAGTGATCGATGCACCCGACAGGCCTCAGATTGGGTTGCCTGAGATGTAATTAGCATCAGAACACCTTCCCTTGCCCAGGTGCATCCCCAACGCCAACGTTGTGGTCCGCGTTGCCCCAGGACCCGCACATGTAGGCATTGTCCCACCCGTCGCTAGAAGGAACACATGGACACAGATCCTGACGTACCAGGCTCCCGGCGCACACTGATGTGTTGCGGGACCACCCCCTTTATCTGTTACGTGTGATGGCAGAGCGGTGCTATCGCACCCTGTGACTACATCACAGTCCCGATGCAGTGTGAAGGATTTTTCGTACTCCGGTAGGGTCACAACAACGAGGCTGCTGAGCCACAGAAATGTCACATGGCATGGTGGGCCTGAGTTAGAGGGGGTTGGTGGTGTGATCGCATTGTGTTGCATGGCTTGAAAAGTTGGATAGATACAGTGGTGCCTTTCTGTGCAAAGATGTCTGAACCAGGAGAAGTCATTTAAATCTGGACGTTCTGCATCATCAGCCATCCAGCCTGGTGATGGTATGAGGAAGTAGGTGTGAAGTGAGGGAGTTCGTTGAAAGTCCTGCTAGCGAACTTGATGATCTGGTCGAGAGAACAGAAGGCATAGTTGGGGAGTTACAAAGAGAATGCTGGCACAGTAGTGCAGTTTAGAGTAGACAAGATTGGTTACGAGATGCTTGGCTGTGTTCAAAGGAAGGAGGTGCCTGATTATGCTAATATTTAGAAGTTTGAGGTGAGCTGCTGTTCCAGTTTTGGAGATGAAAGTAGAGAAGGTGTGAGAAGGGTCCTAGATGATGCTGAGGTTTCTAGCTGAAGAAGAGTAGGGGCAGAGTGTCAGGTGGGTAATGGATAGGCAGAGGAAGAGATGAGAAAGAGCTTTTGGCAGAGGAGTTTTACGCTAAACCAAATGGGTGATGGCTGGCAGGTTTAGAATAGATCTTAACCTCTGGCATTGCTCTGGGCAAGCCTCCAAACCATCATTCTTCACCTGCCAAGCCATTACAAAAGGGGAAAAACCATATGCAAATCAGGCCTGGTCAGACCCCAAAAGGGGCAGTCCAGCCCAAAGTGCTTGACCACATCCCTTCTGCATAAGACCACAAGCATTCCCAAACATGTTTCAGCCTTGTTGGGCCTCATCAGTGAACCAAACTGTCCCTCACTCAGGAGGCCCAACAAGGCTGAAACATGTCTGGGGCTGCTTGTGTTTCTGTGCAGAGAGGACCTGGCATAGCAGTTCGGGCAGGGCTGCTCCAATTGGTGACAGTACCTGACTGATTTGCATATGGCTGGACCCCTTTTGCAATGGGGTAGACAGGCTAAAGAAATGTGGTGTGGAAGGTTGCCCAGGGCAATGCCAGTGGTTCAGATTAATTCAAAACCTTCCACCCATCACTTTTTTGGTTTTAGTTGGTAGAGTTTAACATCGGAGAGTGCAAAGCCATCCAATATTTAATGGCAGAGAGACAGTTGAAAATGTTGATGAGTTCAGGAAAAGAGAAGAAGATTTGGGTGTCGGCCACGAAGAGTTGATACAAGAACCCAAATGAGGAGATTAATGCCCCAAGACCATAGGTGTAAAGTGCAAAGAGGAGCGGACCAAGACAGAGCCTTGTGGAACAGCAACAGTTCGAGGAGTGAGTTGAGGTGTTGTTGCTCCAGGAGACAGAATTGGCGAGGTGCAAGGTAGGATGGCATCCAGGCAAGGGGTTGATTGCAAATCCCAAGAAGAGTATCAAGGAGATAAAAGTTCTCAACAGTGCCAAAGGCAGCAGACAGGTCAAGGTTAATTAGTATAGAGGATCGATTGGAGTGCTTAGCAGAGGCGACGAAGTTGGACACATTAATGAGAGCAGTTTCTGTGGAGTGACAGGAGCATAAACCTGCTTGTAGGGGGCCTCTAAGGTTTTGAATGTCTAAGAAATGTGTAAGAGGGTTGAACACAAACCTTTCGAGCACTAGTGTGGAAGGAGAGGAAGGGTGCAGTACAGAAGACTTTCCTCATACGAGACCTGATCAGTCCCTGCACAGATAGTTCTTGTAGTGACTTGGCGTGGCTTTTCACCTTTAACCTCAATATGTTGCTAGGGACTCAATTCTCTTCCATTGTGAGCGTGCGTTTTCGATCCATGGACACATGGGGGGTCTGCCTGGACTGGTCACTCGGTAGAGGCCAATCATGAACTATAATCATATGGGGGTCTGCCTCGACTGGTCACTCGGTAGAGGCCAGTCATGAACTCTAATTTGGTCTCCCACCTGTACGCTTCCTCTGCTGTTGCTCACCTGTCATTTCCATAGTCATATTCACTTGTCGGTAGTCGGCCTCGCCAGCATCCGGATTGCATTAGTTAGAATAGCACCCATGCCCATCTGTCTTACAAGCATCACTTCCTGAGGGCAATTGGCTGAGCAGTGCGAGTGCAATGGCATTCCACTGGAAACTGATAAATGTAGATCCAAGGCAATCGGCATTGTCTAATCTCCCGATAAAATGCTTGGGCCTCCCCATGGGTTTGTGGCCACTTGGAAGTAATTTGTATTTGTGTTATAATGCTGCTTTTAATTATAACCCTTGGAATGGCAAAGAATTGTCTAAAGCTTGTTCTTAGCCAAGTACTCTTTAAATAAAAAAATATTTTTTTATGAACTGTGGGATAACATAAATAGCCACTATTTGCTTCTGTTTTGGGACTTGCTGAAATCTGTTCTGCACACTTTGTTTCCTGCCTTCTGCTTGACATTCTTGGCTTCTCTCCTAGCAGCTTCTTTAATTAGCAGTTTTATAAGTGCATCTGTCGACTTGTGTGGCCCAGGCAGACTCCTCGAGATTGGTTTGGATGCTCTACACGATGAGACTTGTATGTGTTTTTGTGTGTTGTTTGTTCCTGTTCTTCCTGTTTCATAGGTTGAGAGAGAATGACAGGATATATGGTGTGTTAGATTCAGGGTTAGAAATTTAAATTTGATGAGCAGGAGCTAAAAGCAGCTCCTGGCTATCCCACATCACCCGGTAGGAAGGAGCTACCACTGAGGTACCAGGAGCTAGTACCAGGAGCTAGTACTTGGCATGCTGCAAATCAGAGTGTCCATTGAGAATCAAATAAAAAACCTTTTGCCCTTTAAATGTGCTCTAGATGTGTCCTAATGCCTCTTCATAAACATTCCCCAATACACAAGGATGATGTAACATAGCTGTTTGTAGGACACCAGTTGCCCTAGGGAGCAAAGCGTAGCAGTTAGTATCAAAATAACCAGGCTCTTCTAAGCTAGAAGCAGGAGCTAAATGGCTCTCAGCAATTCCGTACCCCGTAGATTGTCAGCCAAGTGGTGCTCCTGTAACAGCATGACCCACCTCTAAATCACTGTGGGTTCAGGCCAATAAATCCGGAAATAGGTGCCATTGGGTTGTAGTCTATCACCACAGTGAGAGCAGGAGTCAGTCAAAGCTACCCTAACCAAAGGCGTGACATAGGGTCACAGAATTGCAGCAGAGCTAGGCAGCTACTAGCTCGAGAGGAATACACCTTAAGGTACAGAAATGTCAAAACAATACAAAGCTTTAATTTAGACTAACAAAGAACAAGACACCTTAAGGTACAGAAATGTCAAAACAATACAAAGCTTTAATTTAGACTAACAAAGAACAAGACATGTTTACAAACTGCGCCGTGGCGCTGAAGCAATGCATGATAGAGTACATTATGGTCTGCATAATTGTGGGTTAGTAGGCAGAGTGACAAAGGTATTTTGTGTATTGCATCAGAGTGACAAAGATATTTTGTGTATTGCTTGAAATGCCATTTCAAGCAATACACAAGATATATTTGTCACTCTGCCTACTAACCCACAATTATGCAGACCATAATGTACTCTATCATGCATTTCTTCAGCACCACGGCGCAGTTTGTAAACATGTCTTGTTCTTTGTTAGTCTAAATTAAAGCTTTGTATTGTTTCGACATTTCTGTACCTTAAGGTGTCTTCCTCTCGAGCTAGTAGCTGCCTAGCTCCGCTGCAATTCTGTGACCCTATGTCACGCCTTTGGTTAGGGTAGCTTTGACTCACTCCTGCTCTCACTGTACCTCCTACCCTCTTGAGTTAAGTCCCCTTCTAAAAAAGAGGGTTCGCCCATTTACTTCTCACGTCTATCACCACAGTAAATGAGTAACAATTGCAATTGCCTCCTTCTTTTCTTAATATGCTTCATACGTGTGAGAGCATTGCTGGCATATGCCACCTGTTCTGGATGTACTTGTACTTGTTTTTTTCCTTGTAACAGCACAGCTCCTCATCCATGGAGCCTACCATCTCTTACCTACATGCCTCTTCTGTCGCCAGAGATGAGGTCTGTCATTCCCCTTCCTAACCATCACCCTCCAGATCTACTCTCTGCATGTCCTCGCAAGTGTACCAGTATTATTGTGCCCAATTACTGTAACCCTGGGGGTAGAGCGCTGAGTTGCTGAACAGCCTACAGTATATATAATACCGAGCATATACATATACACACAGCTGGCACTTCCTAAAGCACTGTTACTATGATAGCAAATGGGGCGCAACTTTACATGATTATCCTCTGTACTGTATAATTCTGGACTTTATGATCTAGTCACTTCTGTTCCAGGTCACGCTAACATTCTGTGACGTCGCTGCCTGTTTCTCTGAAGAGGAGTGGATGCTTTTACACCAGTGGCAGAAGGAACTTTACAAGAACGTGATGAAGCAGATCCAGCAGGCCTTCAGCTCTCTGGGTGAGGTTACACTCCGGTTACACTCTTTCTTCTATGTTGTAAAACATTTAATCATCCAACCTGATTCCTGTTTAGAATTATACTCCTAGGATTTGTTGGAGCGCACACATGGTAATATTCGTAGATTCATAGTTTTCAATAGTTAACGATTCTTATAGATTGGGGGCGTGGCTACATGACCACGGAGTCGGACGACTTTCCGAGGTGCTCCTGCGGATCCTCCAATGATCCAGATAGATAGATAGATAGATATCTATCAGGATCATTGGAGGATCCGCAGGAGCATATATATATATATATATGAGACCACAGGCATAACGACGCAGTGATTCGCAGCATTAAGTGGTAACGTTAGCCCAACAAAGTTTTCAGGACTGAAGTGACAGGGTAAATAAGATAGCGGCAGTGGGAGAACAAAGGAATAGCTGGAGGTCGGCCACACGGAAGATGGGAAGTTGCGCTATGCCTTAATGAAAGCGGACCTGAACGGTGCGTGGGGGCTGCGGGTGAGAGGCTGCGGCGCACAGGAGCCGTGACAGCAGAGGAGCCACAGACAAGAGGGGGAGACGTGAGTGCAGAGGGCCCAAGAGTCGCAGACCGGTGCACTGAGGAGCTGGGCGCATTCATTGAATGACCGGCAGGGAAGTGCCCTTAGTGCAGTGGAACTACCAGAAGCGAACAACACGTGGGTGGTATATGGAGGGAGGCGGCCCCCCGTGTGTTGTGAATTCTGCAAGACTCGAGATTGGGATTTTTAAACACTGCTATAGAGCGTCGGATTGTGTGCCTGATCTGCACGTTGGAACCCCAAAGAAGACCATGGAGGAGCGGCAATGGGTTGTAAGCAGCACACAGAACAATGAACGAGCCTCAGATGTAAGGAAACTGACACGTGGAGAAGCAAGCATAACTTTGTACTGCAGCGGAAACACAAAGACGGCACAACACGGGTAGCCTGGCCAACAACAGTCACTGGGCCTCATTACGACCTTGGCGGTATGGGGTAAACAGCGCCGTAAAAGGTGCCGGCGCCATTTACCCCGTACCGCCTCATTACGAGGTCCCCTCGCGGGACCCAGGAAGCAACGCCTGGTCAAACCAGGCGTGCTTACCGGGTCCCGCGAGGGGAAGAGGGAGCAAACAACGGGCCAACTTGTAATGGCCCGTTGTTTGCTCCTTCTCCCGTTCCCATTCAGCCATATGGGGGCTGAAATGGGAATGGGGAAGGATCGGGTCCGGGTCCTTGGAGGGAGGAATTACCGGGCCTTCCGAACTCGGAATGGCCCGGTAATTCATCATTCTGAGAACCCGGACGTGATTTCGGCAGCAGCCATGCCACCGATAGCGGCATGGCTTCCGCCAAGGTCGTAATGAAGCCCACTCTCTTGAGAGATTTTCAAGATTCCGAATTCTGTACACACCTCTTTCCCTTGAGAATAAGTGTGCAATAGAGGAGGGCCGCATCATGACACGCGGCTGAAACGGAATGTTGCTGGAGAGATGGCCCAGTGAATGAGCAACCGAGGCTGCATGGGCATCTGTATAAATAATATGACTGCAAGTAAGAACGGAATGGTGGCACTATAAAACCTGAAGGGAACTCCGGAATCTACGACACTGAGCGAGTGGTCTGCTGACCCAATCACAAAACTGCTACCACAGAAAAGACCCCAGGTGCGAGAGCCCACAACAGGGGGTACGCAAGCCTGCCAAACATTCATAAGGCCCCCAAACACTGTGAAGGTTGCAGCATCACTACTAGCAAGTTAATAAGAGGCTCTATACATGACTTACTAAGGCAGTAGTGGACAATAAAAAAAAATAAAAACAATTTTAAAAAAAAGGAACAAAAAAAAAGAGCCCAGGGTCACATTGGAGTGCCAACAAGAGGAGAAACACCACCGTGAGCAGGGCAGATTGCCCAAATACAAGAAACACCAGGAAGTAGGTCCAAGAGGGCAAGGGACACAGAGCTGAGGGCAGTTGGAGACGTGGCGACAGCCGGTGGCAGGCAAGGAGAGAGAAACATACTGCATTCAGGCCGACGTAGGGCAGAGTGTGCTGGCTGGCTACCTCCCTGGGGATCTGGAGTCACAAGAGTGAGTACAGAGGCCGGGAAACAGCCAACAGCTGAATACCAGCCAATGCTGGCACAGCCTGGTATAATCCAAGGTCTCGAGGACGGAGCACATACTGGACTGCATCAGGACGAAAAGAAGAATTAAGTGAGAGAGTGAGGGCAAATTAGGCCTCCAGAAAAGTGGAATCCAGTGAATAGCACGAAAGAGGTGTGAGAGACACACAGAGTGAAACCAGCGTGCACTCACGGCTGGGCCGGGACTAGAAAAGAAGCAATGCTGGGCCAGGGCAGAGGCCAGAAGGAGCCCTAGGAGATAGCTACGACTCGGACAACAATTTATTTATTTATTTACATTTATATAGCATGCAAGCAGCCCAGGGGCATTGAGGCGCTGTTACTTGCATTAAACTTAGTTACATGTTACAGGCATGGTAGAAGTTGTTGACACATTGTGAATGTTACATATATCGCTTTGGTCGTATAATACATGATACATGGAGGTATTCGTGCTGGTGTGTCTGGCCTTAAGTGAAGAGGGTGGTCTTCAACATTTTGCGGAAGGTGGTGAGGGAGGCCTCGCCACGGATAGTGGGTGGTAGGGCATTCCAGTGAGAGGGCACGAGATAAGGGAAGCTGGATCCGCCTGCTTTTGCTTTTTTTACTCGTGGCACCGAGAGCATGTTGGTATACGGCGATCTGGTTGGCCTGGTGGAGGAGACGAGGTGTATCCTTTGAGAGATGGAGAGGCATGCCCAGAAGGACATCCCCGAGGCCTGAGAAAGTGGGGTGGACCACATGTAGAGGTACAGCACCAGAGACGAGAACGAGGGGACAGAGCGTCCCTGCAGAGGGCTGCAGAGACCCTTCAGTGGGGGTGCACTACCAAGACTTGACGGGCCAGCAGAGTAATATTGCTGTTCCTGACCGTACACTCCCCAAGTAGCAGAAGCACGGGATAAGCGCCGGCCCGGAGAGCAAAGGGGCACTGAGGCTACGCACCACAGGTGCACCCATAATGTGGTGACTAATGCAAGGCAGCATACTCTGGCAGCTCCTCAGTTAATACAAGGAACATCAAACTCGGCATCAACACCTGCGCACTACACCATAACTGCGCATTCCAGGGCTGGTGGGGGGAACAGGAGCGAGATTGGTTACTACAAAACAGGTGCCAGGAGTGCAGACGAGAAAGAGATAAGTTGAACAGAAGCATCGAGCGCCAGCTGATTTCAGAGGGAGCCTGGACACGGAGGCTCACGCAGGCAGCCCGAAAGTGCAGATGCATACAACAGTGCCTTGCGCGAGTGGACTCAGGGGGGACTGTGACTACCAAGAACTGCGGCAGTGATCGGGCGCTGTCATTGCGGCCTGGCCTTGATGAGACAGTGACAGACCCACGGCCCCCAATATAAGCGAAGATGGCGTCCAAAGTGCCCAAAACTAAAGGGAAACAATCCACCATAGAGGAGTTTACTACATCACCACAAGTTGCTGAAGGAACCAGCGGGAAAGGACAACGCACTCGAGACATCGGAAAGTCGGCACCCAACAACCAACAGATACTGGACGCCATAACTGAACTGAAGACATCTTGGGGAAAGTAAGATGAACACAGCCATAGCGGATTTAAAGAGCGCGCTGGAGTCTAAAATGGACGCTGTGAGCATAGATGTGAATTTATTGCGGCAAGATGTACGGTCATTGGCAGAGCGCACAGGGACCCTCAAAGGAAGTGAAAGAAAGCACAAGCACATGCACGACTAATGCAAAAGATGTTGGAGAATAGACCCAAAGAAGCAGAAGGAAGGGCTCGGAGGAACAACGTACATATAGTGGGGTTCCCGGAGGGCGAAGAGGGATCTGACCCAACGGACTATGTTGAAAACATGTTGTTGGAGGAGATTATGAGAGGAATGCTAAGCCAAGGATTTACAGTGGAAAGGGCGCATAGGGCCCAGTCAAGGAGACCGCCACCAGGAGCTCCACCGCGACCTATCATTGCCAAGATTTTAAACTATAAAGACAGGGAGAAAGTCCTGGAACACTTCTGCAAAGGGGGGACGATCAGCAGAGCGTCCCCAACGATCACCGCATACCTGGACTACACGCTTCTGGTGCAAAGGCAACGCCTGAATTACGTGGCTGTGAAAAGGAGAATGCGTGAGGCGGGATACAGATACATGTTGCTATAGCCAGCGAGAATAAAGGTGCTCCTGAAGAATAAAGCTTTGTTCTTCGAAACACCGGAGGACGTGACTGCATGGCTTGACTCAAGGAACTGTCTGACAGGAGCAGATGACCAGAAGGAGAATGCGACCGAGAAATGAACCGGAACCTCGCACGTACCACATGCATAAACGAGATGCCGTTGAGAGATAGGTACTGTACAAATGGGGGCATTGGGACTGGATTATAGTAGATTGCATAAGGGATCAAGGGTTAACTTACATGGTCCTATATCAAGAAGTGCAATCTGCGCGTAGCAGTGGACATAGTACCAGGAGCACACCATCGATGAGCGAATGGAAAGGGGTGGTGGAAGGAAACTAGACGAGCTCCTGTAATCCGGACGTGCACTAAGCACAGTGGGGGCTGAGGTCCGAACTCTTGGTCCATAGTGTATATAGAAATGTGGTTTGCCTGAGATGTGAGAGTAATGCAGCGCTTAGAACACATAAACGGGCAAAATACTTTGGCTTAAATGCAGGAAAAATGGAGGAGATGCGTCTCCACCCCTCCAGTAGTTGGATTAGTTAGGATATTAGTATTATAGTATCCCCCTGCTGAGTTCTGAGTATCGGCTTGACCGCAGAAAGGGACTAGATGCTGGGTAGCCTGAGATCCAGAGATGGAGCTGGGCAACTGTTTGGTGCGTTGGGAGGTAGGGGGTGCGGGGCAGTAGAGGTGGGCAAGAGGGGGCGAGGGAAGTGAGGCGGGAGTTTGAGGGATTAGTTAGAGAACGAGCTTAAACCCACGCGCTACTGCACATGAGGCAGAGGACAAGGGAGGACAGAGGCGGAACTGGGTATGTATGAGAGATGGGAGACCTTAAGATAGTAACCTGAAATGTCAGGGGGCTTGCTTTATTTATATAGCGTGCAGACAGCCCAGGGGCATTGTGGCGCTGTTACTTGCAGGAGCTTAGTTACAGGGGGTACAGGATTGGTAGCAGTCGTTGGCACATTATGATTGCTACAAACATAGTAGTCATTACAGCTCATACATTTTTGGTCATTACATTATACATTTGATTGACAATCATGGTGCTGCTAGTGTTCTTATGTGAAGAGGATGGTTTTCATAGCTTTACGGAATGCAGTGAGGGAGGGCTCACCTCGGATTGTGGGAGGTAGGGAATTCCAGTGTGTTGGTGCGAGATATGGGAAGCTAGATCCGCCCGCTGTGGCTCTTTTTACTAGTGGCACACAGAGCATGTTGGTATAAGGTGATCTGGTTGGTCTTGTGGAGGAGATGGTGTGGATCCTTTGTGAGAGGTAGACCGGAGCAGTGAGGTGAATGCACTTGTGGGTCAGTGTCAGAGCTTTGAAGACGATTCTTTCCTTTATTGGTAGCTAGTGGGCTAATCTTCTATCCGCTAAGATGTGTTCTCTTTTAGCAATGCCTTGGGCTGTGCGGAGAGCACTATTCTGTATGACTTGTAACCTCTCTAGGTTTTTGTTGGAAGTTCCTAAAAAGAGTACATTGCAGTAATCTAGCCGGGAGCCAATGATGGCTCTGTCTATGTTGGTGCAGTTCTATTTGGAGAGAAAGGGTCTGACTGCGTTGATTAGTTTGGCGTGGTACGCAGCTGAGGAGGCTATTGCGTTGACTTTTCTGTCCAAGTAGACTCGAGAGTTTTGACCGAGTCTGAGACAGGTATTTTGATGGTGTCGATGGTGAAATGACTGAATTGGGAGTCTAGATTTTTTAGCGTGTCGGGGTAACCTACCCGGAGGAATTTACTCTTGTTGGAATTGAGGCATAGTCCATTGTCTGCCATCCAGGCTTGGATGGTGTTGTAGAGGTTGTTGAGGGTCAAGGAGTCAGTGTCATAGTTACCAGTGAGGGTGAGGAAGATCTGGGTATCGTCGGCATAGTTGGTGTAGAAGATACCCATGGCGTTGAGGATGAGTAAGAGGGGTCGTGTGAAGATGTTGTAGAGGGCGGGGGAGAGGCAGGAGCCTTGGGGCACACCATAGAGAATGATGGTGGGTGAGGCAGAGGCTAAGTCAGAGAATACATGCATGGTTCTGCCTTGTAGGAAGTAGTTGATCCATGCTGTGGCGTCGGGGGAGAATTTAGCAGTGGAGGAGAGGTGGTGACATAGGACGTCATGGTCTACGAGGTCGAAGGCCGCTGATAGGTCAAGAAGTAAGAGAAGTGCTGGTTTGCCCATGTCTCTGGCGTCGTCCATCTGATTTTTCAAATCAAGTAGGGCGGTTTCAGTCCCGCGTTTGGGGCGGAAGCCAGATTGTCGGAGACCTAAGAGTTTGTTCTCTTCAATGAAATGCTGAACCTGCAGATAGGCTGCTTTGTCCAGTATTTTGAGGAGGAACGGGACAGTGGTGATGGGTCTATAGTTGTTAGGGGAGATGGGATCGAGGGTTGTTTTTTTTAATAGAGGGCGGACCGAGGCTTCCTTGAGGGAGGCGGGGACTTTCCCTCTTTCCCTGTGGCAAAGGAGGCATTGACAAAGGCTGTCAGGAAAGGGGCTAGCGCTTCAGTGCAGTCCTTGATGAGGGTAGCTGGGCATGAATCACCTTTACAGTTAGAGGGTTTGATATTCCTCATTATGTTGATGTCTTTTTGCTGTATGGGTTTGAAGGAGAGAGGCTGGGGGGCTTATTAGGCAGGGCTTGTTTAGTGGCTAGTATTTTGCTCTGGAGAAGGTTACATTTGGCTTGCATGGCTGTTTATATTTCATCGCACCAGGCTTTGTCTTTGGTGAAATTCTGGGAGGGGGGAGTGGGAGTCTCTAGCTCCCTGAAGGTGGCAAAGATTTATTTTGTGCTAGATTGGGCTTCCGAGATTCTGGACTCAAAGGATTTAGCCTTTGCTTGGGTGGTTGCCTTTTTGTATTTGGTGGAGAGGGCTTTAAAGACCAGCTTATCTTTGTCCGAGTGGGACGGTTGCCATTGTGTGAGTGCAGCCTTTTTTTCGTTGCGGAGTGTCAGAAGGTCCGGGGTGAACCAGGAGTTGGAGTGGGTGATGGGTTTGGATTTGCAGGGTTTGAGTGGGGCAATGGAGTTGATGGCTGCTTTGATGGCACTGTCATATGCTGTTGCAAGTATTTCTGGGTCTGTGGAGAAAAGGGGTCTGAAGGCTGGGCCTTGGAGGAAGGGTGCCAGAGCTTCTTGCGAGGCAGGGTGGCAGGGGTTGGGGTGCTGGAGTGGAGGGGCTGGTGGTGGGGATGCTGAAGGTGATGATATGGTGTTCAGACCATGGGGTGGGCGTGTTACCCGTGATGATGAGTGAACAGTTATGCTGTGCGATCCAGTCGAGAGTTCGGCCCTGGGTGTGAGAACGGCTGAAGATGGTTTTCTTGTAGCCTAGTGCCTTGAGGGTTGAATCAAGGGATTTAGCTGCTGAGTCCTTGCAGTCAAGGAGGCCTAGGTTGACATCCCCAAGGAGAATGGCTTTAGAGTGTTTTTTAAGGTTGTCAGAGAGGAGGTGGATGAGAGAGGCTTGAAAGTCTCCTGTTGGGCCTGGAGGACGATAGACAATGTGAACATCAATGGTACAGTGGGGAGAGAGGTTGATTTTGACTTGGAGGTAGTCACTGTTGTTGTGCAGCGATTTCTCTATCTTTCTAATGGAGAGGGAGTCTCTGGCAATGATTGCTACACCTCCACCTTTGGAAAGGCGATCTTGTCTCGTGATGGAGTAGCCACAAGGCAGTGCAAGGGAGAGTGCAGGACCGGATGCCTCATGTAACCAGGTTTCTGAGATCATGAGCAGATCAAGATCATGGGTGGTTATGAGGTCGTGGATGTCCAGAGCGTGGGCATTGACGGACCTGGAGTTGATCATGGTGCATTTGAGATGGGGTTGTGGAACAGCCAAGGGGGGGGCAATGGGGAGAGAGGGTGAAGTGGTGGACGCATGTGGAAGCACGTTAGGTACAGTTGCATTCAAAATGGTGGTAGAAGATTTGCATAACAGAGATTTTCCATTGGGGGCTCATATGGGGTAACATTTAATATAGAATTAGTACGATTGCCAATGGGGTGCAGTGCTTCATTGGCAACTGTATTGGAGGTGACTGTAATGTCTTTGCAGGTTGGGCGGAAGGGTCTGGCCTTCATTGCATGTAAGGTAGCACCTTGGTAGTAAGTGGGTGGCAGAGTCCCGGAGCATAGCCGTGCATTGTAGGTGCTTGTGGTGAGGGACTGAGTGCAAGTGGTGGCCTTAGGAATGTGAGCACATAGTCTGAGGTTTCTGGTGGTGACAGGGCTTGGGTTAGAATGCAGTTGGGAATATTAGGACTCCTTACCTGCCGGATGCGGCATGACCTCGCGGCAAATGGCGAACGAGCAGCGAAGAGCTGCAAAGAGCACAGAAGGCCTTTTCTCCTGGCCTTCTCTCGTCGGCTTCATCTCTCGGTCCTCTCCGCTTCCACTTAAAGCAGGAGGGGAGGGGAGGGGAGGGGCGGGCGGGCTGACATGGCGAATCAGGACCTGGGGCTGCGGCAGTGAACTTTGTGGCTTCAGTTGTTGTGGATGCAGTCATGGAAACAGGGGCATCCATCTTAGAAAGGACAGCTGAACACGCGGCCGTGAGCAGGCTGGAACAGCGTGTTCCAAAACTAATATGAACTGGTCCTGCTTTCAGCTGATGGGGGCGGAGTAGTGCTCGCAGCGGAGCTGCAAAGAGCACAGAAGGCCTTTTCTCCTGGCCTCCTCTTGTCGGCTTAATAGTTACCTGAAGAGGAACAAGATCATGATGTATCTAAGGCGGAAGAGAATATAAATCGCCCTATTACAAGAAACTCAACTTAGGAAAGAAAAACAGGATGTGATACGGAAGTAATTTGTATTTATTTTATTTGTAACGCACACCTTCAGGCCCGGAGGCATCAGGGCGCAACTTTAGACATGGTTACATAAGCATACATATATACAAAACGTTTAAACAGTGCAAAGTATTCAGGGCATACATACAGCAATATACATATTTAGAGTATAGATTAGGGCAGGCGTTATCCTGGGGCAGGTTCTCAGGAACATAGGAGGTCCAGAATCAAGACTGGTTGACAAGCCAGGATTTAGTTTTGGATTTGAAGGCACTAAAGCATTCTTCATATCTGATGGTGAGAGGGAGGGCATTCCAAAGCTTGGAAGCTAGGACGGGGAAGCTAGACCCACCCGCTTTTTGTAGTTTTGTAGTAATGGAAGGGGACCGCCATAGGGGCAATGTATTCTGCATATGCTAGAGGGGTAATTACTTGGATAGCACCACATGTCCCTTTTCAGTTGTTACAGTCCACTGTGGAGTCTGACGGGAGGATGGTGGCGATACGAGGATTGATAGAGAATAGAGAGCTGTGTATCATTAATACATATGCCCCGAACCAAGATACGGTGGCCTATTTCAAGACTTTATATAGCAAAGTTAGCCCGAACCTCAGGGGTGCAGTTATATGGGGAGGAGACTTTAATTGCACGCTAGATTCCAAGGTGGACAGATCAGACAGGAAGCTAGATAGGCCTACCCCTGCAGCCAAAATCTTGAGGACCCTGTTGGGAGACTTTCATCTGGAGGATGTATGGAGACTTCACCACCACATGAAAGACAGTATTCCCATTACTCAGCCCCACAAAACTTGTGTACACGGCTAGATTATGTTTGCTACCCCGGAGATGGCAGGGGAGCTAATGCGGTCGGAATACAAAGCGAGGGTCCTCTCGGACCACTCGCCACTGATCTTAACATGGCAATACTTGCCTCCTTGAGCTAGGATCCCAACGTGGTGACTCAGAGCCGAAGCATTGAAAGACACAGTGTTCAGAGGGGACGCGAGAAAATAAGTTGTAGAATATTTCGAAAATAACACAGGAAGCGTAGAATCGGCTGGTACCCTATGGGAGGAATTTAAAGTGGTGGTGAGGGGAGCAGCCATATCTAAATCCAAAGGCCTGCAAGGAGGTATAACACAGGAGTTGCAAGAGGCAGAAGGGAAACTAGAAGAAATCACGCAAAGAGGACAGAACTCCCTTGAGGAAGCCAAAACTATGTCAATTGCAGAAGGAGTGTGGAGGACACTGGGAGAGATTATGTAACTTGATCTATAAGAAATACATAGAGAGTCAGCATGCGGGGGTGGGGGGACAAGCCGGGGAGGTTGCTAGCATGGTTGTATAAAAGAGGCACCAAGACCAACAATCGGAGCAATAAAGTGGGTGAATCAACAAATACTTGACACCCAAGAGGCCATGAACGGTGGGTTACTTGAGTACTACCAGCAATTGTACGGAGACATTAAAGGTGGTGAATGGAGGGAGATGGTCGAAACACTGGAGGATATTGGCTTGCCTAAATTGGGAACCGAAGAGAGGGAGAACCCAGAGGCCCCAATCACGGTGGAGGAACTAGGAGCAGTGATTAAGCTATTACCTACTAGCAAGGCCCAGGGAACGGACCTACTCCCCAGTGAGTTCTATAAAACATATAAAACAGAAGTGCTCCCCATGTTACTGGAAATGCTGAACGAAGCATTAGAACTGGGGATACTGCCGGAATCTCTGAGAGAGGCAATTATTCTTCCGCTCCTCAAACCTGACAAGTCGAGCATGGACTGCAGGTCATATAGACCGCTATCCATGCTGAACCAGGATAGCAAGATACTGAAGGCAAGCGTCCCCAACCAGCACGATCCTCCCCGCAATGAGAGACAGTGATAGACTCTCCCGGAGTGGGAATAAGGCCAAGACAAAGTGCGGGTGAGCGTAAATGGGAGTTTATCAATCAGAATAGGGCATGCAAAGAACTCTGCAAACTCCGAGAGCGCTCTGCCTGACAATAGCAAAGACAGGCGTATATATTTACAAAAAAAGTCATCAAAACCTACACACTATAGGGGGCACAAGTTCAATGGGATTGGGTGGCGATGACTAGCTATAGGTGCTGCTGTGATGTGGTTGGTCTTGGCTGCAGGACGTCACTGGTCAACCTCGTGGGTTGGGCTGGGCCTGGCGGGTCAGCTGGGTCCATCCGGGCGGTGTTGTTGTGCCACTGTGGCCAGAGTCAGAGATGAATGTCTTTTCCTGACTTCTTTGCCCTAGGCCATGCACACCGCAGTCATTCAGTCGTTTGCAATATTATTCTCTTTAGTAAATCTCCCAATAGGTTATGCTACAGGTTAATGCAACACAGGAGGAATGCACCTTGAGAGGGGTTTGATGGCGATTCATCAGTACATGGTTACCAGTGTCCTGTTGACCGGGTAACATAGGTCGTGGGGCTGGGTCTCAGGGCATGGGACAGACGGTACATGTCCTCCTGTCTTGTTAGAAGTCGTTATGAATGTGTTGCTGTAATGTTGCCATAATATTGGGTGTCCTAATTTTACAGGGGCCATTAACCTAAGGTGATCCGGTGGGTTGTGGGGTGTAAGAGAGGGCACCTCTGGAGTTGTGTGTTCAGGCGGAGGTTTACTGCTGGGCTGTAAATAATGCAGGTGGCGGGTCGTGGCCTTGGGTGCTGCAGAGGGAACTACAAATCTTTGAAGCGGCTCCAGCCTAGTTGGGGGAGGTGGAGATGTGCGGCGCAGGCCTCTGCTCTCTCGTCTGGCAGGCTTCTCAGGGAGGGAGGGGGAATGGCCTTGCATATATTCACAAAGGCATCTTCCTCGTGTGTTGCCGATTTTAGGTGAAAGCATCATAAACATTCGAATACTATACAATACTCATTGAATCATTCCAAAGCTTACATTTTAATTTTGCTAAATGCCTCTCAAATGTAGCCAGTCCGAGCACATTATTTGTACACTATGTTTTAACAACTACAACATTTTGTTATATGCATATACATTTGCAGTAAGTGAGGTAGTAGTGAGGTTGGTGGAGCGCATAGAAACGACTCGCCACTGTATGTGACGGTAGTGGCACATAAGGGGCTTGGACATACACACATGAAGGGTGCATTCTCGCACGTCCTTCACATGAGCCCTCAGTATGGTTGCATTTGTCTTTCTCTGCACTCTAGCAGCATTAGTTTGGTTATGGCGCGGGACCGTGGGGTGTAATCTTTTCAATGCTACGCATAACAAATAACCCCCCGGGACGATTCTACTATTTGTACATAACTGCAGTGGTGTGGGTGCGTCATTGCTAATGCCATGTGGACATGTATTCTGCCATATCTGTACATTTTACAGGTTTTCTAATCAAAGAGGTTTGTGGAGAAAATGCGTCCATCGCAGGTAGTTTTGGCATTAGTATTTGGGAACTTTTGCTTTTATCCGAGGGCCATTTTACAGTTCTTTTTCCACCCAGGCTCTGCTGGCCAGGTCATGCTGGGAGCAGCGATACACTGCGGAAGGTGAAATGTTACAGTGTTGGTATCTTACACTAGCTCATGTCCGTCTCGTTCGTGGGAACGGGCTCACAGCGGATCTGCCAGGGAGCTGTGGACACAGGGATAATTGAAACTCTCCAAAGGTGGGGGCCGCGCGGCAGTGCGCCGAGCTCACACCATCTTTATTAGACAAAATGGTTCCTGAGGCCTAGCTAAATTCAATATGTTTGGGCAATGTCTTCAGCAGGTGAGCCATCCACCACCTGGGCCCTGGTGGTAAGGAGGGGACGCCCGATGAGCTATGGCCCTCACCGGGGGAGGGGATGTAGGCAAGGGGGGTCTTTTTGGACCAATCCTCCCCTACAATACTTACGGCTGTGCTGGCAAATAGACTGAGACAAGTTATTCACAAACTCATACATCTGGACCAGACCGAATATGTCCCGCACAGAAGCATATCCAATAATCTCAGAAGGCTCCACCATGTCATAGAGCAAACAAAGGGACTTGCACGAAGTTGCAATTGTTTCATTAGATGCGGTGAAGGCCTTTGATTCTGTCAAATGGCCTTGGCTGAGGGCAGCCCTAAAAGAATATGCAATAGGGCCTGGGTATCTGAAGGGGGTGAAACTACTGTACAGTAAGCCAATAGCTAGAGTCAAGACGGGAGCGATCATCTCAGAGAGGTGGCAACTTAGTAGGGGTACCAGACAGGGATGCCCTTGGTCCCCGATGCTGTACATCCTCGTACTGGAACCCTTAGCGATATATCTGAGGCAACAATATGAGGAGGTGGGGATCCACACGAATGGAGGGCCACATTTAATATCACTATATGCGGATGATATGCTGCTATACTTGAAGTACCCTGAGGAAAACTTGCAATATATCCTAGAAGTTATGGAGCCATTTGCGCACCTCTCTGGCTTTACTGTCAGTCCTAAGAAATCATGCATATTCCCCCTGGGGAGATATAAGGGGATTCCGTTAGAAAACCTACCATTATTAGAAATACATTGGGAGGCTAGAACCTTTAGATATCTGGGGATTGATATTTATCATACAGTAGAAGAGGAATACAAACATAACACAAAGAAGGCAGTGGCAAACATAGAGAATAGTATGAGATTCTGGGCTAAGCTCCCTTTGGCCATGGTAGGGAGGGTGACATTGCTGAAGATGGTGGTCTTGCCAAGGTTGTTACACTTTTTCGGGAATATACCATATGATACCCAAGAGATTCTTTGTTAAACTCCAAAGCATATGTAGAGGGTTCATATGGCACAAGACCAGGAATAGAATAGCCTTATGGAAACTGCAGAACATGTATGATAAAGGGGGCATAAAATTGCCCAACTTTGAGGTCTATTATCTGGCTAGTCAACTACATGGCTAAGTGGTTAATGGAAGACTCAACATCGGAGTCCAGATTGCTGAGGTCTGAATGTGTCCCCTTCTTTTTGAAAGAATGGATATGGCTGTCAAAGCCAGAACTAAAAGGGTGTACAAGGATGTTAGAACTGGGATGGAAGATGTGGCGAAAGGCTTGCCAGGTCATGGAGAACCCGACCCTGTGTTCTCCGCGAGTGGCGCTAGTGGCATTGACTGGAGTGGATGAGCAACTGAGGAAGACAATTCGTAAGCACTAGGAACCGGTGGCATTGCAAAGCTAGGAGATGTATGGCAAGATGGGAAGGTAATGGATTTTAACGTACTGGTGGAAGAAACAGGTCTACACACAGGGCAGTATATTACTTAAACCAGACTGGTACGGCGGGTGAAAGAGACATGGTCTGAAATAGTGCTGCAAGACCAACCCGACATAGCCAGAGAAACGATTTATATCTCAGAGGGTGGGCACAAGGCCTCTCGGATCTATGAACTGCTGATGTCCAGGGTGGGAAAGGAGGTGACCCAGCTGAGACTGGATTGGGAAGAGGAAGCCGGGGAACACATGAACGACGGGTTGTGCGTGAGGGTTCAGAGATGCCACAAAAAAGTGTCCAGGAATGCGAGGCTGCAACAGATCCAGCTATATGTTACACACAGAGCGTACATGACCTCCCAGAGGATTACTCAATTCAAAAACGCAGGAATACAAACATGTCCCAAATGTGGGGAAGTGAACGCAGGGATGATACACATGTTCTGGGCATGTTAGAAAATTAGAAAATTCTGGGGAGAAGTAGCCCACCGCCTAACCGATAAAGGGATCACGCTAGATGTGGAATCTGTGGGCATGCATGTTAGGGGGGTGTCCTAGACCGCGCCAGGTGAGACATGTAAGTAAGCTGAAAGACCTGGCATATATACTCGCCAAGAGGAGAATTGCCATGGGATGGAAGGCAAGCCATGGTGGAGGGACCTACAGAAATGGACAGAAGCTAAAACAGTGTGGCAAGAGGCGAGCAACATGGGGGGGAGGAAGCAGGATCCCTGATGGAATGGAGACAACTGATGGCCACATTATATGAGCCCACCCAGGATAGCCGCAACGAGAATGAACCTGCTGAGGAGGCAGTTGCAGGAATGCCATGAAATGCAGGAAATGCAAGAAACGAGGTGGAGTAGGCTCGAGTTTGGGGGCAGGGGGTAAAGTAAACAGCAGAGCCTAAACGTTAAATAACAGATGTTGTGGACTCATGATGTATACTGCTGGTTTGTTGAATGAGTATAGTTTGTTGTAGAAATCAATCAAAATTGTTTAAATAAAAAAAAGATTAACAGAGCATAAATCCAACATCAGAACTAAGAATAGGAATTCTCTTTCCCCCCTCCCAACTCCCCTTCTCTCCCCAAGCTCGCAACCTTGGTCTCCACATCGACCCCACCTCTTTCTCACCACATTTCTCACTTCTAGATCTTGCCGCTTCCACCTCTACAACATCCGTAAAATGTGTCCTCTCCTAACCTTTCACACTACTAAACTCCTAATCTCCTCCCTCATCTTCTCTAGACTCTTCTACTGTTCCACTCTTTTCTCTGGACAACCCCTCCTCTCGCCTCTTTCCCCCCCCCCAAATCCATCTACCACTCTGCTATCCTGCTCCCTCTGCCTTCTCTCACCTCACGACTCCATCTCCTCTTCCCTTGACTCACTAGGTTGGCTCCCTTTTCACTCCCAGCTTAAATTTAACTTCCTCTGTCTATTTTTCAAAGCCCTCTATTGTCTTTACCCTCCCTATCTATCCTCCCTTCTCACTTTCTACACCCCTTCTCGTTCGTTCTGCGGATCTCTTCCTTCTCTCTCCTCCTCCTCCACCCTGTGCCCCTTACCGTTTCCTCTCCTTCCAACTTCTCGCTCCTTTCCATTTGAACTGCCTTCCCCTCCCCGTCCGCTCTACTACCTCCTACCCCCCATTTCGCACTTCTCTAAAATCCTACCTCTTCCATTCACCCCCCTAGCATCTTTCAGCTTCCTCTCTCTCCACTGCATCCTCCTTCACCTTCTAACCCTCCTCTCTCACTCTGGTACATCTCCTTATGCACTTGACCTCACCAATAATGTAAATTGTTCCTTGTACTGTTTTCTGGGTTGATTCAATGTTATATATTGCTTGTTGTAATTGCTTCGTCCTCATGTAAAGCGCTTTGGATAAAATCGCTATGTAAATCTAAATAAATACAAATTCACCTGTAGCAAGAGATTTGGGGTGAGGCCCAATGTTTTTCTCTTGGTATTAAGGCAAAGATGGAGTAGGGAACCATTGTAGTTGTTCATTGACAAACAAATGGCTGTACGTTCATTTCTTGTTTCCTAAAGTGTAATATTACAATTTAAAATAGAACTACTACGACTAATGACTCAAACACACGTTTGCAATGCTACCATTTTCCTGTTTGTACTTTATCAACAAACAAAATGGCCTTAACTTCCTATCTAGTGTCGTAACATGTGTTGTGCGTAAGAAGACAAAGACAATTGTTTAAGTATTTGTACTTATTCGTTGTGGTTGTGGCTTCACAGTGGTAGTGTGCTATGAGTTGGGCTGTAATTTTTAGCGTGAAAGACTATATTTATTGTACCCTCACTATTTATAGTAACCTTAACAGTGGTATTTTCCACTTTTTGCAGACTATTTCTTTTGTAGGTAGCAAATGTACTTTAAACATATATTTTGTTCACTGACCTATGTGGAATATACACCATAAGTAGATTTCCCTCTTCAATACAAGAGAACGTATTGTTACATTGACTCATGCATCGGGACCAACGTTCTAAGCATCTTTAGCTCTTTCTTGAGGTCTCCACTACTGTGGGCATAGGGTACACATGAAGCATAGGGTACACATGAAGAGTTTGTGTTGGCTTGTATGCTTATGACTCGCTCCCCGCTGATTGGTTTTTGCATGCATGATGACCAAGGAAATGATTTAATTTCTCTTGGAGATAATTTGATCTGTAATATAACATCTGTTAACTGTACCACCAACACAGTACTGTGTCTACTCCTACCATGTCTATTCTTTAAGCCAACTCATTAGGAGATGGGCAGTGCAGTCAATTATTGTGGGTAAGCTGCACTTTTCCCACCAAGGTTTACTATACCACAAGTATAGTGAATAAGACGACTCCAGCCAAAAATCACCTGACATCTATCAAAACATGAGTAGCATTGGCGGATGCACAGGTGCATACATGCACCCTCTCGGCTGCAGCACAAGGACACACCATATTTGTTTTCCACCTACCCCCCTGCACCTCCTTCAATAATTTTTTCTTTTTGTATAGATTTCAAAGCATAATCATTACAGTGTGGTTCTCTTGTTCCATGTATTTCTCCACAGTAATGCCACTGAATTATTGTTGCACTTTCATTCTAAGTTCTAGTAATGCCAGGTTACTTTTTTTAACAGGTCCCTTGATCGCCACCACTGTCTTCTCTTTAAAACCCAAGGAAAAGGAGGCTGTGCGCCTCAAGGATGCCAAGGACGTGGACATCGACAGTGGCTTCAACCCTTCCTCAAGTAAGCAGTAAAGACAGACGTGATCTCTTCAAATCCAAACTCACCAGTTGGGTTGATTTTCAGCCAGTTACATTGTTGTAATGGATGCGTCTATTGAGTGAAGAGGGCAACATAGCAATGGATTTGTTTCTGCATATTTTAGTCGCACTGTGTCAGCTTTTGTAATCTCTTTTATGGACTGTCCTTATGTATTGCACTCTATTCCTTTCCCCGCTCCTGTGAGGGGCACTCCCTCCTACACTATGTCCTTGAAATGAACATCTGTAGTGCACCTTGCTATGTGTGCACTGGGACCGGGGCATGGTGAAGCGACAAAGGGGCTGGCCTTTTAACACCCTGTGGACAAGGGGTCTTGGCCAGCTTTGTAATGCTGCCAGCAGAAATGGCCTTGTTTGCTTTGCCACCCGTGATCTTCCAAGACACCCACCCTTGTTTTAGGGTAAGATGTGCAGACAGAAGGAAAAACTCAGTGGGACCTAAGAGCACCACTGACAAGCCTATATTCAAAGAGCTCCTCCCACTGCATACTAGAAGGGATGGAACACCATCATGGTCAGCGGTAGCTTCCTTGAGTTGGCCCTGCTTGGACAAAGGAGTCTGTGTTTCCAAGAGATGCACATGCCATGCGGAGTGCTCGAAGCTACTGCATATCCCTGCCGTGCTATCCTAGAATAGTAAAAGCAGAACAGAGATGCTGCATGGCTCCAAGATGGCAGGCCTCTTTGGGAGGATTTGTAACGAGGCAACAGACTGTAGCTGAATCAGTTTCACCTGGGGGAATTCTTGTCACTCCAGTTCCTAACCTATCCTAAAGCCCACTATCAATCAATAAGCGGGTGCTGCAGCTCTCCCGTGTACAATCTCAATTAGTCACACTATGACAGGTCAGAAGAAGGACGCAGACTCCTTAAAGACATTTTTATTAAATAATAGTCAGAAATGCTGGGCTTGTCAGTCTGAAAAAACAAAATCCCTAACCAAAGTCTTGCCCCCCCTCCCCCCGGGCAAGCTCGCTCCGGTCTCAGTCAGAGACAATCTTTGACAACCTCCTAGGGGGTTATGGATCACTATACCCCCCCCCCCCCTTGCTGCATTCATATCTCGGGCTCTATGTGCACTGTGTTACTCCTATCTTACTACTTGTAACAGAATAACAAATAACATAAGACACAAAACAAAAGACAAAGAATCGATTAAATTTATAACAATGGGATACATTTATTTATGATCACATAGCTAAGCATAATGCATAACAATGGAGGCAGTTCTAATGCTATGTCTAATTTGCACTTTTTATACTTCTGGTGCAAAGCTACCATGCAATGACTATAAGCCTTTCAGGTTTCTACTGCAAGCCTGTGCTGCCTAATGCAGTCTAAATGCAAGCGTCGGCATCCATCTCCTCCATGGACAAATCCACACCACCAATCCACTCTATCCTTCCCACTCTCACTCTACACAATCCCTGTCTGTTTTCCCCTTCTCCCCTTATGTAAGTGTCTGTCCTTATCAATCAATTTAGTGTAGGCTAAAACCATACTTCCCATTCTGCATGTGTTTCCAGCTCTGTCTTTGGCTGATTGCAGAGTCGTGCAGAGGCCTGGCAGTCATTGTCTGCCTCTCAAGATCTGGTCACTCGAACTCCCAAGCTCTCTCTCTCTCTCTCATCAGAGCGTCATCAGGCTGCTTCTCTCTCATTGCATCTCGGACTCCATCTTGCACCATCTCCAACCAACAGCCAGCAACCTCAGCAACTCATCCCGAACTCCCCTTCAGCAACCAACAACTCTGCAACTCTCCGGCTCTCTCGATCTCTAGTGCAGTCCCCTCTCCCCACTCGGTTATACTCTTCAATTGACGCACATATCTCTATGGTTACTCACATTCTATACTAAGAATGTCTAAGAATGTCTCTCCCTCAGCGTTTAGCAAAATGCCTGCCAGTCTGCTTTTGCGTGTTCCTGTCTCGTGCGTGTGCTTTCACAGCATGTCCTTTCACTTTGTGTGCTGTCAGCGTGACATTTGAGTATGTCATCTTTCTTTCGTGGCCATTCTGTGTGCATTGAAAAACACCATCTATTTGCATTCACTCCACTGTAGGCTCTGCTGGCATCCCTAAATACTCTTTTAGGCCCTGTCTCCCTCATGCAAAAGCCATCTTCTCCATCTCGCTCATGCCCCCACCCTCGTGTTGCAGTCTCCGCGAAGCACAGAAGCCAAGCTGATAAGCTTCCTTCACTCTCTCTACTGGGACATGGGTGACTTCTTATGTACCAAGCTGTTTACAAATTCCTTTGTTCAGTGTTAACCATAACATTTCTTCGCGCTGAGTCCAGTGGCAAAACAACTGTCTTTCTCCATCAGCAAATGGCTCAGGCCTCGTGTTTAATGCTTCCTAGCGTTTACGATTCCATGCGCTATAATGCAAACTCATTCTAAGTGACTCAACATACATACATACATGACAGTCTCTAAATGTGTCTCTACAAAGCATACATGTGTACTAAATGGCTCTATGTGCATTTCAAATATGCCTGTGGGTGTGTGTAGTGCAAGCAATGCATTTCACTCAGCCTAAGCGCTATTTCTAATGCAAACATAAATGCATAGCAAATCATTCTCTGTCATACTGCAAATATACTGTGTCTCTAAAACACTATCATGGCACTTCAAATACGTGCAAGTGTCATTCTATTGCAAATGGCAAAGTGTCTAGCATGTGTCTCTCCTATTGGAGCACTATAATACATAACATGTCATTCTAAAAGCATCTCTTTCTGTCATAACATAACTAAGCAATCCCTTCATATAACTGGGCAACTCCCTTCAAATGCATGACATGTCAATCTATAAGAAAATTGTAAATGCATTCTAATAATGTGGATAGTGTCTACTTCAGCAATGTACTACTAGGCAGGCTGCAATAATGGATAATAACTGGATTCCTAAAGGGGATAATACTAAACAATGGTTCTCTACAAGAGGGTACAAATGGGTCTTATGATTCTTCTAATGATAACAATTCAGGCTCCTCATTTTATCCGATTCCACAATTCCCATGTTCTCTCTCCCTCATCAGATTTGTAACGAGGCAACATACTGCAGCTGAATCAGTTTCACCTGGGGGAATCCTAGTCACTCCAGTTCCTAGCCTATCCTAAAGCCCACTATCAATTAATAAGCGGGTGCTGCAGCTCTCCCGTGTACAATCTCAATTAGTCACACTATGACATGTCACAAGGACGTGCGCAGACTCTTTAAAGACATTTTTATTAAATAATAGTTAGAAATGCTGAACTATTCATGTGGCGATGGGGTGTACCCTACCCAAAGTATATCTAAGGTGCTCATTAGTCTCAATGTCCAAAAATAATCCGTCTACCATCCCAAATTATGACCATCTGACCGCATCGCGTATCTTAACAAAATGACTCCCTTCTCCTGCTTTATGCTCTCGGCACTGGTTCCCTTCATGGATGTTTTCTTTGGCGGTTCTTTTTTATCAGTTCCAACACTTCTCATTGTAGACAGTTAATGATATTGTATTTATATTGTGCACATACACTGGTGTTTTAAGAGGACGAACAAGCAAAGGGAGGGGAACAAGGGAGAACATAAACAACAATCTTACTAGGCCCAGGGACATTTAGAACGTGCAAGTGCATGGAAAAGGGGGAAAGTGCGTGGAAGGGGAAGAAGTGGAAAGTGCAAAACAGGAGAGAACAGAATAGATAATAAGTGCAATAAATAAAGGCAGTGAAAAGTGTTAGTGCAGCCAGCAAGTTCAAGTGCAAGATTAGTCAGATGGGTGTATCTGATAAGTGCAGAAGAGGAATGGGGGACTGTATGGATACAGATACAGGTCCCGGTGCAAGGGGTGACCTGCAGGAAGGAGGCAGGGTGAAGCAGGTACCTGGGCCCGAAGGACAGAGGGTGGCCAGGTGCACAATGCCAAGAGAGAAAAACAGATCAGCAGGGGAGAAGAGGGGCAAAGGCAGAAGCAAAGAGGAAAGTCTTGAGTTGCATCCAGAACCCGAGATGGTTCGCCTCAAGTTTCAGGGTGGCCAGATGGCTGTTCCAAAGGGAGGCCCCAGCCAAAGACCGAGATCTGCCCCCAGCTTGTTTCTTTGAAAAACGACTGACCCTGAGCGAGTTGGAAGTAGAGGAGCAAAGGGCTTGAGAGGGGAGGTATTTACAGAGGCATAGTTGTAGGTATTTTGGACCCAGAACCTAGAAAGCCTTGTGGACAATGCAAAGGGTTTTAAATTTAGTCCTTGCATCCACTGGGAGCTATATGAAGGGATTTCAGAGCTGGAGAGATACAATCCCAGGGCTTGAAGCAAAGGACAAGTCTTGCAGTCCTGTTCTGGATTAGTTGTAAAGGGCTTAGAGTGGCGGCAGGTAGTTTTTAAAAGAGGCTGTTACAGTAGTCCAACCTAGAGAGAACCAGAGCTTGGGAGACAGTGAGCTTCTGAGGGAAGGACAGGAAAGGCAGAGTACCTCTAAGGAGGTGCAGTAATAAGTTTGACTTTTTAGTGACGTCAGAAATGTGTGCGGAGAAGGAAGGTGTGGAATCAAAGATGACCCCGAGATTCTTAGCCGCGCAGGTAGGGCTAGGAGGGGGACCATGGGAGGCCGGCCAGAGAGGAGGGGAAAGAATGGTGAAGGTGTGCCGATGAGGAGGATCTAGATCTTGTTGGCATTCAGACAAAGATCATTGGCGGCACACCAATCTTGAATGGCAGTTAGGCAATCAGAGATGAGAGAGGGAGAGGAGGTGGGCGAGGGCAGCCTGAAAATGAGTTGTGTCGTCAGCGTAGCACTGGAAGTTTGAGCAAAAAATGGAAATGCAGTAGGTGTGGGTTGCCAGGTATTGGTTGAAAAGCCAGGGCGTGAGGTTAGACCCCTGGGGAACACCACAGGTTGAGAGGGAGATGGAGGATAGGAAGGACCCAAGTTGGGAAAGAAGTTTGTTCCACTGGTTCGGTTGTATAGTCTAAGAATGCCTTTACTTTTGATATTCTCTTTTTTTTATTTCACACCCTTTTGCTCTGGGTCTCTCACAGGCTTTCCTTTCTTTACCAGTTTGGAATTTATTCCTAAATATTTCCCATTATCTGAGGATCCCTCTTTCTCTCTCACTTTTTCCCCCCTCTTTTTCCCCCCCTCTTTTTCCCTCGGCTCTGGGAACGTTATTCCTTCCTCCTTTGATCAAAGTTCACCTTTTTAGTAAATGTACTGTATTTCTACACCCACACATTTCCCCCCCCACCCCCCCGGCCCAGGGAATACTTGTGTTCCTTTCCATGAACTATCACTCTTCACCTTTGGCAACAGTAATTCCTTTATATCCAATTCCCCTTCGCTGAGTGTTACTCTTATTTCTTCACATATAGTAACACTTCTTTGGCACTGGTATGAGTTATGTTACTTCTTCCTGATCCTCCCCGGTCCCCCGTTAACTTCTCTCTTCTTTGGAAACAGTCTGGGTACTCTTGCTGGTCTAGCAGCAGTTCCAGTTCTTTGATTTGCTTGTGAGCCAGCGTTCTCTCTTTTCTCCATCTCTCTTCTTCCATTTCTCTCCAAACCTATCGAGCGTGCTGGATATGCTCAAGTTTCTGCGCATTGTAATCTTCATTTCCTTTATCTCCTCTACGATCTGGTTTTGACCTTCTCATTCTACGAAGATTACTCTCTTGCATGTCTCCAATGCTCTTGTCACAGCTCATCATTCTAAATCCTCTTCTATTCTTCTTGTCAGTTCTGCCCCTTTTTAATACTGTTGATCCCTTTCGTCTCATGTCCTCCCTTTCCTCTCTATATGGCCCTAGGCTCCAATGGTTTTACTCTTATATTTCGCAGTTGCCTTACTCAGTAACGTGAGATGGGCACACTTCCCCTTCTCACCCTGTGGTTTATGGTGACCCGCAATGGTCTGTCCTTGACCCTCTTCTTTTTTTCACTCTATACTATCCTGTTTTTTGCTCTTATCTTATCTTTTAATCTTTATTTTCATCTTTATGCCGATGACACCCACCTTTTCATTTCTTTCTCTTCTTTTGATACTGCTTTTCATTCTATTATTTCTAACTGCCTTTCTGCTGTTCAAAATTGGATGTCTTCCATTTTCTTCCTCTCAATCCGTCAAAGACCGAGGTTCTTTTCTTTCCTGCTACCACTATTCCTCCTACTCTCACTCCCCGTTCCCTTTCTTCCTTCTTCCTTACCATTTTCCTCTTCTGCTCGTAATATGGATGTAATCTTTGACCCCTCTTTCTTTTTCTTTACACATTTCTTCTACTGATTGATCTTGCTGCTAGGCTCTGTTTTCTATTCATCTGTCTTTCCATACGACTAAGCTTCTTCGTTCCTGCTTAATTTTCTCTCACTTTTGACTACTGCTCTGCCCTTCTTCCTGGTCTTCCTGCTTCTAATCTTCTTCCTCTTCATTCTATCTATAATTCTTCTGTTTGTCTCCTTTTTTCTCTTTCTCTCTGTTCCTCAATTACACCATCCCATCTTTCTATATTGCTTCTTCCCTTTTGAATCTTCTCTCTTTTATCACATTCTTTCAATTGTCTTTTAGTGTATCCATGGCCTTGCGCCATCCTGTCTTCCCTCACTTATCTCTTTCTATTCCCCTTTCCGGTTTCTCCGTTCCCAGTATCTATTCCTAAACCTCCATGTGTCACAAGTTTCTCTCCTTCTCACCTGTTTCTCTTTGCTTGTGACCTTCTTGGAAGTGACTTCCTTCTTTCTCACTGTCCGAGACTTGTATAGGCCTGGGTGCAGGTCTTCGGATTCCAGTGTAAGATAGCCGGCTCTCCTTCGCCGGATAGAGTTTAGTATCCAGGACGTGAAGCCAGGAAGAGGGTAGAGTTCCAGGCTTGGAGAGTGCTCGAAACATCGTAGGACCGAGCACAGGACTAATCCAGGAAAAGGCACGGGCAAGAGGTAAGGAGGGATACGGACGGGGCTCCAGGAACAAAGAAGAAAAGCAGTAGCGTTGAGACGTGCAGAGCCGCGTGACTGTTTTCTAGGATGTTGAACATTACGCGCAAGGGCTGGAGCGCGGCGGTTCAGGCCCGTCGGCCATGTTGGATCACTGAGTTCATACCGTGGTGCATCATGGACCATGAAGTCCAGAATGGACGAATTCGGTGGTTCATGAAAACCATGTGTATCCTCTTGTTTTCCATCTTTTGCTCTTCTTGCCCCTAAACACTGGAACTCTCTCCTTCTTTCTATTTGTTCTTCTCCCTCTCTTCCTATTTTTCATTCCAATCTAAAAGCTCACCTGCTGTCTTTTCTATTCAATAATTGAATATTGTTCTTTACCTTTTCTGCTGTTATCTGTTTTGCATTGTTACTTTTGATTGTACCGTTGAGTTTGTTTCGAATTTGTACCATCGATTTTTGTGGTTAAAAACACAATATAATTCTTTTTTGTTTTTAAATCTATTGTGGGTTTTAGTTTCTGCAAACAAAACATTTCAGACAAGGAACAGTATATTCAACACTAAATTATTCCCGATAGTTCTGTGCTAATTCCCTTCAACCTTAGAGGCCCCCAGCACTTTTGCTGAACTTTAGGACCTTTAATTTTCATCCTGGGCTGAGACCTTTTTCTCACTCTCTCATGTATTTTATCTGATTTGGACTCTGTTTCTTTTGGTTTTGGAGTCTGACAAACTCCATAGGCATCATCTTTTGTATTGTGACACACAGCACCCTCAGTGCAGTGCCACAGAGAAGTCCTTTTGGATTTCTCATAAAGTTTAACTACCTTCTCCTGGGTGAACTACTGTTTCCAAGAGTAGTAAAGTGAAATTGACTTACCTGTTTTTCCTATGTAGGTCCAGTACACCCCATTTTATGTGGAAGTGCTGGGGGGTTACTTAGTAGCCCCTTTTCCTACTTACTCATGTAACATTTTTTATGTTGTCCTCACAACTTTAAATGGCTGGTGGCAGTGGTTTAATTTTCCTCCAATTGTGCGTTTTTACCACAGGCTGAACCCTCAGCTGCAGTAGTGCACCCATGGGTGCCCATTTTGGCAAAATGGCCCTGGTCTTCTTTTTTTGCCATTTCTTGCTTGTGAGGTCTTTCTTGAGTTTTACTCTGCGCACCAAACCAGGTTTAACCCTTTAGTTGGTTTTGCCTTTGGTGGGCTTCAGTACTGAAACCCGCCTCTGTCTCCAGTGTGTCTGGCAGGGCAGGACGCAAGGGAGGTGCCCGAAATTCCCTGTCCTTAGTCTCGTTGGCTACCTGAATGCACCCAGTGCTGATTGGCTGGCTGGATGTCCTTGCAGGACAGCCACCCTGTTGAGTGAGTGACAGCTAGTCTGTGCATGCATGGGAGAAACCTGCATAAAAGGCGAGGTTTCTTGGACTGAAGGCAGAATCGGCCACTGGATGAAATATCCGACGAAGGAAACTGGAAGAGAAGCTTGCTGCCCCCTCCTGGACCGTTCCACTGAAGCCGTGCTGCAGTGCTGAAACTCCAATTCTGAATCAACTAGAGAAGCCACGGAACGGACAACTTCTTCCCTTGGGTTGGTGGGACCAACGTACCGCAAGACGAACCTTGCTGGAGGACCTTCCCCAACTGACTGTACTTCTTTGCTGCTGCTGGAACCGAGTGCCAGGAGTCGAGAAATCCATAGTGTAGTGCCTCATCTTTAAGCCGGACCCGAGCTCCAGGAAGATCCTGAGGACCCTCCTGAAGCAGGATGACCCAAGCCCAAGTCACCTTACCAGAGTGATGGACTCCAGAAGCAAGGGAAGCCCATCATGTGTCCAACAACCGCGGTGGTGCTATTTGCCGGTAGCTGATACCGTGAAGTGCCGCTGATCTGAAAAGAGCCCGTAGCCGCCTCCGACCTTCAAACTGCAATGCAGGAGTCCTCCAGACATCCTCCCTCTTGTTCCCACGACTGAGGCCCAGGAGCCCAGGATCTGCAGGACTGCAACCAGAGCAGAACCCAGCTGAATCCTCTTCAAACCTAAGGTACTGTGCTGACTAAGGGGTGCTTACCTCTTTTGTCTGTAGCTTGCATTATCTCACTTGAGACTTGCAGTAACTGCTTTTTGCTGAGTTGATCTCCGCTCTGACCCTCACAAGCCTAACCGCGTGTGACCCAACAGTGATTCCTTACAAACTCTGTAACTTTGTGCAAGACCTTGCCTCAGCACCATAGACATTTATCAAATTGACTTTGGATGTCCTGGCTCTTCTGACCCATTGACTTTGATTCTAACTGTCCCTCATAGGTGGTGCATAAGTTTACCTTGTATTGCTGGGAAAGATCTAATCTAGACTTCATTGGGAGATTGAAAAGTGCTCACAGGCTCTCAGAACCTGTTAACCTTTTTCATTCCTTAATCATTTCCTTGTTCACAACCTCAGAATGTATTAAATACCCAAAAGTCATATATAAATGCCAATACTGCCTAGTACTTGAAGTCACCCCAGGGCGTAGGACATGTATTGTCAGCGTCTCTAACCAGCATCTACTTGCTTATTCTAAATCTGAGAAAGTGGTATTTGTATTTATTAAATTTTCATATAGCGCTTTAGTGTATTTTGATTGTTGCATATTGCCCTTTTTTAGAGAAGGCTTATTAAAAACTGATCGTTAAATCATTATTTTACTAGAAAACCTTGAGCGCAAGTGCTATTTGGATACTTGTATGTGTGGATTTCGATGCTACAGCTCACATTTACCCCTCTTTCGATACGTCTGGCTGCTCAATCACACTACCTACTTGTGTAGTACAGACCTATACCAGTAGGTGGGTTACCTAATACCAAGAGGACAAGACTGGTGTAGTATCCCACAGGGTTACTGCATACAATCTAGCCTAACCATTCCCAAAACGACTACATCATTTATTAGTCTGGTTAAGAACAAATCTACAGTTAAGAGCATAGATAAGACTTTAAAATCATTCTGAGGATTAAATCACAAATCAACTATACAAATCATTAGACCATTAAAAATTTTAAAGAAAATACTACGATCATTCTAAAAAAGCAATTGATCATTGTAAATTCACAGTTAAAATATTATCTATAAAGTGCATTGCTGGGATAGCTAAATCATCATTCCGTGCAATTACCAAATGCCACCATCCTTTTTCCCATGAGAGTGTACGCTGGCGTAACATGACCTTTTCAAAATAGATCCAGCGTCGACTTGAAAGAGGTATGCATTCAATCACCAAGTGGTTTAACGTCCTACTTATAGAACAAAATTGACACTTAAGACCATCTTGAAGACATTTTGTCTGGCGCCAATGGCATCCTTCGTTGGTAGCAAATTACATTTCATTCGAATCAGCAAGTCTCTAATCTTCTTGCTACAATGGTTTTTTAAAGAAGAATTGAGAAGTGCTCAAAGGTTTTATATCCTTGGTAAAATGGTCTGCAATTGTATAGACCGTTAATTGAGATCTCATGGTAATCCAAACGTTTTCTGACAGTTGCGTTTTGACCCTTTGAGGAGTGTGATGAAGTCCTTTATAGTTAGGGAATTGTTAAGATAACCAATGTTACGTCGATCCATTCATTCAAGACCTTACATGAGTGCTTTAACAATACCTAATTGAGCTTACCAAAAAACAAAGGAAAGCTCTTTAAGAGTTGCAAGCTATGCCACCAAACCCATGTATTGTTAAACCTAAAAGACGAGACTCTGCTGGAAAAGTGGTAGAAGAGGGTAGAAAGGAGACCACCTTCCATACCATAGCTTCAGCTTTGTTCCAGTGCAACCTTTCATCCCTTATCTCTGTGCCATGCCTGATTTTGGGGATGTCCGTTTGATTATACACTTTAATAGTAGGGATTGCTGAGAAGCAACCATACTTCTTGTCTACTGCTCTTAGTTGGGCGGCCGCAGAACCGGCCACCACTTAAAAGATGTTTGTAAGATTAGTAATAATCGTCTCCTGCATGAAAATCAACCCCTAGATATCTGTGTGATTAGACTACTTCCACATTTTGATTATTACAAGACCAGCAAAACTTTTGTCTCCCTGGCGTACTATCTTGGTCTTTGCTACGTTGATATTGAGTTAGTTCTCCTGGAAATAGCCTGTCACTGCTTCAGTGATCGTTGCAATCCTGTGGGGGTGTAGTCAAACAGCACTGCATCATCAGCATGTAAGAGGTATTGCAATTCCAATTCACCCAATCTCTGACGATTAGCACCAATATTAAAGGCATGGTCCAGTAAAAATGTTTATTGTCCCTACGGGACGGCCTTTTTTTTTTTTTTAAGCCTTAGTGGCTCGATTTTAGAAAACTTTCCTATGGACCTTACCCGAGTTTTCATCCATTAAACGCACGCGAAAACAAGCACCAGGGAGCCGCCATTTTGTGATAGGATTATCACTTGCCGCATCGCCCTGGCTGACCTGCTTCTGCGGCACTAAATCAAATCCCCCGCCCCTGAGCCTGTCATCAGCAGACTCGTACCGCCCATTTCCCAACGCCAAAGCACGTCTCGTGTCAACAATCGCTGCACCACAGCTAATGACATGTCGCCATGGAAATGGCAGGACGCCTCTTTCTTCAATAAGTATAAACAGACCGTTTCCCAACACACAGCAGCAGATTTTCGATTCCATTCCTCTCTCTGTGTAGTATTCTGTGACTCGTTTCTGTGCTCTGGTCAGCTACCTTTGCCGCTTGTAGCCCGTGTGAACACCTGTACCATCTCGGTAAATTATTTTACTTTTGTTTACCACAAAATGGCTACAATAATGCCCTACATGTACGAGCCCGAGTATACCTGTCACGACTTACTGGCACTGGCGTTCCCTGTGGCAACGCTGGAGATTGCGAGCACTCTCCATTTCCCCCTCTTCCAAGATGGCTCCTCATCCTTTGGGTTACGGTGCAGTGTTTTCACGTTCGCATGGCAGACGTCCTCTGACGTCATCTCGTTCTCGCATGGATTCCGGATATGGCCCAGCAAGAGCCGAAGCTCAGTGCGTCGCTACTCTCTACAGACGCTACGTGAGTTCGCATCTAGGGAAATTATTATTCTAAACCTTATTCCTATGCTTACCTTTTCTTCCTGCTCTTTCCTACAGCCTTGCCTTTCTGCCCAGCCTGCCCGTTCCGCTGTTCACGAGTCTACAGGAAACTCCGGTAGTCTTCCCTTCCAGACACGTTAGGTACATCACCAACCATTACATTGATTCCTCTCGTACCTAGTTCCTTCTCTCATCTCTTGTTTACTTATCTAGAATCCGGACTTCGCCGAGTTTCTGTGACCAGATCCAGTAAATCCTGTAAACGTCCAGCGGATAAACAACCGGGTCATCTCCACATCCGTTCCAGCAGGGTTTTTTCCCCCAGGAGGGTTTCCCTGGGATCCCTCGCACAACCCTCCGTTTCCCTATTAGGGAGGAGGGAGGCGTTGGGGGCCTCAGGGGACTCTCCATTTGCCTCATTGATTGCTGCACGAGTCAGGTTAGTGTTGAAGCATTACAATACCGAGGAGGAACTACTGGAAAGGGAAGCACGCGAAAACGATGGGGATTCGGATGGCAGTTGGGAGGACGATTCAACAGATGAAGAGCCTGGGCCTAGTCGCATGGACGGCGTACCCACCTGGTGCACATGCAATCGGTGCGAGCTAATGCCAACCGAGGAAGAGAACTGCTGCTGCCGAGAAAACTCGGGATGCCTGGCCTACATTTCGGAAGGCGAGCCACGACCGCAATGCATCACCGAGCTGCCAGACTTCAGGGCAGCCTGCCTCACACGGGCCGTGTTGAGAATAATGATGGTGCTTATGCACGAACTTCGCGCAACTGTTCGTCCTCGTAATCCGAGTAACGAGTAAGTATACTTATGCCACTCCTATTTCATGTTCTTCTACTATATCCAAAATTATATATTCATATCATAGTAGCGCATGAAAGTCGTTCAATAGTGTGCATTGTCTAGATAGCATTTGTCCGTGCAGAATGCCATTAGTTACAAGAATTGTCATTGACAACAAACGTTTATTAAACTTCTCTTGGTCATTTAAAAACCGTTTGTTTCATTCCTTTTCACAGGTGGTACAGGCTGGTGGCCTATTGTTCCTTTACATGGTGGCTCGACCGGAGGCTTGGACACCACGTTCGAAGAGTGATACCCGCCTGTGCCATTCGTGCCATTAGAGAAACGTTCCCGAGTGACAGCGGTCAGTACAGGGGATTTTCTCTTGCTGTGTTGCAACTTGACCTGTTTAATCTTTAAAGTCTTGTATTTTTGTGTCATGAAAATAAGATACAAAATAAAACGCCACATATATTTTAACAATGGTTGTTTCGATTTTTTAAATCAATCAAGTGTGTCTCCATTCAAGGATGGACGTCCGACATCTGTGCTCCGAATGGGTGAAGGTCTGGTCGCTGTGAAGCAGGGTGGTCACTATCTATCTAAGCTAACATAACATATTCTCGATAATGCATGCACTAAATAACACTTGTTCAAAGTCTTTCAGTAGGTTATGTCTCTATAAAAGTCACACATGTATCTATACTAACAATTACCATTGGATTATACAGGCCTTAGGTTAAGGGTCTTGACCACTATAATACACCGGTTGAAGTGTGGGTCTGTGCTCGCAAGAATCTCTGGCATGTGGCATTTGTTATTGATAAGCAACGATATACTATCAAAGGCAGTTCGCACCCGTGGATGAGCGCTGGCATGTGGGGCTGTCTGGGGCGCGAACGGCCAAGGTGCCAAACTACATGTACACTTCAAAAGGTATCCCACGCCCAGGGGCCATCGGTCACATGGCCTCCTCAGACCCCGTGTCTCCAGCCAGGCCACCCCTTGAAGCAGGCCGCCCCCCTAAAACCACGACATACATATGTCATTCATTCACAAACACACCCCTGGTTCTAATACTTTATAAACCACTTGATATGTCTCATGAGAACATCTTTGTGCTTTGCAAGTCAACTCCTGAACGTGCTACCTGGCAACCACTGAGATCTACGCTAATCTGCTCGTCGTCGTGCTATCCGTGAACTTCTGTGACCGCTTAGAGCAAACCCATCAGTGTGCTACCTTTGGCCACCCACCTATTCTTCTGCAACATACTGCTCTGCTTGCTGAATCCAACCGTTTGTTGGTCAAGGTAAGGCCATGCATCCTAGTCATATTTCGCAGATTTTTAAATTTCTATCTATTTGCGAGTAGAGTACACAATAGTGCTATGTTCATTGGTCTCACTGCTATTGACTTGAGTTTCCATTGCTATGCTATCAATAGATCTATTTATTTTCATCTGTGTCTATTGCCATCGAATTGCATCCTTCGGGGGTCCAGTCTATAATGTAAGCATGTTTCCTTCTCGTGCAAGACAGAACATCCAAGGGACGAGTCACATGTTCAGATTTCAGTCACATCAATTATACATTTCTGCAACTTATGCAAATACTAAGCCGCACATAATGAACTGGTATAGTTCCTGCGACCAAAACAAACCTTGCATTGATCATTGTATGATTCATTTACTTTTGTATCAAATCTTTATTCTTGAAGATTGTATAATAATGTCGATATTTACTTTTCAGATTTATCAACAATGCCTGCCTGTTCGATTAGCGGTTGCCCTTCGAACGCCCAATGCGAAATCTGAAGGCACTACAATGCATGTATTCCTGAAAACCGTTGATCGAATAAGAGAATGGGTCAGACATTGCGGATATCCACTGGATGAGCTGGAAAGTAGAGTCCAACAAGTCTTACAGGACAAGAGGGGTGATCGATACCGCATCTGCAGCCGGCACTTTTCCTTGGACATGTACACCACATCTTGGGTAACAAAGAAGAATAAACGGCAAACGACACGGAAATTGCTCGCAAACGCTATTCCCACTTTATTCGTCCACATTCCGCCACTGGTGAGTCAAGTGTCCGGATTTAGCTTTAGGCCTTGCAGTAGTGTGTAGGTAGCCGAATGGATTAATTGATATTATAGGTGTTCTATCTCTTGTAATAATTTCGATATTGATATGAGTGTATAGCTTTTTGAATAATGACATTTATCAATATATTCTTTTTCGATTTCATAACCCACAAACAAAATGTGTATATATATGGGAACAGGGAACTGTGCTGTATTGAGCATTTTTCAAGTATTCTGTCACGTTACATGGCTATTTTTAATATTGGCATTTCATTATCAATCATTTGCCTTTACAACTTCTTGACTATCCCTTGAATCTGAAGCAAGAACATTCTACATCCTTGACGTGGTCGCAGTTATCAACCACTTCTAGCGCGTATCGGGTAATCTTACTAGGCTAATCCGCTACAGACTTGTTTTATGCATATCAGTGTAATTACTTTAACGAATGTATGGTTAGTGCTTTCCAATTGATATACACCTTAGTTGTCGTCCCCTGGTGTTTGTTTTCAGTTATAATTAGTGTTATCCATACTAAAGCAAGTACTGTCTTTCAGGGAGATGCTGAAGCGTCTGCCACATCTACAACATTTCTAGATGTTCTTCACCAGCAGGAGGTATGGATACTGACGGCTCCATCGAGCGTCATCATCGGAGCTGGAATTCTTGTTGTTTGATTGTTCTACACAATGTTTCATTTGTGGTTAGCCGTTGATATGTACCTGTGCTGTCGACCCCAGGTGTGTGTTATGTTTTCACTATTATAATCCTCACTAATGAAAGTACTATGTTTCAGGCAGTTGATGGAGCGTCAACCCCTGCACTTGATGCAGAGCCTGACATTCAAGTAATTCCAGGGGAAATGGAAGCGGCACCATGCGTATACGAATCGGCGCAACAGCTTTCGGAAGTGCGCACTACATTTGCAACATCCATAGATATTCTTCAGCAGCATGAGGTATGGATACTGACAGCTCCATCATGCGTGATCATATAACGTGATTCCATTTGCTATACTTTCTTCCCTATTAACACAAGTGCTGTGTTTCAGGGAGACGACGGAGCTTCCACTGCAATCACAACATCCCATTTAGATGATGCAGATGTAAATAAATCGGAGAAATAACTCGATGAAATGTGATCATATTTAGATGTTCCTTGATTCTTTCAGACAATGCATCATTTGTGGTTATCTCTTTATATGTACCTGTGCGTTCGACCCCATGTGTGTGTTATGTTTCCAATATTGAAAACCATACTAATGCAAGTACTGTGTTTCAGGGAGATGCTGATGCCTCCTCTCCAATACAACCATTCATGGCAGTCCATGCAGAGCCAGAGGTATGGATACTCACAGTTCCATCGAAATAGATCATCACTGGTCGAATACTTGTCGTTTGATTGTTGCACACAATGTTTAAATCGTGTTTGGCTATTGAGATGTACCTGTGTGTTCGTCCTCACGTGTGTTTTATGCTAAAAATATTTTGATACATAGGGCCTCATCACGACTTTGGCGGTAACCCTTAAATCCGGCGGTAGCGCTATTACCGCCGGATTTAAGGGTCCGCCAAAGCAGGACTTCGGCGGATTTCTCCCCAGCTCTGAGCTGGGGGGAAATCCGCGCTATGACCGCCGGCGGGAAATCCGCCGGCGGTATTAGCGCAAAATTTCCCCATTGAGCCCAATGGGGAATGGGGCATTCCCGAATGGGCTCAATGGGGATTGACATTACCGCCAAACTCGTGATCCGGCGCTATTAGCGCCGGGGAGTTCGGCGGTAGGGCTAATACCGCCGGCGTTACCGCCCAAGTCGTGATGAGGCCCATAGTAATGAAAGTACTATGTTTCAGGGAGACGATGGAGCCTCATTCCATGCTGTCTATGCGGATACAGAAAATATAGTCGTAGCAGCGCAAGAGGAAGGGAGGACATGCGGAAACTAATCGGAGCTACAGCGTACAGATGTTGAAGGTCGAGTCAAAAAAGTTGCAAAGAAAAAAAAACAAAAAAAGGTTAGTTACAAACATTTCATAACTTTAAAAAAATGTTTGTGCTGGGGACTCTTATGTTTTTTTCCAGTCAATTGGACTACACTTTATCTTGTGTTTAAACTGAACATCCCTTTTCCAATCTCTCCTCTAGTTACCCGTAGGTGTCAGAACTATACATACATACACAGACAGTGAAGCGAATGAGAGATGTTGCTTGCCAGACCATGTACACTATGGAGGAACTATTAATTGAGGCGAGGCGTGTTCAGGCTCGAGATGTTCATGTCCAATGACCAGAACATGAATTAACTGTGTTTGGAGAATACAGCAAAGTTGGATTGGACCATTGCTACAGTGCGACCGCACCACCACAAGAAGATGATATTGAATGTATTGAAGATAGCTCTGAAGTAGTTGCAGATCAATTCACACTATCTACACCCGCCAAAAAATTGCCACCCAAAAACATGTCGACATTGTTGTGTTCTCCCATCAATGTTGAAGTAGCAGATGTCGAAATGACAGAGAATGAACCAGCCGCAGTATCCATAGACTCATCAGAACTTGATAGCAGCGATATTACTTTCCAATGTGTTGAAATCTCCGCAACGTCACAGGCCGAAACAACGTTGACGCAGGATGACAGTCTAATGAAAGAGAGCAAATGCATTGTATTCGACAGTTGTTTGATGGAAATTATAAGTATGCTGAAATGTGTGCATTCCATTAGAGGGAAATTATGTGGGAAGCCATTGATTAATGTAACTCGTCAAATAAAAGGCAGTAACATCAAAATAAATGCCGCCTGTTGATTAAATCATAGGTTCTCATGGTCTGCACAAACGATCCTGGGGAAAATGCCAGCAGGCTATCTACTGTGTGCAGCTGCATCACTTTTTAGTGGCTCCAGTTTTAGAAAGTTAGAGGCTTTCTTTCAGTTTGTGGGACTCCATTTCATTTCTAAATCGCTGTACTACATATACCAACGTGATTATCTGTTTCCGGCCATTAGTGATGCTTGGAAAATTGAACAATTGTCTCTAGCAAGTACATTCGAAGGGAAACTTTTCAGGCTAGCCGGCGATGGACAGTGTGACAGCCCTGGATTTTCTGCCAAGTACTGCACCTACCACTTTCAGGACATGGATAGTAAGGAAATTGTGAGTTCGGTGGTCGTGCAGGTAACACAATGTACATCCTCAGTGGCCATGGAGAAACTAGGATTTATAAAATCAGTGGAATATCTACAATCGAGGGGAATGCACATTGACCTCATAGCCACGGACAGACACGTTTCAATTGCCAAGACCATGAGAGAGCAGTTCCCGCTTATTAATCATCAATTTGACGTATGGCATCTTGCTAAATCAATCGGTAAGAAAATCTCGGCTGCAGGAAAAAAAAGGTTTTGAAAGTATTTTGCAGTGGTCCCAGTCTATCACCAGCCATCTTTGGTGGAGCTCAAACCCTTGTGAAGGGTCAGTGGAAATACTACTTGAAAAATGGCGGTCACTAATGCACCACTGTACCAACGTGCACCGCTGGTCAGAAAACCTACATTTCCACCAATGTGGACATGGCCCTTTATCCCCAGTGGAGGCACGGAAGAAGTGGTTGAATCCATCTTCACCGACACACAAAGCCATTGAGAAGATTGTTTTCGACAAAACTCTATCAAGAGATTTGAGAGGACTGACAGAATTCTGTCACACAGGAGATTTGGAGGTGTTCCACAATATGTGCCTAAAGTACAGGCCAAAGAGCTTGCATTTTAGCTTTCGGGGCATGAAAGATCGCACTCTACTAGCGGTCTTGGCCCATAACAGCAATGTCGGACGTGAACAATCTAGGACTAGGGGTAAAGTAAGGATGCCTCGCTACACTAAGGTGTTTTCAAATCGAAGTAAGCAATGGGTGATCAAACCGGTCTATGATGAAATGCAGTTCAACTTTGTGAAAGGCCTTATTGTTGCTGTGTTAAAGAAGCACAGATATGGAATTTTGGACGTTTCTGTGCGGAGCAGTGATCCGTTGCCACCGAACATTGCAACTGTGCCATTTCCACCAGAAGCACAGCTGGTTGTGAAGTTCAAATCCTGGTTTAAATAATTGCAATACGATTGTCTTTTTGTAAATAAATGTTATTGTACAGTGTACCTGTAACACTAGCCCCTACCTTCACCATCATGGGTGGCGAAGAAGCTGGGTGTCATCTTTGAATTCTCTCTATTCACCTCACATATGTGTATGTATATATTTTTCTCATGTCTCATCTCATGTAAATGCTGGGCACTGTTAACGGAGGGGAGGCTTGCGTATTGCAAATAATAAAACGAACAAACAAACAACAAATCTCACTTTTAACTCAACTCATGTGGTACTTTATACTTTCCCTGACCTTTCGCCAAAAAATTAAATGTCTCAATTTGGGCTGCAAAGCTCGCAGACAACGGGGACAAAATTGGGGGCCTTAGAACGCGCCAAGCGGGCCGTGGCATTTGGGAGAGAAGCCAGTTCGCATTTGCACATTGAGGCGCACTACATAGACGGATTCTAAACTTCAATTTCTCACAGATGCCTTTACTACGGGATGTTGCAAATAAAGAATGCGAAGGACAGCGCCCAGATGAGGCCCACAAGTCGCACTGGAAGTATAAGGGTCTATTGTTTTTTGACCTTGAGACAGGGACCATGCCGAAAGAACTTCATTTGAAAGGGGTGCGCAATAACGTAAGAGACGATAAGGCAGAAAATTCAGAAACTAGACCGAGTTTCATTTTAGTTTAGTATTTGAAAAATCTTTGTCAAGAGCACGGTCGGATTTACAGACTGCATTACGCAGAGACACAATGGAAATTTCAAATATAATGTGAGTAAATCTTTAGACGCTTTTATACCGGAATGAAGAATTAATGAATGGATGCATGAATAAATGAATGAATGAAGAGCTAGGAAAAGCAAGGATAACGTGTTCGTAGTGGGCAGATGGGCATGCAGGTCCACAGGTCTCACCGATCTCGGTCCTTGGCCCAGCCACTTTTCCCTGCACTGCCTACCTGTACTACGGGACTGTCTCTGTATCCTTCAGCCCCTTCTCCCGGCATTTACCTTGCACTTGCCACCAGCTGGCCCTATTATTATCTTGTATTCTACTAACCATGTACAGCACTTTTACCCCCCCTCTCCCCTTCCCCTTGCGCGATCTGAAAGACACCTGGCCTAGTAGGATCGTTGTCTGTCTGCCCTTGTTTCCCCCCTGCCTCGTCGCGCCTTGAAACACTTGTGTATAGGCGCGTTACAAATGCCATATCATATCATTCCACACGCATGTAGACTAACTGTCGTTTCTCATTGTATGTTGGCCTTGATTCATTTTGTTACTTTTCACATTGATTTTAGAGCCGAACATACTCCATTGAACTATCCTTGCAAGCAAATAGTTTCTGATCGGCCGTAATAAATAAAATAATTTTTTTGTTTTCATAACAGGTATTTGATCCCGTTCTGCTACTGTCATCGGTTTGAGACACCGGCAGACGGATTCTTCAATAGACACCTGCAGCTTCGTGTGAACAACTGGAGCACGTTCACCATATTATGGGACGATCGCCAAGGGCCCACATGCCCGTACGCTGTACTAGTGGCTAGAAGCAACATATCAACCTTTACGCTGGCCTAGTGCCTACTTGATGGAACAGCCTTGCGGTTCATCGTGCGACAAAAGTGCCCCTTTGAACGAAACCCAACACCCTGTGTACCATAAAGGAACAGCGCGTGACTCAATATAAACTTAGATGGATTTGCGGATACAGATAAATGAAAATAAATGGCTTTCGGAGTTCATATGGCAATTGCTGAATATTCTCTAAACATTTAATGTCAAATGTACTTTACCAAATGTACCGTGTTGCTGTTTGATTTTAAAGTACAGTTTCATATTCCGAATTGTGGCGCGCTGTGTTGTGAGATGATCTGTGTTGGTTTCCGGGTTCTGTGTGGAGTCGCGTAGAAGACGACTGGGCGCGTTTGCCTACGCAGCACAGTAACGTCACGGAGAGAGGCGGGGAATATGAATGTTTTGATAATGTCAGGCTCAGGGGCGGGGGAATTGATTTAGTGCCGCAGAAGCAGGTTAGCCAGGGCGATGCGGCAAGTGATAGGGGTTTCACAAAATGGCGGCTCCCTGGTGCCTGTTTTCGCGTGCGTTTAATGGATGAAAATTCGGGAAAGGTCCATAGGAAAGTTTTCTAAAATCGAGCCACTTAGGCTTAAAAAAAACATGGCCGACCCGTAGGGACAATAACATTTTTTTACTGGACCATGCCTTTAACAAGAGAGGATCCTGTATTTGCCATATATAATCAAGGAGGTCAGTACGCAGCCCTGGCGTGGGCCCCGTTTGTTAGGGATCCACTCTGAAAATGAACCTGCTTGGTCTAACCTCATCTTTTTATCCTGGAATCGGAGTGCAATTTAATCAAAAGGTCAAGCAGGGCCTTTGGACGAACCCCTCTCTGCAGTTCGGTCCATAATCCTGAGCGATTAACACAATCAAATGCTTTAATAATATCTAAAAAAAGAATATATAATGTTCGCCAAGACTTCCCTAACTGTTCTATAAGTCGAGAACTGATTAGACAATTCTTGTCTCTCCACCCTTCCTCTTTTATTCTGCTCTTTCTCTTTACACCTTGCACTAGTATCCTGTATCCAAACTCCAGGTTTGCCGGCCCCTTTATCCGATGGGGATGTAACTGGTTTGATTGTGTGCACTTCAGAGAATGAATAGCTTGGCTTGAGGATTGTTATTCTAAGTTCTGCCCTGCCTCAGTTGTTGGTACAGTGTCTGTTACCCTCATCACACCATCCACATCAGGGCAAAACTACTTCGGAGGGGTTTGTCAACTTGGAATCAGGCGGCACTGTCATGGCGGCCTCATGATCCCACCACGGTATCCTTTGAATATCTGCCATCTCTGTCTGTCCCGCCTTTTTTTATTTTTTAATATTGATTTGTAAGGTGCTAGCTGTGAAAGTCACTTTGTAGTATCCTGTTTATATTGTTACTGTGGCAATAGTTGAAACCATAGCTGTTGCACCTGCTTGTAAACGATGTGAAACGAGCAGAACAAACTGCAGGCTATGGCTTGTTAGTCTGTCTCTAACTCTCGTTTGTGAACCGCAGTCACGAACCACGGTCCAGGGTACCCAAAACTACTATTGCTCATGGTGCGCTTCTTGGTGGTGGCACATAGATAGGTGACACCATGTGGGATGCTGCGTGCTCCACCGCCGGGCACCATGTAGCTCAACATGGGTTGGTCCTCTGGCCACCTGGACACCCCAGTCCCCTTCCCTTGCCTCTCCATCCTGACTCCATTACATCACATTCTTATGCATGAAAGTCTAAGTCATGCTTTTTATTTTATTTTTAAACAGGAGGCCCGATGTCTGGTCCCAATGTGTTACTCAGAGAAAATCAGTGTCTGAAAGATACTCCGCTCACCGAACGAAAGGAAAGACGTGACAGTTCCAACACAGGTCAGCAAGAATGGATGGAAAATTGCTTCATTATGGTCAAATAATTATTTTGGAGATCCGGTTGTAAATGATTTGTCAGTTCTGTGCACTAGATATCTGCTTGGATAGTTTTTACATTGTCCACTGCATACTCGCATGTAGTTTATTCCATTCATGAAGCCCATTGGTGAGTGGCGGTAGTCGCATGTGGCTCTGTGGCATGAATGGTGTAAGAGGGCAAAGTAGGTGAGGATTAGTGTCAGATGATTTTAAAGACACCTTGTCTAATGTGTCCAGTGTTTAGAATGACCCTTAAAAATACCATTCCCTGTAAACGTGGAACATGTGCCTCACTCGGTTCCGTGTTTGCTAGACATGTGCAGGCTCCGTGCCTTATGCTGAGAAAGCATAGAGGATGTGAGCTGGCACTGGGGGTACACTGGCAGGCGGGAAGGCTAATCATACCCCCGCGTTCTAGAATGAGGAGTTGCTGCAGTCTTGTTTACTCACTGCTGCCAATGAGCTTTGAGGATGAGCTTGAAAAGCCGACCATGATGGCTCTGTCCTTTATGGCATGAACTCAAGCAGTAAGGAAAGTTAATCATGGAGATGCAGTTATATTTGCAGTGAATACTATACATATGGTCCCACTAACCTGCCCTCCTCCCCAAAAGATGAGTGTGGCTGTTTGCTGTAAATCTTCCTGATATATGCACCTCCCACCTCTTTCTCCCCATCAGCTTTTCTCCACCCCTTTAGCGTATCTCTTTGCCTCCATGGCTCTTGTGCACCGCTGGATATTTGGGGAGCCTTTTATGTGTACACTGCTGTACGTGGTCTAGATGAATACAAGCTCTTCTGGGTAATGGTCTAAGTCATGTTCTTTGTTTTTATTGGACAGGAGAGAAAGCTGCTGAGACTGATGTGTTACTTGAAGTGAATCCGTATCGGAAGGATATGCGGGAGGTCACAGGAAAGGAAAGGCGTGACCATCCTCCCAGCGCAGGTCAGGCTGAACGGGCGTGAGTTGGGTGCCATTCTGATTGCAACACTTTCATTAGATGATCTGGTTTCAAGCAAGTAACCCTCGGTTACTGCACAGAAAAGGATGTCTCTTGTGACAGGACAGCTTTAGAAGCTTTACATTCCTGATGATGAATTATATACGTCTTTGGGAAAGCAATGGTGTGCTTATATCAAGGGCTGCATCCGTGCTATATAGTGATATGTACGAGTAGTATTTATGTAACACAAACTTGGGTATGAAACAGGTAAATTGAAGTCCCCAAGAGTCACTAGGGATCAAATGTCCAACCGCGCAGTGTAGCCCTGGAAAGCAACCCCAGCAATACCGCCCTTGCCCACACCCAACACCCATGAACCACACACCCTCTCATGTTGATTACTGCTAGCTCAGCAGTCGCTCACACTGCAGAGATCTCTGAATTCCACTGTTTATCCCTGAAACATGCGTTACCCTAACCTCCCACCATGATTTTGATGTCATCCCACCCCAAGGCTACTGCGTTCAACATGCCGACCGGCCTGGAAGGGCAGCAGACGGAGTGGCAATCATCCACAGGAGCAATTGGCCATGCTCCATCATCCCCTCTCCCCGAATAAGCTTATTTGAATCACTCGCCTGCCGGTTCCCTCTATCGTGCAAGTAATCCAACACCTTCCACCTCATCTACAGACCACCTCACAGGAGAGACTTTCATTGCAGACGCCTCCAACTTAATCTCCTCTGCCAAATTAGCCCAATGTAATAATGTATTTCGAATGGATTGTGTCCTCCCACGTATAATTTCCAGCTTTAACAAAAAATAATTTATCACGTTGGCAGAGGGCGCTGTGCGTCGAGATGGTTGACTCGATGTCCCTTGGAAGGCTTCCATCTCGGCTGATGTCATCGTCGAGTACATATACCATGCGTAGCGCCCTTTGGCTTCAGTTCCGTTTTTCAGCAATAGTGATTGCATCGTGGCGTGCTTCAGTTTTCTTTGTAAACCTGTCGATATGGCCTTATCTTCTGATCCGAGTACTCCGAAGACGGGTTTCAAGAAGTGTATGCGATGCAGCGCCGATATGTCCATCAGGGACCTGCATAAAGTTTGCCTCCCATGCCTGGGCATCAAACATGGAACCCGCGACTGTCGATCCTGTCAGTCGATGACTGGTAAGGCCTTAAAAGAGCGCAAGGCTAAATTAACAGTGGGTAGGATTGTCCCCAAATCCCCATCCACTCCTTCTAAATTGACATCATTCCACGAGTTGAGTGATTTCTCTCCTCACAAAAGACGATTGAAAAAAAGATCTCATTCGAGGGGCAGACATTCTTTGTCGTCCTCCAAAAAATCAAAGAGAAGGCACAGATCACGGTCTTCTTCTAAATCAGACAGGGTAGTCTGCCCGACGAAATTGTCTGCTAAAGAAGAGTGGGAACTATTTAGGAGAAAGTTAAATTAGATCTTCGATGATCAGGCTCCGATACCTTCGAAGCACAAGAAGATTGGCCATGCTACGATCACTGACGGGCATGATTCCATGCCTAAACACATGCACCGTCATGCCTGGGTAAGCCTAAGACTACTCGAGAGTCTTAGAGCACTCGATGAGATGAGAAATCGTCAAAGACATTGTCGCTTCGAAGGCAATGTCCCTCAAGGTATAAATTGAATAATAATATGTCAACACCATTGAAGCCTTTGTCGATTAATTAAACCATCAACGCCGTCTGTTCATCCTTTGGAAAAAGGTATTTAAACCTTTACCCAAAAATGATTTTTTGAACTCGCTGGCTTCTATTTATGAGGGATTTGAAACCACTGATGAGACGCCTTCAAGTAGTCTCTGTTAGGCAAGGTTGTATGCAGTACCCTGTAGGAGACTGCACCAGCCATGTCCTCCTGGCAATAGGGAACCCAACCTTTGGTATAAGTCTGTACTACCCAGGTTGGGAATGTGGCTGAGCAGCCAGGCTTAGCTCAAGAGGGGTCAATGTGAGCTATAAGGTTGTAGCACAGAGTTTCACAATGACAATTGTTCAAATAGAAGCTTTAGACTCAAGGATTCTTGATTAAACAATTATTAATGTACTTGACAGTCAGTTATATAAGCCTTCTTCAGAAGGGAGCAAAACTTGTAACACCTAAAATATACTTCAAAAACGCTCTTTCTCTAAATCAGATGATACCCATTGGGGGTGGCACACAGACACTTCCTACACCCTCAGGTGACTTAAATAGCTAGGAGACTGTGGACATTGTTTTATCACTGGTACATTTGGAGCAATACTGAGTTTGGTGTAAAGGATTAGATATGGGAATAAAACAAAGGTTAACCTATAATTCATAAAATGGTAAGTACTTGTTAACCCTCCAATGCAAAGTAGATTATTTCTTGGGGGGAAAGGCAAAAACATAAAGTCAGAGGTAAGAAGAGTCTCTCAGGGAGCCAGGATAGTCAATGTTAGTTGAGCAAAGTCTAGGGGAGCTGAAGATCTTCTTGCAGCTAAGTAAAAGTCTTACACAATGTTTTTAGAACCGTTTGTAGAAATACGATTCACTTGAAGGGCCACAAGCTGGGAGGCTTGTGAGGGGCAAAGCTGCAAGCAACTATGCAATGGCAACCAAGACAAGTCTCGAATGAGAACTAGCAAGGCTACACAACAAGAGGCAAGTCCTCTTAGGTTTACAGTACCTTTGGTTAGAAGAAAACCCCTTCCAGCTGGCTTCTGTTCCTGTGTAGGTCTGCAGATCCTGTGTTCCTGGGCCTACGTCATGGGGACAAGTGGGAGGACGCCTGGGTACTCCTGCAAGACGAATGGAAGGTCAGCGGCAGCAATGGGCAAACTTCAAATCAGCGTCACTTTGCGGTTTCAGCACCTCTAGTCTCTTGCAAATAGCACCACCGCGGTTCTCGGATACCACTATGGACTTTCCTTGCATCTGGGGTCCAGCAATCTTTTGAGGTGGCTCAGGCTTGGTCAGTCCTGCTTCCTGGGAGTCCAGAGTATCTTCCTGGAGCTCAGGTCTGATTTAAAAGTGATGCACTCCTGTCTGGTGTTCCTCTCCCTGGCACTTCGGTTCCTGCCGCATCAGTGGAAGTACAGCCAGCTCTGAGAGGACATCCAGACGAGTTCACTTTGGGGATGATTGGTCCCACCAATCCAAGGGGAGAAGTTGTTCTTGCAGGGCTTCTCTATTTGAGGCGAATTGGAGCTTCAGCACAGCAGGGCTTCACCGGGCAAACCAACGGTCCGGAAGTTGCAATAGGCGTCCTTTGTTCCAGTGTGTTAGGGAGAATTCCTCTCTACCTTAGAGATCCCCAGCAACTTTGCTGGATTTTAGGACTGTTGATTTTTAACCTGGAGAGAGTGAAACCCTTATTTCCCACTCTCTCTTGTATTTTGAATGTGATTTGAACTCTGTTTCTTTTGGTTGTGGAGTCTGACAAACTCCATAGGCATCATCTTTACATTGGGTCACACAGCACCTTCAGTGCAGTGGCACAGGGAAGTCTTTCAGATTTCTCAAAGGTTTAAATACCTTATCTAGGATAAACTACTGTTTCCCAGAGCAGTAAAGTGAAATTGACTTTCCTTACATTGTAACTTTTTAGACCCAGCACACACTATCTTACAATAGGGTTCTGGAGGGGTTACTCGGTATCCCCTTTCTCTAGTTTCTCATGTAACAATTTCCGTTACCCTTTCCTCGATGAATAGCTGGTGGCAGTGGTTTATTTTTAACTACTGTGGTGTCCTTTTACCACAGGCTGTGTTTGCAGCTGCAGTAAAGCACCCAAGGGTGCCATTTTTGTCAAAATGACAACAGTTTTCTTTTTTAAACATTTCCTTGTGGAAAGGTCCTTCTTGAGATTTACTCTGCGTGCCAAACCAGGTTTGGTCCTTTTGTTCGTTTTGCCTTTGGCATGGTTTAACAAGTGAAGTCCGCCTCTGGCTCCAGGGTGTCTGGCAGGAGCAAGAAGCAAGGGAGGTATCTGAAACTCCCTGTGCTTAGTCTCCTAGGAGACAGAAATGCACTCTTAGGTGATTGGCCAGTTGGCTGTCCGGCAAGCACAGCCACCATGCTAGGTGACTGACCGCTAGGCTGGAATGAATGGGAACTCCTGGACCGTTGGTTTGCCCGGTGAAGCCCTGCTGCTGTGCTGAAACTCCAAATTCGCCTCGACTAGAGAAGCCCTGCAAGGACTTCTTCTCCCCTTGAGTTGGTGGGACCAACCAACTCCAAAGTAAGCCACCTGGACATCCTCTCGGAGCTGGTTCAAATTCCACTGCAGTTGCTGCTGGAACCGAAGAGCCAGGGAGAGGAACACCAGTTTGTGTGCATTGCTTTTAAGTTGGCCAAGAGCTCCAGGATGATCCTCCGGACTCCCAGGAAGCAGGACTGACTGAGCCTGAGCCACCTCCAGAGTGTTGCAACCCACATACAAGGAAAGCCCATTTCAACAGCCAAGAGTCCGTAGTGATGCTATTTGCTGAGACGCGAGGTGCTGAAACCTCAGAGTGCCACTGAATAGAAGTTGGTCCTTTTCTGTCGCTGACTGTCCCTTTCCAGTGCAGGAGTCCTCCAGACGTCCTCCCTCTTGTCCCCATGACTAATGCCCAGGAACAACGGATCTGCAGAGCTGCACAAGAACCAGAAGCCAGCTGGAACCGTTTTTCTTCTAACCAAAGTTACTGTAAAGACTAAGAGAACTTACCTCTTGTGTAGCCTCACTTGTTTCCAGTTGTGACCTGTGGTGGTTGCTTCTGTAGAGTTGCCAACAACTTCTTTACTTCACAAGTGTAAACAGCTTATGGCCCTACTTTGATTTCTTCTTTTTTACAAAGACTTAAAGAACATTGCAAGACATTTACTTCTAAGAAGTGCTTCTGTTCACCTAGGCCCTCATTACGACCCTGGCGGAAATCGCGGTGCAAAATGCACCATGGAGCACGGCGGAAAGCTGCCGATAGCGCCATGGGGGTTGGCGGATTTACCGCCCCATTCCGACCTTGGCGGGGCGGTAAATCCCCATTCCCCATTTTACCCTTCCCCATTCCCATTTTTGCCCCATAGGGTATAATGGGAGTGGGGAAGGCGTTAATTACGCCACCGTAAAATACGGTGGCGTAATTAACAACAAGGTCCCGTAGCGCCATGGATTTCTCCGCCCGGAAAAACCAGGCGGAAAACGGCTCCATGGCGCTACGGGAACTCGTAGTAGGGCGGACGGGTCCGCCGCGAATAACGCTGGCGTAAACCCACTCCGCCAGGGTCGTAATGAGGCCCCTAGACTTTTACCCAATTGACTTTGGCCGTCCTGGCTCCCTGAATGATTCTTCTTCCCTCTGACTTAGTTTTTGGTCTTCCTTCCCGGAAGGGGTTAACTATCTTTGCATTGTGGGTTTCAAAAGTACTAACCTGCTTCAGAATATTTGTGAGATCTCTTGTTTTGTCCTAGTAACCTTTTTCTTTGACATACTCTTAAGTCTGGTTCTAAATGCAACAGTGATTTAATGCCCCCAGCACCCGAACTATTGAAGTCACCTGAGGGTGTAGGACGTGTCTGTGTGCCATCCCAAATGGGTACTTACTGATTTAGAACTATTAAGAGGGTGTATTGTGGAGTGTATTTGTGTGTTAATATTATATTTCCGCTTCTGAAAAGGCTTACGGTTAAATAAATGTACAATTGTTTAATCAAGAAACCTTGTGTGTAAGAGTTTATTTGGATACTTGTCACTGTGAATCTCGCTGTAACTCCCCTGCAGCTCACATTGACCCCTCTTGAGAAAAGCCTGGCTGCTCAACACGCTACCAACCTGTGTAGTACAGATTTATAGCAAAGGTTGGGTTCCTATTGCCAGGAGGACAAGGTTGTTGTAGTGCACCCAAAGGGTAGTGCATACACTCTTGCCTAACACAGTGGTCGACTCTGCATTCCAAGCCAAAAGCCTGCCTTTTATGCAGGTTTCTCCCGTTCATTCGCAGCCTAGCTGTCACTCACACAGCAGGGTGGCTGTCCTCCATGTGAGTTTCTCCCCCTCATGTTCTCTGGGAGAAACTTCAGTTTGCCAATAAAATTAAAAATCTGGGATGTGTATGGCAGGAGAACCTTGGCAGTGAAGCCCAGGTGGGAGCCAAGCTGTAGTCGGTGTTTCATGCTTTGCAGAGGCTTAGGAATACTCTCTCCTTTCTGCCCTTAAAAGATCACACCGTGGTTGTGGGGGCGATGACGAATACTCATCTGGAGTATTGTAATAGTCTTTTGGTAGGTATTCCAATGAAGTGGGTATTCAGACTCCAGAAGGCCCAGAATGCAGCGATTAGACTGATGGGACATCTGAGGAAAAGGGGCCATGTATCATCCCTTCGCAGATTCTTATGCTGGCTGTTGGTCGAGGATCGAATCAGTTTTAAAGTAGCGTGTCTGACCTGCCAATGTCTTAATGGCCTTGCCCCAGACTACCTCAGTGCGAAGGTTCGTCTTTATCATCCGGCCAGAGCATTGCGCTCAGGAGACAAACTGTTGCTGGCTGGTCCATATTCCAAACTTGTCTCCAGTGGGGGATAGGAAGTTTTTGGACTTGAGCTCTGGAACCATCTCCCACTGGAGATTGGAGCTTGTCAGTCACTGAATCAGTTCAGAAAGGCCTTCAAAACTCACTTGTTTAAGTAGGCCGTTTATTTTGAGACACAATGACACTTGTTCTTGATATCCTGAATTTAGCAGTTTTAACATCTGCGCCTGGATACAGTTATCTGTCTTGGAGCACAGTATAAATCAAAATCAAACCGCTTTGGATGTTCCACGAGATACTTCTGTAAGGCCCTTATCCTCGGGGTACTTGCACCTGGTTGACTTCATCGATGACACTAGTGCCGAAATTGTAGCGATAAGTGTTTTATCAGGAATAGTGCGTGACTTTTTATTTGCTGCTATGGATGTTACCCGGTGAAAGGGATCCAGTATTTGTTGTTTCCATTGCCATCGTAGTCTACGGTCCAGGGGGGAATTTGCGACTGAATCTTCTGGTTCTCAAGCTCCAGACCGTTTGCAAATTTCCTGTGCTTGGGAGGCTAGACATGATCCGGAATTCATGTAGACGAGGACATGTTGGGCCATAATTGGGCATGGCTCCCAGGCCTATTAACAGGGAACCTGCTCCGGTGTTAAAATCTAGGCTAGATTTCTAGCGAAGAAAATCAAGTGAAAATTGCATTGTGGAATAATAGGGGCCAGTGTGATTAGTTGAGTAATTTGGAGATCTGTGCTGGTCCAATGGCCATGATATAATAGTGTTACAGGAGACGTGGCTCCTACGACCTGTTGCCTTAGATGCTTTTGGGTGCATTTTACAGACGGGAAAACATGGGTTGACCCCCGTGGGGACCTTTTTTTTAATTGCGGTTAATTGGGTTTGGGCTCTACAGATGCCAGTTGCTGATGATGCCATTAAGGTATATTGTTAGCCCATATCTGTCCTAAGCAAGGGTTGATTAATTTGCTGGTGGTTCATGTGTATTACAGTCATTACATTGAGCAGCTGGAATCGCTTTTAGCACATCTGGAAATTCGGAAATTACTATATTATCCTTTTAGGAGACTTAAATTCCTATTATTTAGAGGCCCAGGAAGGGGGGAGGGGCTATGCAGTCTGCTTACCAGGGCAGCGTAGCGGCGAGAGGTCAAGATGGTTAGAATTGTGGCCCCTGTTTTGATTTAATAGCAATATTGAGGGCGATTTATGGGGGTCAGGGGACTGGCATAGTAAAGGTCCCCAATCTTCTATTGATGACCTATTGCCACTGAGCTCATCAAGATGCCAGATGTTTGGGTTCCCGAAACGGCAGCTTTCCACTACGTGTGACTCTTCATTTGTGCCCCCAGTCTATTTGGCCAATAGTTATCACAGTAAATTAGGGGCTTGGGGGGAGCATTATTCGTTTGAACCAGAGGAATATCTAGGACTTCGATAGCTGGGTAGTGTTCAGATCGGGTAATTTCACTGCCAAGTTTCGATCACAGGCCTTCTCCCCTGGGGATTTCCCTTAATTTGTCAGGTGTATTATGGACGAGAATCTTAAACACAATAGTTCTGAGGCAATCCCATTGTTTTAACAGGGAAGTGAAAGAGCTTGAGAAAACATGAGGTTAAGTCTAGTAAAACAAGAGTTCGCTCACCCCCCTCTTTGAAGGCAAGTGCCTTGCACAGGGCTCGCCAGCTATACAAAAATACTAGAACCCCAATTTGCAGCATAAAGTTTTAAGTGGACGGGGAATAAATGCTGAACGCACTTCTTAGGAAGTCTGATGCTGACTTCTGGGAGTTGACTAATGCTGCCAGCATTACCCAGTCAGTAGCACAGGAAAATCCTATTTTGGAATCTGACTGGCGAGTTAATTTTTCCAAATTGTATGCAGCTGTGCGTAATGAGATAATAAATCAAGATGAGACCACTGGATGGAAGATCAGGTTTGATGAAGAAGATATTAGGGTGCTTATTAATCAGTGTAGCAATTCCAGAGCTCCTGGTCGTAATGGGCTATGTGATAGTCTTTTCAAACACAATCCTAATTTATAGGCATCTATTATACCCCAGTTATTTAGAAAAATGTCATTTTGCACATTGCCCCCACGGATCGAAATTAAGATTAGGTAAGCAGGTGCTAAAAGCAGCTCCTGGGTATCTGGAATTAACCAGAGACCAGGAGCTGGCCTTCCGCAAATGTAACTTCAACATAACATGAAAAGGTAGAATTTTTCTTTTTTTTTATGACTCCTGTATACTTTAAATGTGATATAGATGTGTCTTAATGCTTATCTATAGATTAAACCAAACGCACACAGTTAAATCCACATAGGTGTGTGTGTTTGGCATCCGTTGGCCTGCTGGTGCCAAGCTAGTCAGGCTCTTCTAGGCTACAAGCGGGAGCTAAATAGCACCCAGCTCCCCTCAGTTTTGTACCCTGCCCTCTCCTCTTGGAAGTCATCTGTTATTGTACCAATATTTAAGAAAGGGATGAGGTCTGACCCTTTAAATTATAGACCCATTGCGTTGTTGGACGCCGATTCAAAAATCTTTGCTCGTATTTTACTCAGAGATGCATTTTTGGGCTACGGTTAAATGCATTTTTAGTGTTTAGATCAGGTTTCGGAGATGGGTTAGGACCTCATTAAACAGAGAGGATTGATGAGTTACAACGGAAGTGTTGGAAGAAATCAACAAGTCCCATATATCTGGCAGGTAAGGGCCTGCCGCTTGCTTTTATTGCGGTAAACGGAAACCTGCTCTGGAAACAATTATACCGCAGAATTTCTGGAATAATTAATACACGCGCTTCCAATTACAGGTATGTTTAGATTTGCAAGGTGATCTTTCTGGCCCTTCGAATAGGGGTCTGCGTCAAGACTGCATTCTTGCACCTTGCCTATTTAATTTGTATATGGCGGCCCTAGTCTAAGTGCTAGAGCAAGCAGCTTTTGTGTCCCCTAAAATACAGAGTCAAGACCCACTGTATTATCTCGCTGGATGATGTTCTTCTGATCGATTCTACTCCCATTGCTTTGCAGCGCCTCTTAACAGCTTTTTGGGGATAAACTCAAACAAATGACCTTGTAATAAATGTCTCAAGGGTTTTGCAGATTAGAAAATCCTCCCTTAGACAGAGTAGTTGTTCTGTCACTCCCAACAAATGTTACACTCCCTACCCCCTGGGAGACTCATCAGGATGCGGGAGTATGGTGCCCTGCTAGCCCAGGGGCAGTACCCGAAGAGAGTTGGGGTTATGCCACTACCCCATGAACAAGAAACCAAAGGGAACCAAGTGTAAGAGTGTGGCGCACTGCCGGGCAAAGCGCACCGCCAGTATCAGTTTCTCGCCATCAAGATCATACGCACATGGAGCACTGCAGTCTATCGGGTTCCCTACAAAGGAGATACGAGGATACGCAAAGACTAAGCACTTCCAAGCCCATTTGAAGTAAAAGTAACCCAGAGATGTATGCCACTAAGGAGTTGTGAATGAATTAGATGTGCCTTTCTAACTGGGCGCAGGGCATTGGTAATGTCTTAAATGTGTATAATGGAAACCGCATATAATATGCGTACTGGGCATTGGAAACTGGCAACATGTATTGGCCAGGATCCAAACTGGTCATGTTCATTGCTCAATTTCCTCTGGATGAGTGCATATTTCATTAATCCAAAATATACTTTTTTTGTAAAGACAAATACTGTATTTCTAAGATTTTTGTAAACTCGTTGAACAGTAGTTACTATGTGCAATTCGTCGTTGACCTCCTGGTCATAGGTCATGGTCACAGTAAATGCACAATGGGCGCTAGCATGTAGTAACGTGCTGTTGCCCTCTCCTGCAGCTCCCTTCCTCTTCTCCCTGCCTTGAACTAGGGGCACAAAGGAAAGGGGGCCAAGAGCGTGCTCATCTGGGGCGGTGACGGGGTAAGGACCACCAGTAAAGGTGTTACCTGATGAACTGCTGCTCACAGGTGTTTTCTTTCGTTTAAGGCCCTTGCCTGGAAAGGACCGTTTCAGTCCATGGCCGGGGGCGCCAGACATCCCATGACGCTGGAGGTTGGGGGACTAAGGAGCCCCAGTACATAAGTCACTGTGGTGAGTGTCCTTTACTTCATTCATCATATTTGCATTTGAACACGTTTTCTTTTTCTCTACAGATGCTCAATGGCTTTCTTAAAAGTTTAGATTTTCCAGCACTGTGAATCTGTTCTTGGGCGGGCTATTGATGCCCAGGCCAGACAGTTGAGTAGGGTGGATGGGAACAGTGGCATTCATGCTATTTCTAAATATCTTTAGGAGATGTGAGATCGAGCACACATGGTGCACATGCAGCTCACTCCGCTCCGGTTGCAAACTTCAGACGTGCACCCAGGGAATTCCCAGTGCTCATCTGTATGGACTTCTTTTTTTCTTCAATATTTGATCATGTGCCCATGGCAGACACAATCCGCTTCAGAACATCCAGAGGCTGCCCTACTGGAATTGCTCATTTTATTCCCCTCCCCCTCCAGCCCAACTCCCTTTAAAATATCCAATCTCTGCAAATCTAGACCCTAATCTGTACTGTACAAGAATCCCTAAAATGTGTTTACCAATTACGTTCCTTTTGCCTCATACAGTGAATTCACATTTTAAAGTAGCATTTATTCAGGAACCCAACTGTCCTATGACGGCACCTGTGTGTGTTTCTCTAACAGGAGATCAAAGTCTCACGCCTGGAACTACTTTGCGGATGCATGCAGAGCGAGAGTTGGGTTTGGCAAATCGGCGGTGTCCTGAAAGAGGAGAAAGCAGCACTGGCCTTGCTCCAGGTAAGGGTTGGTTTGTAAAGCTTGTGGTCTACCTTGTTTCCACAGTGAGTAGCCTCTTTACAGATAAGTCGACTCTTAGAAATGAAGTTAGTCCAGTGCATATGTCAAGGCATATAAGTGTCCTGAGCCGTTGATGTATCTTGCCTGGTCTCCCGTGAGTTCAAAGGCTACATTAAGAAAGTATTTACAAATCATTTGTCAAACAGAAGTGTTGATAAGAAAGATATTAATCTAAAATTCTGATTTTTATTTTTAAATATATAAAGCGCACTAGCAGCCCAGGGGCATCGAGGTGCTGTTACAAGGATGGGTCTTGGTTACATGGTACATAACTTGATACTGGTTACATTCAGTGTAGCAGTTAAGACGAGATAATACCTTACTTTCTTTTAGTTACACAAGTAATTTATGGATACAGTCAGTGGATTGCGAGCATTGAGTACCCGGCATAGTGGGTGATGGAAGGTTCATACGAAAAGCATGGTCTTGATCACTTTACGGAAGGCTAGGTGGGAGGTTATTCATCTGAGGTGAGGTGGTAGCGAGTTCCAATGGGAGGCAGCAATTAAGGGGAAGCTGGAGCCTCCGGCGCATGTTCTCAAGACCTTGGGCACTGTGATTCGGTTGGTGTATGGGGTTCTGGTTGCTTTTGCCGTGTGTGGTCTTGAGATTCTTTGTGAGAGATACATGGGGGGGCTGTGTTGTGGAAGCATTTGTGTGTGAGGGCCAATCTTTTGAAGATGACCCTTTCCTTTATAGGGAGCCAGCAGGCTTGTTTCCTAGCAGCGGTTATGTCTTCTCTTTTGGGGATGCCGATGGCCGCCCGGAGCATGTTGTTTTTGACAACCTGGAGTTGTTCAATGTTTTTAGTGGAGGTGCCGGCCAGGAGGGAGTTACAGTTATCAAGCCGGGATCCAATTATGGCTCCAGCTATGGTTAGGCAGTTCTGCTCAGAGAGGAAGAGCCTGGCTGCAATTAGTAGTTGGAGTGATTGGCCGCTGCGGATACTATGGTGTTGACCTGTCTTGTCATAGATAGGTTGGAGTCCAGGTAGACTCCAAGTGTTTTGACGGCTTGGAGAACAGAGATTTGAGAGTTGATGGTGAAGGTGCTATATTGTTCGTTGTTTCCTGAGGGTTTCTGGGGAGCTGATTAGAAGTAGTTCAGTGTTGTCCCCGTTTAGACAAAGCCAGTATTCTGCCATTCATGTTTGGATGGTAGAGTAGACTGAGTTGAGGGTTTTGGTGTCAGATTCGTAGACGCCTGAGAGTGGAATGAGGACCCGAGTGTCATCGGCGTAATTTGTGTAGGTGATGCGTAGTGCGTCAAGTTCCGCAAGGGGCGATGTGATGGCCTTGGCTTAAATGGAATATTGCACTTGCACATTTCAGGTGGAAAGGTTCTTTTCAAGCCTTTTCAAAAACACCATAATATAGCTGGTGTTTATATATATATATATATATATATATATATATATATATATATATATAATTTTTACTTTTAATTGCCCCTTCGCACCTTAGTTCAGCCTGACTGCCCTGCTGCCTTAAGAGGTTAAGTTAAAATTTGGTGTAGACCACTTGTGTTGCCCCACAAGAACTTCAAGTTCTACTCCAGTTAGTAACTTTGAAAAAACCTCCTAATAGTTGGAATATGTATCTTTTTCCTCTGTTGTGTTTTTGCTATTTATTTGCTTTGTGTATTTTAAAATAATTATTTGGCAGTGTGTTTTATTGACCCGTTTCACTGCACAGCATTAAGATGAGGTGCGGCACTGAGAAGAATTTACCACTGTGGTATTTGCCCACTTTGAGATTTTGCCATTTTGAGATTGTGTCACTGTGAGAGTTTGCCAGTGTGATACTCTGCCACTATTCTACTTTTTCACTGTGATAACTATGATAGTTTGACACTTTAATAATGTACTACTGTGATATTTGGCCAATCTAGTAGTTTCCCACTGTGGTATTTGCCCACTTTGATAGTCTGCCATTTTGATATGTTGTTACTGTGATAGTCTGCCACTGTGATATGTTGTTACTGTGATTAGTCTGCCACTGTGATATGTTGTTACTGTGATTAGTCTGCCACTGTGATATGTTGTGTTACTGTGATAGTTTGCCAGTGTGATACTCTGCCACTATTCTACTTTTTCACTGTGATAATTATGATAGTTTGACACTTTAATAATGTACTACTGTGATATTTGGCCACTCTAGTAGTTTCCCACTGAGCTATTTGAACACTTTGATAGTGTGCCATTTTGATATGTTGTTACTGTGATAGTCTGCCACTGTGATATTCGGCCATGCCAATAGTTTGCAACTCTTATAGTTTGCTACTGCAATACTTTGCCCTTTTGATAGTTTGCCACTACAATAGTAGTTTATTTGGCCACAGGAATATTTTGCTATTTTTAGATTTTTCCACTTTGATAGGTTAGCGATAGGTTAGCACTGTGATATTTCAACACTTTGATAGTCTGCCATTGTGATATGTTGTTACTGTGATACACTGCCATTGTGATAATTTGCCAGTAAGATTTTTTGCCACTTTGACAATATGCCACCCAATGGGCTATTTAGCCATTTGGGATATTTCTACAAAGAATTGTCAAGTGCTGAAAAACACGTTTCAAACTAGTGCAGAGTGATATCATACTAAAAATGCTGCGTCTGAGATGATCGAGTTCTAAAAGTCTGTTATGCAGGTGAAACGAACATGTGCAGCAAGAACAACAAGAGTCTTAATTGAAATGCCATGCTTGAAACTAATGAGCTACGTTTGAGCTCTGTTTAAAGAAAAGCAGATAATAATTTACCTTAAGAACCAAGAGTTGAATATTGCTGTCTGGACTTACAAGGCTGTGTTACATTAATCGTTGAAGAATCCATCTTTTCCTGATGAAGGCATAGATGCCAAATGAAGCAATGCACTAGTTGGCTCTAATAGGCCAAAACACAATGGGCCTCATTACGAGGTAGGAGGTAGCCATGGTGCTATTAGAACCATGGCAACCCCCTTACCACATTCCGGGTCCGGGTTCTCGAAATGGGGACTTACCGGGTCATTCCAACCTTGGAGGACCCGGTAAGTCCCCATTCCGAGAACCATTCCCCATTCCCATTCGAGCCCCCATAGGGCTCAATGGGAATGGGGATGGAGCTAATAAGCGGCTCCCGCTAAGGGCGCCTGGAAAAACCAGACGCCCATAGCGGGACCCGCTAAGGGACCTCGGAATAGGGCGGTAAGGGTTTACCGGCACCGGTCTCCTTACCAGTGCCCGTTAACCATTACCGCCCACCTCGTAATGATGTCTCAAGGCTTTTTCATTTGCATATCATTAGCTACATTTTTCACACACACAATAGCACCCGGTCTCTCATTTGTGTATCACTGGAACACTTGGCCGCTGGGATATATTTTGAGCGCTCTTCCGCTTAGATACCCCAGACTTTCCCTGGTCTCCCTTTTTTCCTTCCACAGCGCTTTGATAAAGGCTCCCTGACATTTCTACTACTATATTAACCCACAAACAAGTACCAATCCGTGTGGCACTTTGGCAAGTGGTGAACTAAACCTCACCACACCCACTGATCTAGCAGAATCTTTTTCTAATAACCAACTTAACCACATGACACTCGGAGGACAGACAACAAACACCCTATGCCATTGAACACACAGGCAGCCGGCTCGAATCACATCTCCCTTAATCCAATCACACAAACTTCACCAATGTGCCTTTCTCATGGAAAGATTGCAAAACAAGAATTATACATAAAGGCGCAAATACCAGCAGAGAAAGACAAAGAACACAACCAACTACTTCAGGGATCCTCAATACTCTGTAATCTCAAAGAACAGTGTCTTTTTGTGACATCTCAGCCAAAATAGATATGTCTTGCTATACATATGCCCCTAGGAAGCCTCATACCGGGCAATCCCACACTAGGGGAGAATAAGCAACCTCCACCAACCGAGTCAAACGCCTTAAGGACTAGAAGCGAGAGGTGTGACCCACTTGAGCAACCCTTGGATCACCACAGACTGGCGGCAAAACGAAATACTAACTCACAAGTTCCAATGCACCTGCGACATCTACCGTACACGCAACCTACTCACCCCCCTTGATGAAAAAGTGGAAACCACTAAGGTCCCCAACCCGCAAACCAAAGTCAACCAATGGGTCAAATGTCAAATGACAAAAATGCCCAAGGGTCAATTACTCTCCCAACACAAACCCCAAAGGATAAATGAAACATGTAAAACAAGAAGATTCCCTACAAAATGATCAATGCCTGATCAAAGTCGAAACATAACCGAGAGATACACAAGCTCCCCAGAAAACGGGAAACAGACATGGATGATTTTAAGTTAGTTACGGACAAATCCCTCCCTAGAAACTTCAAACACAGGCAAGGCAACCGAGAAAGTAAATGAGGAGGATGCTTAGCCGCCACTTACGAAGAATGCTTAAGAATCGCATCGGCACCGTTGATAAACGTTGAAGACTATTACTCACTCTTCCTCCACCTATCACTGGACATTCAAACCTATCTATCCTCTCTACTCCTCTACAGACCACCCACATACAAGCAACATTCACAGAGAAATTCACAGACGGAAAAACCAGCATTGCAGTTGAACACGAGCACCTGGTCACACTAAGAGACTTGAACATCTGGTTCCAAGTGGAGAATAGCAACTCTGCCAAATCGCTGTTCTTCCAACTAGCCACCATGCACCTGCAATAAACGGTGAAGAGGCAACCTACGCTGCCGGACGCACAAAGTCTAACTACAACTGCTTGACCAGAACACATTCTTGGAGCAACTGCTTCATGATTACTTTTGTGATTCATGCTCCAGTGCGAGTATGCGTGGCTTACAAAATCTAGTTCCAGTCGAGAAAAGGAACAGGACACCCATTAACACTCAACAGTATATTGAAATCCACAAAAACACACACCTCTCTCCTGAACACACTCACGCCAGAAGAAGCAATGAGACATTCCAAAATGGATCATAGACGCCCTAGATTCTATAATACAGAAAAACTCTTCATCCCCTCCCCAAAGAATTTGACAGCAAGATGGTTTAG